>NC_135305.1:161990526-162590526 GCF_048772815.1 Callospermophilus lateralis | reverse complement strand
GGCAACCCCTTTCAATAAAAGTGCTTTTCGCCAGTCTCTGCTTAGGGTTAGTTGAATTGGAAACAAACCATAGAGACAAAACTTAGAACTACTTTATTTTGTCAAGTATCAAAGAGCTACTACAAACCATGTTGGATTTAGAGTTCCAAATTCATCAATCTATCTAGGAGATAACAGAGTGAAACCTAAAAATATAAACGGTCACTGTAAATAAACGCTTCAACCTAGAACAACAAAATTTGGTGAGCCAAGTGAGATTTGTGTACTGATCATTACCACGAAGTATCAACATGATTGGGGGAAAAATATTTGCTGGTATATCAGAAACTCATAGATTCTTGGAGCTTGGAAACCCCTTTCAATGAAAAGGCTTTTCAACAGTATCTGCTTATGGCTACTATAAGAGTAAACAAACCATAGAGACAAAACTGAGAGCTACTTTTTTTTTTCAAGTTTCAAACTGCTACTACAAACCATGTTGGATTTAGGGTTCCAAATTCATCTATCTATATAGGAGAGAACAGAGTGGAACCTAAAAATAAAAACTGCTATTGTAAACGAATGCTTCAACCTTGAAGAACAAAATTTGGTGAGCCAAGTGGGATTTTTGAACTGATCATTACCACCAAGTATCATCAAGATTGGGTGAAAAAATATTTGCTGGTTTTTCATCAACTTGTAGATTCTTGGACGCTTGGCAATCCCTTTCAATGAAAGTGTTTTCGAAAGTCTGTGCTTAGGGGTACTTGAAGAGGAAACAAACTTTGGAGGCAAAACTGAGAACTACTTTATTTTGTCAAGTTCCAAAGAGCTACTACAAACCCTGTTGTATTTAGAGTTCTAAATTCATCTATCTATATAGGAAAGAATAGAGTGAAACCTAAAAATAAAAACTGCTACTGTAAACAAACGCTTCAACCTAGAAAAACAAAATTGGGTGAGCCAAGTGGGATTTTTGTACTGATCACTACCACCAAGTATCATCAAGATTGGGTGGAAAAATATTTGCTTCTATTTCAGAAACTCGTTGATTTTGGACGCTTGGCAACATTTTTCAAAAAAGTGCTTTTTGCCAGTCTCTGATAGGGCTACTTGAAGAGGAAACAAACCATAGAGACAAATCTGAGAGCTACTTTATTTTTTTCAAGTTTCAAAGAGCTACTACAAACCATGTTGGATTTATAGTTCCAAATTCATCTATCTATATAGGAGAGAACAGAGTGAAACCTAAAAATAAAAACTGCTATTGTAAACGAACGCTTCCATCTAGAAGAACAAAATTTGGTGAGCCAAGTGGGACTTCTGTACTGATCATTACCACCAAGTATCATCAAGAGTGGGTGAAAAAATTTTTGGTGGTATTTCGGAAACTCATAGATTCTTGGACGCTTGGCAATGCCTTTCCATGAAAGTGCTTTTCGCCAGTCTCTGCTGAGGGGTAATGAAAAGGAAACAGACCTTCTAGACAAAACTGAGAACTACTTTATTTTGTCAAGTTTCAAAGAGCTACTACAAACCATGTTGGATTTAGAGTTCCAAATTCATCTATCTATATAGGAGAGAACAGAGTGAAATCTTCAATTATAAACTGATGCTGTAAACGAACGCTTCAACCTAGAAAAACAAACTTTGGTGAGCAAAGGGGGATTTGTATACTGATTACTACCACCAAGTATCATCATGACTGGGGAAAAAATATTTGCCGATATTTTGGAAAATCGTGGATTCTCAGAAGCTTGGAAACACCTTTCAATGAAAGTGCTTTTCCATAGACTCCGCTTAGGGCTACTTTAAGCGGAAACAAACCATAGAGACAAATTGAGAACTACTTTATTTTGTCAAGAATCAAAGAGCTACTGCAAACCATGTTGGATTTTGAGTTCAAAATTTATCTATTTATATAGGAGAGAACAGAGTGAAACCTAAAAATAAAAACTGCTACTCTAAAGTAATGCTTCAACCTAGAAGAACAAAATTTGGTTAGCCAAGTGGAATTTGTATACTGATCCTTACCAACAAGTATCATCAAGATTGGGTGAAAAAATATTTGCTGGTATTTCGGAAACGCTGAGATTCTTGGATGCTTGGCAACCCCCTTCAATGAAAGTGCTTTTCGCCAGTCTCTGATTAGGGCTACTTGAAGAAGAAATAAACCATAGAGACAAAACGGAGAACTACACTATTTTGTCAAGTTTCAAAGAGCTACTACAAACCATGTTGGATTTAGAGTTCTAAATTCATCTATTTATATAGGAAAGAATAAAGTGAAACCTAAAAATAAAAACTGCAACTGTAAACGCACGCTTCAAACTAGAAAAACAGAATTTGGTGAGCCAAGTGGGAATTGTGTACTGATCATTACCCTCAAGTATCATCAAGATTGGGTGAAAAATGTTTGCTGGGATTTCGGAAACTAGTAGATTCTTGTAAGTTGGCATCCCCTTTCAACGAAAGTGTTTTCCACAGTCTCTGTTTAGGGATACATGAAGAGGAAACAAACCATGTAGACAAAACTGGGAACTACTTTATTTTGTCAAGTTTCAAAGAGCTACTACAAACCATGTTGGATTTAGAGTTCCAAATTCATCTATCTATATAGGAGAGAACAGAGTGAAACCTAATAATAAAAACTGCTACTGTAAACAAACGCTTCAATCTAGAAGAACAAAATTTGGTGAGCCAAGTGGGATTAGGGTACTGATCATTACCACCTAGTATCATCAAGATTGGATGAAAATATATTTGCTGGTATTTCAGAAACTCGTATATTCTTGGTCGCTTGGCAACCCCTTTCAATAAAAGTGCTTTTCGCCAGTCTCTGCTTAGGGTTAGTTGAACAGGAAACAAACCATAGAGACAAAACTTAGAACTACTTTATTTTGTCAAGTATCAAAGAGCTACTACAAACCATGTTGGATTTAGAGTTCCAAATTCATCAATCTATCTAGGAGATAACAGAGTGAAACCTAAAAATATAAACGGTCACTGTAAATAAACGCTTCAACCTAGAACAACAAAATTTGGTGAGCCAAGTGAGATTTGTGTACTGATCATTACCAGGAAGTATCAACATGATTGGGGGAAAAATATTTGCTGGTATATCAGAAACTAGTAGATTCTTTGAGCTTGGAAACCCCTTTCAATGAAAAGGCTTTTCAACAGTATCTGCTTATGGCTACTATAAGAGTAAACAAACCATAGAGACAAAACTGAGAGCTACTTTATTTTTTTCAAGTTTCAAACTGCTACTACAAACCATGTTGGATTTAGGGTTCCAAATTCATCTATCTATATAGGAGAGAACAGAGTGGAACCTAAAAATAAAAACTGCTATTATAAACAAACGCTTCAACCTTGAAGAACAAAATTTGGTGAGCCAAGTGGGATTTTTGAACTGATCATTACCACCAAGTTTCATCAAGATTGGGTGAAAAAATATTTGCTGGTATTTCGGAAACTTGTAGATTCTTGGACGTTTGGCAATCCCTTTCAATGAAAGTGCTTTTCGAAAGTCTATGCTTAGGGGTACTTGAAGAGGAAACAAACTTTAGAGACAAAACTGAGAACTACTTTATTTTGTCAAGTTTCAAAGAGCTACTACAAACCATGTTGGATTTAGAGTTCCAATTTCATCAGTCTATCTAGGAGAGAACAGAGTGAAACCTAAAAATATAAAGTGCTACTGTAAACGAACGCTTCAACCTAGAAGTACAAAATTTGGTGAGCCAAGTGGGATTACTGTAGTGATCATTACCACCTAGTATCATCAAGATTGGATGAAAATATATTTGCTGGTATTTCGGAAACTCGTATATTCTGGGACGCTTGGAAATCCCTTTCAATGAAAGTGCTATTCGCCAGTCTCTGCTTAGGGCTAATTTAAGAGGAAACAAACCATACAGACAAAACTGACAACTACTTTATTTCGTCAAGTTTCAAAGAGCTACTACAAACCATGTTGGATTTAGAGTTCTAAATTCATCTATCTATATAGGAGAGAATTGACTAAAACCTAAAATTAAAACTGCAACTGAAAACGAACGCTTCAACCTAGAAGAACAAAATTTCGTGAGCCAAGTGGGACTTCTGTAGTGATAATAACAACCAAGTATCATCAAGATTGGGTGTAAAAAATATTTGCTGGTATTTCGGAAACTCTTGATCCTTGGACGCTTGGCAACCCCTTTCAATAAAAGTGATTTTCATCAGTCTCTCCTTAGGGCTACTTGAAGAGGAAACAAACCATTTAGACAAAACTGAGAACTACTTTATTTTGTCATGTTTCAAAGAGCTGCTACAAACTATGTTGAATTTAGAGTTCCAAATTCATCAATCTATCTAGGAAATAACCGCGTGAAACCTGAAAATATAAACTGCTACTGTAAATAAACGCTTCAACCTAGAACAACAAAATTTGGTGAGCCAAGTGAGATTTTTGTAGTGATCATTACCACGAAGTATCAACCTGATTGGGGGAAAAATATTTGCTGGTATATCAAAAACTTGTAGATTCTTGGAGCTTCGAAACCTCTATCAATGAAAGGGCTTTACAACAGTCTCTGCTCATGGCTACTATAAGAGGAAACAAACCATAGAGACAAAACTGAGAGCTACTTTAGTTTGTCAAGTTTCAAAGAGCTACTACAAACCATGTTGGATTTAGAGTCCAAAATCATCTATCTATATAGGAGAGAACAGAGTGAAACCTAAAAATAAAAACTGCTATTGTAAACGAATGCTTCAACCTTGAAGAACAAAATTTGGTGAGCCAAGTGGGATTTTTGAACTGATCATTACCACCAAGTATCATCAAGATTGGGTGAAAAAATATTTGCTGGTTTTTCAGCAACTTGTAGATTCTTGGACGCTTGGCAATCCCTTTCAATGAAAGTGTTTTCGAAAGTCTGTGCTTAGGGGTACTTGAAGAGGAAACAAACTTTGGAGGCAAAACTGAGAACTACTTTATTTTGTCAAGTTCCAAAGAGCTACTACAAACCCTGTTGTATTTAGAGTTCTAAATTCATCTATCTATATAGGAAAGAATAGAGTGAAACCTAAAAATAAAAACTGCTACTGTAAACAAACGCTTCAACCTAGAAAAACAAAATTGGGTGAGCCAAGTGGGATTTTTGTACTGATCACTACCACCAAGTATCATCAAGATTGGGTGGAAAAATATTTGCTTCTATTTCAGAAACTCGTTGATTTTGGACGCTTGGCAACATTTTTCAAAAAAGTGCTTTTTGCCAGTCTCTGATAGGGCTACTTGAAGAGGAAACAAACCATAGAGACAAATCTGAGAGCTACTTTATTTTTTTCAAGTTTCAAAGAGCTACTACAAACCATGTTGGATTTATAGTTCCAAATTCATCTATCTATATAGGAGAGAACAGAGTGAAACCTAAAAATAAAAACTGCTATTGTAAACGAACGCTTCCATCTAGAAGAACAAAATTTGGTGAGCCAAGTGGGACTTCTGTACTGATCATTACCACCAAGTATCATCAAGAGTGGGTGAAAAAATTTTTGGTGGTATTTCGGAAACTCATAGATTCTTGGACGCTTGGCAATGCCTTTCCATGAAAGTGCTTTTCGCCAGTCTCTGCTGAGGGGTAATGAAAAGGAAACAGACCTTCTAGACAAAACTGAGAACTACTTTATTTTGTCAAGTTTCAAAGAGCTACTACAAACCATGTTGGATTTAGAGTTCCAAATTCATCTATCTATATAGGAGAGAACAGAGTGAAATCTTCAATTATAAACTGATGCTGTAAACGAACGCTTCAACCTAGAAAAACAAACTTTGGTGAGCAAAGGGGGATTTGTATACTGATTACTACCACCAAGTATCATCATGACTGGGGAAAAAATATTTGCCGATATTTTGGAAAATCGTGGATTCTCAGAAGCTTGGAAACACCTTTCAATGAAAGTGCTTTTCCATAGACTCCGCTTAGGGCTACTTTAAGCGGAAACAAACCATAGAGACAAATTGAGAACTACTTTATTTTGTCAAGAATCAAAGAGCTACTGCAAACCATGTTGGATTTTGAGTTCAAAATTTATCTATTTATATAGGAGAGAACAGAGTGAAACCTAAAAATAAAAACTGCTACTCTAAAGTAATGCTTCAACCTAGAAGAACAAAATTTGGTTAGCCAAGTGGAATTTGTATACTGATCCTTACCAACAAGTATCATCAAGATTGGGTGAAAAAATATTTGCTGGTATTTCGGAAACGCTGAGATTCTTGGATGCTTGGCAACCCCCTTCAATGAAAGTGCTTTTCGCCAGTCTCTGATTAGGGCTACTTGAAGAAGAAATAAACCATAGAGACAAAACGGAGAACTACACTATTTTGTCAAGTTTCAAAGAGCTACTACAAACCATGTTGGATTTAGAGTTCTAAATTCATCTATTTATATAGGAAAGAATAAAGTGAAACCTAAAAATAAAAACTGCAACTGTAAACGCACGCTTCAAACTAGAAAAACAGAATTTGGTGAGCCAAGTGGGAATTGTGTACTGATCATTACCCTCAAGTATCATCAAGATTGGGTGAAAAATGTTTGCTGGGATTTCGGAAACTAGTAGATTCTTGTAAGTTGGCATCCCCTTTCAACGAAAGTGTTTTCCACAGTCTCTGTTTAGGGATACATGAAGAGGAAACAAACCATGTAGACAAAACTGGGAACTACTTTATTTTGTCAAGTTTCAAAGAGCTACTACAAACCATGTTGGATTTAGAGTTCCAAATTCATCTATCTATATAGGAGAGAACAGAGTGAAACCTAATAATAAAAACTGCTACTGTAAACAAACGCTTCAATCTAGAAGAACAAAATTTGGTGAGCCAAGTGGGATTAGGGTACTGATCATTACCACCTAGTATCATCAAGATTGGATGAAAATATATTTGCTGGTATTTCAGAAACTCGTATATTCTTGGTCGCTTGGCAACCCCTTTCAATAAAAGTGCTTTTCGCCAGTCTCTGCTTAGGGTTAGTTGAACAGGAAACAAACCATAGAGACAAAACTTAGAACTACTTTATTTTGTCAAGTATCAAAGAGCTACTACAAACCATGTTGGATTTAGAGTTCCAAATTCATCAATCTATCTAGGAGATAACAGAGTGAAACCTAAAAATATAAACGGTCACTGTAAATAAACGCTTCAACCTAGAACAACAAAATTTGGTGAGCCAAGTGAGATTTGTGTACTGATCATTACCAAGAAGTATCAACATGATTGGGGGAAAAATATTTGCTGGTATATCAGAAACTAGTAGATTCTTTGAGCTTGGAAACCCCTTTCAATGAAAAGGCTTTTCAACAGTATCTGCTTATGGCTACTATAAGAGTAAACAAACCATAGAGACAAAACTGAGAGCTACTTTATTTTTTTCAAGTTTCAAACTGCTACTACAAACCATGTTGGATTTAGGGTTCCAAATTCATCTATCTATATAGGAGAGAACAGAGTGGAACCTAAAAATAAAAACTGCTATTATAAACAAACGCTTCAACCTTGAAGAACAAAATTTGGTGAGCCAAGTGGGATTTTTGAACTGATCATTACCACCAAGTTTCATCAAGATTGGGTGAAAAAATATTTGCTGGTATTTCGGAAACTTGTAGATTCTTGGACGTTTGGCAATCCCTTTCAATGAAAGTGCTTTTCGAAAGTCTATGCTTAGGGGTACTTGAAGAGGAAACAAACTTTAGAGACAAAACTGAGAACTACTTTATTTTGTCAAGTTTCAAAGAGCTACTACAAACCATGTTGGATTTAGAGTTCCAATTTCATCAGTCTATCTAGGAGAGAACAGAGTGAAACCTAAAAATATAAAGTGCTACTGTAAACGAACGCTTCAACCTAGAAGTACAAAATTTGGTGAGCCAAGTGGGATTACTGTAGTGATCATTACCACCTAGTATCATCAAGATTGGATGAAAATATATTTGCTGGTATTTCGGAAACTCGTATATTCTGGGACGCTTGGAAATCCCTTTCAATGAAAGTGCTATTCGCCAGTCTCTGCTTAGGGCTAATTTAAGAGGAAACAAACCATACAGACAAAACTGACAACTACTTTATTTCGTCAAGTTTCAAAGAGCTACTACAAACCATGTTGGATTTAGAGTTCTAAATTCATCTATCTATATAGGAGAGAATTGACTAAAACCTAAAATTAAAACTGCAACTGAAAACGAACGCTTCAACCTAGAAGAACAAAATTTCGTGAGCCAAGTGGGACTTCTGTAGTGATAATAACAACCAAGTATCATCAAGATTGGGTGTAAAAAATATTTGCTGGTATTTCGGAAACTCTTGATCCTTGGACGCTTGGCAACCCCTTTCAATAAAAGTGATTTTCATCAGTCTCTCCTTAGGGCTACTTGAAGAGGAAACAAACCATTTAGACAAAACTGAGAACTACTTTATTTTGTCATGTTTCAAAGAGCTGCTACAAACTATGTTGAATTTAGAGTTCCAAATTCATCAATCTATCTAGGAAATAACCGCGTGAAACCTGAAAATATAAACTGCTACTGTAAATAAACGCTTCAACCTAGAACAACAAAATTTGGTGAGCCAAGTGAGATTTTTGTAGTGATCATTACCACGAAGTATCAACCTGATTGGGGGAAAAATATTTGCTGGTATATCAAAAACTTGTAGATTCTTGGAGCTTCGAAACCTCTATCAATGAAAGGGCTTTACAACAGTCTCTGCTCATGGCTACTATAAGAGGAAACAAACCATAGAGACAAAACTGAGAGCTACTTTAGTTTGTCAAGTTTCAAAGAGCTACTACAAACCATGTTGGATTTAGAGTCCAAAATCATCTATCTATATAGGAGAGAACAGAGTGAAACCTAAAAATAAAAACTGCTATTGTAAACGAATGCTTCAACCTTGAAGAACAAAATTGGGTGAGCCAAGTGGGATTTTTGTACTGATCACTACCACCAAGTATCATCAAGATTGGGTGAAAAAATATTTGCTGGTTTTTCAGCAACTTGTAGATTCTTGGACGCTTGGCAATCCCTTTCAATGAAAGTGTTTTCGAAAGTCTGTGCTTAGGGGTACTTGAAGAGGAAACAAACCATAGAGACAAATCTGAGAACTACTTTATTTTTTTCAAGTTTCAAAGAGCTACTACAAACCATGTTGGATTTATAGTTCCAAATTCATCTATCTATATAGGAGAGAACAGAGTGAAACCTAAAAATAAAAACTGCTATTGTAAACGAACGCTTCAACCTAGAAGAACAAAATTTGGTGAGCCAAGTGGGACTTCTGTACTGATCATTACCACCAAGTATCATCAAGAGTGGGTGAAAAAATTTTTGGTGGTATTTCGGAAACTCATAGATTCTTGGACGCTTGGCAATGCCTTTCCATGAAAGTGCTTTTCGCCAGTCTCTGCTGAGGGGTAATGAAAAGGAAACAGACCTTCTAGACAAAACTGAGAACTACTTTATTTTGTCAAGTTTCAAAGAGCTACTACAAACCATGTTGGATTTAGAGTTCCAAATTCATCTATCTATATAGGAGAGAACAGAGTGAAATCTTCAATTATAAACTGATGCTGTAAACGAACGCTTCAACCTAGAAAAACAAACTTTGGTGAGCAAAGGGGGATTTGTATACTGATTACTACCACCAAGTATCATCATGACTGGGGAAAAAATATTTGCCGATATTTTGGAAAATCGTGGATTCTCAGAAGCTTGGAAACACCTTTCAATGAAAGTGCTTTTCCATAGACTCCGCTTAGGGCTACTTTAAGCGGAAACAAACCATAGAGACAAATTGAGAACTACTTTATTTTGTCAAGAATCAAAGAGCTACTGCAAACCATGTTGGATTTTGAGTTCAAAATTTATCTATTTATATAGGAGAGAACAGAGTGAAACCTAAAAATAAAAACTGCTACTCTAAAGTAATGCTTCAACCTAGAAGAACAAAATTTGGTTAGCCAAGTGGAATTTGTATACTGATCCTTACCAACAAGTATCATCAAGATTGGGTGAAAAAATATTTGCTGGTATTTCGGAAACGCTGAGATTCTTGGATGCTTGGCAACCCCCTTCAATGAAAGTGCTTTTCGCCAGTCTCTGATTAGGGCTACTTGAAGAAGAAATAAACCATAGAGACAAAACGGAGAACTACACTATTTTGTCAAGTTTCAAAGAGCTACTACAAACCATGTTGGATTTAGAGTTCTAAATTCATCTATTTATATAGGAAAGAATAAAGTGAAACCTAAAAATAAAAACTGCAACTGTAAACGCACGCTTCAAACTAGAAAAACAGAATTTGGTGAGCCAAGTGGGAATTGTGTACTGATCATTACCCTCAAGTATCATCAAGATTGGGTGAAAAATGTTTGCTGGGATTTCGGAAACTAGTAGATTCTTGTAAGTTGGCATCCCCTTTCAACGAAAGTGTTTTCCACAGTCTCTGTTTAGGGATACATGAAGAGGAAACAAACCATGTAGACAAAACTGGGAACTACTTTATTTTGTCAAGTTTCAAAGAGCTACTACAAACCATGTTGGATTTAGAGTTCCAAATTCATCTATCTATATAGGAGAGAACAGAGTGAAACCTAATAATAAAAACTGCTACTGTAAACAAACGCTTCAATCTAGAAGAACAAAATTTGGTGAGCCAAGTGGGATTAGGGTACTGATCATTACCACCTAGTATCATCAAGATTGGATGAAAATATATTTGCTGGTATTTCAGAAACTCGTATATTCTTGGTCGCTTGGCAACCCCTTTCAATAAAAGTGCTTTTCGCCAGTCTCTGCTTAGGGTTAGTTGAACAGGAAACAAACCATAGAGACAAAACTTAGAACTACTTTATTTTGTCAAGTATCAAAGAGCTACTACAAACCATGTTGGATTTAGAGTTCCAAATTCATCAATCTATCTAGGAGATAACAGAGTGAAACCTAAAAATATAAACGGTCACTGTAAATAAACGCTTCAACCTAGAACAACAAAATTTGGTGAGCCAAGTGAGATTTGTGTACTGATCATTACCAAGAAGTATCAACATGATTGGGGGAAAAATATTTGCTGGTATATCAGAAACTAGTAGATTCTTTGAGCTTGGAAACCCCTTTCAATGAAAAGGCTTTTCAACAGTATCTGCTTATGGCTACTATAAGAGTAAACAAACCATAGAGACAAAACTGAGAGCTACTTTATTTTTTTCAAGTTTCAAACTGCTACTACAAACCATGTTGGATTTAGGGTTCCAAATTCATCTATCTATATAGGAGAGAACAGAGTGGAACCTAAAAATAAAAACTGCTATTATAAACAAACGCTTCAACCTTGAAGAACAAAATTTGGTGAGCCAAGTGGGATTTTTGAACTGATCATTACCACCAAGTTTCATCAAGATTGGGTGAAAAAATATTTGCTGGTATTTCGGAAACTTGTAGATTCTTGGACGTTTGGCAATCCCTTTCAATGAAAGTGCTTTTCGAAAGTCTATGCTTAGGGGTACTTGAAGAGGAAACAAACTTTAGAGACAAAACTGAGAACTACTTTATTTTGTCAAGTTTCAAAGAGCTACTACAAACCATGTTGGATTTAGAGTTCCAATTTCATCAGTCTATCTAGGAGAGAACAGAGTGAAACCTAAAAATATAAAGTGCTACTGTAAACGAACGCTTCAACCTAGAAGTACAAAATTTGGTGAGCCAAGTGGGATTACTGTAGTGATCATTACCACCTAGTATCATCAAGATTGGATGAAAATATATTTGCTGGTATTTCGGAAACTCGTATATTCTGGGACGCTTGGAAATCCCTTTCAATGAAAGTGCTATTCGCCAGTCTCTGCTTAGGGCTAATTTAAGAGGAAACAAACCATACAGACAAAACTGACAACTACTTTATTTCGTCAAGTTTCAAAGAGCTACTACAAACCATGTTGGATTTAGAGTTCTAAATTCATCTATCTATATAGGAGAGAATTGACTAAAACCTAAAATTAAAACTGCAACTGAAAACGAACGCTTCAACCTAGAAGAACAAAATTTCGTGAGCCAAGTGGGACTTCTGTAGTGATAATAACAACCAAGTATCATCAAGATTGGGTGTAAAAAATATTTGCTGGTATTTCGGAAACTCTTGATCCTTGGACGCTTGGCAACCCCTTTCAATAAAAGTGATTTTCATCAGTCTCTCCTTAGGGCTACTTGAAGAGGAAACAAACCATTTAGACAAAACTGAGAACTACTTTATTTTGTCATGTTTCAAAGAGCTGCTACAAACTATGTTGAATTTAGAGTTCCAAATTCATCAATCTATCTAGGAAATAACCGCGTGAAACCTGAAAATATAAACTGCTACTGTAAATAAACGCTTCAACCTAGAACAACAAAATTTGGTGAGCCAAGTGAGATTTTTGTAGTGATCATTACCACGAAGTATCAACCTGATTGGGGGAAAAATATTTGCTGGTATATCAAAAACTTGTAGATTCTTGGAGCTTCGAAACCTCTATCAATGAAAGGGCTTTACAACAGTCTCTGCTCATGGCTACTATAAGAGGAAACAAACCATAGAGACAAAACTGAGAGCTACTTTAGTTTGTCAAGTTTCAAAGAGCTACTACAAACCATGTTGGATTTAGAGTCCAAAATCATCTATCTATATAGGAGAGAACAGAGTGAAACCTAAAAATAAAAACTGCTATTGTAAACGAATGCTTCAACCTTGAAGAACAAAATTTGGTGAGCCAAGTGGGATTTTTGAACTGATCATTACCACCAAGTATCATCAAGATTGGGTGAAAAAATATTTGCTGGTTTTTCAGCAACTTGTAGATTCTTGGACGCTTGGCAATCCCTTTCAATGAAAGTGTTTTCGAAAGTCTGTGCTTAGGGGTACTTGAAGAGGAAACAAACATTGGAGGCAAAACTGAGAACTACTTTATTTTGTCAAGTTCCAAAGAGCTACTACAAACCCTGTTGTATTTAGAGTTCTAAATTCATCTATCTATATAGGAAAGAATAGAGTGAAACCTAAAAATAGAAACTGCTACTGTAAACAAACGCTTCAACCTAGAAAAACAAAATTGGGTGAGCCAAGTGCGATTTTTGTACTGATCACTACCACCAAGTATCATTAAGATTGGGTGGAAAAATATTTGCTTCTATTTCAGAAACTCGTTGATTTTGGACGCTTGGCAACATTTTTCAAAAAAGTGCTTTTTGCCAGTCTCTGATAGGGCTACTTGAAGAGGAAACAAACCATAGAGACAAATCTGAGAGCTACTTTATTTTTTTCAAGTTTCAAAGAGCTACTACAAACCATGTTGGATTTATAGTTCCAAATTCATCTATCTATATAGGAGAGAACAGAGTGAAACCTAAAAATAAAATCTGCTATTGTAAACGAATGCTTCAACCTTGAAGAACAAAATTTGGTGAGCCAAGTGGGATTTTTGAACTGATCATTACCACCAAGTATCATCAAGATTGGGTGAAAAAATATTTGCTTGTATTTCGGAAATTTGTAGATTCTTGGACGTTTGGCTATCCCTTTCAATGAAAGTGCTTTTCGAAAGTCTATGCTTAGGGGTACTTGAAGAGGAAACAAACTTTAGAGACAAAACTGAGAACTACTTTATTTTGTCAAGTTTCAAAGAGCTACTACAAACCATTTTGGATTTAGAGTTCCAAATTCATCAATCTATCTAGGAGAGAACAGAGTGAAACGTAAAAATAAAAAGTGCTACTGTAAACGAACGCTTCAACCTAGAAGAACAAAATTTGGTGAGCCAAGTGGGATTACTGTAGTGATCATTACCACCTCGTATCATCAAGATTGGATGAAAATATATTTGCTGGTATTTCGGAAACTCGTATATTCTGGGACGCTTGGAAATCCCTTTCAATGAAAGTGCTTTTCGCCAGTCTCTGCTTAGGGCTAATTGAAGAGGAAACAAACCGTACAGACAAAACTGACAACTACTTTATTTCGTCAAGTTTCAAAGAGCTACTACAAACCATGTTGGATTTAGAGTTCTAAATTCATCTATCTATATAGGAGAGAATAGAGTAAAACCTAAAATTAAAACTGCAACTGAAAACGAACGCTTCAACCTAGAAGAACAAAATTTCGTGAGCCAAGTGGGACTTCTGTAGTGATAATTACAACCAAGTATCATCAAGATTGGGTGTAAAAAACATTTGCTGGTATTTCCGAAACCCTTGATCCTTGGACGCTTGGCAACCCCTTTCAATAAAAGTGTTTTCGTCAGTCTCTCCTTAGGGCTACTTGAAGAGGAAACAAACCATTTAGACAAAACTGAGAACTACTTTATTTTGTCAAGTTTCAAAGAGCTGCTACAAACCATGTTGGATTTAGAGTTCCAAATTCATCAATCTATCTAGGAAATAACCGCGTGAAACCTAAAAATATAAACTGCTACTGTAAATAAACGCTTCAACCTAGAACAACAAAATTTGGTGAGCCAAGTGAGATTTTTGTAGTGATCATTACCACGAAGCATCAACCTGATTAGGGGAAAAATATTTGCTGGTATATCAGAAACTCGTAGATTCTTGGAGCTTCGAAACCTCTTTCAATGAAAGGGCTTTACAACAGTCTCTGCTCATGGCTACTATAAGAGGAAACAAACCATAGAGACAAAACTGAGAGCTACTTTACTTTGTCAAGTTTCAAAGAGCTACTACAAACCATGTTGGATTTAGAGTCCAAAATCATCTATCTATATAGGAGAGAACAGAGTGAAACCTAATAATAAAAACTGCTACTGTAAACAAACGCTTCAATCTAGAAGAACAAAATTTGGTGAGCCAAGTGGGATTTTTGAACTGATCATTACCACCTAGTATCATCAAGATTGGGTGAAAATATATTTGCTGGTATTTGGGAAACTCGTATATTCTTGGTCGCTTGGCAACCCCTTTCAATAAAAGTGCTTTTCGCCAGTCTCTGCTTAGGGTTGGTTGAACAGGAAACAAACCATAGAGACAAAACTTAGAACTACTTTATTTTGTCAAGTATCAAAGAGCTACTACAAACCATGTTGGATTTAGAGTTCCAAATTCATCAATCTATCTAGGAGATAACAGAGTGAAACCTAAAAATATAAACGGTTACTGTAAATAAACGCTTCAACCTAGAACAACAAAATTTGGTGAGCCAAGTGAGATTTGTGTACTGATCATTACCACGAAGTATCAACATGATTGGGGGAAAAATATTTGCTGCTATATCAGAAACTCGTAGATTCTTGGAGCTTGGAAACCCCTTTCAATGAAAAGGCTTTTCAACAGTATCTGCTTATGGCTACTATAAGAGTAAACAAACCATAGAGACAAATCTGAGAGCTACTTTATTTTTTTCAAGTTTCAAAGAACTACTACAAACCATGTTGGATTTATAGTTCCAAATTCATCTATCTATATAGGAGAGAACAGAGTGAAACCTAAAAATAAAATCTGCTATTGTAAACGAATGCTTCAACCTTGAAGAACAAAATTTGGTGAGCCAAGTGGGATTTTTGAACTGATCATTACCACCAAGTATCATCAAGATTGGGTGAAAAAATATTTGCTTGTATTTCGGAAATTTGTAGATTCTTGGACGTTTGGCTATCCCTTTCAATGAAAGTGCTTTTCGAAAGTCTATGCTTAGGGGTACTTGAAGAGGAAACAAACTTTAGAGACAAAACTGAGAACTACTTTATTTTGTCAAGTTTCAAAGAGCTACTACAAACCATTTTGGATTTAGAGTTCCAAATTCATCAATCTATCTAGGAGAGAACAGAGTGAAACGTAAAAATAAAAAGTGCTACTGTAAACGAACGCTTCAACCTAGAAGAACAAAATTTGGTGAGCCAAGTGGGATTACTGTAGTGATCATTACCACCTCGTATCATCAAGATTGGATGAAAATATATTTGCTGGTATTTCGGAAACTCGTATATTCTGGGACGCTTGGAAATCCCTTTCAATGAAAGTGCTTTTCGCCAGTCTCTGCTTAGGGCTAATTGAAGAGGAAACAAACCGTACAGACAAAACTGACAACTACTTTATTTCGTCAAGTTTCAAAGAGCTACTACAAACCATGTTGGATTTAGAGTTCTAAATTCATCTATCTATATAGGAGAGAATAGAGTAAAACCTAAAATTAAAACTGCAACTGAAAACGAACGCTTCAACCTAGAAGAACAAAATTTCGTGAGCCAAGTGGGACTTCTGTAGTGATAATTACAACCAAGTATCATCAAGATTGGGTGTAAAAAACATTTGCTGGTATTTCCGAAACCCTTGATCCTTGGACGCTTGGCAACCCCTTTCAATAAAAGTGTTTTCGTCAGTCTCTCCTTAGGGCTACTTGAAGAGGAAACAAACCATTTAGACAAAACTGAGAACTACTTTATTTTGTCAAGTTTCAAAGAGCTGCTACAAACCATGTTGGATTTAGAGTTCCAAATTCATCAATCTATCTAGGAAATAACCGCGTGAAACCTAAAAATATAAACTGCTACTGTAAATAAACGCTTCAACCTAGAACAACAAAATTTGGTGAGCCAAGTGAGATTTTTGTAGTGATCATTACCACGAAGCATCAACCTGATTAGGGGAAAAATATTTGCTGGTATATCAGAAATTCGTAGATTCTTGGAGCTTCGAAACCTCTTTCAATGAAAGGGCTTTACAACAGTCTCTGCTCATGGCTACTATAAGAGGAAACAAACCATAGAGACAAAACTGAGAGCTACTTTACTTTGTCAAGTTTCAAAGAGCTACTACAAACCATGTTGGATTTAGAGTCCAAAATCATCTATCTATATAGGAGAGAACAGAGTGAAACCTAATAATAAAAACTGCTACTGTAAACAAACGCTTCAATCTAGAAGAACAAAATTTGGTGAGCCAAGTGGGATTTTTGAACTGATCATTACCACCTAGTATCATCAAGATTGGGTGAAAATATATTTGCTGGTATTTGGGAAACTCGTATATTCTTGGTCGCTTGGCAACCCCTTTCAATAAAAGTGCTTTTCGCCAGTCTCTGCTTAGGGTTAGTTGAACAGGAAACAAACCATAGAGACAAAACTTAGAACTACTTTATTTTGTCAAGTATCAAAGAGCTACTACAAACCATGTTGGATTTAGAGTTCCAAATTCATCAATCTATCTAGGAGATAACAGAGTGAAACCTAAAAATATAAACGGTTACTGTAAATAAACGCTTCAACCTAGAACAACAAAATTTGGTGAGCCAAGTGAGATTTGTGTACTGATCATTACCACGAAGTATCAACATGATTGGGGGAAAAATATTTGCTGCTATATCAGAAACTCGTAGATTCTTGGAGCTTGGAAACCCCTTTCAATGAAAAGGCTTTTCAACAGTATCTGCTTATGGCTACTATAAGAGTAAACAAACCATAGAGACAAAACTGAGAGCTACTTTATATTTTTCAAGTTTCAAACTGCTACTACAAACCATGTTGGATTTAGGGTTCCAAATTCATCTATCTATATAGGAGAGAACAGAGTGGAACCTAAAAATAAAAACTGCTATTATAAACAAACGCTTCAACCTTGAAGAACAAAATTTGGTGAGCCAAGTGGGATTTTTGAACTGATCATTACCACCAAGTATCATCAAGATTGGGTGAAAAAATATTTGCTTGTATTTCGGAAATTTGTAGATTCTTGGACGTTTGGCTATCCCTTTCAATGAAAGTGCTTTTCGAAAGTCTATGCTTAGGGGTACTTGAAGAGGAAACAAACTTTAGAGACAAAACTGAGAACTACTTTATTTTGTCAAGTTTCAAAGAGCTACTACAAACCATTTTGGATTTAGAGTTCCAAATTCATCAATCTATCTAGGAGAGAACAGAGTGAAACGTAAAAATAAAAAGTGCTACTGTAAACGAACGCTTCAACCTAGAAGAACAAAATTTGGTGAGCCAAGTGGGATTACTGTAGTGATCATTACCACCTCGTATCATCAAGATTGGATGAAAATATATTTGCTGGTATTTCGGAAACTCGTATATTCTGGGACGCTTGGAAATCCCTTTCAATGAAAGTGCTTTTCGCCAGTCTCTGCTTAGGGCTAATTGAAGAGGAAACAAACCGTACAGACAAAACTGACAACTACTTTATTTCGTCAAGTTTCAAAGAGCTACTACAAACCATGTTGGATTTAGAGTTCTAAATTCATCTATCTATATAGGAGAGAATAGAGTAAAACCTAAAATTAAAACTGCAACTGAAAACGAACGCTTCAACCTAGAAGAACAAAATTTCGTGAGCCAAGTGGGACTTCTGTAGTGATAATTACAACCAAGTATCATCAAGATTGGGTGTAAAAAATATTTGCTGGTATTTCGGAAACTCTTGATCCTTGGACGCTTGGCAACCCCTTTCAATAAAAGTGCTTTTCGTCAGTCTCTCCTTAGGGCTACTTGAAGAGGAAACAAGCCTTTTAGACAAAACTGAGAACTACTTTATTTCGTCAAGTTTCAAAGAGCTGCTACAAACCATGTTGGATTTAGAGTTCCAAATTAATCAATCTATCTAGGAAATAACCGCGTGAAACCTAAAAATATAAACTGCTACTGTAAATAAACGCTTCAACCTAGAACAACAAAATTTGGTGAGCCAAGTGAGATTTTTGTAGTGATCATTACCACAAAGTATCAACCTGATTGGGGGAAAATATTTCCTCTATATCAGAAAATCGTAGATTCTTGGAGCTTCGAAACCTCTTTCAATGAAAGGGCTTTACAACAGTCTCTGCTCTTGGCTACTATAAGAGGAAACAAACCATAGAGACAAAACTGAGAGCTACTTTAGTTTGTCAAGTTTCAAAGAGCTACTACAAACCATGTTGGATTTAGAGTCCAAAATCATCTATCTATATAGGAGAGAACAGAGTGAAACCTAAAAATAAAAACTGCTATTGTAAACGAACGCTTCAACCTTGAAGAACAAAATTTGGTGAGCCAAGTGAGATTTTTGAACTGATCATTACCACCAAGTATCATCAAGATTGGGTTAAAAAATATTTGCTGGTTTTCAGCAACTTGTAGATTCTTGGACGCTTGGCAATCCCTTTCAATGAAAGTGTTTTCGAAAGTCTGTGCTTAGGGGTACTTGAAGAGGAAACAAACTTTGGAGGCAAAATTGAGAACTACTTTATTTTGTCAAGTTCCAAAGAGCTACTACAAACCCTGGTGTGTTTAGAGTTCTAAATTCATCTATCTATATAGGAAAGAATAGAGTGAAACCTAAAAATAAAAACTGCTACTGTAAACAAACACTTCAACCTAGAAAAACAAAATTGGGTGAGCCAAGTGCGATTTTTGTACTGATCACTACCACCAAGTATCATCAAGATTGGGTGGAAAAATATTTGCTTCTATTTCAGAAACTCGTTGATTTTGGACGCTTGGCAACATTTTTCAAAAAAGTGCTTTTTGCCAGTCTCTGATAAGGCTACTTGATGAGGAAACAAACCATAGAGACAAATCTGAGAGCTACTTTATTTTTTTCAAGTTTCAAAGAGCTACTACAAACCATGTTGGATTTATAGTTCCAAATTCATCTATCTATATATTAAAGAACAGAGTGAAACCTAAAAATAAAAACTGCTATTGTAAACGAACGCTTCCATCTAGAAGAACAAAACTTGGTGAGCCAAGTGGGACTTCTGTACTGATCATTACCACCAAGTATCATCAAGAGTGGGTGAAAAAATTTTTGGTGGTATTTCGGAAACTCATAGATTCTTGGACGCTTGGCAATGCCTTTCAATGAAAGTGCTTTTCGCCAGTCTCTGCTTAGGGGTAATGAAAAGGAAACAGACCTTCTAGACAAAACTGAGAACTACTTTATTTTGTCAAGTTTCAAAGAGCTACTACAAACCATGTTGGATTTAGAGCTCCAAATTCATCTATCTATATAGGATAGAACAGAGTGAAATCTACAATTATAAACTGATGCTGTAAACGAACGCTTCAACCTAGAAAAACAAAATTTGGTGAGCAAAGGGGGATTTGTATACTGATTATTACCACCAAGTATCATCATGACTGGGGAAAAAATATTTGCTGATATTTTGGAAAATCATGGATTCTCGGAAGCTTGGAAACACCCTTCAATGAAAGTGCTTTTCCATAGACTCCGCTTAGGGCTACTTTAAGCGGAAACAAACCATAGAGACAAATTGAGAACTACTTTATTTTGTCAAGTATCAAAGAGCTACTGCAAACCATGTTGGATTTTGAGTTCAAAATTTATCTATTTATATAGGAGAGAACAGAGTGAAACCTAAAAATAAAAACTGCTACTCTAAAGTAATGCTTCAACCTAGAAGAACAAACTTTGGTTAGCCAAGTGGGATTTGTATACTGATCCTTACCAACAAGTATCATCAAGATTGGGTGAAAAAATATTTGCTGGTATTTCGGAAACGCTGAGATTCTTGGATGATTGGCAACCCATTTCAATAAAAGTGCTTTTCGCCAGTCTCTGATTAGGGCTACTTGAAGAAGAAATAAACCATAGAGACAAAACGGAGAACTACACTATTTTGTCAAGTTTCAAAGAGCTACTAAAAACCATGTTGGATTTAGAGTTCTAAATTTATCTATTTATATAGGAAAGAATAAAGTGAAACCTAAAAATAAAAACTGCAACTGTAATCGCACGCTTCAAACTAGAAAAACAGAATTTGGTGAGCCAAGTGGGAATTGTGTACTGATCATTACCCTCAAGTATCATCAAGATTGGGTGAAAAATGTTTGCTGGGATTTCGGAAACTAGTAGATTTTTGTAAGTTGGCATCCCCTTTCAATGAAAGTGTTTTCCACAGTTTCTGTTTAGGGCTACTTGAAGAGGAAACAAACCATGTAGACAAAACTGGGAACTACTTTATTTTGTCAAGTTTCAAAGAGCTACTACAAACCATGTTGGATTTAGAGTTCCAAATTCATCTATCTATATAGGAGAGAACAGAGTGAAACCTAATAATAAAAACTGCTACTGTAAACAAACGCTTCAATCTAGAAGAACAAAATTTGGTGAGCCAAGTGGGATTAGGGTACTGATCATTACCACCTAGTATCATCAAGATTGGACGAAAATATATTTGCTGGTATTTCGGAAACTCGTATATTCTTGGTCGCTTGGCAACCCCTTTCAATAAAAGTGCTTTTCGCCAGTCTCTGCTTAGGGTTAGTTGAACAGGAAACAAACCATAGAGACAAAACTTAGAACTACTTTATTTTGTCAAGTATCAAAGAGCTACTACAAACCATGTTGGATTTAGAGTTCCAAATTCATCAATCTATCTAGGAGATAACAGAGTGAAACCTAAAAATATAAACGGTCACTGTAAATAAACGCTTCAACCTAGAACAACAAAATTTGGTGAGCCAAGTGAGATTTGTGTACTGATCATTACCACGAAGTATCAACATGATTGGGGGAAAAATATTTGCTTGTATATCAGAAACTCGTAGATTCTTGGAGCTTGGAAACCCCTTTCGATGAAAAGGCTTTTCAACAGTATCTGCTTATGGCTACTATAAGAGTAAACAAACCATAGGGACAAAACTGAGAGCTACTTTATTTTTTTCAAGTTTCAAACTGCTACTACAAACCATGTTGGATTTAGGGTTCCAAATTCATCTATCTATATAGGAGAGAACAGAGTGGAACCTAAAAATAAAAACTGCTATTATAAACAAACGCTTCAACCTTGAAGAACAAAATTTGGTGAGCTAAGTGGGATTCTTGAACTGATCATTACCACCAAGTATCATCAAGATTGGGTGAAAAAATATTTGCTGGTATTTCGGAAACTTGTAGATTCTTGGACGTTTGGCAATCCCTTTCAATGAAAGTGCTTTTCGAAAGTCTATGCTTAGGGGTACTTGAAGAGGAAACAAACTTTAGAGACAAAACTGAGAACTACTTTATTTTGTCAAGTTTCAAAGAGCTACTACAAACCATGTTGGATTTAGAGTTCCAAATTCATCAATCTATCTAGGAGAGAACAGAGTGAAACCTAAAAATATAAAGTGCTACTGTAAACGAACGCTTCAACCTAGAAGAACAAAATTTGGTGAGCCAAGTGGGATTACTGTAGTGATCATTATCACCTAGTATCATCAAGATTGGATGAAAATATATTTGCTGGTATTTCGTAAACTCGTATATTCTGGGACGCTTGGAAATCCCTTTCAATGAAAGTGCTTTTCGCCAGTCTCTGCTTAGGGCTAATTGAAGAGGAAACAAACCGTACAGACAAAACTGACAACTACTTTATTTCGTCAAGTTTCAAAGAGCTACTACAAACCATGTTGGATTTAGAGTTCTAAATTCATCTATCTATATAGGAGAGAATAGAGTAAAACCTAAAATTAAAACTGCAACTGAAAACGAACGCTTCAACCTAGAAGAACAAAATTTCGTGAGCCAAGTGGGACTTCTGTAGTGATAATTACAACCAAGTATCATCAAGATTGGGTGTAAAAAATATTTGCTGGTATTTCCGAAACCCTTGATCCTTGGACGCTTGGCAACCCCTTTCAATAAAAGTGCTTTTCGTCAGTCTCTCCTTAGGGCTACTTGAAGAGGAAACAAACCATTTAGACAAAACTGAGAACTACTTTATTTTGTCAAGTTTCAAAGAGCTGCTACAAACCATGTTGGATTTAGAGTTCCAAATTCATCAATCTATCTAGGAAATAACCGCGTGAAACCTAAAAATATAAACTGCTACTGTAAATAAACGCTTCAACCAAGAATACAAAATTTGGTGAGCCAAGTGAGATTTTTGTAGTGATCATTACCACGAAGCATCAACCTGATTGGGGGAAAAATATTTGCTGGTATATCAGAAACTCATAGATTCTTGGAGCTTCGAAACCTCTTTCAATGAAAGGGCTTTACAACAGTCTCTGCTCATGGCTACTATAAGAGGAAACAAACCATAGAGACAAAACTGAGAGCTACTTTAGTTTGTCAAGTTTCAAAGAGCTACTACAAACCATGTTGGATTTAGAGTCCAAAATCATCTATCTATATAGGAGAGAACAGAGTGAAACCTAAAAATAAAAACTGCTATTGTAAACGAACGCTTCAACCTTGAAGAACAAAATTTGGTGAGCCAAGTGGGATTTTTGAACTGATCATTACCACCAAGTATCATCAAGATTGGGTTAAAAAATATTTGCTGGTTTTTCAGCAACTTGTAGATTCTTGGACGCTTGGCAATCCCTTTCAATGAAAGTGTTTTCGAAAGTCTGTGCTTAGGGGTACTTGAAGAGGAAACAAACTTTGGAGGCAAAATTGAGAACTACTTTATTTTGTCAAGTTCCAAAGAGCTACTACAAACCCTGTTGTGTTTAGAGTTCTAAATTCATCTATCTATATAGGAAAGAATAGAGTGAAACCTAAAAATAAAAACTGCTACTGTAAACAAACGCTTCAACCTAGAAAAACAAAATTGGGTGAGCCAAGTGGGATTTTTGTACTGATCACTACCACCAAGTATCATCAAGATTGGGTGGAAAAATATTTGCTTCTATTTCAGAAACTCGTTGATTTTGGACGCTTGGCAACATTTTTCAAAAAAGTGCTTTTTGCCAGTCTCTGATAGGGCTACTTGAAGAGGAAACAAACCATAGAGACAAATCTGAGAGCTACTTTAGTTTTTTCAAGTTTCAAAGAGCTACTACAAACCATGTTGGATTTATAGTTCCAAATTCATCTATCTATATAGGAGAGAACAGAGTGAAACCTAAAAATAAAAACTGCTATTGTAAACGAACGCTTCAATCTAGAGAAACAAAATTTGGTGAGCCAAGTGGGACTTCTGTACTGATCATTACCACCAAGTATCATCAAGAGTGGGTGAAAAAATTTTTGGTGGTATTTCGGAAACTCATAGATTCTTGGACGCTTGGCAATGCCTTTCAATGAAAGTGCTTTTCGCCAGTCTCTGCTTAGGGGTAATGAAAAGGAAACAGACCTTCTAGACAAAACTGAGAACTACTTTATTTTGTCAAGTTTCAAAGAGCTACTACAATCCATGTTGGATTTAGAGTTCCAAATTCATCTATCTATATAGGAGAGAACAGAGTGAAATCTACAATTATAAACTGATGCTGTAAACGAACGCTTCAACCTAGAAAAACAAAATTTGGTGAGCAAAGGGGGATTTGTATACTGATTATTACCACCAAGTATCATCATGACTGGGGAAAAAATATTTGCCGATATTTTGGAAAATCGTGGATTCTCGGAAGCTTGGAAACACCTTTCAATGAAAGTGCTTTTCCATAGACTCCGCTTAGGGCTACTTTAAGCGGAAACAAACCATAGAGACAAATTGAGAACTACTTTATTTTGTCAAGTATCAAAGAGCTACTGCAAACCATGTTGGATTTTGAGTTCAAAATTTATCTATTTATATAGGAGAGAACAGAGTGAAACCTAAAAATAAAAACTGCTACTCTAAAGTAATGCTTCAACCTAGAAGAACAAAATTTGGTTAGCCAAGTGGGATTTGTATACTGATCCTTACCAACAAGTATCATCAAGATTGGGTGAAAAAATATTTGCTGGTATTTCGGAAACGCTGATATTCTTGGATGCTTGGCAACCTCCTTCAATGAAAGTGCTTTTCGCCAGTCTCTGATTAGGGCTACTTGAAGAAGAAATAAACCCTAGAGACAAAACGGAGAACTACACTATTTTGTCAAGTTTCAAAGAGCTACTACAAACCATGTTGGATTTAGAGTTCTAAATTCATCTATTTATATGGGAAAGAATAAAGTGAAACCTAAAAATAAAAACTGCAACTGTAAACGCACGCTTCAAACTAGAAAAACAGAATTTGGTGAGCCAAGTGGGAATTGTGTACTGATCATTACCTTCAAGTATCATCAAGATTGGGTGAAAAATGTTTGCTGGGATTTCGGAAAATAGTAGATTTTTGTAATTTGGCATCCCCTTTCAATGAAAGTGTTTTCCACACTCTCTGTTTAGGGCTACTTGAACAGGAAACAAACCATGTAGACAAAACTGGGAACTACTTTATTTTGTCAAGTTTCAAAGAGCTACTACAAACCATGTTGGATTTAGACTTCCAAAATCATCTATCTATATAGGAGAGAACTGAGTGAAACCTAATAATAAAAACTGCTACTGTAAACAAACGCTTCAATCTAGAAGAACAAAATTTGGTGAGCCAAGTGGGATTAGGGTACTTATCATTACCACCTAGTATCATCAAGATTGGATGAAAATATATGTGCTGGTATTTCGGAAACTCGTATATTCTTGGTCGCTTGGCAACCCCTTTCAATAAAAGAGCTTTTCGCCAGTCTCTGCTTAGGGTTAGTTGAACACGAAACAAACCATAGAGACAAAACTTAGAACTACTTTATTTTGTCAAGTATCAAAGAGCTACTACAAACCATGTTGGATTTAGAGTTCCAAATTCATCAATCTATCTAGGAAATAACCGCGTGAAACCTAAAAATATAAACTGCTAGTGTAAATAAACGCTTCAACCTACAACAACAAAATTTGGTGAGCCAAGTGAGATTTTTGTAGTGATCATTACCACGAAGTATCAACCTGATTGGGGAAAAATATTTGCTGGTATATCAGAAACTCGTAGATTCTTGGAGCTTCGAAACCTCTTTCAATGAAAGGGCTTTACAACAGTCTCTGCTCATGGCTACTATAAGAGGAAACAAACCATAGAGACAAAACTGAGAGCTACTTTAGTTTGTCAAGTTTCAAAGAGCTACTACAAACCATGTTGGATTTAGAGTCCAAAATCATCTATCTATATAGGAGAGAACAGAGTGAAACCTAAAAATAAAAACTGCTATTGTAAACGAACGCTTCAACCTTGAAGAACAAAATTTGGTGAGCCAAGTGGGATTTTTGAACTGATCATTACCACCAAGTATCATCAAGATTGGGTTAAAAAATATTTGCTGGTTTTTCAGCAACTTGTAGATTCTTGGACGCTTGGCAATCCCTTTCAATGAAAGTGTTTTCGAAAGTCTGTGCTTAGGGGTACTTGAAGAGGAAACAAACTTTGGAGGCAAAATTGAGAACTACTTTATTTTGTCAAGTTCCAAAGAGCTACTACAAACCCTGTTGTGTTTAGAGTTCTAAATTCATCTATCTATATAGGAAAGAATAGAGTGAAACCTAAAAATAAAAACTGCTACTGTAAACAAACGCTTCAACCTAGAAAAACAAAATTGGGTTAGCCAAGTGGGATTTTTGTACTGATCACTACCACCAAGTATCATCAAGATTGGGTGGAAAAATATTTGCTTCTATTTCAGAAACTCGTTGATTTTGGACGCTTGGCTACATTTTTCAAAAAAGTGCTTTTTGCCAGTCTCTGATAGGGCTACTTGAAGAGGAAACAAACCATAGAGACAAATCTGAGAGCTACTTTAGTTTTTTCAAGTTTCAAAGAGCTACTACAAACCATGTTGGATTTATAGTTCCAAATTCATCTATCTATATAGGAGAGAACAGAGTGAAACCTAAAAATAAAAACTGCTATTGTAAACGAACGCTTCAATCTAGAGAAACAAAATTTGGTGAGCCAAGTGGGACTTCTGTACTGATCATTACCACCAAGTATCATCAAGAGTGGGTGAAAAAATTTTTGGTGGTATTTCGGAAACTCATAGATTCTTGGACGCTTGGCAATGCCTTTCAATGAAAGTGCTTTTCGCCAGTCTCTGCTTAGGGGTAATGAAAAGGAAACAGACCTTCTAGACAAAACTGAGAACTACTTTATTTTGTCAAGTTTCAAAGAGCTACTACAAACCATGTTGGATTTAGAGTTCCAAATTCATCTATCTATATAGGAGAGAACAGAGTGAAATCTACAATTATAAACTGATGCTGTAAACGAACGCTTCAACCTAGAAAAACAAAATTTGGTGAGCAAAGGGGGATTTGTATACTGATTATTACCACCAAGTATCATCATGACTGGGGAAAAAATATTTGCCGATATTTTGGAAAATCGTGGATTCTCGGAAGCTTGGAAACACCTTTCAATGAAAGTGCTTTTCCATAGACTCCGCTTAGGGCTACTTTAAGCGGAAACAAACCATAGAGACAAATTGAGAACTACTTTATTTTGTCAAGTATCAAAGAGCTACTGCAAACCATGTTGGATTTTGAGTTCAAAATTCATCAATCTATCTAGGAGATAACAGAGTGAAACCTAAAAATATAAACGGTCACTGTAAATAAACGCTTCAACCTAGAACAACAAAATTTGGTGAGCCAAGTGAGATTTGTGTACTGATCATTACCACGAAGTATCAACATGATTGGGGGAAAAATATTTGCTTGTATATCAGAAACTCGTAGATTCTTGGAGCTTGGAAACCCCTTTCAATGAAAAGGCTTTTCAACAGTATCTGCTTATGGCTACTATAAGAGTAAACAAACCATAGAGACAAAACTGAGAGCTACTTTATTTTTTTCAAGTTTCAAACTGCTACTACAAACCATGTTGGATTTAGGGTTCCAAATTCATCTATCTATATAGGAGAGAACAGAGTGGAACCTAAAAATAAAAACTGCTATTATAAACAAACGCTTCAACCTTGAAGAACAAAATTTGGTGAGCCAAGTGGGATTTTTGAACTGATCATTACCACCAAGTATCATCAAGATTGGGTGAAAAAATATTTGCTGGTATTTCGGAAACTTGTAGATTCTTGGACGTTTGGCAATCCCTTTCAATGAAAGTGCTTTTCGAAAGTCTATGCTTAGGGGTACTTGAAGAGGAAACAAACTTTAGAGACAAAACTGAGAACTACTTTATTTTGTCAAGTTTCAAAGAGCTACTACAAACCATGTTGGATTTAGAGTTCCAAATTCATCAATCTATCTAGGAGAGAACAGAGTGAAACCTAAAAATATAAAGTGCTACTGTAAACGAACGCTTCAACCTAGAAGAACAAAATTTGGTGAGCCAAGTGGGATTACTGTAGTGATCATTACCACCTAGTATCATCAAGATTGGATGAAAATATATTTGCTGGTATTTCGTAAACTCGTATATTCTGGGACGCTTGGAAATCCCTTTCAATGAAAGTGCTTTTCGCCAGTCTCTGCTTAGGGCTAATTGAAGAGGAAACAAACCGTACAGACAAAACTGACAACTACTTTATTTCGTCAAGTTTCAAAGAGCTACTACAAACCATGTTGGATTTAGAGTTCTAAATTCATCTATCTATATAGGAGAGAATAGAGTAAAACCTAAAATTAAAACTGCAACTGAAAACGAACGCTTCAACCTAGAAGAACAAAATTTCGTGAGCCAAGTGGGACTTCTGTAGTGATAATTACAACCAAGTATCATCAAGATTGGGTGTAAAAAATATTTGCTGGTATTTCCGAAACCCTTGATCCTTGGACGCTTGGCAATCCCTTTCAATAAAAGTGCTTTTCGTCAGTCTCTCCTTAGGGCTACTTGAAGAGGAAACAAACGATTTAGACAAAACTGAGAACTACTTTATTTTGTCAAGTTTAAAGAGCTGCTACAAACCATGTTGGATTTAGAGTTCCAAATTCATCAATCTATCTAGGAAATAACCGCGTGAAACCTAAAAATATAAACTGCTACTGTAAATAAACGCTTCAACCAAGAACAACAAAATTTGGTGAGCCAAGTGAGAATTTTGTAGTGATCATTACCACGAAGCATCAACCTGATTGGGGGAAAAATATTTGCTGGTATATCAGAAACTCGTAGATTCTTGGAGCTTCGAAACCTCTTTCAATGAAAGGGCTTTACAACAGTCTCTGCTCATGGCTACTATAAGAGGAAACAAACCATAGAGACAAAACTGAGAGCTACTTTAGTTTGTCAAGTTTCAAAGAGCTACTACAAACCATGTTGGATTTAGAGTCCAAAATCATCTATCTATATAGGAGAGAACAGAGTGAAACCTAAAAATAAAAACTGCTATTGTAAACGAACGCTTCAACCTTGAAGAACAAAATTTGGTGAGCCAAGTGGGATTTTTGAACTGATCATTACCACCAAGTATCATCAAGATTGGGTTAAAAAATATTTGCTGGTTTTTCAGCAACTTGTAGATTCTTGGACGCTTGGCAATCCCTTTCAATGAAAGTGTTTTCGAAAGTCTGTGCTTAGGGGTACTTGAAGAGGAAACAAACTTTGGAGGCAAAATTGAGAACTACTTTATTTTGTCAAGTTCCAAAGAGCTACTACAAACCCTGTTGTGTTTAGAGTTCTAAATTCATCTATCTATATAGGAAAGAATAGAGTGAAACCTAAAAATAAAAACTGCTACTGTAAACAAACGCTTCAACCTAGAAAAACAAAATTGGGTGAGCCAAGTGGGATTTTTGTACTGATCACTACCACCAAGTATCATCAAGATTGGGTGGAATAATATTTGCTTCTATTTCAGAAACTCGTTGATTTTGGACGCTTGGCAACATTTTTCAAAAAAGTGCTTTTTGCCAGTCTCTGATAGGGCTACTTGAAGAGGAAACAAACCATAGAGACAAATCTGAGAGCTACTTTAGTTTTTTCAAGTTTCAAAGAGCTACTACAAACCATGTTGGATTTATAGTTCCAAATTCATCTATCTATATAGGAGAGAACAGAGTGAAACCTAAAAATAAAAACTGCTATTGTAAACGAACGCTTCAATCTAGAGAAACAAAATTTGGTGAGCCAAGTGGGACTTCTGTACTGATCATTACCACCAAGTATCATCAAGAGTGGGTGAAAAAATTTTTGGTGGTATTTCGGAAACTCATAGATTCTTGGACGCTTGGCAATGCCTTTCAATGAAAGTGCTTTTCGCCAGTCTCTGCTTAGGGGTAATGAAAAGGAAACAGACCTTCTAGACAAAACTGAGAACTATTTTATTTTGTCAAGTTTCAAAGAGCTACTACAAACCATGTTGGATTTAGAGTTCCAAATTCATCTATCTATATAGGAGAGAACAGAGTGAAATCTACAATTATAAACTGATGCTGTAAACGAACGCTTCAACCTAGAAAAACAAAATTTGGTGAGCAAAGGGGGATTTGTATACTGATTATTACCACCAAGTATCATCATGACTGGGGAAAAAATATTTGCCGATATTTTGGAAAATCGTGGATTCTCGGAAGCTTGGAAACACCTTTCAATGAAAGTGCTTTTCCATAGACTCCGCTTAGGGCTACTTTAAGCGGAAACAAACCATAGAGACAAATTGAGAACTACTTTATTTTGTCAAGTATCAAAGAGCTACTGCAAACCATGTTGGATTTTGAGTTCAAAATTTATCTATTTATATAGGAGAGAACAGAGTGAAACCTAAAAATAAAAACTGCTACTCTAAAGTAATGCTTCAACCTAGAAGAACAAAATTTGGTTAGCCAAGTGGGATTTGTATACTGATCCTTACCAACAAGTATCATCAAGATTGGGTGAAAAAATATTTGCTGGTATTTCAGAAACGCTGATATTCTTGGATGCTTGGCAACCTCCTTCAATGAAAGTGCTTTTCGCCAGTCTCTGATTAGGGCTACTTGAAGAAGAAATAAACCCTAGAGACAAAACGGAGAACTACACTATTTTGTCAAGTTTCAAAGAGCTACTACAAACCATGTTGGATTTAGAGTTCTAAATTCATCTATTTATATGGGAAAGAATAAAGTGAAACCTAAAAATAAAAACTGCAACTGTAAACGCACGCTTCAAACTAGAAAAACAGAATTTGGTGAGCCAAGTGGGAATTGTGTACTGATCATTACCTTCAAGTATCATCAAGATTGGGTGAAAAATGTTTGCTGGGATTTCGGAAAATAGTAGATTTTTGTAATTTGGCATCCCCTTTCAATGAAAGTGTTTTCCACAGTCTCTGTTTAGGGCTACTTAAAGAGGAAACAAACCATGTAGACAAAACTGGGAACTACTTTATTTTGTCAAGTTTCAAAGAGCTACTACAAACCATGTTGGATTTAGACTTCCAAAATCATCTATCTATATAGGAGAGAACTGAGTGAAACCTAATGATAAAAACTGCTACTGTAAACAAACGCTTCAATCTAGAAGAACAAAATTTGGTGAGCCAAGTGGGATTAGGGTACTTATCATTACCACCTAGTATCATCAAGATTGGATGAAAATATATGTGCTGGTATTTCGGAAACTCGTATATTCTTGGTCGCTTGGCAACCCCTTTCAATAAAAGTGCTTTTCGCCAGTCTCTGCTTAGGGTTAGTTGAACACGAAACAAACCATAGAGACAAAACTTAGAACTACTTTATTTTGTCAAGTATCAAAGAGCTACTACAAACCATGTTGGATTTAGAGTTCCAAATTCATCAATCTATCTAGGAAATAACCGCGTGAAACCTAAAAATATAAACTGCTAGTGTAAATAAACGATTTAACCTAGAACAACAAAATTTGGAGAGCCAAGTGAGATTTTTGTAGTGATCATTACCACGAAGTATCAACCTGATTGGGGAAAAGTATTTGCTGGTATATCAGAAACTCGTAGATTCTTGGAGCTTCGAAACCTCTTTCAATGAAAGGGCTTTACAACAGTCTCTGCTCATGGCTACTATAAGAGGAAACAAACCATAGAGACAAAACTGAGAGCTACTTTATTTTGTCAAGTATCAAAGAGCTACTACAAACCATGTTGGATTTAGAGTTCCAAATTCATCAATCTATCTAGGAAATAACCGCGTGAAACCTAAAAATATAAACTGCTAGTGTAAATAAACGCTTCAACCTAGAACAACAAAATTTGGTGAGCCAAGTGAGATTTTTGTAGTGATCATTACCACGAAGTATCAACCTGATTGGGGAAAAGTATTTGCTGGTATATCAGAAACTCGTAGATTCTTGGAGCTTCGAAACCTCTTTCAATGAAAGGGCTTTACAACAGTCTCTGCTCATGGCTACTATAAGAGGAAACAAACCATAGAGACAAAACTGAGAGCTACTTTAGTTTGTCAAGTTTCAAAGAGCTACTACAAACCATGTTGGATTTAGAGTCCAAAATCATCTATCTATATAGGAGAGAACAGAGTGAAACCTAAAAATAAAAACTGCTATTGTAAACGAACGCTTCAACCTTGAAGAACAAAATTTGGTGAGCCAAGTGGGATTTTTGAACTGACCATTACCACCAAGTATCATCAAGATTGGGTGAAAAAATATTTGCTGGTTTTTCAGCAACTTGTAGATTCTTGGACGCTTGGCAATCCCTTTCAATGAAAGTGTTTTCGAAAGTCTGTGCTTAGGGGTACTTGAAGAGGAAACAAACTTTGGAGGCAAAACTGAGAACTACTTTATTTTGTCAAGTTCCAAAGAGCTACTACAAACCCTGTTGTATTTAGAGTTCTAAATTCATCTATCTATATAGGAAAGAATAGAGTGAAACCTAAAAATAAAAACTGCTACTGTAAACAAACGCTTCAACCTAGAAAAACAAAATTGGGTGAGCCAAGTGGGATTTTTGTACTGATCACTACTACCAAGTATCATCAAGATTGGGTGGAAAAATATTTGCTTCTATTTCAGAAAATCGTTGATTTTGGACGCTTGGCAACATTTTTCAAAAAAGTGCTTTTTGCCAGTCTCTGATAGGGCTACTTGAAGAGGAAACAAACCATAGAGACAAATCTGAGAGCTACTTTATTTTTTTCAAGTTTCAAAGAGCTACTACAAACCATGTTGGATTTATAGTTCCAAATTCATCTATCTATATAGGAGAGAACAGAGTGAAACCTAAAAATAAAAACTGCTATTGTAAACGAACGCTTCCATCTAGAAGAACAAAATTTGGTGAGCCAAGTGGGATTTCTGTACTGATCATTACCACCAAGTATCATCAAGAGTGGGTGAAAAAATTTTTGGTGGTATTTCAGAAACTCATAGATTCTTGGACGCTTCGCAATGCCTTTCAATGAAAGTGCTTTTCGCCAGTCTCTGCTTAGGGGTAATGAAAAGGAAACAGACCTTCTAGACAAAACGGAGAACTACTTTCTTTTGTCAAGTTTCAAAGAGCTACTACAAACCATGTTGGATTTAGAGTTCCAAATTCATCTATCTATATAGGAGAGAACAGAGTGAAATCTACAATTATAAACTGATGCTGTAAACGAACGCTTCAACCTAGAAAAACAAAATTTGGTGAGCCAAGTGAGATTTTTGTAGTGATCATTACCACGAAGTATCAACCTGATTGGGGGAAAAATATTTGCTGGTATATCAGAAACTCGTAGATTCTTGGAGCTTCGAAACCTCTTTCAATGAAAGGGCTTTACAACAGTCTCTGCTCATGGCTACTATAAGAGGAAACAAACCATAGAGACTAAACTGAGAGCTACTTTATTTTGTCAAGTTTCAAAGAGCTACTACAAACCATGTTGGATTTAGAGTCCAAAATCATTTATCTATATAGGAGAGAACAGAGTGAAACCTAAAAATAAAAACTGCTATTGTAAATGAACGCTTCAACCTTGAAGAACAAAATTTGGTGAGCCAAGTGTATTTTTGAACTGATCATTACCACCAAGTATCATCAAGATTGGGTGAAAAAATATTTGCTGTTTTTTCAGCAACTTGTAGATTCTTGGACGCTTGGCAATCCCTTTCAATGAAAGTGTTTTCGAAAGTCTGTGCTTAGGGGTACTTGAAGAGGAAACAAACTTTGGAGGCAAAACTGAGAACTACTTTATTTTGTCAAGTTCCAAAGAGCTACTACAAACCCTGTTGTATTTAGAGTTCTAAATTCATCTATCTATATAGGAAAGAATAGAGTGAAACCTGAAAATAAAAACTGCTACTGTAAACAAACGCTTCAACCTAGAAAAACAAAATTGGGTGAGCCAAGTGGGATTTTTGTACTGATCACTACCACCAAGTATCATCAAGATTGGGTGGAAAAATATTTGCTTCTATTTCAGAAACTCGTTGATTTTGGACGCTTGGCAACATTTTTCAAAAAAGTGCTTTTTGCCAGTCTCTGATAGGGCTACTTGAAGAGGAAACAAACCATAGAGACAAATCTGAGAGCTACTTTATTTTTTTCAAGTTTCAAAGAGCTACTACAAACCATGTTGGATTTATAGTTCCAAATTCATCTATCTATATAGGAGAGAACAGAGTGAAACCTAAAAATAAAAACTGCTATTGTAAACGAACGCTTCCATCAAGAAGAACAAAATTTGGTGAGCCAAGTGGGACTTCTGTACTGATCATTACCACCAAGTATCATCAAGAGTGGGTGAAAAAATTTTTGGTGGTATTTCGGAAACTCATAGATTCTTGGACGCTTGGCAATGCCTTTCAATGAAAGTGCTTTTTGCCAGTCTCTGCTAAGGGGTAATGAAAAGGAAACAGACCTTCTAGACAAAACTGAGAACTACTTTATTTTGTCAAGTTTCAAAGAGCTACTACAAACCATGTTGGATTTAGAGTTCCAAATTCATCTATCTATATAAGAGAGAACAGAGTGAAATCTACAATTATAAACTGATGCTGTAATGGAACGCTTCAACCTAGAAAAACAAAATTTGGTGAGCAAAGGGGGATTTGTATACTGATTATTACCACCAAGTATCATCATGACTGGGGAAAAAATATTTGCCGATATTTTGGAAAATCGTGGATTCTCAGAAGCTTGGAAACAGTTTTCAATGAAAGTGCTTTTCCATAGACTCCGCTTAGGGCTACTTTAAGCAGAAACAAACCATAGAGACAAATTGAGAACTACTTTATTTTGTCAAGTATCAAAGAGCTACTGCAAACCATGTTGGATTTTGAGTTCAAAATTTATCTATTTATATAGGAGAGAACAGAGTGAAACCTAAAAATAAAAACTGCTACTCTAAAGTAATGCTTCAACCTAGAAGAACAAAATTTGGTTAGCCAAATGGGATTTGTATACTGATCCTTACCAACTAGTATCATCAAGATTGGGTGAAAAAATATTTGCTGGTATTTCGGAAACGCTGATATTCTTGGATGCTTGGCGACCCCCTTCAATGAAAGTGCTTTTCGCCAGTCTCTGATTAGGGCTACTTGAAGAAGAAATAAACCATAGAGACAAAACGGAGAACTACACTATTTTGTCAAGTTTCAAAGAGCTACTACAAACCATGTTGGATTTAGAGTTCTAAATTCATCTATTTATATAGGAAAGAATAAAGTGAAACCTAAAAATAAAAACTGCAACTGTAAACGCACGCTTCAAACTAGAAAAACAGAATTTGGTGAGCCAAGTCGGAATTGTGTACTGATCATTACCCCCAAGTATCATCAAGATTGGGTGAAAAATGTTTGCTGGGATTTCGGAAACTAGTAGATTTTTGTAAGTTGTCATCCTCTTTCAATGAAAGTGTTTTCCACAGTCTCTGTTTAGGGCTACTTGAAGAGGAAACAAACCATGTAGACAAAACTGGGAACTACTTTATTTTGTCAAGTTTCAAAGAGCTACTACAAACCATGTTGGATTTAGAGTTCCAAATTCATCTATCTATATAGGAGAGAACAGAGTGAAACCTAATAATAAAAACTGCTACTGTAAACAAACGCTTCAATCTAGAAGAACAAAATTTGGTGAGCCAAGTGGGATTAGGGTACTGATCATTACCACCTAGTATCATCAAGATTGGATGAAAATATATTTGCTGGTATTTCGGAAACTCGTATATTCTTGGTCGCTTGGCAACCCCTTTCAATAAAAGTGCTTTTCGCCAGTCTCTGCTTAGGGTTAGTTGAACAGGAAACAAACCATAGAGACAAAACTTAGAACTACTTTATTTTGTCAAGTATCAAAGAGCTACTACAAACCATGTTGGATTTAGAGTTCCAAATTCATCAATCTATCTAGGAGATAACAGAGTGAAACCTAAAAATATAAACTGTCACTGTAAATAAACGCTTCAACCTAGAACAACAAAATTTGGTGAGCCAAGTGAGATTTGTGTACTGATCATTACCACGAAGTATCAACATGATTGGGGGAAAAATATTTGCTGGTATATCAGAAACTCGTAGATTCTTGGAGCTTGGAAACCCCTTTCAATGAAAAGGCTTTTCAACAGTATCTGCTTATGGCTACTATAAGAGTAAACAAACCATAGAGACAAAACTGAGAGCTACTTTATTTTTTTCAAGTTTCAAACTGCTACTACAAACCATGTTGGATTTAGGGTTCCAAATTCATCTATCTATATAGGAGAGAACAGAGTGGAAGCTAAAAATAAAAACTGCTATTATAAACAAACGCTTCAACCTTGAAGAACAAAATTTGGTGAGCCAAGTGGGATTTTTGAACTGATCATTACCACCAAGTATCATCAAGATTGGGTGAAAAAATATTTGCTTGTATTTCGGAAACTTGTAGATTCTTGGACGTTTGGCAATCCCTTTCAATGAAAGTGCTTTTTGAAAGTCTATGCTTAGGGGTACTTGAAGAGGAAACAAACTTTAGAGACAAAACTGAGAACTACTTTATTTTGTCAAGTTTCAAAGAGCTACTACAAACCATGTTGGATTTAGAGTTCCAAATTCATCAATCTATCTAGGAGAGAACAGAGTGAAACCTAAAAATATAAAGTGCTACTGTAAACGAACGCTTCAACCTAGAAGAACAAAATTTGGTGAGCCAAGTGGGATTACTGTAGTGATCATTACCACCTAGTATCATCAAGATTGGATGAAAATATATTTGCTGGTATTTCGGAAACTCGTATATTCTGGGACGCTTGGAAATCCCTTTCAATGAAAGTGCTTTTTGCCAGTCTCTGCTTAGGGCTAATTGAAGAAAAACAAACCATACAGACAAAACTGACAACTACTTTATTTCGTCAAGTTTCAAAGAGCTACTACAAACCATGTTGGATTTAGAGTTCTAAATTCATCTATCTATATAGGAGAGGATAGAGTAAAACCTAAATTTAAGACTGCAACTGAAAACGAACGGTTCAACTTAGAAGAACAAAATTTCGTGAGCCAAGTGGGACTACTGTAGTGATAATTACAACCAAGTATCATCAAGATTGGGTGTAAAAAATATTTGCTGGTGTTTCGGAAACTCTTGATCCTTGGACGCTTGGCAACCCCTTTCAATAAAAGTGCTTTTCGTCAGTCTCTCCTTAGGGCTACTTGAAGAGGAAACAAACCATTTAGACAAAACTGAGAACTACTTTATTTTGTCAATTTTCAAAGAGCTGCTACAAACCATGTTGGATATAGAGTTCCAAATTCATCAATCTATCTAGGAAATAACCGCGTGAAACCTAAAAATATAAACTGCTACTGTAAATAAACGCTTCAACCAAGAACAACAAAATTTGGTGAGCCAAGTGAGATTTTTGTAGTGATCATTACCACGAAGTATCAACCTGATTAGGGGAAAAATATTTGCTGGTATATCAGAAACTCGTAGATTCTTGGAGCTTCGAAACCTCTTTCAATGAAAGGGCTTTACAACAGCTCTGCTCATGGCTACTATAAGAGGAAACAAACCATAGAGACAAAACTGAGAGCTACTTTATTTTGTCAAGTTTCAAAGAGCTACTACAAACCATGTTGGATTTAGAGTCCAAAATCATCTATCTATATAGGAGAGAACAGAGTGAAACCTAAAAATAAAAACTGCTATTGTAAACGAACGCTTCAACCTTGAAGAACAAAATTTGGTGAGCCAAGTGGGATTTTTGAACTGATCATTACCACCAAGTATCATCAAGATTGGGTGAAAAAATATTTGCTGGTTTTTCAGCAACTTGTAGATTCTTGGACGCTTGGCAATCCCTTTCAATGAAAGTGTTTTCGAAAGTCTGTGCTTAGGGGTACTTGAAGAGGAAACAAACTTTGGAGGCAAAACTGAGAACTACTTTATTTTGTCAAGTTCCAAAGAGCTACTACAAACCCTGTTGTATTTAGAGTTCTAAATTCATCTATCTATATAGGAAAGAATAGATTGAAACCTAAAAATAAAAACTGCTACTGTAAACAAACGCTTCAACCTAGAAAAACAAAATTGGGTGAGCCAAGTGGGATTTTTGTACTGATCACTACCACCAAGTATCATCAAGATTGGGTGGAAAAATATTTGCTTCTATTTCAGAAACTCGTTGATTTTGGACGCTTGGCAACATTTTTCAAAAAAGTGCTTTTTGCCAGTCTCTGATAGGGCTACTTGAAGAGGAAACAAACCATAGAGACAAATCTGAGAGCTACTTTATTTTTTTCAAGTTTCAAAGAGCTACTACAAACCATGTTGGATTTATAGTTCCAAATTCATCTATCTATATAGGAGAGAACAGAGTGAAACCTAAAACTAAAAACTGCTATTGTAAACGAACGCTTCCATCTAGAAGAACAAAATTTGGTGAGCCAAGTGGGACTTCTGTACTGATCATTACCACGAAGTATCATCAAGATTCGGTGAAAAACTATTTGCTGGTATTACGGAAACTCGTAGCTTCTTGGACGCTTGGAAACCCCTTTCAAAGAAAGTGCTTTTCGCCAGTCTCGGATTAGGGCTACTTGAAGAGGAGACAAACCATAGAGACAAAACTGTGAACTACTTTATTTTGTCAAGTTTCAACGAGCTACTACAAATCACGATGTATTTAAAGTTCCAAATTCATCTATCAATATAGGAGAAAATAGAGTGAAACGTAAAAATAAAATCTTCAACTGTAAATGAACTCTTCAACCTAGAAAAACAAAATTTGGTGAGCCAAGTGGGACTTGTGTTCTGATCATTACCAGCAAGTATCATCAAGATTGGGTGAAAAAACATTTGCTGGTATTTTGGAAACTCATAGATTCCTGGAAGCTTGGCAAACCCTTTCAATGAAAGTGCCTTTGCCTGTCTCTGCATAGGGCAACTTTAAGAGGGAACAAACCATAGAGACAAAACTGAGAACTACTTTATTTTGTCAAGTTTCAAAGAGCTACCACAAACCATGTTCGATTTAGGCTTCTAAATTCATCTATCTATATAGGAAAGAATAGAGTGAAACCTAAAAATAAAAACTACACCTGTAAACGAACGCTTCAACCTAAAAGAACAAAATTTGGTGAGCCAAGTCGGACTTCTGTACAGATCATTACCACCAAGAATCATCAAGATTGGGTGAAAAAATATTTGTGGTATTTTGGAAAATCGTAGATTCTTGGAAGCCTGCAACCCCATTCAATGAAAGTGCTTTTTGCCTGTCTCTGCTAGTTGCTACTTGAAGAGGAAACAAACCATAGAGAAAAAACTGAGAACTACTTTATTTTGTCAAGTTTCAAAGAGCTACTACAAACCACGTTGGATAGAGTTCCAAATTCATCTATCTATATAGGAGAGAAGAGAGTGAAACCTAAAAATAAAAACTGCTACTGTAAACAAACGCGTCAACCTAGAGGAACAAAATTTGGTGAGTCAAGTGGGATTTTTGTACTGATCATTACCACCAAGTATTATCAAGATTGAGTGAAAAAATATTTGCTGGTATTTTGGAAATTCGTAGATTTTTGGATGCTTGGCAACCCCTTTCAATGAAACTGCTTTTCGCCAGTCTCTGCTTAGCACTACTTGAAGAGGATACAAGCCATAGAGTCAAAACTGCGAACTACTTTATTTTTTCAAGTTTCAAAGAACTATTACAAACCATGTTGGATTTAGAGTTCCAAATTCATCAATCTGTATTGGAGAAAACAGAGTGAAACCTAAAAATATAAACTGCTACTCTAAACAAACGCTTCAAACTAGAAGAACAAAATTTGGTGAGGCAAGTGAGATTTGTGTACTGATCATTACCACCAAGTATCATCAAGATTACCTGAAAATATATTTGCTAGTATTTCGGAAACTCGTAGATTCTAGACGCTTGGAAATTCCTTTCAATGAAAGTGCTTTTCGCCAGTCTCTGCTTAGGGATGATTGAAGAGGAAACAATCCATACAGAGAAAACTGAGAACTACTTTATTTGTCAACTTTCAAAGAGCTACTACAAACCATGTTGGATTTAGAATTCAAATTCATCTATCTATGTAAGAGAGAACAGAGTGAAACCTAAAGATATAAACTGCTACTGTAAAAGAACGCTTCAACGTAGAACAACAAAATTTGGTGAGCCAGTTGGATTGGTGTACTGACCATTACCACCAAGTAACATCAATATTGGGTGAAAAAATATTTGCTGGTATTTCGGAAACTCGTAGATTCTTGGACGCTTTGCAACCCTTTCCATGAAAGTGCTTTTCTCTAGTCTCTGCCTAGGGCTACTTGAAGAGGAAAAAAATCATAGGGAAAAAACGTAGAACTACTTTAGTTTGTCAAGTTTCAAAGAGCTACTACAAACCATGTTGTATTTAGAGTTCAAAATTCATCTGTTTATATAGGAGACAACAGAGTGAAACCTAAAAATCAAAACTGCTACTGTAAACTAACGCTACAACCTAGAAGAACAAAATTTGCTGAGCCAATTGAGATTTGTGTACTGATCATTACCAACAAGTATCACCAAAATTGGGTGATAAAGTATTCGCTGGTATTTAGGAAACTTGTAGATTCTTGGAAACTTGGCAACCCCTATCAATGAAAGTGCTTTTCGCCAGTCTCTGCTTAGGGCTACTTGAAGTGGAAAGAAACCATATTGACACACCTGAGAACTACTTTATTTTGTCAAGGTTAAAGAGCTACTTCAAACCATGTTGCATTTAGAATTCCAAATTCATCTATCTATATAGGAGAGATCAGAGTGAAACCTAAAAATATAAACTGCTAATGTAAACGAACGCTTCAACCTAGAAGAACAAAATTTGGTGAGCCAAGTGGGATTTGTTTACTGATCATTAACACTTTGTATCATCAAGATTGGATGAAAAAATATTTGCTGGTATTTCGGAAACTCGTAGATTTGTGGACACTTGGCAATCCCTTTCAATGAAAGTGCTTTTCGCCAGTCTCTGCATAGGACTACTTGAAGAGGAAACAAACCATACAGACAAAACTGAGAACTACTTTATTTTGTCAAGTTTAAATGAGCTACTACAAACCATGTTTGATTTAAAGTTCCACATTCATCTATCTATATAGGAGAGAACATAGTGAAACCTAAACCTAGAAGAATAGAATTGGTGAGCCAAGTGGGATTTGTATACTGATCATTACCACCAAGTATCATCAAGATTCGGTTAAAAACTATTTGCTGGTATTACGGAAATTCGTAGATTCTTGGACGCTTGAAAACCTCTTTCAAAGAAAGTGCTTTTCATCAGTCTCTGATTAGGGCTACTTGAAGAGGAAACAAACCATAGAGACAAAACTGAGAACTACTTTATTTTGTCAAGTTTCAACGAGCTACTACAAATCACGTTGGATTTAAAGTTCCAAATTCATCTATCAATATAGGAGAAAGCAGAGTGAAACGTAAAAATAAAATCTGCAACTGTAAATGAACGCGTCAATCTGGAAAAACAAAATTTGGTGAGCCAAGTGGGACTTGTGTTCTGATCATTACCAGCAAGTATCATCAAGATTGGGTGAAAAAACATTTGCTGGTATTTTGGACACTCATAGATTCCTGGACAATTGGCAACCCCTCTCAATGAAAGTGCCTTTGCCAGTCTCTGCTTAGAGCTGCTTGAAGAGGAAACAAACCATAGAGACAAAAGTGAGAACTACTTTATTTAATAAAGTTTCAAAGAGGTATTACAAATCATGTTGGATTTAGAGTTCCAAATTCATCTATCTGTATAGGAGAGAAGAGAGTGAAACGTAAAGATAAAAACAAACGCTTCAACCTAGAAGAACAAAATTTGGTGAGCCAAGTGGGATTTGTGTATGATCATTACCACCGAATATCATCAAGATTGGGTGAAAAAATTTTTGCTGGTATTTCGAAAACTCGTAGATTCTTAGAGGAGAGAACAGAGTGAACCTTAAAATTAAAACTGCTGCTGTAAACGAACGCTTCAACCTAGAAGAACAAAATTTGGTTAGCCAAGTGGGATTTGTGTACTGATCAATACCACCAAGTATCATCATGATTGCAGAAAAAATATTTGTTGGTATTTTGGAAACTCATAGATTCGTGGACGCTTGGCAACCCTTTCCATGAAAGTGCTTTCGCCAGTCTCTGCTTAGGGCTACTTGAAGAAGATACAATCCATAGGGACAAAACTGAGAACTTCTTTATTTTGTCAAGTTTCAAAGAGCTACTACAAACCATGTTGGATAGAGTTTTAAATTCATCTATCTATATAGGAGAGAAGAGAGTGAAACCTAAAAATAGAAACTGCTAATATAAACAAACTGTCAACCTAGAGGAACAAAATTTGGTGAGTCAAGTGGGATTTGTGTACTGATCATTGCCACCAAGTATTATCAAGATTGGGTGAAGAAATATTTGCTGGTATTTGGAAACTCATAGATTTTTGGACTCTTGGCAACCACTTTCAATGAAACTGCTTTTCGCCAGTCTCTGCTTAGGGCTACTTGAAGAGGATACAAACCATAGAGTCAAAACTGCGAACTACTTTATTTTGTCATGTTTCAAAGAGCTATTACAAACCATGTTGGATTTAGAGTTCCAAATTCATCTATCTATATAGGAGAAAACAGAGTGAAACCTAAAAATATAAACTGCTACTGTAAACAAACACTTCCAACTAGAAGAACAAAATTTGGTGAGCCAAGTGAGATTGGTGTACTGATCATTACCACCAAGTATCATCAAGATGGGGTGAAAATATATTTGCTGGTATTTCGGAAACTCGTAGATTCTAGACGCGTGGATATTCCTTTCAATGAAAGTGCTTTTCGCCAGTGTGTGCATAGGGATGATTGAGAGGAAACAAACCATAGAAAGAAAACTGAGAACTACTTGATTTTGTCAACTTTCAATGTGCTACTAAAAACCATGTTGGATTTAGAATTCAAATTCTTTTATCTATATAAAAGACAACAGAGTGAAACATAAAAATAAAAACTGCTACTGTAAACGAACGCATCAAAGTAGAATAACAAAATTTGGTGAGCCAGTGGGATTTGTGTACTGATCATTACAAGCAAGAATCATCAATATTGGGTGAAAAAATATTTACTGAGATTTCAGAAAACTAGTATTTTTTGGAAGCTTCTCAACCCCTTTCAAATGAAGGTGTCTTTCGCCAGTCTCGGCTTAGGGCTACTTCAATAGGAAACAAACCATAGAGATAGAAGTTAGAACTACTTTATTGTGTCAAGATTAAAAAAGCTAGCAAAAACCGTCTTAGATTTAGAGTTTCAAATACACCTATCTATATTTTCAAAAACAGAGTGAAACCGAAAATTTCAAACTGTTACTGGAAACAAACGCTTCAACCTAGAAGAGAGAAAATTGGGCAGCCAAGTGGGCTAAGTGAACTGATCATTACCACCCAGTATAATCAAGATTGGTTAAAAAAATATTTGCTGAGATTTCAGAAAACTAGTAGTTTTTTGGAAGCATGTCAACCCCTTTCAAATGAAAGTGTCTTTCACCTGTCTCTGCTTAGGGATAATTCTAGAGGAAACAAACCATAGAGATAGAACTTAGAACTACTTTATTGTGTCAAATCTCAAGGAGCTAGAAAAAACCGTGTTTGATTTGGAGTTCCAAACATATCTATCTATATAGGAGAAAACAGAGTGAAACCGAAAAATTCAAACTCTTACTGGAAATGAACGCTTCAACCTAGTAGAATGAAAATTGGGCAGCCAAGTGGGCTTATTCAACTGATGATTACCAGCAAGTATCTTCAAGTTTTGCTGAAAAAATATTTGCTGAGATTTCAGAAAACTAGTAGTTTTTTGGAAGCTTGGCAACTTCTTTCAAATGAAAGTGTCTATTGCCAGTCTCTGCTTAGGGCTACTTCAATAGGAAACAAACCATAGAGATAGAGGTTAGAACTACTTTATTGTGTCAAGTTTCAAAAAGCTAGCACAAACCGTCATAGATTTAGAGTTCCAAATACACCTATCTATATTGTTGAAAACAGATTAAATCCGAAAAATTCGAACTGTTACTGGAAACGAACGCTTCAACCTTGAAGAGAGAAAATTGGGCAGCCAAGTGGGCTAAGTTAACTGATCATTACCACCAAGTATCATCAAATTTGGTGAAAAAACATTTGCTGAGATTTCAGAAAACTAGTAGTTTTTTGGAAGCATGTCAACCCCTTTCAAATGAAAGTGTCTTTCGCCAGTCTCTGCTTAGGCCTACTTCAAGAGGAAAGAAACCATAGAGATAGAAATTAGAACTACTTAAATTGTGTCAAGTTTCAAGGAGCTAGCACAAACCGTGTTTGGTTTAGAGTTCCAAACACATCTATCTATATAGGAGAAAACAGAGTAAAATTTAAAAATTCAAAGTGTTACTGGAAACGAAAGCTTCAACCTAGTAGAATGCAAATTGGGTAGCCAAGTGGGCTTATTCAACTGATCATTACCACCAAGTATCATATAGATTGGGTGAAAAAATATTTGCTGAGATTTCAGAAAACTAATAGTTTTTTGGAAGCTTGGCAACCCCATTCACATGAAAGTGTCTTTCGCCATTCTCTGCTTAGGGCTACTTCAAGAGGAAACATCAATAGAGATAGAACTTAGAAGTACTTTATTGTGTCAAGTTTCAAAGAGCTACCACAAACGGTGTTTGATTTAGAGTTCCAAACACATCTATCTATATAGGAGAAAACAGAGGGAAACCGAAAAATTCAATGTGTCACTGGAATCGAACGCTTCAACCTAGTAGAATAAAAATTGGGAAGCCAAGTGGTCTTATTCAACTAATCATTACCAACAAAATCATCAAAATTGGGTGAAAAAATATTTGGTGAGTTTTCAGAAAACTAGTATTTTTTGGAAGCTTGGCAACCCCATTCACATGAAAGTGTCTTTCGCCACTCTCTGCTTAGGGCTACTTCAATAGGAAACAATCCATAGAGATAGAAGTTAGAACTACTTTATTGAGTCAAGTTTCAAAAAGCTAGCACAAACCGTCTTGGATTTAGAGTTTCAAATACAAATATGTATATTTTCGAAAACAGAGTGAAACCGAAAAATTCAAACTGTTACTGGAAACGAAGGCTTCAAATTAGAATAGAGAAAATTGGGCAGCCAAGTGGGCTAAGTGAACTGATCATTACCACCAAGTATCATCAAGATTGGGTGAAAAATATTTGCTGAGATTTAAGAAAACTAGTAGTTTTTTGAAAAGCTTGGCAACCCCTTTCAAATGAAAGTGTCTTTCACCTGTCTCTGCTTAGGGATACTTCAAGAGGAAACAAACCATAGAGATAGAACTTAGAACTCTTTATTGTGTCAAGTTTCAAAGAGCTAGCACAAACCGTGTTTGATTTCGAGTTCCAAACACATCTATCTATAAAGGAGAAAACAGAGTGAAACCGAAAATTTCAAACTGTTACTGGAAACGAACACTTCAACCTAGTAGAATGAAAATTGGGCAGCCAAGTGGGCTTATTCAACTGATCATTACCACCAAGTATCATAAAGTTTTGGTGAAAAAAAATATTTGCTGAGATTTCAGAAAACTAGTAGTTATTTGGAAGCTTGGCAACCCCTTTCAAATGAAAGTGTCTTTCACCTGTATCTGCATGGGGTACTTCAAGCGGAAACAAAACATAGAGATAGAACTTAGAACTACTTTATTGTGTCAAATTTCAAAAAGCTAGAACAAACCGTGTTTGATTTAGAGTTCCAAACACATCTATCTATATAGGAGAAAACAGAGTGAAACCGAAAAATTCAAACTCTTACTAGAAACGAACGCTTCAACCTAGTAGAATGAAAATTGGGCAGCCAAGTGGGCTTATTCAACTGATGATTACCACCAAGTATCATCCAGTTTTGGTGAAAAAATATTTGCTGAGATTTCAGAAAATAGTAGTTTTTTGGAAGCTTGGCAACTTCTTTCAAATGAAAGTGTCTATTGCCAGTCTCTGCTTAGGGCTACTTCAATAGGAAACAAACCATAGAGATAGAGGTTAGAACTACTTTATTGTGTCAAGTTTCAAAAAGCTAGCACAAACCGTCATATATAGAGTTCCAATACACCTATCTATATTTTTGAAAACAGAGTGAATCCGAAAAATTCAAACTGTTACTGGAAATGAACGCTTCAACCTTGAAGAGAGAAAATTGGGCAGCCAAGTGGGCTAAGTTAACTGATCATTACCACGAAGTATCATCAAATTTGGTGAAAAAACATTTGCTGAAATTTCAGAAAACTAGGAGTTTTTTGTTAGCATGGCAACACCTTTCAAATGAAAGTGTCTTTCGCCAGTCTCTGCTTAGGCCTACTTCAAGAGGAAAGAAACCACAGAGATAGAACTTAGAAGTACTTTATTGTGTCAAGGTTCAAGGAGCTAGCAGAAACCGTGTTTGATTTAGAGTACCAAACACATCTATCTATATAGGAGAAAACAGAGTTAAACCGAAAACTTCAAATTGTTACTGGAAACGAATGCTTCAACCTAGTAGAATGAAAATTGGGCAGCCTATTGCGCTTATTGAACTGATCATTACCACCAAGTATCATCAAGATGGGGTGAATAAATATTTGCTGAGATTTCACAAAACTAGTAGTTTTTTGGAAGTTTGGCAACCCCTTTCAAATGAAAGTGTCATTCACCAGTCTCTGCTTAGGGCTACTTCAAAAGGAAACAAACCATACTGATAGAACTTAGAACTCCTTTATTGTGTCAAATTTCAAGGAGCTAGCACAAACCGTTTTTGATTTAGAGTTCCAAACAAATCTATCTATATAAAAGAAAACAGACTGAAACCGAAAAATTCAAACTGTTATTTGAAACGAATGCTTCAACCTAGTAGAATGAAATTTGGGAAGCCATGTGGGCTTATTGAATTGATCATTACCACCAAGTATCATCAAGATTGGGTAAATAAATATTTGATGAGATTTCAGAAAACTAGTAGAGTTTTGGAAGCTTGGCAACCCCTTTCAAATGAAAGGGACTTTCGCCAATCTCTGCTTAGGGCTACTTCATGAGGAAACAAACCATGGAGATAGAACTTAAAACTAATTTATTGTTTCAAGTTTCAAGGAGCTACCACAAACCGTGTTTGATTTAGAGTTCCAAACACATCTATCTATATAGGAGAAAACAGAGTGAAACCAAAAAATTCAAAGTGTTACAGGAAACGAACGCTTCAGGCTAGTAGAATGAAAATTCGGCAGCCAAGTTGGCTTATTCAACTGATCATTACCACCAAGAATCATCAATATTGGGTGAAAAAATATTTGCTAAGATTTCAGAAAACTAGTATTTTTTGGAAGCTTCTCAACCCCTTTCAAATGAAGGTGTCTATTGCCAGTCTCTACTTAGGGCTACTTCAATAGGAAACAAACCATACAGATAGAGGTTAGAACTACTTTATTGTGTCAAGTTTCAGAAAGCTAGCACACACCGTATTAGATTTAGAGTTCCAAATACACCTATCTATATTTTTGAAAACAGAGTGAATCCGAATAATTCAAACTGTTACTGGAAACGAACGCTTCAACCTTGAAGAGAGAAAATTGGGCAGCCAAGTGGGCTAAGTTAACTGATCATTACCACCAAGTATCATCAAATTTGGTGAAAAAACATTTGCTGAGATTTCAGAAAACTAGTAGTTTTTTGGAAGCATGGCAACCCCTTTCAAATGAAAGTGTCTTTCGCCAGTCTCTGCTTAGGCCTACTTCAAGAGGAAAGAAACCATAGAGATAGAAATTAGAACTACTTTATTGTGTCAAGTTTCAAGGAGCTAGCACAAACCGTGTTTGATTTAGAGTTCCAAACACATCTATCTATATAGGAGAAAACAAAGTGAAATTTAAAAATTCAAAGTGTTACTGGAAACGAAAGCTCCAACCTAGTAGAATGCAAATTGGGCAGCCAAGTGGGCTTATTGAACTGATCATTACCACCAATTATCATCTAGATTGGGTGAAAAAATATTTGCTGAGGTTTCAGAAAACTAGCAGTTTTTTAGAAGCTTGGCAACCCATTTCAAATGAAAGTGTCTTTCACCAGTGTCTGCTTACGGATACTTCCAGAGGAAACAAACCATACAGATAGAACTTAGAATTACTTTATTGTTTCAAGTTTCAAGGAGCTACCACATACCGTCTTTCATTTAGAGTTCCAAACACATCTATCTATATAAAAGAAAACAGAGTAAAACCGAAAAATTCAAACTGTTACTGGAAACGAAGGCTTCAACCTAGTAGAATAAAAATTGGGCAGCCAAGTGGGCTTAGTAAACTGATCATTACCACCAAGTATCATAAAGATTGGGTGAAAAAACATTTGCTGAGATTTCAGAAAACTAGTAGTTTTTAGGAAGCTTGGCATCCCATTTCAAATGAAAGTGTCTTTCGCCAGTCTCTGCTTAGGGCTAGATCAAGAGGAAACAAACCATAGAGATAGAACTTAGAACTACTTTATTGTGTCAAGTTCCAAAGAGATAGGAAAAAACGGATTTGATTTAGAGTTCCAAACACATCTATCTATATAGGAGAAAACGGAGTGAAACCAAAAAATTCAAACTGTTATTGGAAATGAATGTTTCAAAGTAGTAGAATGAAATATCAAAGCCAAGTAGGCTTATTGAACTGATCATTACCACCAAGTATCATCAAGATTGGGTGAAAAAATATTTGCCGATATTTCAGAAAACTAGTATTTTTTTGGAAGCTTGGCAACCCCTTTCAAATGAAAGTGTCCTTCGCCAGACTCTGCTCAGGGCTACTTCAAGAGGAAACAAACCACAGAGATAGAACTTAGAACTACTTTATTGTGTCAAGTTCCAAGGAGCTAGCACAAACCGTGTTTGATTTAGAGTTCCAAACACATCTATCTATATAAGAGAAAACAGAATGAAATTGAAAATTTCAAACTGTTACTGGAAACGAACGCTTCACCTAGTAGAAAGAAAATTGGGCAGCCAAGTGGGCTTATTGAACTGATCATAATCACCAAGTATCATCAAGATTGTGTGAAACAATATTTGCTGAGATTTCAGAAAACTATTATTTTTTTGGAAGCTTGGCAAACCCTTTCAAATGAAAGTGTCTTTCGCCAGTGTCTGCTTAGGGCTATTTCAAGAGGAAACAAACAGTAGAGACAGAAGTTAGAACTACTTTATTGTGTCAAGTTTAAAGAGCTAGCACAAACCATTATAGATTTAGAGTTTCAAATACACCTATCTCTATTGTGGAAAACACATTTAAACCAAAAAATTCAAACTGTTACTGGAAACGAACGCTTCAACCTAGCAGAATGAAAACTGGGAAGCCAAGTGGGCTTATTGAACTGATCATTACAACCAAGTATCATGAAGATTGGGTGAAAAAATATTTGCTGAGAATTCAGAATACAAGTAGTTTTTTGGAAGCTTGCTAACCTCTTTCAAATGAAAGTGTGTTTCGCCAGTCTCTGCTTAGGGCTACTCCATGAGGAAACAAACCAAGGAGATAGAACTTAGAACTACTTTATTGTGTCAAGTTTCAAGGAGCTATCACAAACCATGTTTAATTTAGAGTTCCAAATACATCTATATATATAGGAGAAAACAGAGTGAAAACGAAAAATTCAAACTGTTACTGGAAAAGAACGCTTCAACCTTGTAGAATGAAAATTGGGCAGCCAAGTGGGCTTATTGAACTGATCATTACCACTAAGTATCATCAAGATTGGGTGAAAAAATATTTCCTGAGATTTCAAAAAACTAGTAGTTTTTTGGAAGCTTGGCAACCCCTTTCAAATGAAAGTGTCTTTCGCCAGTCTCTGCTTAGGGCTTCTTCAAGAGGAAACAATCCATAGAGAGAGAATTTAGAACTACTTTATTGTGTCAAGTTTCAAAAAGCTAGCAGAAACCGTCTTTGATTTAGAGTTCCAAATACACCAATCTATATTTTCGAAAACAGAGTGAAAAGGAAAAATTCCAAGTGTCACTGGAAACGAATTCTTCAACCTAGGAGGGAATATTGGGCAGCCAAGTGGGCTATGTGAACTGATCATTGAAACCAAGTATCATCAAGATTGGGTGAAAAAATATTTGCTGAGCTTTCAGAAAACTAGCAGATTTTTGGAAGCTTGACAACCTCTCTCAAATGCAAGTGTCTTTCACTAGTATCTGCTTTGGCCTACTTAGAGAGGAAAGAAACCATAGAAATAGAACTTAGAACTACTTTATTGTGTCAAGTTTCAAAGAGCTAGCACAAACCGTGTTTGATTTAGACTTTCAAACACATCTATCTATATAGGAGGAAACAGATTGAAATCGAAAAATTCAAACTCTTACTGGAAACAATAGCTTCAAACTAGTGGAATGAAAATTGGGCAGCAAAGTGGGTTTATTGAACTGATCATTAAGACCAAGTATCATCAAGATTGAGTTAAAAAATATTTGCTGAGATTTCAGAAAACTATTAGTTTTTTGGAAGATTGGCAACCCCTTTGAAATGAAAGTGTCTTTCACGAGTGTCTTCTTAGGGCTACTTCAAAAGGAAAGAAACTATATCGATAGATCTTAGAACTACTTTATTGTTTCAAGTTTCAAGGAGCTAGCACAAACAGTGTTTGATTTAGAGTTCCAAACACATACATCTATATAGGAGAAAACAGAGTGAAACCGAAAAATTCAAAGTGTTAATGGAAAGGAACGCTTCAAACTAGTAGAATGAAAATTGGGCAGCCAAGTGGGATTATTCAACTGATCATTACCACCAAGTATCATCAAGATTGGGTGAAAAAATATTTGCTAAAAATTCAGAAAACTAGAAGTTTTTTAAAAGCTTGGTAACCCCTTTCAAATGAAAGTGTCTTTCGCCAGTCTCTGCTTAGGGCTAATTCAAGAGGAAACAAACCATGGAGATAGAACTTAAAACTACTTTATTGTGTCAAGTTTCAAGGAGCTAGAACAAACCGTGTTTGATTTAGAGTTCCAAACACATCTACATATACAGGAGAAAACAGATTGAAACTGAAAAATTCAAACTGTTACTGGAAACGAACACTTCAACCTAGAAAAAAAAATTTGGCAGCTAAGTGGGCTAAGTGAACTGATTATTACAACCAAGTATCATTAAGATTGGATGAAAAAATATTTGCTGAAATTTTAGAAAACTAGTAGTTTTTTATAAGCTTGGCAACCCATTTCAAATGAAAGTGTTTTTCGCCAGGTTGTCCTTAGGGCTACTTCAAGAGGAAACAAACCATAGAGAGGGAACTTAGAACTACTTTAATGTGTCAAGTTTCAAGGAGCTAGCACAAACCATGTTTGATTTAGAGATCCAAAAACATCTATGCATATAGGTGAAAAAAGAGTGAAACCGAAAAATTCAAAGTGTTACTGGAAATGAGCGCTTCAACCTAGTAGAAAGAAAATTTGGCAGCCAAGTATGATTATTCAACTGATCATTACCACCAAGTATCATCAAGATTGGGTGAAAAATATTTGCTGAGATTTCAGAAAACTAGTAGTTTTTTGGAAGCTTGGAAACCCCTTTCAAATGAAAGTGTCTTTCACCAGTGTATGCTTAGGGCTACTTCAAAAGGAAACAAACCAGATTGATAGAACTTAGAACTACTTTATTGTGTCAAGTTTCAAGGAGCTAGCACCAACCGTGTTTGATTTAGAGGTCCAAACACATCTATCTATACAGGAGAAAACAGATTGAAACCGAAAAATTCAAACTGTTACTGGAAACAAACGCTTCAACATAGTAGAATGAAAATTGGGCAGCCAAGTGGGTTTATTGAACTGATCAGACCACCAAGTATCATCAAGATTGTGTTAAAAAATATTGCTGAGATTTCAGAAATCTAGTAGTTTTCTGGAAGTTTGGAAAACACATTCATATGAAAGTGTCTTTTGTCAATCTCTGCTTAGGACTTCTTCAAGAGTAAACAAACCATAGAGATAGAACTATTTTATTTTGTCATGTTTCAAGAATCTAGCAGAAACCGTCTTTTATTTAGAGTTCCAAATATACTTATCTATATTTTCGAAAAGAGAGTGAAACCGAAATTCAAAGTGTTACTGGAAATGAACGCTTCAATCTAGGAGAGAAAATTGGGGAGCCAAGTGGTCTAAGTGAACTGATCATTACCACCAAGTATCATCAAGATTGGGTGAAAAAATATTTGCTGAGATTTCTGAAAACTAGTAGATTTTTCAAACTTGGAAACCCCTTCCAAATGAAAGTGTCTTTCGCCAGTCTCTGCTTAGGGCTACTTCAAGAGGAAACGATGCATAGAGATAGAACTTAAAACTACTTTATTGTGTCAAGATTCAAGAAGCTAGCAAAAACTGTATTTGATTTAGAGTTCCAAACACATCTATCTATATAGGAGAAAACAGAGTGAAACCCAAGAATTCAAACTGTTATTGGAAACGAACGCTTCAACCTACTAGAATGAAAATTGGGCAGCCAAGTGGGCTTATTGAACTGATCATTACCACCAAGTATCCTCAAGATTGGGTGAAAAAATAATTGCTGAGATTTCAGAAAACAATTAGTTTTTTGGAAGCTTGGTAACCCCTTTCAAATGAAAGTGTCTTTCGCGAGTCTCTGCTTAAGCCTACTTCAAGAGGAAACAAACCATCGAGATAGAACTTAGAACTTCTTTATGGTGTCAAGTTTCAAGGAGCTAGCACAAACCGTCTTAGATTTATAGTTTCAAATACACCTATCTATATTGTGGAAAACAGAGTAAAACCGAAAAATTCCAACTGTTACTGGAAACGAACACTTCAACCTAGTAGAATGAAAATTTTCAGCCAAGGGGGCTTATTGAACTGATCATTACAACCAAGTATCATCAAGATTGGGTGAAAAAATATTTGCTGAGATTTCAGAAAACAAGTAGTTTTTTGGAAGCTTGGCAATGCCTTTCAAATGAAAGAGTCTTTCGCCAGTCTCTGCTTAGGGCTACTTCAATAGGAAACAAACCATAGAGAGAGAACTTAGAACTACTTTATTGTGTCAGGTTTCAAGGAGCTAGCACAAACAGTGTTTGATTTAGACTTCCAAACACATCTATCTATATAGGAGAAAACAGAGTGAAATTGAAAAATTCAAACTGTTACTGGAAACGAACGCTTCAACCTAGTAGTATGTGAATTGGGCAGGCAAGTGGGCTTATTCAACTAATCATTACCACCAAGTATCATGAAATTGGGTGAAAAAATATTTGCTGAGATTTCAGAAAACTAGTAGTTTTTTGGAAGCTTGGCAACCCCTGTCAAATGAAAGTTTCTTTCGCCAGTGTCTGCTTAGGTCTACTTCAAGAGGAAACAAACCATAGAGATAGAAGTTAGAACTACTTTATTGTGTCAAGTTTCAAAGAGCTAGCACAAACCGCCTTAGATTTAGAGTTCTAAATACACATATGTATATTGTGGAAAACAGAGTTAAACCTACAAATTCAAACTGTTACTGGAAACGAACGCTTCAACCTAGTAGAATGAAAATTTTCAGACAAGTGGGCTTATTGAACTGATCATTACCACCAAGTATCATTAAGATTGGGTGAAAAAATATTTCCTGAGATTTCAGAAAACTAGTAGTTTTTTGGAAGCATGGCAACCCCTTTCAAATGAAAGTGTCTTTCGCCAGTGTCTGCTTAGGGCTACTTCAAGAGGAAACAAACCATAGAATGAGAAGTTCGAACTACTTTATTTAGTCAACTTTTAAAGAGCTAGCACAAACCGTCTTAGATTTAGAGTTTCAAAAACACCTATCTATATTGTGGAAAACAGAGATAAACTGAAAAATTCAATCTGTTACTGAAAACGAACGCTTCAACCTAGAAGTATGAAAATTTTCAGCCAAGTGGGATTATTGAACTGATCCTTACCAACTAGTATCATCAAGATTAGGTGAAAAAATATTTGCTGAGATTTCAGATAACTAGTAGTTTTTTGGAAGCTTGGCAACCTCTTTCAATTAAAAGTTTCTTTCACCAGTGTCTGCTTAGTGCTACTTCAAAAGTAAACAAGCATAGAGAGACACTTAGAACTACTTTATTGTGTTATGGTTTTAGGAGGTAGCAAAAACCGTGTTTGATTTAGAGTTCCAAACACATCTATTTATATAGGAGAAAACAGAGTGAAATTGAAAAATTCAAACTGTTTCTGGAAACGAAATCTTCAACCTAGTAGAATGAAAATTTGGCAGCCAAGTGGGCTTATTGAACCGATCATTACCACCAAGTATCATCAAGTTTGGGTGAAAAAATATTTGCTGTGATTACAGAAAACTAGTAGTTTTTGGAAGCTTGGCAACCCCTTTCAAATGAAAGTGTCTTTTGCCAGTCTCTGCTTAGGGCTACTTCAAGAGGAAACAAACCATAGATATAGAACGTAGAACTTCTTCATTGTGTCAAGTTTGAAAGAGCTACCAAAAACCTTCTTAGATTTAGAGTTCCAAATACACCTATCTATATTTTGGAAAACAGATTTAAACCAAAAATTCAAACTGTTACTGGAAACGAATGCTTCAACCTAGTAGAATAAAAATTGGGCAGCCAAGTGGGCTTATTGAACTGATCATTACCACCAAGTATTATCAAGATTGGGAGAAAATATATTTGCTGAGATTTCAGAAAACTAGTAGATTTTTGGAAGCTTGGCAACCCCTTTCAAATGAAAGTGTCTTTCGCCAGTCTCTGTTTAAGCCTACTTCAAGAGGAAACAAACCATAGAGAGAGAACTTAGAACTACTTTGTTGAGCCAAGTTTCAAGAAGCTAGCACAAACCGTGTTTGATTTAGAGTTCCAAACACATCTATCTATAATGGAGAAAACTGAGTGAAACCGAAGAATTCAAACTGTTACTGGAAACGAACGCTTCAACCTAGTAGAATGAAAATTGAGCAGCCAAGTGGGATTCTTGAAATGATCATTACCACCAAGTATCGTCAAGATTGGGTGAAAAAATATTTGCTGATTTTTCAGAAAACTATTAGTTTTTTGAAAGCTTGGAAACCCCTTTCAAATGAAAGTGTCTGTCGCCAGTGTCTGCTTAGGGCTACTTCAAGAGTAAAGAAAGCATAGAGAGACACTTAGACCTACTTTATTGTGTCATGTTTCAAGGAGGTAGCAAAAAAAGTGTTTGATTTAGAGTTCCAAACACATCTATCTATATAGGAGAAAACAGAGTGAAATTGAAAAATTCAAACTGTTCCTGAAAACGAATGCTTCAACCTAGTAGAATGAAAATTGGGCAGCCAAGTGGGCTTATGGAACTGATCATTACCACCAAATATCATCAAGATTGGGGGAAAACATATTTGCTGAGATTTCAGAATATTAGTAGTTTTTTGGATGCTTGGCAACCCCTTTCAAATGAGAGTGTCTTTCACCAGTGTCTGCTTATGGCTACTTCAAGAGTAAACAAAGCATAGAGAGAGAACTTAGAACTACTTTATTGTGTCAAGTTTCAAGGAGCTAGCACAAACCGTGTTTGATATAGAGTTCCAACCACATCTATCTATATAGGAGAAAACAGAGTGAAATCGAAAATTTCAAACTCTTACTGGAAACGAACGCTTCAACGTACTAGAATGAAAATGGGGCACCCAAGTGGGCTTATTGAACTGATCATTACCACCAAATATCATCAAGATTGGGTGAAAATATATTTGCTGAGATTTCAGGAAACTAGTAGTTTTTTGGAAGCTTGGCAACCCATTTCAAATGAAAATTTCTTTCACCAGTGTCTGCTTAGGGCTACTTCAAGAGTAAACAAAGCATAGAGAAACACTTAGAACGACTTAATGTGTCATGGTTCAAGGAGGTAGCAAAAACCGTGTTTGATTTAGAGTTCCAAGCACATCTATCCATATAGGAGAAAACAGAGTGAAATTGAAATATTCAAACTGTTCCTGAAAACGAAATCTTCAACCTAGTAGAATGAAAATTGGGCAGCCAAGTGGGCTTATTGAACTGATCATTACTACCAATTATCGTCAAAATTGGGTGAAAAACTATTTGCTGATATTTCAGAAAACTATTAGATTTTGAAAGGATGGCAACCCCTTTTAAATGAAAGTGTCTTTCGCCAGTGTATGCTTAGGGCTACTTCAAGAGGAAACAAACCATAGAGATAGAAATTAGAACTACTTTATTGTGTCAAGTTTTATAGAGCTTGCACAAACCGTGTTCGATTTAGAATTCCAAACACATCTATCTATACAGGAGAAAACAGAGTGAAACCGAAAAATTCAAACTGTTCCAGGAAACGAACGCTTCAACATAGTATAATGAAAATTGGGCTGCCAAGTGTGCTTATTGAACTGATCTGTACCACCAAGTATCGTAAAGATTTAGTGAAAAAATATTTGCTGAGATTTCAGAAAACTATTAGATTTTGGAAGCTTGGTAACCCCAATCAAATGAAAGTGTCTTTCGCCAGGGTCTGCTTAGGGCTTCTTCAAGATGAAACAAACCATAGAGATAGAACTTAGAACTTCTTTCTTGTGTCAAGTTTAAAAGAACTAGCACAAACTGTCTTAGATTTAGAGTTCCAAATACACCTATCTATATTGAGGAAAACAGAGTTAAACTGAAAAATTCAAACTGTTACTGGAAACGAATGCTTCAACCTAGTAGAATGAAAATTGGGCAGCCAAGTGGGCTTATTGAACTGATGATTACCACCAAGTATCATCAAGATTGGGTGAAAAAATATTTGCTGAGATTCAGAAAACTTGCAGTTTTTTGGAGGCTTGGCAACATCTTTCAAATGAAAGTGTCTTTCCACAGTCTCTGCTTATGGCTACTTCAAGAGAAAACAAACCATAGACATAGAACTTAGAACCACTTTATTTTGTCAAGTTTCAATGAGCTAGCACAAACCGTGTTTGATTTAGAATTCCAAACACATCTATCTATATAGGAGAAAACAGAGTGAAACAGAAAAATTCAAACTGTTATTGGAAAAAAACGTTTCAAACTAATAGAATGAAAATAGGGTAGAGATGTGGGATTATTGAACTGATCATTACCACCAAGTATCATCAAGATTGGGTGAAAAAATATTTGCTGAGATTTCTGAAAACTAGAAGTTTTTTGGAAGCTTGGCAACCCATTTCAAATGAAAGTGTCTTGCGCCAGTGTCTGCTGAAGCCCACTTCAAGTGGAAACAAACCATAGAGAGAGAACTTAGAACTACTTTATTGTGTCAAGTTTCAAGGAGATAGCACAAATCGTGTTTGATTTAGAGTTCCAAACACATCTATCTATATAGGAGAAAACAGAGTGAAAACGAAAAATTCAAACTGTTACTGGAAACGAACAAAACAACCTAGTGCATTGAAAATTGGGAAGCCAAGTGGGCATATTCAACTGATCATTAACAACAAGTATCGTCAAGATTGGGTGAAATAATATTTGCTGAGATTTCAGAAAACTATTAGTTTTTTCGAAGCTTGGCAACCCCTTTCAAATAAAACTGTCTTTCGCCAGTATCACCTTAAGCCTACTTAGAGAGGAAACTAACCATAGAGACAGAACTTAGAACTACTTTATTGTGTCAAGTTTCAAAAAGCTGGCACAAACCATGTTTGATTTAGAGTTCCAAACACATCTATCTATATAGGATAAAACAGAGTGAAATTGAAAAATTCAAAGTGTTACTGGAAACGAACGCTTCAACCTAGTAGAATAAAAATTGGGAAGCCAAGTGGTCTTATTGAACTGATCATTACCATCAAGTATCATCAAGATTGGGTGAAAAAATATTTGCTGAGATTTCAGAAAACTAGTAGTTTTTTGGAAGCTTGGCAACCCCTTTCAAATGAAAGTGTCTTTTGCCAGTCTCTGCTTAGGGCTACTTCGAGAGGAAACGAAACATAGATCGAACTTGGAACTGCTTTATTGTGTCAAGTTTCAAAAAGCTCTCACAAACCATGTTTGATTTACAGTTCCAAACACATCTATCTATATAGGATAAAACAGAGTGATATTGAAAAATTCAAAGTGTTACTGGAAACGAACGCTTCAACCTAGTAGAATAAAAATTGGGAAGGCAAGTGGGCTTATTGAACTGATCATTACCATCAAGTATCATCAAGATTGGGTGAAAACATATTTGCTGAGATTTCAGAAAACTAGTAGTTTTTTGGAAGCTTGGCAACCCCTTTCAAATGAAAGTGTCTTTTGCCAGTCTCTTCTTAGGGCTCCTTCAAGAGGAAACAAAGCATAGTGAGAGAACTTAGAACTACTTTATTGTGTCAAGTTTCAAGGAGCTAGCACAAACCGTGTTTGAGTTAGAGTTCCAAACACATCTATCTATATATGAGAAAACAGAGTGAAATTGAAAAATTGAAAGTGTTACTGGAAACGAAGACTTCAACCTAGAAGGATGAAAATTGGTGAGCCAAGTGGGCTTATTGAACTGATCATTACCACCAAGTATCATCAAGATTGGGTGAAAAAATATTTGCTGAGATTTCAGAAAACTAGTAGTTTTTTGGAAGCTTGGCAACCCCTTTCAAATGAAAGTGTCTTTCGGCAGTCTCTGCTTAAGCCTACTTCAAGAGGAAAAAAACCATTGAGATAGAACTTATAACTACTTTATTGTGTCAAGTTTCAAGGAACTAGCACCAACAGTGTTTGATTTGAAGTTCCAAACACATCCATCAATATAGGAGAAAACAGAGTTAAACTGAAAAATTCAAACTGTTCCTGGTAACTAACGCTTCAACCTAGTACAATGAAAGTTGGGCAGTTAAGTGGGCTTATTGAACTGATCATTACCACCAAGTATCGTCAAGATTGGGTGAAATAATATTTACTGAGATTTCAGAAAACTATTAGATATTGGAAGCTTGGCAAACAATGTCAAATGAAAGTGACTTTCACCAGTGTCTGCTTAGTGCTACCTGAAAAGTAAGCAAAGCATAGAGAGACAATTAGAACTACTTTATTGTGTTATGTTTCAAGGAGGTAGCAAAAACCGTGTTTGATTTAGAGTTCCAAACACATCTATCTATATAGGAGAAAACAGAGTGAAAGTGAAGAATTCAAACTGTTACTGGAAACGAACGCTTCAACCTAGTAGAATGAAAATTGGGCAGCCAAGTGGGCTTATTGAACTGATCATTACCACCAAGTATCGTCAAGTTTGGGTGAAAAAATATTTGCTGAGATTTCAGAAAACTAGTAGTTTTTTGGAAGCTTGGCAACCTCTTTCAAATGAAAGTGTCTTTCGCCAGTGTCTGCTTAGGGCTACTTCAAAAGGAAACAAACCATAGAGATAGAACTTTGAACTTCTTTATGGTGTCAAGTTTAAAAGAGCGAGCACAAACCGTCTTAGATTTAGAGTTCCAAATACACCTATCTATATTGTGGAAAACAGAGTTTAACCGAAAAATCCATCTTTTACTTGAAACGAACGCTTCAACCTAGTAGAATGAAAAGAGGGCAGTCAAGTGGGCTTATTTAACTGATCGTTACCACCAAGTATCATCAAGATTGGGTGAAAAAATATTTGCTGAGATTTCAGAAAACTAGTAGTTTTTTGGAAGTTTGGCAACCCCTTTCAAATGAAAGTGTCTTTCACCAGTGTCAGCTTAGAGCTACTTCAAGAGTAAACAAAGTATAGAGAGACACTTAGAACTACTTTATTGTGTCATGTTTCAAAGAGGTAGCAAAAACCGTGTTTGATTTAGAGTTCCAAACACATTCATTAATATAGAAGAAAAAAGCGTGAAACCGAAAATTTCAAACTGTTACTTGAAACGAACGCTTCAACCTAGTAGAATGAACATGGGGCAGCCAAGTGGGCTTATTGAACTGATCATTACCACCAAGCATCTTCAAGATTGGGTGAAAAAATATTTGCTGAGATTTCAGATAACTAGTATTTTGTGGAAGCTTGGCAACACCTTTCAAATGAAAGAGTCTTTCGCCAGTGTCTGCTTAGGGCTACTTCAAGAGGAAACATAGCATAGAGATGTAAGTTAGAATTACTTTATTGTGTCAAGTTTTAAAGAGCTAGCACAAAGAGTCTTAGATTTAGAGTTCAAAATACACTTATCTATATTGTGGGAAAAAAATTTAAACCCAGAAATTCAAACTGTTACTGGAAACGATCGCTTCAAACTAATAGAATGAAAATAGGGCAGCCAAGTGGGCTATTGAACTGATCATTACCACCAAGTATCATCAAGATTGAGTGAAAAATATTTGCTGATATTTCAGAAAACTAGTAGTTTTTTGGAAGCTTGGCAACCCCTTGCAAATGAAAGTGTCTTTCGCCAGTCTCTGCTTAAGTGTACTTCAAGAGGAAACAAACCATAGAGGTAGAACTTAGAACTACTTTATTGTGTCAAGTTTCAAAAAGATAGCACAAACCATGTTTGATTTAGAGTACCAAACACATCTATCTATATAGTAGAAAACAGAGTGAAACCGAAAAATTCAAAGTGTTACTGGAAACGAACACTTCCACCTAGTAGAATGAAAATTGGGCAGCCAAGTGGGCTTATAGAACTGGTCATTACCACCAAGTATCATCAAGATTGGGTGAAAAAATATTTGCTGAGATTTCAGAAAACTAGTAGTTATATAGAAACTTGGCAACCCCTTTCAAATGAAAGTGTTTTTCGCCAGTCTCTGCTTAGGGCTACTTCAAGAGGAAACAAAGCATATAGAGAAAATTTAGAACTACTTTATTGTGTCAAGTTTCAAGCAGATAGCACTAACCATGTTTGATTTAGAGTTTGAAACACATCTATCTATTTAGGAGAAAACAGAGTGCAATTGAAAAATTCAAATTGTTACTGGAAACGAACGCTTCAACCTGGTAGAATGAAAATTGGGCAGCCAAGTGGGCTTATGGAACTGACCTTTACCACCAAGTATCAAAAATATTGGGTGAAAAAATATTTGCTGTGATTTCAGAAAACTAGTAGTTTTTTGGAAGTTTGGCAACACCTTTCAAGTGAAAGTGTCTTTCGCCAGTGTCTGCTTAGGGCTACTTCAAGAGGAAACAAACCATTGAGAGAGAACTGAGAACTACTTTATGGTGTCAAGTTTCAAAGAGCTAGCACAAACCGTGTTTGATTTAGAATTCCAAACACATCTATCTATATAGGAGAAAACAGAGTGAAACCGAGAAATTCAAACTGTTATTGGAAACGAAGGCTTCAAACTAATAGAATGAATACAGGGCAGCAAAGTGGGATTATTGAACTGATCATTACCACCAAGTATCATCAAGATTGGGTGAAAAAATATTTGCTGAGATTTAAGAAAACTAGTAGTTTTTGGAAGCTTGGCAACCGCTTTCAAATGAAAGTGCCTTTAGCCAGTCTCTGCTTAAGCCTACTTAAAGAGGAAACAAACCATAGAGAGAGAACTTAGAACTACTTTATTGTGTCAAGTTTCAAGGAGCTAGCACAAACCGTGTTTGATTTACATTTCCAAACACCTCTATCTATATAGGAGAAAACAGAGTGAAACTGAAGAATTCAAACTGTTCCTGGAAACGAATGCTTCAACCTACTAGAATGAAAATATGGCAGCCAACTGGGCTTATTGAACTATCATTACCACCAAGTATCGTCAAGACTGGGTGAAAAAATATTTGCTGAGATTTCAGAAAACTATTAGATTTCGGAAGTTTGGCAACCCCTTCAAATGAAAGTGTCTTTCGCCAGTGTCTGCTAAGGGCTACTTCAAGAGGAAACAATCCATAGAGATAGAAGTTAGAACTACTTTATTGTGTCAAGTTTTAAAGATTTAGCACAAACCGTCTTAGATTTAGAGTTCCAAATACACCTATCTATATTGTGGAAAACAGCATTAAACTGAAAAATTCAAACTGTTACTGGAAACGAACGCTTGAACTTAGTAAAATGAAAATTGGGCAGCCAAGTGGGCTATTGAACTGATCATTACCCCCAAGTATCATCAAGATTGGGTGAAAAAATATTTCCTGAGATTTCAGAAAACTAGTAGATTTTTGGAAGCTTGCAACTTCTTTCAAATGAAAGTGTCTTTCACCAGTTTCTGCTTAGTGCTACTTGAAGAGTAAACAAAGCATAGAGAGACACTTAGAACTAATTTATTGTGTCATGTTTCAAGGAGGTAGCAAAAACCGTGTTTGATTTAGAGTTCCAAACACATCTATCTATATAGGAGAAAACAGAGTGAAACCAAGAATTCAAACTGTTACTGGAAACGAACGCTTCAACCTAGTAGAATGAAAATTGGGCAGCCAAGTGGGCTTATTGAACTGATCATTACCACCAAGTATCGTCAAGTTTGGGTGAAAAAATATTTGCTGAGATTACAGAAAACTATTAGTTTTTTGGAAGCTTGGCAACCCCTTTCAAATGAAAGTGTCTTTCGCCAGTGTCTTCTTAGGGCTACTTCAAGAGGAAACAAACCATAGAGATAGAACTTAGAACTTCTTTATGGTGTGAAGTTTAAAAGAGTGAGCAGAAACCGTCTTAGATTTAGAGTTCCAAATACACCTATCTATATTGTGGAAAACAGAGTTAAACCGAAAAATTCAAACTGTTACTGGAAACGAACGCTTGAACATAGTAGAATGAAAATTGGGCAACCAAGTGTGCTTATTGAACTGATCAGTACCACCAAGGATCATCAAGATTGGGTGAAAAAATATTTGCTGAGATCTCAGAAAACTAGTAGTTTTTTGGAAGTTTGGCAACCCCTTTCAAATGAAAGTGTCTTTCGCCAGTGTCTGCTTAGGGCTATTTCAAATGGAAACAAACCATAGATATAGAAGTTAGAACTACTTTATTGTGTCAAGTATCAAAGAGCTAGCAGAAACCGTCTTAGAATTAGAGTTCCAAATACACCTATCTATATTGTGGAAAACAGAGTTAATCCGAAAAATCCATCTTTTACTTGAAACCAACGCTTCCACCTAGTAGAATGAAAAGAGGGCAGCAAAGTGGGCGTATTTAACTGATCATTACCACCAAGTATCATCAAGATTGGGTGAAAAAATATTTGCTGAGATTTCAGAAAACTAGTAGTTTTTTGGAAGTTTGTCAACCCCTTTCAAATGAAAGTGTCTTTCACCAGTGTCTGCTTAGGGCTACTTCAAGAGTAAACAAAGTATAGAGAGACACTTAGAACTACTTTATTGTGTCATGTTTCTTGGAGGTAGCAAAAACCGTGTTTGATTTAGAGTTCCAAACACATCCATCAATATAGAAGAAAAAATAGTGAAACCGAAAAATTTAAACTGTTACTGGAAACGAACGCTTCAACCTAGTAGAATGAAAATAGGGCAGCCAAGTGGGAGTGGGCTTATTGAACTGATCATTACCACCAAGTATCATCAAGATTGGGAGAAAAAATATTTGCTGAGATTTCAGAAAACTAGTAGTTTTTGGAAGCTTGGCAACCCCTTTCAAATGATAGTGTCTTTTGCCAGTCTCTGCTTAAGCATACTTCAAGAGGAAACAAAACATAGAGAGAGAACATGGAACTACTTTATTGTGTGAAGTTTCAAGGAGCTAGCACAAACCGTGTTTGATTTAGACTTCAAAACACATTTATCTATATTGGAGAAAAAAGAGTGAAATTGAAAAATTCAAAGTTTTACTGGACACGAACGCTTCAACCTAGTAAAATGAAAATTGGGCAGCGAAGTGGGCTTATTGAACTGATCATTACCAACAAGTATCATCAAGATTGTGTAAAAAAATATTTGCTGATATTTCTCAAAACTATTAGTTTTTTGGAACATTAACAACCCCTTTCAAATTAAAGTGTCTTAAGCTAGTGTCTGCTTAGGGCTACTTCAAGAGGAAACAAACCATAGAAATAGAAGTTAGAACTACTTTGTTGTGTCAAGTTTTAACGAGCTAGCACAAACCGTCTTAGATATAGAGTTCCAAATACACCTATCGATATTGTGGAAAACAGAGTTAAACCAAAAAATTCAAACTGTTACTGCAAACGAACACTTCCACCTAGTAGAATGAAAACTGGGCAGCCAAGTGGGCTTATTGAACTGATCATTACCACCAAGTAATCAAGATTGCGTGAAAAAATATTTGCTGAGTTTTCAGAAAACTAGTAGTTTTTTGGAAGCTTGGCAACACCTTTCAAATGAAAGTATTTTCTCCAGTCTCTGCTTAGGCTTACTTAAAGAGGAAAGAAACCATAGAAAAAGAACTTAGAACTACTTTATTGTGTCAAGTTTCAAAGAGCTAGCACAAACCCTGTTTGATTTAGAGTTCCAGACACATCTATCTATATGGTTGTAAACAGAGCAAAATTGAAAAATTCAAAGTGTTACTTTAAACGAACGCTTCAACCTACTAGAAAAAAATTGCTCAGCCAAGTGGGCTTCTTGAACTGATCATTACCGCCAAGTATCATCAAAATTGGGTGAAAAAATATTTGCTGAGATTTCAGAAAACTAGTAGTTTTTTGGAAGGTTGGCAACCCCTTTCAAATGAAAGTGTCTTTCGCCAGTCTCTGATTAGTGCTACTTCAGGAGGAAAGAAACCATAGAGATAGAAGAAAGAACTTCTTTCTTTTGTCAAGTTTCATGGAGATAGCAAGAACCTTGTTTTATTTATACTTCCAAACATATCTACCTATACTGGAGAAAACAGAGTGAAACAGAAAAATTCAAACTTTTACTGGAAACCAACGCTTCCTCCTAGAAGAGAGAAAATTGGGGAGCCAAGTGGGCTAAGAGAACCCATCATTACCACCAAGTCTCATCAAGATTGGGTGAAAAAATATTTGCTGAAATTTCAGAAAACTAGTAGGTTTTTGGAAGCTTGGCAACCCCTTTAAATGAAAGTGTCTTTCGCCAGTTTCTGCTTAGGGCTACTTCAAGAGGAAACAAAAAATAGAGATAGAAGTTAGAACTACTTTATTGTGTCAAGTTTTAAAGACCTAGCACAAACCGCCTTAGAGTTAGAGATCCAAATACACCTATCGATATTGTGGAAAACAGAGTTAAACCGAGAAATTCAAACTGTTACTGGACACGAATGCTTGAACCTAGTAGAATGAAAATTGGGCAGCCAAGTAGGCTTATTGAGCTGATCATTACCACCAAGTATCATCAAGATTGGGTGAAAAAATATTTGCTGAGATTTCAGAAAACTAGTAGTTTTTTGGAAGCTTGGCAACCCCTTTCAAATGAAAGTGTCTTTCGCCAGTCTCTGCTTAGGGCTATTTCAAGAGGAAACAAACCATAGAGAGAGAACTTAGAACTACTTTATTGTGTCAAGATTCAAGGAGCTAGTACAAACCGTGTTTTATTTAGAGTTCCAAACACATCTATCTATATATCAGAAAACAGAATGAAACCAAAAAATTCAAAGTGTTACTGGAAACAAATGCTTCAACCTAGTCGAAGGAAAATTGGGCAGCCAAGTGTGCTTCTTGAACTGATCATTACCACCAAGTATCATCAAGATTGGGTGAAAAAATATTTGCGAAGATTTCAGAAAACAAGCAGTTTTTTGGAAGCTTGGCAACCCCTTTCAAATGAAAGTGTCTTTCGCCAGTCTCTGCTTAGGGCTACTTCAAGAAAAAACAAACCTTAGAGAGAGAACTTAGAACAACTTTATTGTGTCAAGTTTCAAGGAGCTAGCACAAACCGTGTTTGATTTAGAGTTCCAAACACATCTATCTATATAGGAGAAAACAGAGTGAAATTGAAAAATTCAAACTGTTACTGGAAACGAACGCTGCAACCTAGTAGAAAAAAAATTGGGCAGCCTAGTGTGCTTCTTGAACTGATCATTACCACCAAGTATCATCAAGATTGGGTGAAAAAATATTTGCAGATATTTCAGAAAACTAGTAGTTTTTTGGAAGCTTGGCAACACTTTTCAAATTAAAGTGTCTTTCGCAAGTGTCTGCTTAGGGCTACTTCAAGAAGAAACAAACCATAGAGATATAAGTTAGAAATACTTTATTGTGTCAAGTTTCAAGGAGCTAGCACAAACCGTGTTTGATTTAGAGTTCCAAACACATCTATCTATATAGGAGAAAACACAGTGAAATTGAAAAATTCAAAGTGTTACTGAAAATGAACGCTTCAACCTATTAGAATGAAAATTAGGGAGCCAAGTGGGCTTATTGAACTGATCATTACCACCAAGTATCATCAAGATTGAGTGAAAAAATATTCGCTGAGATTTCAGAAAACTAGTAGTTTTTTGGAGGCTTGGCAACCCCTTTGAAATGAAAGTGTCTTTCGCCAGTCTCTGCTTATGGCTATTTCAAGAGGAAACAAACCATAGAGAGAGAACTTAGAACTACTTTATTGTGTCAAGTTTCAAGGAGCTAGCACAAACCGTGTTTGATTTAGACTTCAAAACACATTTATCTATATTAGAGAAAAAAGAGTGAAATTGAAAAATTCAAAGTTTTACTGGACACGAACGCTTCAACCTAGTAAAATGAAAATTGGGCAGCGAAGTGGGCTTATTGAACTGATCATTACCAACAAGTATCATCAAGATTGTGTAAAAAAATATTTGCTGATATTTCTCAAAACTATTAGTTTTTTGGAACATTAACAACCCCTTTCAAATTAAAGTGTCTTAAGGTAGTGTCTGCTTAGGGCTACTTCAAGAGGAAACAAACCATAGAAATAGAAGTTAGAACTACTTTGTTGTGTCAAGTTTTAACGAGCTAGCACAAACCATCTTAGATATAGAGTTCCAAATACACCTATCGATATTGTGGAAAACAGAGTTAAACCAAAAAATTCAAACTGTTACTGCAAACGAACACTTCCACCTAGTAGAATGAAAACTGGGCAGCCAAGTGGGCTTATTGAACTGATCATTACCACCAAGTAATCAAGATTGGGTGAAAAAATATTTGCTGAGTTTTCAGAAAACTAGTAGTTTTTTGGAAGCTTGGCAACACCTTTCAAATGAAAGTATTTTCTCCAGTCTCTGCTTAGGCTTACTTAAAGAGGAAAGAAACCATAGAAAAAGAACTTAGAACTACTTTATTGTGTCAAGTTTCAAAGAGCTAGCACAAACCCTGTTTGATTTAGAGTTCCAGACACATCTATCTATATGGTTGTAAACAGAGCAAAATTGAAAAATTCAAAGTGTTACTTTAAACGAACGCTTCAACCTACTAGAAAAAAATTGCTCAGCCAAGTGGGCTTCTTGAACTGATCATTACCACCAAGTATCATCAAAATTGGGTGAAAAAATATTTGCTGAGATTTCAGAAAACTAGTAGTTTTTTGGAAGGTTGGCAACCCCTTTCAAATGAAAGTGTCTTTCGCCAGTCTCTGATTAGTGCTACTTCAGGAGGAAAGAAACCATAGAGATAGAAGAAAGAACTTCTTTCTTTTGTCAAGTTTCATGGAGATAGCATGAACCTTGTTTTATTTATACTTCCAAACATATCTACCTATACTGGAGAAAACAGAGTGAAACAGAAAAATTCAAACTTTTACTGGAAACCAACGCTTCCTCCTAGAAGAGAGAAAATTGGGGAGCCAAGTGGGCTAAGAGAACCCATCATTACCACCAAGTCTCATCAAGATTGGGTGAAAAAATATTTGCTGAAATTTCAGAAAACTAGTAGGTTTTTGGAAGCTTGGCAACCCCTTTAAATGAAAGTGTCTTTCGCCAGTTTCTGCTTAGGGCTACTTCAAGAGGAAACAAACCATAGAGATAGAAGTTAGAACTACTTTATTGTGTCAAGTTTTAAAGACCTAGCACAAACTGCCTTAGAGTTAGAGATCCAAATACACCTATCGATATTGTGGAAAACAGAGTTAAACCGAGAAATTCAAACTGTTACTGGACACGAATGCTTGAACCTAGTAGAATGAAAATTGGGCAGCCAAGTAGGCTTATTGAGCTGATCATTACCACCAAGTATCATCAAGATTGGGTGAAAAAATATTTGCTGAGAGTTTAGAAAACTAGTAGTTTTTTGGAAGCTTGGCAACCCCTTTCAAATGAAAGTGTCTCTCACCAGTGGCTGCTTAGGTCTACTTCAAAAGAAAACAATGTATAGAGAGACAACTTAGAACTACTTTATGTGTCAAGTTTGAAGGAGATAGCACAAACAGTGTTTAATTTAAAGTTCCAAATACATCTATCTATATAGGAGAAAACAGAGTAAAACCAAAAAATTCAAACTGTTACTCAAAACGAACGCTTCAACCTAGTAGAATGAAAATTGGGCAGCCAAGTGGGCTTTTTGAACTGATCATTACCAAGTATCATCAAGTTTGGGTGAAAAAATATTTGTTGAGATTTCACAACACTCGTAGTTTTTTTTTTTTTTAAGCTCATCAACTCATTTTCAATGATAGTGCCTTTCACCCCTGTCTCATTAGGGCTACTTCAAGAGTAAACAAAGCATAGAGAGAGAACTTATAACTACTTTATTGTGTTAAGTTTCAAGGCGCTAGCACCAACCCTGTTTGATTTAGATTTCCAAACACATCTATCTATAAAGGAGAAAACAGAGTGAAATTGAAAAATTCAATGTGTTACTGGAAACGAATGCTTCTACCTAGAAGAATTAAAATTGGGCAGGCAAGTGGGCTTTATGAACTGATCATTACCACCAAGTATCATCAAGATTGGGTGAAAAAATATTTGCTGAGATTTCAGAAAAGTAGTAGTTTTTTGGAAGCTAGGCAACTCCTTTCAAATAAAAGTGTCTTTCACAAGTCTCTGCTTAGGGCTATTTTAAAAGGATACAATCCATTGAAATAGAACTTAGAACTACTTTATTGTGTCAAGTTTCAAGAAGCTAGCACAAACCGTGTTTGATTTAGAGTTCCAAACTCATCTATCTATATAGGAGGAAACGGAGTGAAATTGAAAATTCAAAGTGTTACTGGAAACGAACGCTTCAACCTAGTACAATGAAAATTGGGCAGCCAAGTGGGCTTATTGAACTGATCATTACCACCAAGTATCATCAAGATTGGGTGAAAAAATATTTGCTGAGATTTCAGAAAACTAGTAGTTTTTGGAAGGTTGGCAACACCTTTCAAATGAAAGTGTCTTTCACCAGTCTGTGCTTAGTGCTACTTCAGGAGGAAACAAACCATAGAGATAGAAGTTAGAACTACTTTATTGTGTCAAGTTTCAAGGAAATAGCATGAACCTTGTTTTATTTATACTTCCAAACATATCTACCTATACTGGAGAAAACAGAGTGAAACCGAAAATCTCAAACTGTTCCTGACAACGAACGCTTCAAAATAGTAGAATGAAAATTGGTCAGCCAAGCGGTCTAAGTGAATTGATCATTACCACAAAGTATCATCAAGATTGGGTGAAAAAATATTTGCTGAGATTTAAGAAAACTAGTAGTTTTTTAGAAGCTTGGCAACCCCTTTCAAATGAAAGTGTCTTTCGCCAGTCTCTGCTTAAGCCTACTTCAAGAGGACAAAAACCATAGAGATAGAACTTAGAACTAATTTATTGTGTCAAGTTTCAAGGAGCTAGCACAAACCGTGTTTGTTTTAGAGTTCCAAACACAACTATCTATATAGGAGAAAACAGAGTGAAACCGAAAGATTCAAACTGTTACTGGAAACGGACGCTTCAACCCAGTAGAATGAAAATATTGCAGCCAAGTGGGATTATTGAACTGATCTTTACCACCAAGTATCGTCAAGTTTGGGTGAAAAAATATTTGCTGAGATTTCAGAAAACTAGTAGTCTCTTAGAAGCTTGGCAACCCCTTTCAAATGAAAGTGTCTTTCGCCAGTCTCTTCTTAAGCCTACTTCAAGAGGAAACAAACCATAGAGATATATCTTAGAACTACTTTATTGTGTCAAGTTTCAAGGAGCTAGCACAAACCGTGGTTGATTTAGAATTCCAAACACATCTATTTATATACTAGAAAACAGAGTAAAACAAAAAATCTCAAACTTTTCCTGCAAAGAACGCTTCAAACTAGTAGAATGAAAATTGGGCAGCCAAGTGGTCTAAGTGAACTGATCATTACCACCAAGTATCATCAAGATTGGGTGAAAAAATATTTGCTGAGATTTCAGAAAACTAGTAGTTTTTTGGAAGCTTGGCAACACCTTTCAAATGAAAGTTTCTTTCGCCATTCTCTGCTTAAGCCTACTTCAAGAGGCAACAAACCATAGAGATAGAACTAAGAATTACTTTATTGTGTCAAGTTTCAAGGAGCTAGCACAAACCATGTTTGATTTAGAGTTCCAAACACATCTAACTATATAAGAGAAAACAGAGTGAAACCGAAAAATTCAAACTGTTATTGAAAACGAACGCTTCAACCTAGTAGAATGAAAATAGGGCAGCCAAGTGGGGTTATTGAACTGATCATTACCATCAAGTATCATCAAGATTGGGTGAAAAAAATATTTGCTGATTTTTCAGAAAACTAGTAGTTTTTTGGAAGCTTGGCAACCCCTTTCAAATGAAAGTGTCTTTCACCAGTGTCTGCTTAGGGCTACTTCAAGAGTAAACAAAGCATAGAGAGACAATTTAGAACTACTTTATTGTGTCAAGATTCAAGGAGATAGCACAAACCGTGTTTAATTTAGAGTTCAAAATACATCTATCTATATAGGAGAAAACAAAGTTAAACCAAAAAATTCAAACAGTTACTCGAAACGAACGCTTCAACCTAGTGGAATGAAAATATGGCAGCCAAGTGGGCTTATTGAACTGATCATTACCACCAAGTATCATCAAGATTGGGTGAAAAAATATTTGCTGAGATTTCACAAAACTAGTAGTTTTTTTTGAAGCTTGTCAACCCCTTTCAAATGATAGTGTCTTTCACCAGTGTCTTCTTAGGGCTACTTCAAAAGTAAACAATGCATAGAGATAGAACTTAGAACTACTTTATTGTGTCAAGTTTCAAGGAGCTAGCACAAACCCTGTTTGAATTTGAGTTCGAAACACATCTATCTATGTAGGAGAAAACAGAGTGAAATTGAGAAATTCAAAGTGTTTTTGGAAATGAATGCTTCAACCTAGTAGAATGTATATTGCCCAGTCAAGTGGGTTTATTGAACTCATCATTACCACCAAGTATCATCAAGATTGGGTGAAAAAATATTTGCTAAGATTTCAGAAAACTAGTAGTTTTTTGAAAGCTTGGCAACCCCTTTCAAATGAAAGTGTAATTCGCCAGTCTCTGCTTAGGGCTACTTCAAGACGAAACAAACCATAGAGAGAGATCTTAGAACTACTTCATTGTGTCAAGTTTCAAAGAGCTAGCACAAACCGTTTTTTATTTAGAGAACGAAACACATCTATCTTTATAGGGAAAAAGAGTGATACCGAAAAATACAAACTGTTACAGGAAACGAACGCTTCAACCTAGTAGAATGAAAAAAGGGCAGCCAAGTCGGCTTATTGAACTGATCATTACCATCAAGTATCATCAAGATTGGTTGAAAAAATATTTACTGAGATTTCAGAAAAGTAGTAGTTTTTTGGAAGCTTGGCAACCACTTTCAAATGAAAGTGTCTTTTGCCAGTCGCTACTTAGGGCTACTTAAAGAGGAAAAAAACCATAGAGATAGAACATAGAACTATTTTATTGTATGGGGATTCAAGGAGCTAGCACAAACCGTGTTTGATTTAGAGTTCCAAACACATCTATCTATATAGGAGAAAACAGAGTGAAAACGAAAAATTCAAAGTGTTACTGGAAACGAACGCTTCAACTTAGTAGAATGAAAATTGGGCAGCCAAGAGGGCTTATTCAACTGATCATTACCACCATTTATCATCAAGTTTGGGGAAAAAAATATTTGCTGAGATTTCAGAAAACTAGTAGTTTTTTTGAAGCATGGCCACCCCTTTCAAATGAAAGTGTCTTTCACCAGTGTCTGCTTAGGGCTACTTCTAGAGGAAACAAACCATAGAGATAGAACATAGAACTACTTTATTGTGTCAAGTTTCAATGAGCTAGCAGAAACCGTGTTTGATTTAGAGTTCCAAACACATCTATCTATATAGGAGAAAACAGAGTGAAATTGAAAATTTCAAACTGTTTTTGGAAACAAACGCTTCAACCTAGAAGAATGAAAATTCTGCAGCCAAGTTGACTTATTGAACTGATCATTACCACCAAGTATCATCAAGATTGGGTGAAAAAAATGTTTTCTGAGATTTCAGAAAACTAGTAGTTTTTTAGAAGCTGGCAACCCCTTTAAAATGAAAGTGTCTTTCGCCAGTCTCTGCTTAGGGCTACTTCAAGAGGAAACAAACCATAGAGATAGAAATTACAAATACTTTATTGTGTCAAGTTTCAAGGAGCTAGCACAAACCGTGTTTGATTTAGAGTTCCAAACACATTGATCTATATAAGAGAAAACAGAGTGAAACCGAAAAATTCAAAGTATTACTGGAAACGAACGCTTCAACATAGTAGAATAAAAATTGGGCAGTCAAGGTGGCTTATTGATCTGATCATTACTCCCAAATATCATCAAGACTGGGTGAAAAAATATTTGCTGAGAATTCAGAAAACTAGTTGTTTTTTGGAAGCTTGGCAACCCCTTTCAAATAAAGTGACTTTTGCCAGTCTCTGCTTTGGGCTACATCAAGAGGAAAATAACCATAGAAATGGAACTTATAACTACTTTATTGTGTCGAGATTCAAGGAGCTACCAAAAATCGTGTTTGATTTAGAGTTCCAAACACATCTATCAATATACGAGAAAACAGAGTGAAACCAAAAAATTCAAACTGTTACCGGAAACGAACGCTTCAACCTAGTAGAATGAACATTTGGCAGCCAAGTGGGCTTATTGAACTGATCATTACCACCAAGTATCATCAAGATTGGGTGAAAAAAATATTTGCTGAGATTTCAGAAAACTAGTAGTTTTTTTGAAGGTTGGCAAAACCTTTAAAATGATAGTGTCTTTCACCAATGACTACTTAGGGCTACTTCAAGGGTAAACAAACCATAGAGGTAGAAGTTAGAACTACTATGTTGTGTCAAGTTTCAAAGAGCTAGCCCTAACCTTCTTAGATTTAGAGTTCCAAATACACCTATCTATATAGTCGAAAACAGAGTTAAACCGAAAATTTCAAACTGTTACTGGAAACGAACGCTTCAACCTAGTACAATGAAAATAGGGCAGCCCAGTAGGCTTATTGAACTGACAATTACCACCAAGTATCATCAAGATTGGGTGAAAAAATATTTGCTGAGATTTCAGAAAACTATTAGTTTTTGGGAAGCTTGGCAACCCCTTACAAATGAAAGTGTCTTTCGCCAGTGTCTGCTTAGGGCTATTTCAAGAAGAAACAAACCATAGAATTAGAAGTTAGAACTTCTTTATTATGTGAAGTTTAAAAGAGTTAGCTAAAACCATCTTAGATTTAGAGTTCCAAATACACCTACCTATATTGTGGAAAACAGAGTTGAACCGAAAAATTCAAACTCTTACTGGAAACGAATGCTTCAACCTAGTAGAATGAAAATTGGGCAGCCAAGTGGGCTTATTGAACTGATCATTACGACCAAGTATCATCATGATTGGGTGAAAAAATATTTGCTGAGATTTCAGAAAATTTGTAGTATTTTGGAAGCTTGGCAACCCCTTTCAAATGAAAGTGTCTTTCGCCAGTGTCTGCTTTAGGGCTACTTCAAGAGTAAACAAACCATAGAGATAGAAGTAAGAACTACTTTATTGTGTCAAGTTTCAAGGTAATAGCAGAAAGTATGTTTGATTTAGAGTTCCAAACACATCCATCTATATAGGAGAAAACAGAGTAAAACCGAAAAATTCAAACTGTTACTGGAAACGAACGCTTCAACCTAGTAGAATGAAAATTGGGCAGCCAAGTGGGTTTATTGAACTGATCATTACCACCAAGTATCATCAAGATTGGGTGAAAAAATATTTGCTGAGATTTCAGAAAACTAGTAGTTTTTTGGAAGTTTGGCAACCCTTTTCAAATGAAAGTGTCTTTCGCCAGTGTCTGCTTAGGGCTACTTCAAGAGGAAACAAACCATAGAGAGAGAACTGAGAACTACTTTATGGTGTCAAGTTTCAAAGAGCTAGCACAAATCGTGTTTGATTTAGAATTCCAAACACATCTATCTATATAGGAGAAAACAGAGTGAAACCGAGAAATTCAAACACTTATTGGAAACAAACGCTTCAAACTAATAGAATGAAAACAGGGCAGCAAAGTGGGATTATTGAACTGATCATTACCACCAAGTATCATCATGATTGGGTGAAAAAATATATGCTGAGATTTCAGAAAACTATTAGATTTCGGAAGCTTGGCAACCCCTTCAAATGAAAGTGTCTTTTGCCAGTCTCTGCTTAAGACTACTTCAAGAGGAAACAAACCATAGAGATAGAATTTAGAACTACTTTATTGTGTCAAGTTTCAGAGATAGCACAAACCGTCTTAGATTTAGAGTTCCAAATACACCTATCAATATTGTGGAAAACAGAGTTAAACCAAAAAATTCAAATTGTTTCTGGAAACGAACGCTTCAACCTAGTAGAATGGAAAAAGCCAGCCAAGTGGGCTTCTTGAACTGATCATTACCACCAAGTATCATCAAGTTTGGTTGAAAAAAATATTTGCTGATATTTCAGAAAATTAGCAGTTTTTTGGAAGCTTGGCAAACCCTTTCAAATGAAAGTGTCTTTCTCCAGTGTCTGCTTAGGGCTTTTTCAAGAGTAAATAAAGCATAGAGAGACACTTAGAACTACTTTATTGTGTCATGTTTCAAGGAGGTAGCAAAAACCGTGTTTGATTTAGAGTTCCAAACACATCTATCTATATAGGAGAAAACAGACTGAAACCGAAAAATACAAACTGTTACTGGAAACGAACCCTTCAACCTAGTAGAATGAAAATAGGGCATCCAAGTGGGCTTATTGAACTGATCATTACCACCAAGTATCATCAAGATTGGGTGAAAAAATATTTGCTGAGATTTCAAAAATCTAGTAGTTTTTGGATGCTTTGCAACCCCTTTCAAATGAAAGTGTCTTTCGCCAGTGACTGCTTAGGGCTACTTCAAGAGGAATCAAACCAAAGGGAGAGAACTTAGATCAAATTTATGGTGTCAAGTTTCAAAGAGCTAGCACAAACCGTGTTTGATTTAGAATTCCAAACACATCTATCTATATAGGAGAAAACAGAGTGAAACCGAAAAATTCAAACTGTTACTGGAAATGAACGCTTCAACCTAGTAGAATAAAAATTGGGCAGCCAAGTCGGCTTATTGAATTGATCATTACCACCAAGTATCATCAAGATTGGGTGAAAAAATATTTGCTGAAATTTCCGAAAACTAGTTGTTTTTTGGAAGCTTGGCAACCGCTTTCAAATCAAAGTGTCTTTCGCCTGTCTCTGCTTAGGGCTAATTCAAGAGGAAACAAACCATAGAGAGAGAACTTAGAACTACTTTATTGTTTCAAGTTTCAGGGAGCTATCACCAACCGTGTTTGATTTAGAGTTCCAAACACATCTATCTATATAGGAGAAAACAGAATGAAATTGAAAAATTCAAAGTGTTACTGGAAACGAGAGCATCAACCTAGTAGAATGAAAATTGGGCAGACAAGTGGGCTTATTGAACTGATCAAGACCACCAAGTATCATCAAGATTGGGTGAAAAAATATTTGCTGAGATTTCAGAAAACTAGTAGTTTTTTGGAAGCTTGCAAACCCCTTTCAAATGAAAGTGTCTTTCGCCAGAGTCTGCATAGGGCTACTTCAAGAGGAAACAAAACATAGAGAGAGAACTTAGAACTACTTTATTTTGTCAAGTTTCAAGGAGCAAGCTCAATCCGTGTTTGATTTAGAGTTCCAAACACATCTATCTATATAGGAGAAACCAGAGTGAAATCGAAAAATTCAAAGTGTTACTGGAAACGAACGCTTCAACATAGTAGAATGAAAATTGGGCAGCCATGTGGGCTTATTGAACTGATCATTACCAACAAGTATCATCAGATTGGGTGAAAAATTATTTGCTGAGATTTCAGAAAACTAGTAGTTTTTTGGAAGCTTTTCAACCCCTTTCAAATGAAAGTGTCTTTTGCACAACTCTGCTTAGGGCTACTTCAGGAGGAAACAAACCGTAGAGATAGAACTTAGAACTACTTTATTGTGTCAAGTTTCAAAGAGCTAGCACAAACCGTGTTTGATTTAGAGTTCCAAACACATCTATCTATATAGGAGAAAACACAGTGAAACCAAGAACTCAAATTGTTACTGGAAACAAACGCTTCAACCTAGTAGAATGAAAATTGGGCAGCCAAGTGGGCTTATTGAACTGATCATTACCACCAAGTATCATCAAGATTGGGTGAAAAAATATTTGCTGAGATTTCAGAAAAATAGTAGATTTTTGGAAGCTTCCAACCCCTTTCAAATGGAAGTGTCTTTCACCATTGTCTGCTTAGGGTACTTCAAGAGTAAACAAAGTATAGAGAGACACTTAGAACTACTTTATTGTGTCATGTTTCAAGGAGGTAGCAAAAACCGTGTGTGATTTAGTGTTCAAAACAAATCTATCTGTATAGGAGAAAACAGAGACAAATTAAAAAAATTAAACTGTTCCTGGAAACGAACGATTCAACCTATTAGAATGAATATAGAGCAGCCAAGTGGGCTTATTGAACTGATCATTACCACCAAGTATCATCAAGATTGGGTGAAAAAATATTTGCGTAGATTTCAGAAAACTAGTAGTTTTTTGGAAGCTTGGCAACCCCTTTCAAATTAAAGTGTCTTTCGCCAGTGTCTGCTTAGGGCTACTTCAAGAAGAAACAAACCATAGAGATTGAAGTTAGAACTACTTTATTATGTCAAGTTTCAAGAGCTAGCACAAACCGTGTTTGATTTAGAATTAAAAACACATCTATATATATACAGGAGAAAACGGAGTGAAACCAAAAATTTCAAACTGTTGCTGGAAACGAAGGATTCAACTTAGTAGAATGAATATACGGCAGACAAGGGGGTTTTTGAACTTATCATTCCCACCAAGAATCATCAAGATTGGTGAAAAAATATTTGCGAAGATTTCCGAAAAATAGTAGATTTTTGGAAGCTTGCAACCCCTTTCAAATGAAAGTGTCTTTAACGAGTCTCTGCTTAAGCCTACTTCAAGAGGAAACACACATAGAGATAGAACTTAGAACTACTTTATTGTGTCAAGTTTCAAGGAGCTAGCCCAAATCGTGTTTGATTTAGAGTTCCAAACACTTCTATCTATATAGGAGATAACAGAGTGAAACCGAAAAATTCAAACTGTTAGTGGAAACGAACGCGTCAACCTAGTAGAAAAAAAATTGGGCAGCCAAGTTGGCTTATTGAAATGATCATTACCACCAAGTATCATCGAGATTGGGTGAAAAAATATTTGCTGAGAATTCAGAAAACTAGTTGTTTTTTGGAAGCTTGGCAACCCCTTTCAAATAAAGTGACTTTTGCCAGTCTCTGCTTTGGGCTACTTCAAGAGGAAAATAACCATAGAAATGGAACTTACAACTACTTTATTGTGTCGAGATTCAAGGAGCTAGCAAAAATCGTGTTTGGTTTAGAATTCCAAACACATCTATCTATATAGGAGAAAACAGAGTGAAACCGAAAAATTCAAACTGTTACTGGAAATGAACGCTTCAACGTAGTAGAATGAACATTGGGCAGCCAAGTGTGCTTATTGAACTGATCATTACCACAAAGTATCATCAAGTTGGTTGAAAAAATATTTGCGTAGATTTCAGAAAACTAGTAGTTTTTTGGAAGCTTGGCAACCCGTATCAAATGAAAGAGTCTTTCGCCAGTGTCTGCTTAGGGCTATTTCAAGAAAAAACAAACCATAGAGATAGAAGAAGAACTACTTTATTGTGTCAGGTTTCAAAGAGCTAGCACAAACCTCTTTAGATTTAGAGTTCCAAATACACCTATCTATATTGTGGAAAACAGAGTTAAACCGAAAAATTCAAACTGTTACTGGAAAGGAACGCTTCAACCTAGTAGAATGAAAATTGGGCAGCCAAGTGGGCTTCTTCAACTGATCATTACCACCAACTATCATAAAGATTGGGTGAATAAATATTTGCGTATATTTCAGAAAACTTGTATTTTTTTGGAAGGTTGGCAACCCCTTTCAAATGAAAGTATCTTTCCCCAGTCTCTGCTTAGGGCTACTTCAAGAGGAAACAAAACATAGAGAGAGAACTTAGAATTACTTTATTGTGTCAAGTTTCAAGGAGCTAGCACAAACCGTGTTTGATTTAGAGTTCCAAACACATCTATCAATATTGGAGAAAACAGAGTGAAATTGAAAAATTCAAAGGGTTACTGGACTCGAACGCTTCAACCTAGTAGAATGAAAATTGGGCAGCCAAGTGGGCTTATTGAATTGATCATTACCACCAAGTATCATCAAGATTGGTGAAAAAATATTTGCAGATATTTCAGAAAACTAGTAGTTTTTTGGAAGCTTGGCAACACTTTTCAAATGAAAGTGTCTTTCGCATGTGTCTGCATAGGGCTACTTCAAGATGAAACAAACTATAGAGCTAGAAGTTAGAACTACTTTATTGTGTCAAGTTTCAAAGAGCTAGCACAAACCGTCTTAGATTTAGAGTTCCAAATACACCTATCTATATTGTGGAAAACAGAGTTAAACCGAAAAATTCAAAATGTTACTGGAAACAAACAGTTCATCCTAGTGGAATGAAAATTGGGCAGCCAAGTGGACTTCTTGAACTTATCATTACCACCAAGTATCATCAAGATTGGGTGAAAAAATATTTGCATAGATTTCAGAAAACTAGTAGTTTTTTGGAAGCTTGGCAACACCTTTCAAATAAAGTGTCTTTCACCAGTGTCTGCTTAGGGCTACTTCAAGAGTAAACAAAACGTAGAGAGAGAACGTAGAACTACATTATTGTGTCAAAATTCAAAGAGCTAGCACAAACCGTGTTTGATTTAGAGTTCCAAACACATCAGTCTATATAGGAGAATACAGAGTGAAATTGAAAAATTCAAAGTGTTACTGAAAACGAACGCTTCAACCTAGTAGAATGTTAATTGGGGAGCCAAGTGGGCTTATTGAGCTGATCATTACCACCAAGAATCATCAATATTGGGTGTAAAAATATTCGCTGAGATTTCAGAAAACTAGTAGTTTTTTGGGGGCTTGGCAACCCCTTTCAAATGAAAGTGTCTTTCGTCCTTCTCTGCGTAGGGCTATTTCAAGAGGAAACAAACCATAGAGAGAGAACTTAGATCTACTTTATTGTGTCAAGTTTCAAGGAGCTAGCACAAACCATGTTTGATTTAGACTTCAAAACACATTTATCTATATTGGAGAAAAAAGAGTGAAATTGAAAAATTCAAAGTTTTACTGGACACGAACGCTTCAACCTAGTAAAATGAAAATTGGGCAGCGAAGTGTGCTTATTGAACTGATCATTACCAACAAGTATCATCAAGATTGTGTAAAAAAATATTTTCTGATATTTCTCAAAACTATTAGTTTTTTGGAACATTAACAACCCCTTTCAAATTAAAGTGTCTTACGCTAGTGTCTGCTTAGAGCTACTTCAAGAGGAAACAAACCATAGAGATAGAAGTTAGAACTACTTTGTTGTGTCCAGTTATAACGAGCTAGCACAAACCGTCTTAGATTTAGAGTTCCAAATACACCTATCGGTATTGTGGAAAACAGAGTTAAACCGAAAAATTCAAACTGTTACTGGAAACGAACACTTCAACCTAGTTGAATAAACATTGGGCAGCCAAGTGGACTTATTGAACTGCTCCTTACCACCAAGTATCATCAAGATTGGGTGAAAAAATATTTGCTGAGATTTCAGAAAACTAGCAGTTTTTTGGAAGCTTGGCAACCCCTTTCAAATGAAAGTGTCTTTAGCCAGTCTCTGCTTAGGCCTACTTGAAGAGGAAAGAAACCATAGAAAAAGAACTTAGAACTACTTTATTGTGTCAAGTTTCAAAGAGCTAGCACAAACCCTGTTTGATTTAGAGTTCCAGACACATCTATCTATATGGGAGTAAACAGAGCAAAATTGAAAAATTCAAAGTGTTACTGGAAACGAACGCTTCAACCTAGTAGAATGAAAATTGGGCAGCCAAGTGGGCTTATTGAACTGATCATTACCACCAAGTATCATCAAAATTGGGTGAAAAAATATTTGCTGAGATTTCAGAAAACTAGCAGTTTTTTGGAAGCTTGGCAACCCCTTTCAAATGAAAGTGTCTTTAGCCAGTCTCTGCTTAGGCCTACTTGAAGAGGAAAGAAACCATAGAAAAAGAACTTAGAACTACTTTATTGTGTCAAGTTTCAAAGAGCTAGCACAAACCCTGTTTGATTTAGAGTTCCAGACACATCTATCTATATGGGAGTAAACAGAGCAAAATTGAAAAATTCAAAGTGTTACTGGAAACGAACGCTTCAACCTAGTAGAATGAAAATTGGGCAGCCAAGTGGGCTTATTGAACTGATCATTACCACCAAGTATCATCAAAATTGGGTGAAAAAATATTTGCTGAGATTTCAGAAAACTAGTAGTTTTTTGGAAGGTAGGCAACCTTTTTCAAATGAAAGTGTCTTTCGCCAGTCTCTGCTTAGTGCTACTTCAGGAGGAAACAAACCATAGAGATAGAAGAAAGAACTACTTTATTTTGTCAAGTTTCATGGAGATAGCATGAACCTTGTTTTATTTATACTTCCAAACATATCTACCTATACTGGAGAAAACAGAGTGAAACAGAAAAATTCAAACTTTTACTGGAAACCAAGCTTCCTCCTAGAAGAGAGAAAATTGGGCAGCCAAGTGGGCTAAGAGAACCCATCATTACCACCAAGTCTCATCAAGATTGGGTGAAAAAATATTTGCTGAAATTTCAGAAAACTAGTAGGTTTTTGGAAGCTTGGCAACCCCTTTAAATGAAAGTGTCTTTCGCCAGTTTCTGCTTAGGGTTACTTCAAGAGTAAACAATCCATAGAGATAGAAGTTAGAACTACTTTATTGTGTCAAGTTTTAAAGAGCTAGCACAAACCGTCTTAGAGTTAGAGATCCAAATACACCTATGGATATTGTGGAAAACAGAGTTAAACTGAGAAATTCAAACTGTTACTGGACACGAATGCTTGAACCTAGTAGAATAAAAATTGGGCAGCCAAGTGGGCTTATTGAACTGATCATTATCACCAAGTATCATCAAGATTGGGTGAAAAAATATTTGCTGAGAGTTAAGAAAACTAGTAGTTTTTTGGAAGCTTGGCAACCCCTTTCAAATGAAAGTGTCTTTCACCAGTGTCTGCTTAGGTCTACTTCAAAAGAAAACAATGTATAGAGAGACAACTTAGAACTACTTTATGTGTCAAGTTTCAAGGAGATAGCACAAACCGTGTTTAATTGAGAGTTCCAAATACATCTATCCATATAGGAGAAAACAGAGTAAAACCAAAAAATTCAAACTGTTACTCAAAACGAACGCTTCAACCTAGTAGAATGAAAATTGGGCAGCCAAGTGGGCTTATTGAACTGATCATTACCACCAAGTATCATCAAGATTGGCTGAAAAAAATATTTGTTGAGATTTCACAACACTAGTAGTTTTTTTTTAAGCTTATCAACTCATTTTCAATGATAGATCTTTCACCCCTGTCTGATTAGGGCTACTTCAAGAGTAAAAAAAGCATAGAGAGAGAACTTATAACTACTTTATTGTGTCAAGTTTCAAAGCGCTAGCACCAACCCTGTTTGATTTAGAATTCCAAACACATCTATCTATAAAGGAGAAAACAGAGTGGAATTGAAAAATTCAATGTGTTACTGGAAACGAAGGCTTCAACCCAGAAGAATAGAAATAGAGCCGCCAAGTGGGCTTTATGAACTGATCATTACCACCAAGTATCATCAAGATTGGGTGAAAAAATATTTGCTGAGATTTCAGGAAACTAGTAGTTTTTTGGAAATTAGGCAACTCCTTTCAAATAAAAGTGTCTTTCGCAATTCTCTGCTTAGGGCTATTTTAAAAGGATACAAACCATAGAAATAGAACTTAGAACTACTTTATTGTGTCAAGTTTCAAGAAGCTAGCACAAACCATGTTTGATTTAGAGTTTCAAACACATCTATCTATGTAAAAGAAAACAGAGTGAAACCGAAAATTTCAAACTGTTACTGGAAACGAACGCTTCAACCTGGTAGAATGAAAATTGGGCCGCCAAGTGGGCTTTTTGAACTGCTCCTTTCCACCAAGTATCATCAAGATTGGGTGAAAAAATACTTGCTGAGATTCCAGAAAACTAGTAGTTTTTTATAAGCTTGGCAACCTCTTTCAAACGAAAGTGTCTTTCTCCATTTTCTGCTTAGGGCTATTTCAAGACGGAACAAACCATAGAGAGAGAACTTAGAACTACTTTACTGTGTCATGTTTCAAAAAGCTACCACAAAACGTGTTTTATTTACAGTTCCAAACACATCTATCTCTATATTAGAAAAAAGAGTGAAACCGAAAAATTCAAACTCTTTCTTGAAAGGAATGCTTCACCATAGTAGAATGAAAATTGGGCAGCCAAGTGGGATTACTGAACTGATCATTACCACCAAGTATCATCAAGTTTGGGTGAAAAAATATTTGCTGAGATTTCAGAAAACTAGTAGTTTTTTGGAAGATTTCAACCCTTTTCAAAAGAAAGTGTCTTTCTCCAGTCTCTCCTTAGGTCTACTTCAAGATGAAACAAACCATAGAGAAAGAACTTAGAACTACTTTATTGTGTCAGGTTTCAAAAAGGTAGCACAAACCGTGTTTGATTTAGAGTTTCAAATACACCTATCTATATTGTGGAAAACAGAGTGAACCCGAAAATTTCAAACTGTTCCTGGAAACGAACCCTTCAACCTAGTAGAATGAAAATTGGGCTGCCAAGTGGGCTTATTCAACTGATCAATACCACCAAGTATCGTCAAGATTGGGTGAAAAAGTATTTGCTGATATTTCAGAAAACTAGTAGTTTTTTGGAAGCTTGGCAACCCCTTTCAAATGAATGTGTCTTTCACATTTTTCTGCTTAGGGCTACTTCAAGAGGAAACAAACCATAGAGATAGAACTTAGAACTACTTTATTGTGTCAAGTTTCAAAAAGCTAGCACAAACCGTGTTTGATTTAGAGTTCCAAACACATCTATCTATATAGGAGAAAACAGAGTAAAACCGAAAAATACAAACTGTTACTGCAAATGAACGCTTCAACCTAGTAGAATGAAAATAGGGCAGTCAAGTGGGCTTATTGAACTGATCATTACCACCAAGTATCATCAAGATTGGGTGAAAAAAAATTTCCTGAGATTTCAGAAAACTAGTAGTTTTTTTGGAAGCTTGGCAACCCCTTTCAAATGAAAGTGTCTTTCACCAGTGTCTGCTTAGGGCTACTTCAAGAGGAAACAAAACCATAGAAATAGAATTTTGAACTATTTTATTGTGTCAAGTTTCAAAGAGCTAGCAAAACCCAAGTTTGATTTAGAGTTCCAAACACATCTATCTATATAGGAAAAAGCAGTGTGAAACCGAAAAATTCAAACTCTTTACTGGAAAAGAACGTTTCAACATAGTAGAATGAAATTGGGCAGCCAATTGGGCTTATTGAACTGATCATTACCGCCAAGTATCATCAGGATTGGGTAAAAAAATATTTGCTGAGATTTTAAAAAACTAGGAGATTTTTGGAAGCTTTGCAACCCCTCTCAAATAAAAGTGTCTTTCTCCAGTGTCTGCTTAGGGCTAGTTCAAGAAAAAACAAACCACAGAGATAGAAGTTAGAACTACTTTATTGTGTCAAGTTTCAAAGAGCTAGCACAAACCGTCTTAGATTTATAGTTCCAAATACACCTATCTATATTGTAGAAAACAGAGTTAAACTGAAAAATTCAAACTTACAAAAAACGAACGCTTCAACCTAGTAGAATGAAAATTAGGCAGCCAAGTGGGCTTATTGAACTGATCATTACCTATAAGTATCATCAAGATTGGGTGAAAAAATATTTGGTGAGATTTCAGGAAACTAGTAGTTTTTTGGAAGCTTGGCAACAACTTTCAAATGAGAGTGTCTTTTGCCAGTCGCTGCTTAAGCCTACTTCACGAGGAAACAAACCATAATGATAGAACTTAGAACTACTTTATTGTGTCAAGTTTCTAGTAGCTAGCACAAAACGTGTTTGATTTAGAGTTCAAAACACATCTATCTCTATAGGAGAAAATAGAGTAAACTGAAAAATTCACACTGTTCCTGGAAAAGAAAGCTTCAACCTAGTAGAATGAAAATTGGGCAGCTAAGTGGGCTTAGTGAACTGATCATTACCACTAAGTATCGTCAAGATTGGGTGAAAAAATTTTTACTGAGATTTCAGAGAACTAGTAGTTTTTTGGAAGCGTGGCAACCCCTTTCAAATGAAAGTGTCTCTCGCCAGTGTCTGCTTAGGGCTACATCAAGAGGAAAAAAACCATAGAGATAGAACTTAAAACTACTTTATTAGGTCAAAATTCAAAGAGCTGGAACAAACCGTTTTTGATTTAGAATTCCGAACACATCTATCTAAATAGGAGAAAACAGAGTGAAACCAAATAATTCAAACTGTTACTGGAAACGAATGCTTCAAACTAGTAGAATGAAAATAGAGCAGCCAAGTTGGATTATTGAACTGATCATTACCACCAACTATCATCAAGATTGGGTGAACAATATTTACTGAGATTTCAGAGAACTTTTAGTTATATGGAAGCTTGGCCACCCCTTTCAAATAAAAGTGTCTTTCGCCAGTTTCTGCTTAGGGCTAGTTCAAGAGGAAACAAACCATAGAGATAGAAGTTAGAACTACTTCATTCTGTCAAGTTTCAAAGAGCTAGCACAAACCGTCTTAGATTTAGACTTCCAAATACAACTGTCTATATTGTGGAAAACAGAGTTAAACCGAAAAATTCAAACTGTTACTGGAACCGAACACTTCAACCTAGTAGAATGAAAATTGGGCAGCCAAGTGGGCTTATTGAACTAATCATTACCACCAAGTATTATCAAGATTGCGTGAAAAAATATTTGCTGAGATTTCAGAAAACTAGTAGTTTTTTGGAAGCTTGGCAACCCCTTTCAAATGAAAGTGTCTTTCACATTTTTCTGCTTAGGGCTACTTCAAGAGGAAACAAACCATAGAGATAGAACTTAGAACTACTTTATTGTGTCAAGTTTCAAAGAGCTAGGACAAACTGTGTATGATTTAGAATTCCAAACACATCTATCTATATAGAAGAAAACAGAGTAAAACCGAAAAATTAAAACTGTTAGTGGAAATGAATGCTTCAAACTAGTAGAATGAAAATAGGGCAGCCAAGTGGGATTATTGAACTGATCATTAACACCGAGTTTCATCAAGATTGGGTGAAAAAGTATTGGCTGATATTTCAGAAAACTAGTAGATTTTTGGAAGCTTGGCAACCCCTTTCAAATGAAAGTGTCCTTCGCCAGTCTCTGCTTAGGGCTACTTCAAGAGGAAACAAACCATAGAGATAGAACTTAGAACTATTTTATTATGTCAAGTTTCAGGAGCTAGCACAAACCGTGTATGAATTAGAGTTCCAAACAAATCTATCTATATAGGAGAAAACAGAGTGAAATTGAAAAATTCAAGGTATTACTGGAAACAAACGCTTAAACTTAGTAGAATGAAAATTGGGCAACTAAGTGGGCTTACTGAACTAATCATTACCACCAAGTATCGTGAAGATTCGATTACAAAATATTTATAGAGATTTGGGAAAACTATTAGTTTTTTGGAAGCTTGGCAACCCCTTTCAAATGAAAGTGTCTTTTGCCAGTCTCTGCTTAGGGCTACTTCAAGAGGAAACAAACCATAGACATAGAACTTAGAACTACTTTATTGTGTCAAGTATCAAAGAGCTAGGACAAACCGGGTTTGATTTAGAATTCCAATAACATCTATCTATATAGAGGAAAACAGAGTGAAACCGAAAATTCAAACTGTTACTGGAAACTAATGCCTCCACTGAGTAGAATGAAAATTGGGCAGCCAAGTGCGCTTATTGAACTGATCATTACCACCAAGTATCATCAAGATTCAGTGAAAAAATGTTTGATGAGATTTCAGAAAACTATTAGATTTTTAGAAGCTTGGCAACCCATTTAAAATGAAAGTGTCTTTCGCCAGTCTCTGATTAAGCCTACTTCAAGAGGAAAAAACCATATCTATAGAACTTAGAACTACTTTATTGTGTCAAGTTTCAAGGAGCTAGCACAAACCATGTTTCATTTAGAGTTCCAAACACATCTATCTATATAGGAGAAAACAGAGTGAAACCGAAAAATTCAAAGTGTTACTGGAAACGAAAGCTTCAACCTAGTATAATGAAAATTGGGCAGCCAAGTGGCTTGTTGAACTGATGATTACCACCAACTATCATAAATATTGAGTGAAAAAATATTTTCGGAGATTTCAGAAAACTAGTAGTTTTTTGGAAGCTTGGCAACCCTTTTCAAATGAAAGTGTCTTTTGCCAGGGTCTGCTTAGGGCTACTTAAAGAGGAAACAACCCATAGAGAGAGAACTTAGAACTACTTTATGAGTCATATTTCAAGCAGCTAGCACAAACCATGTTTGATTTATTGTTCCAAACACATATATCTATATATTAGAAAACAGAGTGAAATTAAAAAATTCAAAGTGTTCCTGGAAATGAACGCTTCAACCTAGTAGAATAAAAATTGGGCAGCCAAGTGGGCTTATTGAACTGATCACTACCACCAAGTAACATCAAGTTTGGGTGAAAAAATATTTGCTGAGATTTCAGAAAACTATTAGATTTTTGGAAGCTTGCAACCCCTTTCAAATGAAAGTGTCTTTCGCCAGTCTCCACTTAATCCTACTTCAAGAGGAAACAAACCATAGAGATAGAACTTAGAACTACTTTATTGTTTCAAGTTTCAAAGAGCTAGGGTAAACCGTGTTTGATTTAGAATTCCAAACACATGTATCTATATAAGAGAAAACAGAGTGAAACCGAAAAATTCAAACTGTTACTGGAAACGAACGCTTCAAACTAGTAGAATGATAATAGTTCAGCCAAGTGCGATTATTGAACTGATCATTACCACCAAGTATCATCAAGATTGGGTGAAAAAATGTTTGCTGAGATTTCAGAAAACTAGTATTTTTTTGGAAGCTTGGCAACCCTTTCAAATGAAAGTGTCTTTCGCCAGTGTCTGCTTAGGGCTACTTCAAGAGGAAACAATCCATAAAGATAGAACGTAGAACAACTTTATTTGGTCAAGTTTTTATGAGATAGCACAAACAGTGTTTGATTTAGAGTTCCAAACACATCTAATTATATAGGAGAAAACAGAGTGAAATTGAAATTTCAAAGTGTTACTGGAAACGAACGCTTCAACCTAGTAGAATGACAATTGGGGAGCCAAGTGGACTTATTCAACTGATGATTAACACCAAGTATCATCAAGATTGGGTGAAAAAATATTTGCTGAGATTTCAGAAAACTAGTAGTTTTTTGGAAACTAGGCAATCCCTTTCAATTGAAAGTGTCTTTTCCAGTGTCTGCTTAGGGCTACTTAAAGAGGAAACAAACCATAGAGATAAAAGGCAGAACTACTTTAATGTGTCAAGTTTCAAAGAGCTAGCAAAAAGCGTCTTAGATTTAGGGTTCCAAATACACCTATCGATATTGTGGAAAACAGAGTTAAACCGAAAAATTCAAACTGTTACTGCAAACGAACGCTTCAACCTAGTAGAACGAAAATTGGGCAGCCAAGTGGGCTTATTGAACTGATCATTACCACCAATGGTCATCAAGATTGGGTGAAAAAATATTTGCTGAGATTTCAGAAAACTAGTAGTTTTTTGGAAGCTTGGCAACCCCTTTCTAATGAAAATGTCTTTCTCCAGTCTCTGCTTAAGCCTACTTCAAGAGGAAAGAAACCATAGAGATAGAACTTAGAACTACTTTATTGTGTCAAGTTTCAAGGAGCAGGCACAAACCATGTTTGATTTAGAGTTCCAAACACATCTATGTGTATAGGAGAAAACAGAGTGAAACCGAAAAATTCAAACTGTTACTGGAAACGAACGCTTCAACCTAGTAGAATAAAAATTGGGCAGCCAAGTGGGATTATTGAACTGATAATTACCACCAAATATCATCAAGATTGGGTGAAAAAATATTTGCGTAGATTTCAGAAAAATAGTAGTTTTTTGGAAGATTGGCAATCCCTTTCAAATGGAAGTGTCTTTCGCCAGTCTCTGCTTAGGGGTACTTGAAGAGGAAACAAACCATAAAGAGAGAAATTACAACTGCTTTATTGTGTCAAGTTTCAAGGAGCTACCACAAACCGTGTTTGATTTAGAGTTCCAAACACATCTATCTATATAGGAGAAAACAGAGTGAACCTGAAAAATTCAAACTGTTCCTGGAAACTAACGCCTCCACCTACTAGAATGAAAATTAGGCAGCCAAGTGGGCGTATTTTACTGATCGTTACCACCAAGTATCATCAAGATTGGGTGAAATAATATTTGCTGAGATTTCAGAAAACTAGTAGTTTTTTGGAAGCTCGGCAAATCTTTTCAAATGAAAGTGTCTTTCGCCAGTCTCTGCTTAAGCCTACTTCAAGAGGCAACAAACCATAGAGATAGAACTTAGAACTACTTTATTGTGTCAAGTTTCAAGGAGCTATCACAAACCGTGTTTGATTTAGAGTTCCAAACACATCTATCTATATAGGAGAAAACAGAGTGAAACCGAAAAATTCAAAGTGTTACTGGAAACGAAAGCTTCAACCTAGTAGAATGAAAATTGGGCAGCCAAGTGGGCTTGTTGAACTGATGATTACCACCAACTATCATAAAGATTGGGTGAAAAAATATTTGCGGAGTTTTCAGAAAACTAGTAGTTTTTTGGAAGCTTGGCAACCCCTTTCAAATGAACGTGTCTTTCACCAGTCTCTGCTTAAGCCTATTTCAAGAGGAAACGAACCATACAGATAGAACTTAGAACTACTTTATGTTGTCAAGGTTCAAGGAGCTACCACAAACCATGTTTGATTTAGAGTTCCAAACACATCTGTCTATATAGGAGAAAACAGAGTGAAACCGAAAAATTCAAAGTGTTACTGGAAACGAACGCTTCAACCTATTAGAATGTAAATTGGGCAGCCAAGTGGGCTTACTCAACTGATCATTACCACCAAGTATCGTCAAGATTTTTGGAAAAAATATTTACTGAGATTTCAGAAAACTGTGAGTTTTTTGGAAGCTTGGCAACCCCTTACAAATGAAAGTGTCTTTTGCAAGTGTCTGCTTAGGGCTATTTCAAGAGGAAACAAACCATAGAGATAGAAGTTAGAACTACTTTATTGGGTCACGTTACTATGAGATAGCACAAACAGTGTTTGATTTACAGTTCCAAACACATCTATCCATATAGGAGAAAACGGAATGAAACCGAAAAATTCAAACTGTTACTGGAAATGAACGCTTCAACCTAGTAGAATGAATATAGGGCAGCCAAGTCGGCTTTTTGAACTGATCATTACCACCAAGTATCATCAACATTGGGTGAAAAAATATTTGCGGAGATTTCAGAAAACTAGTAGTTTTTTGGAAGCTGGCAATCCCTTTAAAATGAAAGTGTCTTTTGCCAGTGTCTGCTTAGGGCTACTTCAAGAGGAAACAAACCATAGAGATAAAAGTTAGAACTACTTTATTGTGTCAAGTTTCAAAGAGCTAGCACAAACCGTTTTAGATTTAGAGTTCCAAAAGCACCTATTGATATTGTGGAAAAGAGAGTTAAACCAAAAAATTCAAACTGTTACTGGAAACAAACCATAGTGATGGAAGTTAGAAGTACTTTATTGAGTCAAGTTTTAAAGAGCTAGCACAAACCATCTTAGATTTAGAGTATCATCAAGATTGGGTGAAAAAATATTTGCGTAGATTTCAGAAAACTAGTAGTTTTTTGTAAGCTTGGCAACACATTTCAAATGAAAGTGTCTTTCACCAGTGTCTGCTTAGAGCTATATCAAGAGGAAACCACCCATAGAGAGAGAACTTAGAACTACTTTATTGTGTCAACTTTCAAGGAGCTAGCACAAACCGTGTTTGATTCAGAGTTCCAAACACATCTATCTATGTAGGAGAAAACAGAGTGAAATTGAATAATTCAAGGTGTTACTGGAAACGAACGCTTCAACCTAGTAGATTGACATTTGGGGAGTCAAGTGGGCGTATTCAACTGATAATTAACACCAAGTATCATCAAGATTGGGTGAAAAAATATTTGCTGAGATTTCAGAAAACTAGTAGTTTTTTGGAAACTTGGCAATCCCTTTCAAATGAAAGTGTCTTTCGCCAGTGTCTGCTTAGGGCTACTTCAAGAGGAAACAAACCACAGAGATAGAAGTTAGAACTACTTTATTGTGTCAAGTTTCAAAGAGCTAGCACAAACCGTCTTAGATTTAGAGTTCCAAAAGCACCTATAGATATTGTGGAAAACAGAGTTAAACCGAAAAATTCAAACTGTTACTGGAAACGAACGCTTCAACCTAGTAGAATGAAAATTGGGCAGCCAAGTGGGCTTATTGAACTGATCATTACCACCAAGCATTATCAAGATTGGGTGAAAAAATATTTGCTGAGATTTCAGAAAACTAGTAGTTTTTAGGAAGCTTGGTAACCCCTTTCAAATGAAAGTGTCTTTTGCCAGTCACTGCTTAGGGCTACTTTCAGAGGAAGGAAACCATAGAGATAGAACTTAGAACTACTTTATTGTGTCAAGTTTCAAAGAGCTAGGACAAACTGTGTATGATTTAGAATTCCAAACACATCTATCTATATAGAAGAAAACAGAGTAAAACCGAAAAATTAAAACTGTTAGTGGAAACGAACGCTTCAAACTAGTAGAATGAAAATAGGGCAGCCAAGTGGGATTATTGAACTGATCATTAACACCGAGTTTCATCAAGATTGGGTGAAAAAGTATTGGCTGATATTTCAGAAAACTAGTAGATTTTTGGAAGCTTGGCAACCCCTTTCAAATGAAAGTGTCCTTCGCCAGTCTCTGCTTAGGGCTACTTCAAGAGGAAACAAACCATAGAGATAGAACTTAGAACTATTTTATTATGTCAAGTTTCAAGGAGCTAGCACAAACCGTGTATAAATTAGAGTTCCAAACACATCTATCTATATAGGAGAAAACAGAGTGAAATTGAAAAATTCAAGGTGTTACTGGAAACAAAGGCTTAAACTTAGTAGAATGAAAATTGGGCAACTAAGTGGGCTTACTGAACTAATCATTACCACCAAGTATCGTGAAGATTCGATGACAAAATATTTATAGAGATTTGGGAAAACTATTAGTTTTTTGGAAGCTTGGCAACCCCTTTCAAATGAAAGTGTCTTTTGCCAGTCTCTGCTTAGGGCTACTTCAAGAGGAAACAAACCATAGACATAGAACTTAGAACTACTTTATTGTGTCAACTATCAAAGAGCTAGGACAAACCGGGTTTGATTTAGAATTCCAATAACATCTATGTATATTGAGAAAACCAGAGTGAAACCGAAAATTCAAACTGTTACTGGAAACTAATGCCTCCACCTAGTAGAATGAAAATTGGGCAGCCAAGTGGGCGTATTGAACTGATCATTAACCCCTAGTATCATCAAGATTGGGTAAAAAAATATTTGATGAGATTTCAGAAAACTAATAGTTTTTTGGAAGCTCGGCAACCCCTTTCAAATGAAAGTGTCTTTCACCAGTCTCTGCTTAAGTCTATTTCAAGAGGCAAAAAACCATAGAGATAGAACTTAGAACTACTTTATTGTGTCAAGTTTCAAAGAGCTAGGACAAACCGTGTTTGATTTAGAATTCCAAACACATCTATCTATATAGGAGAAAACAGAGTGAATTTGAAAAATTCAAAGTGTTACTGGAAATGAACGCTTCAACCTAGTAGAATGAAAATTGGGCAGCCAAGTGCGCTTATTGAACTGATCATTACCACCAAGTATCATCAAGATTCAGTGAAAAAATGTTTGATGAGATTTCAGAAAACTATTAGATTTTTAGAAGCTTGGCAACCCATTTAAAATGAAAGTGTCTTTCGCCAGTCTCTGATTAAGCCTACTTCAAGAGGAAAAAACCATATCTATAGAACTTAGAACTACTGTATTGTGTCAAGTTTCAAGGAGCTAGCACAAACCATGTTTCATTTAGAGTTCCAAACACATCTATCTATATAGGAGAAAACAGAGTGAAACCGAAAAATTCAAAGTGTTACTGGAAACAAAAGCTTCAACCTAGTATAATGAAAATTGGGCAGCCAAGTGGCTTGTTGAACTGATGATTACCACCAACTATCATAAATATTGAGTGAAAAAATATTTTCGGAGATTTCAGAAAACTAGTAGTTTTTTGGAAGCTTGGCAACCCTTTTCAAATGAAAGTGTCTTTTGCCAGGGTCTGCTTAGGGCTCCTTAAAGAGGAAACAACCCATAGAGAGAGAACTTAGAACTACTTTATGAGTCATATTTCAAGCAGCTAGCACAAACCATGTTTGATTTATTGTTCCAAACACATATATCTATATATTAGAAAACAGAGTGAAATTAAAAAATTCAAAGTGTTCCTGGAAATGAACGCTTCAACCTAGTAGAATAAAAATTGGGCAGCCAAGTGGGCTTATTGAACTGATCACTACCACCAAGTAACATCAAGTTTGGGTGAAAAAATATTTGCTGAGATTTCAGAAAACTATTAGATTTTTGGAAGCTTGCAACCCCTTTCAAATGAAAGTGTCTTTCGCCAGTCTCCACTTAATCCTACTTCAAGAGGAAACAAACCATAGAGATAGAACTTAGAACTACTTTATTGTTTCAAGTTTCAAAGAGCTAGGGTAAACCGTGTTTGATTTAGAATTCCAAACACATGTATCTATATAAGAGAAAACAGAGTGAAACCGAAAAATTCAAACTGTTACTGGAAACGAACGCTTCAAACTAGTAGAATGATAATAGTTCAGCCAAGTGCGATTATTGAACTGATCATTACCACCAAGTATCATCAAGATTGGGTGAAAAAATGTTTGCTGAGATTTCAGAAAACTAGTATTTTTTTGGAAACTTGGCAATCCCTTTCAAATGAAAGTGTCTTTCGCCAGTGTCTGCTTAGGGCTACTTCAAGAGGAAACAAACCATAGAGATAGAAGTTAGAACTACTTTATTGTGTCAAGTTTCAAAGAGCTAGCACAAACCGTCTTAGATTTAGAGTTCCAAAACCACCTATAGATATTGTAGAAAACAGAGTTAAACCGAAAAATTCAAACTGTTACTGGAAACGAACGCTTCAACCTAGTAGAATGAATATAGGGAAGCCAAGTCGGCTTTTTGAACTCATCATTACCACCAAGTATCATCAACATTGGGTGAAAAAATATTTGCGGAGATTTCAGAAAACTAGTAGTTTTTTGGAAGCTGGCAATCCCTTTAAAATGAAAGTGTCTTTCGCCAGTGTCTGCTTAGGGCTACTTCAAGAGGAAACAAACCATAGAGATAAAAGTTAGAACTACTTTATTGTGTCAAGTTTCAAAGAGCTAGCACAAACCGTTTTAGATTTAGAGTTCCAAAAGCACCTATTGATATTGTGGAAAAGAGAGTTAAACCGAAAAATTCAAACTGTTACTGGAAACAAACCATAGTGATGGAAGTTAGAAGTACTTTATTGAGTCAAGTTTTAAAGAGCTAGCACAAACCGTCTTAGATTTAGAGTATCATCAAGATTGGGTGAAAAAATATTTGCGTAGATTTCAGAAAACTAGTAGTTTTTTGTAAGCTTGGCAACACATTTCAAATGAAAGTGTCTTTCACCAGTGTCTGCTAGAGCTATATCAAGAGGAAACCACCCATAGAGAGAGAACTTAGAACTACTTTATTGTGTCAACTTTCAAGGAGCTAGCACAAACCGTGTTTGATTTAGAGTTCCAAACACATCTATCTATGTAGGAGAAAACAGAGTGAAATTGAATAATTCAAGGTGTTACTGGAAACGAACCCTTCAACCTAGTAGATTGACATTTGGGGAGCCAAGTGGGCGTATTCAACTGATGATTAACACCAAGTATCATCAAGATTGGTTGAAAAAATATTTGCTGAGATTTCAGAAAACTAGTAGTTTTTTGGAAACTTGGCAATCCCTTTCAAATGAAAGTGTCTTTCGCCAGTGTCTGCTTAGGGCTACTTCAAGAGGAAACAAACCACAGAGATAGAAGTTAGAACTACTTTATTGTGTCAAGTTTCAAAGAGCTAGCACAAACCGTCTTAGATTTAGAGTTCCAAAAACACCTATCGATATTGTTGAAAACAGAGTTAAACCGAAAAATTCAAACTGTTACTGGAAACGAACGCTTCAACCTAGTAGAATGAAAATTGGGCAGCCAAGTGGGCTTATTGAACTGATCATTACCACCAAGCATTATCAAGATTGGGTGAAAAAATATTTGCTGAGATTTCAGAAAACTAGTAGTTTTTTGGAAGCTTGGCAACCCCTTTCAAATGAAAGTGTCTTTCGCCAGTCACTGCTTAGGGCTACTTTCAGAGGAAGGAAACCATAGAGATAGAACTTAGAACTACTTTATTGTGTCAAGTTTCAAAGAGCTAGGACAAACTGTGTATGATTTAGAATTCCAAACACATCTATCTATATAAAAGAAAACAGAGTAAAACCGAAAAATTAAAACTGTTAGTGTAAACGAACGCTTCAAACTAGTAGAATGAACATAGGGCAGCCAAGTGGGATTATTGAACTGATCATTAACACCGAGTTTCATCAAGATTGGGTGAAAAAGTATTGGCTGATATTTCAGAAAACTAGTAGATTTTTGGAAGCTTGGCAACCCCTTTCAAATGAAAGTGTCCTTCGCCAGTCTCTGCTTAGGGCTACTTCAAGAGGAAACAAACCATAGAGATAGAAGTTAGAACTATTTTATTATGTCAAGTTTCAAGGAGCTAGCACAAACCGTGTATAAATTAGAGTTCCAAACACATCTATCTATATAGGAGAAAACAGAGTGAAATTGAAAAATTCAAGGTGTTACTGGAAACAAAGGCTTAAACTTAGTAGAATGAAAATTGGGCAACTAAGTGGGCTTACTGAACTAATCATTACCACCAAGTATCGTGAAGATTCCATAACAAAATATTTAAAGAGATTTGGGAAAACTATTAGTTTTTTGGAAGCTTGGCAACCCCTTTCAAATGAAAGTGTCTGTTGCCAGTCTCTGCTTAGGGCTACTTCAAGAGGAAACAAACCATAGACATAGAACTTAGAACTACTTTATTGTGTCAAGTATCAAAGAGCTAGGACAAACCGGGTTTGATTTAGAATTCCAATAACATCTATCTATATAGAGGAAAACATAGTGAAACCGAAAATTCAAACTGTTACTGGAAACTAATTCCTCCACCTAGTAGAATGAAAATTGGGCAGCCAAGTGGGCTTATTGAACTGATCATTAACCCCTAGTATCATCAAGATTGGGTAAAAAAATATTTGATGAGATTTCAGAAAACTAGTAGTTTTTTGGAAGCTCGGCAACCCCTTTCAAATGAAAGTGTCTTTCGCCAGTCTCTGCTTAAGTCTATTTCAAGAGGCAAAAAACCATAGAGATAGAACTTAGAACTACTTTATTGTGTCAAGTTTCAAAGAGCTAGGACAAACCGTGTTTGATTTAGAATTCCAAACACATCTATCTATATAGGAGAAAACAGAGTGAATTTGAAAAATTCAAAGTGTTACTGGAAATGAACGCTTCAACCTAGTAGAATGAAAATTGGGCAGCCAAGTGCGCTTATTGAACTGATCATTACCACCAAGTATCATCAAGATTCAGTGAAAAAATGTTTGATGAGATTTCAGAAAACTATTAGATTTTTAGAAGCTTGGCAACCCATTTAAAATGAAAGTGTCTTTCGCCAGTCTCTGATTAAGCCTACTTCAAGAGGAAAAAACCATATCTATAGAACTTAGAACTACTTTATTGTGTCAAGTTTCAAGGAGCTAGCACAAACCATGTTTCATTTAGAGTTCCAAACACATCTATCTATATAGGAGAAAACAGAGTGAAACCGAAAAATTCAAAGTGTTACTGGAAACGAAAGCTTCAACCTAGTAGAATGAAAATTGGGCAGCCAAGTGGCTTGTTGAACTGATGATTACCACCAACTATCATAAATATTGAGTGAAAAAATATTTTCGGAGATTTCAGAAAACTAGCAGTTTTTTGGAAGCTTGGCAACCCTTTTCAAATGAAAGTGTCTTTTGCCAGGGTCTGCTTAGGGCTACTTAAAGAGGAAACAACCCATAGAGAGAGAACTTAGAACTACTTTATGAGTCATATTTCAAGCAGCTAGCACAAACCGTGTTTGATTTATTGTTCCAAACACATATATCTATATATTAGAAAACAGAGTGAAATTAAAAAATTCAAAGTGTTCCTGGAAATGAACGCTTCAACCTAGTAGAATAAAAATTGGGCAGCCAAGTGGGCTTATTGAACTGATCACTACCACCAAGTAACATCAAGTTTGGGTGAAAAAATATTTGCTGAGATTTCAGAAAACTATTAGATTTTTCTAAGCTTGCAACCCCTTTCAAATGAAAGTGTCTTTCGCCAGTCTCCACTTAATCCTACTTCAAGAGGAAACAAACCATAGAGATAGAACTTAGAACTACTTTATTGGGTCAAGTTTCAAAGAGCTAGGATAAACCGTGTTTGATTTAGAATTCCAAACACATGTATCTATATAAGAGAAAACAGAGTGAAACCGAAAAATTCAAACTGTTACTGGAAACGAACGCTTCAAACTAGTAGAATGATAATAGTTCAGCCAAGTGCGATTATTGAACTGATCATTACCACCAAGTATCATCAAGATTGGGTGAAAAAATGTTTGCTGAGATTTCAGAAAACTAGTAGTTTTTTGGAAACTAGGCAATCCCTTTCAAATGAAAGTGTCTTTTCCAGTGTCTGCTTAGGGCTACTTAAAGAGGAAACAAACCATAGAGATAAAAGGCAGAACTACTTTATTGTGTCAAGTTTCAAAGAGCTAGCAAAAACCGTCTTAGATTTAGGGTTCCAAATACACCTATCGATATTGTGGAAAACAGAGTTAAACCGAAAAATTCAAACTGTTACTGCAAACGAACGTTTCAACCTAGTAGAACGAAAATTGGGCAGCCAAGTGGGCTTATTGAAATGATCATTACCACCAATGGTCATCAAGATTGGGTGAAAAAATATTTGCTGAGATTTCAGAAAACTAGTAGTTTTTTGGAAGCTTGGCAACCGCTTTCTAATGAAAATGTCTTTCTCCAGTCTCTGCTTAAGCCTACTTCAAGAGGAAACAAACTATAGAGATAGAACTTAGAACTACTTTATTGTGTCAAGTTTCAAGGAGCAGGCACAAACCATGTTTGATTTAGAGTTCCAAACACATCTATGTATATAGGAGAAAACAGAGTGAAACCGAAAAATTCAAACTGTTACTGGAAAAGAACGCTTCAACCTAGTAGAATAAAAATTGGGCAGCCAAGTGGGATTATTGAACTGATAATTACCACCAAATATCATCAAGATTGGGTGAAAACAAATTTGCGTAGATTTCAGAAAAATAGAAGTTTTTTGGAAGATTGGCAATCCCTTTCAAATGGAAGTGTCTTTCGCCAGTCTCTGCTTAGGGGTACTTGAAGAGGAAACAAACCATAAAGAGAGAACTTACAACTGCTTTATTGTGTCAAGTTTCAAGGAGCTACCACAAACCGTGTTTGATTTAGAGTTCCAAACACATCTATCTATATAGGAGAAAACAGAGTGAAACTGAAAAATTCAAACTGTTCCTGGAAACTAATGCCTCCACCTAGTAGAATGAAAATTAGGCAGCGAAGTGGGCATATTGAACTGATCGTTACCACCAAGTATCATCAAGATTGGGTGAAATAATATTTGCTGAGATTTCAGAAAACTAGTAGTTTTTTGGAAGCTTGGCAAATCTTTTCAAATGAAAGTGTCTTTCGCCAGTCTCTGCTTAAGCCTACTTCAAGAGGCAACAAACCATAGAGATAGAACTTAGAACTACTTTATTGTGTCAAGTTTCAAGGAGCTATCACAAACCGTGTTTGATTTAGAGTTCCAAACACATCTATCTATATAGGAGAAAACAGAGTGAAACCGAAAAATTCAAAGTGTTACTGGAAACGAAAGCTTCAACCTAGTAGAATGAAAATTGGGCAGCCAAGTGGGCTTGTTGAACTGATGATTACCACCAACTATCATAAAGATTGGGTGAAAAAATATTTGCGGAGTTTTCAGAAAACTAGTAGTTTTTGGGAAGCTTGGCAACCTTTTTCAAATGAACGTGTCTTTCACCAGTCTCTGCTTAAGCCTATTTCAAGAGGAAACGAACCATACAGATAGAACTTAGAACTACTTTATGGTGTCAAGTTTCAAGGAGCTACCACAAACCATGTTTGATTTAGAGTTCCAAACACATCTGTCTATATAGGAGAAAACAGAGTGAAACCGAAAAATTCAAAGTGTTACTGGAAACGAACGCTTCAACCTATTAGAATGTAAATTGGGCAGCCAAGTGGGGTTACTCAACTGATCATTACCACCAAGTATCGTCAAGATTTTTGGAAAAAATATTTACTGAGATTTCAGAAAACTGTGAGTTTTTTGGAAGCTTGGCAACCCCTTACAAATGAAAGTGTCTTTTGCAAGTGTCTGCTTAGGGCTATTTCAAGAGGAAACAAACCATAGAGATAGAAGTTAGAACTACTTTATTGGGTCACGTTACTATGAGATAGCACAAACAGTGTTTGATTTACAGTTCCAAACACATCTATCTATATAGGAGAAAACGGAATGAAACCGAAAAATTCAAACTGTTACTGGAAATGAACTCTTCAACCTAGTAGAATGAATATAGGGCAGCCAAGTCGGCTTTTTGAACTGATCATTACCACCAAGTATCATCAACATTGGGTGAAAAAATATTTGCGGAGATTTCAGAAAACTAGTAGTTTTTTGGAAGCTGGCAATCCCTTTAAAATGAAAGTGTCTTTCGCCAGTGTCTGCTTAGGGCTACTTCAAGAGGAAACAAACCATAGAGATAAAAGTTAGAACTACTTTATTGTGTCAAGTTTCAAAGAGCTAGCACAAACCGTTTTAGATTTAGAGTTCCAAAAGCACCTATTGATATTGTGGAAAAGAGAGTTAAACCGAAAAATTCAAACTGTTACTGGAAACAAACCATAGTGATGGAAGTAAGAAGTACCTTATTGAGTCAAGTATTAAAGAGCTAGCACAAACCATCTTAGATTTAGAGTATCATCAAGATTGGGTGAAAAAATATTTGCGTAGATTTCAGAAAACTAGTAGTTTTTTATAAGCTTGGCAACACATTTCAAATGAAAGTGTCTTTCACCAGTGTCTGCTTAGAGCTATATCAAGAGGAAACCACCCATAGAGAGAGAACTTAGAACTACTTTATTGTGTCAACTTTCAAGGAGCTAGCACAAACCATGTTTGATTTAGAGTTCCAAACACATCTATCTATGTAGGAGAAAACAGAGTGAAATTGAATAATTCAAGGTGTTACTGGACACGAATGCTTCGACCTAGTACAATGAAAATTGGGCAGCGAAGTGGGCTTATTGAACTGATCATTACCACCAAGTATCATCAAGATAGTGTAAAAAAATATTTGCTGATATTTCACAAAACTATTAGTTTTTTGGAACCTTAACAACCCCTTTCAAATTAAAGTCTTTCTATAGTGTCTGCGTAGTGCTACTTCAAGAGGGAACAAACCATAGAGATAGAAGTTAGAACTACTTTATTGTGTCAAGTTTCAAAGAGCTAGAACAAACCGTCTTAGATTTAGAGTTCCAAATACACCTATCGATTTGTGGAAAACAGAGTTAAACCGAAAAATTCAAACTGTTACTGGAAACGAACGCTTCAACCTAGTAGAATAAAACTTGGGCAACCAAGTGGGTTATTGAACTGATCATTACCACCAATGGTTATCAAGATTGGGTGAAAAAATATTTGCTGAGATTTCAGAAAACTAGTAGTTTTTTGGAAGCTTGGCAACCCCTTTCTAATGAAAGTGTCTTTCACCAGTCTCTGCTTAAGCCTACTTCAAGAGGAAAAAAACCATAGAGATAGAACTTAGAACTACTTTATTGTGTCAAGTTTCAAGGAGCAGGCACAAACCATGTTTGATTTAGAGTTCCAAACATATCTATGTATATAGGAGAAAACAGAGTGAAACCGAAAAATTCAAACTGTTACTGGAAACGAACGCTTCAACCTAGTAGAATAAAAATTGGCAGCCAAGTGGGATTATTGAACTGATAATTACCACCAAGTATCATCAAGTTTGGGTGAAAAAATATTTGCTGAGATTTCAGAAATCTAGTAGTTTTTTGGAAGGTTGGCAACCCCTTTCAAATGAAAGTGTCTTTCGCCAGTGTCTGCTTAGTGCTACTTCAAGAGGAAACAATCCATACAGATAGAAGTTAGAACTATTTTATCGTGTCAAGATTCACAGAGCTAGCACAGCCGTCTTACATTTAGAGTTCCAAATACACTTATCTATACTGTGGAAAACAGAGTTAAACCGAAAAATTCAACTGTTACTGGAAACGAACGCTTCAACCTAGTAGATGGAAATTGGGCAGCCAAGTGGGCTTCTTGAACTGATCATTAACACCAAGTATCATCAAGATTGGGTGAAAAAATATTTGCTGAGATTTCAGAAAATTAGTAGTTTTTTGGAAGCTTGGCAACCCCTTTTAAATGAGAGTGTCTTTCGCCAGTCTCTGCTTAGGGCTATTTCAAGAGGAAACAAACCATAGAGAGATTACTTAGAACTACTTTATTGTGTCAGGTTTCAAGGAGCTAGCACAAACCGTGTTTGATTTAGAGTTCCAAACACATCTATCTATATAGGAGAAAACAGAGTGAAACCGAAAAATTCTAACAGTTTCTGGAAAAGAACGCTTCAACCTAGTAGGATAAAAATTGGGCAAATAAGTGGGCTTATTGAACTGATCATTACCACCAAGTATCATCAAGATTGGGTGAAAAGATATTTGCGTAGATTTCAGAAAACTAGTAGTTTTTTGGAAGCTTGGCAACCCCTTTCAAATGAAAGTGTCTTTCGCTAGTGTCTGCTTGGGGCTACATCAAGAGGAAACAAACCTTAGAGAGAGAACTTAGAATTACTTTATTGTGTCAATTTTCATGGAGCTAGCACCAACCGTGTTTGATTTAGAGTTCCAAACACATCTATCTACATTGGAGAAAACAGAGTGAAATTGAAAAATTCAAAGTGTTACTGGAAACGAATGCTTCAACCTAGTAGACTGACAATTGGGGAGCCAAGTGTGCTTATTCAACTGATGGTTAACACCAAGTATCATCATGACTGGGTGAAAAATATTTGCTGAGATTTCAGAAAACTAGTAGTTTTTTGGAGACTTGGCAATTTCTTTCAAATGAAAGTGTCTTTCTCCAGTGCCTGCTTAGGGCTACTTGAAGAGGAAACAAACCATAGAGATAGAACTTAGAACTACTTTATTGTGTCAAGTTTCAAAGAGCTAGCACAAACCGTCTTGGATTTAGAGTTCCAAAAGCAGCTATTGATGTTGTGGAAAACAGAGTTAAACCGAAAAATTCAAACAGTTACTGGAAAGGAACGCTTCAACCTAGTAGAATGAAAATTGGTCAGCCAAGTGGGCTTCTTGAAGTGATCATTACTACCAAGTATCATCAAAATATTTGCTGAGATTTCAGAAACCTAGTAGTTTTTTGGAAGCTTGGAAACCCTTTTCAAATGAAAGTGTCCTTCGCTAGTCTCCCCTTAGGGCTACTTCAGGAGGAACCAAAAGATAGAGAGAGAACTTAGAACTACTTTATTGTGTCAAGTTTCAAGGAGCTAGAACAAACAGTGTTCGATTTAGAGTTCTAAACACATCTAACTATATTGGAAAAACAGAGTGAAATTGAAAAATTCAAAGTGTTACTGGACACGAATGCTTCGACCTAGTACAATGAAAATTGGGCAGCGAAGTGGGCTTATTGAACTGATCATTACCACCAAGTATCATCAAGATAGTGTAAAAAAATATTTGCTGATATTTCACAAAACTATTAGTTTTTTGGAACCTTAACAACCCCTTTCAAATTAAAGTCTTTCTATAGTGTCTGCGTAGTGCTACTTCAAGAGGGAACAAACCATAGAGATAGAAGTTAGAACTACTTTATTGTGTCAAGTTTCAAAGAGCTAGCACAAACCTTCTTAGATTTAGAGTTCCAAATACACCTATCTATATTGTGGAAAACAGAGTTAAACCGAAAAATTCAAACTGTTACTGGAAACGAACGCTTCAACCTAGTAGAATGAAAATTGGGCAGCCAAGTGGGCTTATTGAACTGATCATTAGCACCAATGGTCATCAAGATTGGGTGAAAAAATATTTGCTGAGATTTCAGAAAACTAGTAGTTTTTTGGAAGCTTGGCAACCCCTTTCAAATGAAAGTGTCTTTCGCCAGTCTGTGCTTAGGGCTACTTCAAGAGGAAACAATCCATAGAGATAGAACTTAGAACTACTTCATTGTGTCAAGTTTCAAAGAGCTAGCAAAAACCGTGTTTGATTTAGAATTCCTAACACATCTACCTATATAGGAGAAAACAGAGCGAAATAGAAAAATTCAAACTGTTACTGGAAACGAACACTTCAACCTAGTGGAATGAAAATAGGGCAGCCAAGTGGGTTTATTGAACTGATCATTACCACCAAGTATCATCAACATTGGGTGAAAAAATATTTGCGTAGATTTCAGAAAACTAGAAGTTTTTTGGAAGCTTGGACACCCCTTTCAAATGAAAGTGTCTTTCACCAGTCTGTTTGGGCTACTTCAAGAGGAAACAAACCATAGGAATAGAAGTTAGAACTACTTTATTGTGTCAAGTTTCTAAGTGCTAGCACAATCCGTCTTACATTTAGAGTTCCAAATACACCTATCTATATTGTGGAAAGTAGAGCTAAAACGAAAAATTCAAACTGTTACTTGAAACGACCGATTCAACCTAGTAGAATGAAAATTGGGCAACCATTTTGGCTTGTTGAACTGATCATTACCACCAAGTATCATCAAGATTGGGTGAAAAAATATTTGCGTAGATTTCAGAAAACTAGTAGTTTTTTGGAAGCTTGGCAACCCCTTTCAAATGAATGTGTCTTTCACCAGTGTCTGCTAAGGGCTACTTCAAGAGTAAACAAAGCATAGAGAGAGAACCTAGAACTACTTTATTGTGTCAAGTTTCAAGGAGCTAGCAGAAACCGTGTTTGATTTAGAGTTTCAATCACATCTATCTATATAGCAGAAAACAGAGTCAAGTTGAAAAATTCAAAGTATTACTGGACACGAACGCTTACACCTGGTAGATTGAAAATTGGGGAGCCAAGTGTCCTTATTGAACTGATCATTATCACCAAGTATCATCAAGATTGGGTGAAAAAAATAAGTGCTAATTTTACAGAAAACTAGTAGATTTTTGGAAGCTTGGCAACCCCTTTCAAATGAAAGTGTCTTTGGCTAGTCTCTGCTTGGGACTACTTCAAGAGGAAACAAACCACAGAGAGAGAACATAGAATTACTTTATTGTGTCAAATTTCAAGGACCTAGCACCAACTGTGTTTGATTTAGAGTTCCAAACACATCTATCTACTTTGGAGAAAACAGAGTGAAATTGAAAAATTCAAAGTGTTACTGGATACGAAGGCTTCAACCTAGTAGAATGAAAATAGGGCAGCCAAGTTGGCTTATTGAACGGATCATTACCACCAAGAATCATCAACATTGGGTTAAAAAAATATTTGCATAGATTTCAGAAAACTAGAAGTTTTTTGGAAGCTTGGCAACCCCTTTCAAATGAAAGTGTTTTTCGCCAGTGTCTGCTAAGGGCTACTTCAAGAGGAAACAAACCATAGAGATGGAAGTTAGAACTACTTTATTGTGTCAAGTTTCAAAGAGCTAGGACAAACCGTCTTAGATTTATAGTTCCAAATACACCTATCTATATTGTGGACAACAGAGTTAAACTGAAAAATTCAAACTGTTACTGGAAACGAACGCTTCAACCTAGTATAATGAAAATTGGGCAGCCAAGTGGGCTCATTGAAATGATCATTACCACCAAGTATCATCACGATTGCATGAAAAAATATTTGCGTAGATTTCAGAAAACTAGTAGTTTTTTGGAAGCTTGGCAATCCCTTTCAAATGAAAGTGTCTTTTGCCAGTGTCTGCTTAGGGCTACTTGAAGAGGAAACAAACCATAGAGATAGAAGTTAGAACTACGTTATTGTGTCAAGTTTCAAACAGCTAGCACAAACCGTCTTAGATTCAGAGTTATACATACACCTGTCTATATTGTGGAAAAAAGAGTTAAACCGAAAAATTCAAACTGTTACTGAAAAAGAATGCTTCAACCTAGTAGAATGAAAATTGGGCAGCCTAGTGGACTTATTGAACTGATCATTACCACCAAGTATCATCAAGTTTGGGTGAAAAAATATTTGCTGAGATTTCAGAAATCTAGTAGTTTTTTGGAAGGTTGGCAACCACTTTCAAATGAAAGTGTCTTTCGCCAGTGTCTGCTTAGTGCTATTTCAAGAGGAAACAATCCATACAGATAGAAGTTAGAACTATTTTATGGTGTCAAGTTTCAAAGAGCTAGCACAACCGTCTTACATTTAGAGTTCCAAATACACTTATCTATACTGTGGAAAACAGAGTTAAACCGAAAAATTCAACTGTTACTGGAAATGAACGCTTCAACCTAGTGTATGGAAATTGGGCAGCCAAGTGGGCTTCTTGAACTGATCATTACCACCAAGTGTCATCAAGATTGGGTGAAAAAATATTTGCTGAGATTTCAGAAAATTAGTAGTTTTTTGGAAGCTTGGCAACCCCTTTCAAAATAAAGTCTCTTTCGCCAGTCTCTGCTTAGGTCTATTTCAAGAGGAAACAAACCATAGGGAGAGAACTTAGAACTACTTTATTGTGTCAGGTTTCAAGGAGCTAGCAGAAACCGTGTTTGATTTAGAGTTCCAAACACATCTATCTATATAGGAGAAAACAGAGTGAAACCGAAAAATTCAAACTGTTTCTGGAAAAGAACGCTTCAACCTAGTAGGATAAAATTTGGGGAGATAAGTGGGCTTATTGAACTGATCATTACCACCAAGTATCATCAAGATTGGGTGAAAAAATATTTGCTGAGATTTTAGAAAACTAGTAGATTTTTGGAAGCTTGGCAACTCCTTTCAAATGAAAGTGTCTTTCGCCAGTCTCTGCTTAGGGCTACTTCAAGAGGATACAAACCAGAGAGAGAGAACTTAGAACTCCTTTACTGTGTCAAGTTTCAAGGAGTTAGCACAAACCGTCTTAGATTTAGTGTTCCAAATACACCTATCGATATTGTGGAAAACAGAGTTAAACCGAAAAATTCAAACTGTTACTGGAAACGACCGATTCAACCTAGTAGAATGAAAAGTGGCCAACCAATTTGGCTTCTTTAACTGATCATTACCACCAAGTATCATCAAGATTGGGTGAAAAAATATTTGCGTAGATTTCAGAAAACTAGTAGTTTTTTGGAAGCTTGGCAACCCCTTTCAAATGAAAGTGTCTTTCGCTAGTGTCTGCTTGGGGCTACTTCACGAGGAAACAAACCATAGAGAGAGAACTTAGAATTACTTTATTCTGTCAAGTTTCAAGGAGCTAGCACCAACCGTGTTTGATTTAGAGTTCCTAACACATCTATCTACATTAGAGAAAAAAGAGTGAAATTGAAAAATTCAAAGTGTTACTGGATACGAACGCTTCAACCTAGTAGAATAAAAATAGGACAGCCAAGTTGGCTTATTGAACGGCTCATTACCACCAAGTATCATCAAGATTGGGTGAAAAAATATTTGCTGAGTTTTCATAAAACTGGAAGTTTTTTGGAAGCTTGGCAACCCCTTTCAAATGAAAGTGTTTTTCGCCAGTGTCTGCTTAGGCCTATTTCAAGAGTAAACAAAGCATAAGGAGAGAACCTAGAAATACTTTACTGTGTCAAGTTTCAAGGAGCTAGCACAAACCGTGTTTGATTTAGAGTTCCAAACACATCTATCTATATAGGAGAAAACAAAGTGAAATTGAAAAATTCAAAGTGTTCCTGGAAACGAACGCTTCAACCTAGTAGAATGAAAATTCTGGTGCCAAGTGGGCTTTTTGAATGGATCATTACCACCATGTATCATCAAGATTGGGTGAACTAATATTTGCTGAGATTTCAGAAAACTATTAGATTTTTGGAAGCTTAAGAACCCCTTTCAAATGAAAGTGTCTTTCACCAGTGTCTGCTTAGGGCTACTTCAAGAGGAAACAAACCATAGAGATAGAATTTAGAACTACTTCATTCTGTCAAGTTTCAAAGAGCTAGCACAAACCATCTTAGATTTAGAGTTCCAAATACACCTATCTATATTGTGGACAGCAGAGTTAAACCTAAAAATTCAAACTGTTACTGGAAACGAACGCTTCAACCTAGTAGAATGAAAATTGGGCAGCCACCTGGGCTTATTGAACGTATCATTACCACCAAGTATCATCAAGATTGGGTGAAAAAATATTTGCGGAGATTTTAGAAAACGAGTAGTTTTTTGGAAGCTTGGCAACCCCTGTCAAATGAAAGTGTCTTATGCCAGTCTGCTTAAGCCTACTTAAAGAGGAAACAAACCATAGAGATAGAACTTAGAACTACTTTATTGTGTCAAGTTTCAAGGAGCTAGCACAAACCGTGTTTGATTTAGAATTCCAAACACTTCTATCTGTATAGGAGAAAGCAGAGTGAAACCGAAGAATTTAAACTGTTACTGGAAACGAAAGCTTCAACCTAGTAGAATGAAAATTGGGCAGCCAAGTGGGCTTATTGTACTGATCATTACCACCAAGTATCATCAAGTTTGGGTGTTAAAATATTTGCTGAGATTTTAGAAATCTAGTAGTTTTTTGGAAGCTTGGCAACCTCTTTCAAATGAAAGTGTCTTTCACCAGTCTCTGCTTAGGGCTACTTCAAGAGGAAACAAACCAGAGAGAGAGAACTTAGAACTACTTTATTGTGTCAAGTTTCAAGGAGTTAGCACAAACTGTCTTAGATTTAGAGTTCCAAATACACCTATCGATATTGTGGAAAACAGAGTTAAACCGAAAAATTCAAACTGTTACTGGAAACGAACGCTTCAACCTAGTAGAATAAAAATTGGGCAGCCAAGTGGGATTCTTGAACTGATCATTACCACCAAGTATCATCAAGTTTGGGTGTAAAAATATTTGCGTTGATTTCAGAAAACTATTAGATTTTTGGAAGCTTGGCAACCACTTTCAAATGAAAGTGACTTTTGCCAGTATCTGCTTAGTACTATTTCAAGAGTAAACAAAGCATAAGGAGAGAACCTAGAACTACTTTACTGTGTCAAGTTTCAAGGAGCTAGCACAAACCGTGTTTGATTTAGAGTTCCAAACACATCTATCTATATAGGAGAAAACAGAGTGAAATTGAAAAATTCGAAGTGTTACTAGAAACGAACACTTCAAAATAGAAGAATGAAAATTGGGGAGCCATGTGGGCTTATTGAACTGATCATTACCACCAAGTATCATCAAGATTGTGAGAAAAAATATTTGCTGAGATTTCAGAAAACTAGTAGTTTTTTGGAAGCTTGGCAACCCCTTTCAAATGAGAGTGTCTTTCGCCAGTCTCAGCTTAGGGCTATTTCAAGAGGAAACAAACCATAGAGAGAGAACTTAGATCTACTTTATTGTGTCAGGTTTCAAGGAGCTAGCACAATCCGTGTTTGATTTAGAGTTCCAAACACATCTATCTATATAGGAGAAAACAGAGTGAAACCGAAAAATTCAAATTGTTACTGGAAACGAACGCTTCAACCTAGTAGAATAAAAATTGGGCAGCCAAGTGGGCTTATTGAACTGATCATTACCACCAAGTATCATCAAGATTGGGTGAAAAAATATTTGCTGAGATTTTAGGAAACTAGTAGTTTTTTGGAAGCTTGGCAACCCCTTTCAAATGAAAGTGTCTCTCGCCAGTCTCTGCTTAGGGCTAGTTCAAGAGGATACAAACCAGAGAGAGAGAACTTAGATCTACTTTATTGTGTCAAGTTTCAAGGAGTTAGCACAAACCGTCTTCATTTAGAGTTCTAAATACACCTATCGATATTGTGGAAAACAGAGTTAAACCGAAAAATTCAAACTGTTAGTGGAAACGAACGCTTCAACCTAGTAGAATAAAAATTGGGCAGCCAAGTGGGCTTATTGAACTGATCATTACAACCAAGTATCATCAAGACTGGGTGAAAAAAAATTTGCTGAGATTTTAGAAAACTAATAGTTTTTTTAAGCTTGGCAACCCCTTTCATATGAAAGTGTCTTTCGCCAGTCTCTGCTTAAGCCTACTTCAAGAAGAAACAAACCATTGAGATAGAAATTAGTACTACTTTATTGTGTCAAGTTTCAAAAAGCTAGCACAAACCATGTTTGATTTAGAGTTCCAAACACATCTATCTTCATTGGAGAAAACTGAGTGAAATTGAAAAATTCAAAGTGTTACTGGATACGAATGGTTCAACCTAGTAGAATGAAAATAGGGCAGCCAAGTTGGCTTATTGAACGGATCATTACCACCAAGAATCATCAACATTGGGTGAAAAAATATTTGCATAGATTTCAGAAAACTAGAAGTTTTTTGGAAGTATGGCAACCCCTTTCAAATGAAAGTGTTTTTCGCCAGTGTCTGCTTAGGGCTACTTCAAGAGGAAACAAACCATAGAGATGGAAGTTAGAACTACTTTATTGTGTCAAGTTTCAAAGAGCTAGGACAAACCGTCTTAGTTTTAGAGTTCCAAATACACCTATCTATATTGTGGACAGCAGAGTTAAACCGAAAAATTCAAACTGTTACTGGAAACGAACGCTTCAACCTAGTAGAATGAAAATTGGGCAGCCAAGTGGGCTCATTGAAATGATCATTACCACCAAGTATCATCACGATTGGGTGAAAAAATATTTGCGTAGATTTCAGAAAACTATTAGATTTTTGGAAGCTTGGCAACCTCTTTCAAATCAAAGTGTCTTTTGTCAGTGTCTGCTTAGGCTTATTTCAAGAGTAAACAAAGCATAAGGAGAGAACCTAGAAGTACTTTACTGTGTCAAGTTTCAAGGAGCTAGCACAAACCGTGTTTGATTTAGAGTTCCAAACACATCTATCTATTTAGGAGAAAACAGAGTGAAATTGAAAAATTCAAAGTGTTACTAGAAACGAACGCTTCAACCTAGAAGAATGAAAATTGGGGAGCCATGTGGGCTTATTGAACTGATCATTACCACCAAGTATCATCAAGATTGGGAGAAAAAATATTTGCTGAGATTTCAGAAAACTAGTAGTTTATTGGAAGCTTGGCAACCCCTTTCAAATGAAAGTGTCTTTCACCAGTCTCTGCTCTAGGGCTACTTCAAGAGGAAACAAACCATAGAAAGAGAACTTAGAACTACTTTATTGTGCTAAATTTCAAGGAGCTAGCACAAACCATGTTTGATTTAGAGTTCCAAACATATCTATCTATATAGGAGAAAACTGAGTGAAATTGAAAAATTCAAAGTGTTCCTGGAAACGAACGCTTCAACCTAGTAGAATGAAAATTGGGCTGCCAAGTGGGCTTTTTGAACGGATCATTACCACCATGTATCATCAAGATGGGGTGAACTGATATTTGCTGAGATTTCAGAAAACTATTAGATTTTTGGAAGCTTGGGAACCCCTTTCAAATGAAAGTGTCTTTCACCAGTGTCTGCTTAGGGCTACTTCAAGAGGAAACAAACCATAGTGATAGAAGTTAGAACTACTTCATTCTGTCAGTTTCAAAGAGCTAGCACAAACCATCTTACATTTAGAGTTCCAAATACACCTATATATATTGTGGACAGCAGAGTTAAACCGAAAAATTCAAACTGTTTCTGGAAAAGAACGCTTCAACCTAGTAGGATAAAATTTGGGGAGATAAGTGGGCTTATTGAACTGATCATTACCACCAAGTATCATCAAGATTGGGTGAAAAAATATTTGGTGAGATTTTAGAAAACTAGTAGTTTTTTGGAAGCTTGGCAACCCCTTTCAAATGAAAGTGTCTTTCGCCAGTCTCTGCTTAGGGCTCGTTCAAGAGGATACAAACCAGAGAGAGAGAACTTAGATCTACTTTATTGTGTCAAGTTTCAAGGAGTTAGCACAAACCGTCTTCATTTAGAGTTCTAAATACACCTATCGATATTGTGGAAAACAGAGTTAAACCGAAAAATTCAAACTGTTAGTGGAAACGAACGCTTCAGCCTAGTAGAATAAAAATTGGGCAGCCAAGTGGGCTTATTGAACTGATCATTACAACCAAGTATCATCAAGACTGGGTGAAAAAATATTTGCTGAGATTTTAGAAAACTAATAGTTTTTTTAAGCTTGGCAACCCCTTTCAAATGAAAGTGTCTTTCGCCAGTCTCTGCTTAAGCCTACTTCAAGAAGAAACAAACCATTGAGATAGAAAGTAGTACTACTTTATTGTGTCAAGTTTCAAAAAGCTAGCACAAACCATGTTTGATTTAGAGTTAAAAACACATCTATCTACATTGCAGAAAACAGAGTGAAATTGAAAAATTCAAAGTGTTACTGGATACGAACGCTTCAACCTAGTAGAATGAAAATAGGGCAGCCAAGTTGGCTTATTGAACGGATCATTACCACCAAGAATCATCAACATTGGGTGAAAAAATATTTGCATAGATTTCAGAAAACCAGATGTTTTTTGGAAGCTTGGCAACCCCTTTCAAATGAAAGTGTTTTTCGCCAGTGTCTGCTTAGGGCTACTTCAAGAGGAAACAAACCATAGAGATGGAAGTTAGAACTACTTTATTGTGTCAAGTTTCAAAGAGCTAGGACAAACCGTCTAAGATTTAGAGTTTCAAATACACCTATCTATATTGTGGAAAAAAGAGTTAAACCAAAAAATTCAAACTGTTACTGAAAAAGAATGCTTCAAATTAGTAAAATGAAAATTGGGCAGCCAAGTGGGCTTATTGAACTGATCATTACCTCCAAGTATCATCAAGTTTGGGTGAAAAAATATTTGCTGAGATTTCAGAAATCTAGTAGATTTTGGAAGGTTGGCAACCCCTTTCAAATGAAAGTGTCTTTCACCAGTGTCTGCTTAAGGCTCTTTCAAGAGTAAACAAAGCATCCAGAGAGAACGTAGAACTACTTTATAGTATCAAGATTCAAGGACCTAGCACAAACCGTTTGATTTAGAGTTCCAAACACATCTATCTATATAGGAGAAAACAGAGTGAAATCGAAAAATTCAAAGTGTTACTGAAAACGAATGCTTCAACCTAGTATAATGAAAATAGGGCAGCCAAGTGGGCTTATTGAACTTATCATTACCAACAAGTATTATAAAGATTGGGTGAAAAAATATTTGCTGAGATTTCAGAAAACTAGTAGTTTTTTGGAAGCTTGGCAACCCCTTTCAAATGAAAGTGTCTTTCGCCAGTCTCTGCTTAAGCCTACCTCTAGAGGAAACAAACCCTAGAGTTAGAACTTAGACCTACTTTATTGTGTCAAGTTTCAAAAAGCTAGCAAAAACCGTGTTTGTATTAGAATTCCAAACACATCTATCTATATTGTCGAAAACAGAGTTAAACCGAAAAATTCAACTCTTACTGTAAACGAACGCTTCAACCTAGTAGAATGAAAATTGGACAGCCAGCTGGGCTTACTGAACGGATCATTACCATCAAGTATCATCAAGATTGGGTGAAAAAATACTTGCTGAGATCCAGAAAACTACTAGATTTTGGAAACTTGGCAACCCCTTTCAAATGAAAGTGTCTTTCGCCATTTTCTGCTTAGGGCTACTTGAAGATGAAAAAAACCATAGAGAAAGAACTTAGAACTACTTTATTGTGTCACGTTTTTAAAAGCTAGCAAAAACTGTGTTTGATTCAGAGTTCCAAATACATCTATCTTTGTAGGAGAAAACAGAGTGAAACCGAAAAATACAAACTGTTACTGGAAACGAACGCTTCAACCTAGTAGAATGAAAATAGGGAAGCCTAGTGGGCTTATTGAACTGCTCATTACCACCAAGTATCGTCAAGATTCGGTGAAAAAATATTTACTGAGATTTCAGAAAACTAGTAGTTTTTTTGAAGCTTGGCAACCCCTTTCAAATGAAAGTGTCTTTCGCCAGTCTCTGCTTAAGCCTACTTCAAGAGGAAACAAACCATAGAGATAGAACTTAGAACTACTTTATTGTGTCAAGTTTCAAAAAGCTAGCACAAACCGTGTTTGATTTAGAGTTCCAAACACATCTATCTATGTAGCAGAAAACAGAGTGAAACCGAAAAATTCAAACTGTTAGTGGAAAGGAACGCTTCAACCTAGTAGAATGAAAATTGGGCAGCCATGTGGGCTTATTGAACTGATCATTACCTCCAAGTATCATCAAGATTGGCTGAAAAAATACTTGCTGAGATTCCAGAAAACTAGTACATATTTGGAAGCTTGGCAACCCCTTTCAAATGAAAGTGCCTTTCTCCAGTCTCTGCTTAGGGCTACTTCAAGGGGAAACAATATATAGAGATAGAACTTAGAACTACTTTATTGTGTCAAGTTTCAAAAAGCTAGCACAAACCGTGTTTGATTTAGAATTCCAAACACATCTATCTATATTGTGGAAAACAGAGTTAAACCTAAAAATTCAAACTGTTGCTGGAAACAAACACTTCAACCTAGTAGAATGAAAATCGGGCAGCCAACTGGGCTTATTGAACTGATCACTACCACCAAGTATCATCAAGTTTGGGTGGAAAAATATTTGCTGAGATTTCAGAAAACTATTAGTTTTTTGGAAGCTTGGCAACCCCTTTCAAATGAAAGTGTCTTTCACCAGTCTCTGCGTAAGCCTACTTCAAGAGGAAACAAACCATAGAGATGGAAGTTAGAACTTCTTTATTGTGTCAAGTTTCAAAAAGCTAGGATAAACCGTGTTTGATTTAGATTTCCAAACACATCTATCTATATAGGAGAAAACAGAGTGAAACTGAAAAATTCAAAGTGTTACTGGAAACGAACGCTTCAACCTAGTTGAATGAAAATTGGGCAGCCTAGTGGGCTTATTGAAGTGATCATTACAACCAAGTATCATCAAGATTGGGTGAAAAAATATATGCTGAGATTTCAGAAAACTTGTAGTTTTTAGGAAGCTTGTCAACCCCTTTCAAGTGAAAGTGTCTTTCGCCAGTCTTGCTTAAGCCTACTTCAAGAGGAAACAAACCATAGAGATCGAACTTAGAACTTCTTTATTTTGTCAAGTTTCAAAGAGCTAGCACAAACCATGTTTGATTTAGAGTTCCAAACACATCTATCTCTATAGGAGAAAGCAGAGTGAAACCAAAAATTTTAAACTGTTACTGAAAATAATGCTTAATCCTAGTAGAATGAAAATTGGGCAGCCAAGTCGGCTTATTGAACTGATCATTACCTCCAAGTATCATCAAGTTTGGGTGAAAAAAATATTTGCTGATATTTCAGAAATCTATTATTTTTTTGGAAGCTTGGCAACCCCTTTCAAATGAAAGTGTCTTTCGCCATTTTCTGCTTAGGGCTACTTCAAGAGGAAACAAACCATAGAGACAGAACTTAGAACTACTTTACTGTGTCAAGTTACAAAAAACTACCAAAAACCGTGTTTGATTTAGAGTTCCAAACACATCTATCTCTATAAGAGAAAGCAGAGTGAAACCAAAAAATACAAACTGTTACTGCAAATGAACGCTTCAACCTAGTAGAATGAAAATAGGGCAGCCAAGTGGGCTTATTGAACTCATCATTACCACCAAGTATCATCAAGATTTCGTGAAAAAATATTTGCTGAGATTTCAGAGAACTAGTAGTTTTTTGGAAGCTTGGCAACCCCTTTAAAATGAATGTGTCTTTCTCCAGTCTCTGCTTAGAGCTATTTCAAGAGGAAACACACCATAGAGTTAGAACTTAGAACTACTTTGTTTTGTCAAGTTTCAAAAAGCTAGCACAAACCGTGTTTGATTTAGAGTTTTAAATACAACTGTCTATATTGGGGAAAACAGATTGAAACCGAAAAATTCAAACTGTTCCTGGAAACGAACGCTTCAAACTAGTAGAATGAAAACAGGGCAGCCAAGTGGGATTATTTAACTGATCATTACCACCAAGTATCATCAAGATTGGGTGAAAAAATATTTGCTAAGATTTCAGAAAACTAGTACTTTTTCGGATGCTTGGCAACCCCTTTCTAATGAAAGTGTCTTTCACCAGTGTCTGCTTATGGCTACTTCAAGAGTAAACTAAGCATAGAGATAGAACTTAGAACTACTTTATTGTGTCAAGTTTTAAGGAGCTAGCACAAACCGTGTTTGATTTAGAGTTCCAAACACATCTATCTATATAGGAGAAAACAAAGTGAAATTGAAAAATTCACAGTGTCACTGGAAACGAATGCTTCAACATAGTGCAATGAAAATTGGGCAGCCAAGGGGGCTTATTGAACTGATCATAACCACCAAGTATCATCAAGTTTGGGTGAAAAATTATTTGCGGAAATTTCAGAAAACTAGTAGTTTTTTGGAAGCTTGGAAAACTCTTTCAAATGAAAGTGTCCTTCGCCAGTGTCTGCTTATGACTACTTCAAGAGGAAACAAACCATAGTGATAGAAGATAGAAATATTTTTTGTGTCAAGTTTCAAGGAGCTAGCACAAAATGTGTTTGATTTAGAGTACCAAACACATCTATCTATATGTGAGAAAAAAGAGTGAATCCGAAAAATTCAAACTGTTACTGGAAACGAACGCTTCAACCTAGTAGAATGAAAATTGGGCAGCCAAGTGGGCTTATTGAACTGATCATTACCACCAAGCATTATCAAGATTGGGTGAAAAAATATTTGCTGAGATTTCAGAAAACTAGTAGTTTTTTGGAAGCTTGGCAACCCCTTTCAAATGAAAGTGTCTTTCGCCAGTCACTGCTTAGGGCTACTTTCAGAGGAAGGAAACCATAGAGATAGAACTTAGAACTACTTTATTGTGTCAAGTTTCAAAGAGCTAGGACAAACTGTGTATGATTTAGAATTCCAAACACATCTATCTATATAAAAGAAAACAGAGTAAAACCGAAAAATTAAAACTGTTAGTGTAAACGAACGCTTCAAACTAGTAGAATGAACATAGGGCAGCCAAGTGGGATTATTGAACTGATCATTAACACCGAGTTTCATCAAGATTGGGTGAAAAAGTATTGGCTGATATTTCAGAAAACTAGTAGATTTTTGGAAGCTTGGCAACCCCTTTCAAATGAAAGTGTCCTTCGCCAGTCTCTGCTTAGGGCTACTTCAAGAGGAAACAAACCATAGAGATGGAAGTTAGAACTACTTTATTGTGTCAAGTTTCAAAGAGCTAGGACAAACCGTCTAAGATTTAGAGTTTCAAATACACCTATCTATATTGTGGAAAAAAGAGTTAAACCAAAAAATTCAAACTGTTACTGAAAAAGAATGCTTCAAATTAGTAAAATGAAAATTGGGCAGCCAAGTGGGCTTATTGAACTGATCATTACCTCCAAGTATCATCAAGTTTGGGTGAAAAAATATTTGCTGAGATTTCAGAAATCTAGTAGATTTTGGAAGGTTGGCAACCCCTTTCAAATGAAAGTGTCTTTCACCAGTGTCTGCTTAAGGCTCTTTCAAGAGTAAACAAAGCATCCAGAGAGAACGTAGAACTACTTTATAGTATCAAGATTCAAGGACCTAGCACAAACCGTTTGATTTAGAGTTCCAAACACATCTATCTATATAGGAGAAAACAGAGTGAAATCGAAAAATTCAAAGTGTTACTGAAAACGAATGCTTCAACCTAGTATAATGAAAATAGGGCAGCCAAGTGGGCTTATTGAACTTATCATTACCAACAAGTATTATAAAGATTGGGTGAAAAAATATTTGCTGAGATTTCAGAAAACTAGTAGTTTTTTGGAAGCTTGGCAACCCCTTTCAAATGAAAGTGTCTTTCGCCAGTCTCTGCTTAAGCCTACCTCTAGAGGAAACAAACCCTAGAGTTAGAACTTAGACCTACTTTATTGTGTCAAGTTTCAAAAAGCTAGCAAAAACCGTGTTTGTATTAGAATTCCAAACACATCTATCTATATTGTCGAAAACAGAGTTAAACCGAAAAATTCAACTCTTACTGTAAACGAACGCTTCAACCTAGTAGAATGAAAATTGGACAGCCAGCTGGGCTTACTGAACGGATCATTACCATCAAGTATCATCAAGATTGGGTGAAAAAATACTTGCTGAGATCCAGAAAACTACTAGATTTTGGAAACTTGGCAACCCCTTTCAAATGAAAGTGTCTTTCGCCATTTTCTGCTTAGGGCTACTTGAAGATGAAAAAAACCATAGAGAAAGAACTTAGAACTACTTTATTGTGTCACGTTTTTAAAAGCTAGCAAAAACTGTGTTTGATTCAGAGTTCCAAATACATCTATCTTTGTAGGAGAAAACAGAGTGAAACCGAAAAATACAAACTGTTACTGGAAACGAACGCTTCAACCTAGTAGAATGAAAATAGGGAAGCCTAGTGGGCTTATTGAACTGCTCATTACCACCAAGTATCGTCAAGATTCGGTGAAAAAATATTTACTGAGATTTCAGAAAACTAGTAGTTTTTTTGAAGCTTGGCAACCCCTTTCAAATGAAAGTGTCTTTCGCCAGTCTCTGCTTAAGCCTACTTCAAGAGGAAACAAACCATAGAGATAGAACTTAGAACTACTTTATTGTGTCAAGTTTCAAAAAGCTAGCACAAACCGTGTTTGATTTAGAGTTCCAAACACATCTATCTATGTAGCAGAAAACAGAGTGAAACCGAAAAATTCAAACTGTTAGTGGAAAGGAACGCTTCAACCTAGTAGAATGAAAATTGGGCAGCCATGTGGGCTTATTGAACTGATCATTACCTCCAAGTATCATCAAGATTGGCTGAAAAAATACTTGCTGAGATTCCAGAAAACTAGTACATATTTGGAAGCTTGGCAACCCCTTTCAAATGAAAGTGCCTTTCTCCAGTCTCTGCTTAGGGCTACTTCAAGGGGAAACAATATATAGAGATAGAACTTAGAACTACTTTATTGTGTCAAGTTTCAAAAAGCTAGCACAAACCGTGTTTGATTTAGAATTCCAAACACATCTATCTATATTGTGGAAAACAGAGTTAAACCTAAAAATTCAAACTGTTGCTGGAAACAAACACTTCAACCTAGTAGAATGAAAATCGGGCAGCCAACTGGGCTTATTGAACTGATCACTACCACCAAGTATCATCAAGTTTGGGTGGAAAAATATTTGCTGAGATTTCAGAAAACTATTAGTTTTTTGGAAGCTTGGCAACCCCTTTCAAATGAAAGTGTCTTTCACCAGTCTCTGCGTAAGCCTACTTCAAGAGGAAACAAACCATAGAGATGGAAGTTAGAACTTCTTTATTGTGTCAAGTTTCAAAAAGCTAGGATAAACCGTGTTTGATTTAGATTTCCAAACACATCTATCTATATAGGAGAAAACAGAGTGAAACTGAAAAATTCAAAGTGTTACTGGAAACGAACGCTTCAACCTAGTTGAATGAAAATTGGGCAGCCTAGTGGGCTTATTGAAGTGATCATTACAACCAAGTATCATCAAGATTGGGTGAAAAAATATATGCTGAGATTTCAGAAAACTTGTAGTTTTTAGGAAGCTTGTCAACCCCTTTCAAGTGAAAGTGTCTTTCGCCAGTCTTGCTTAAGCCTACTTCAAGAGGAAACAAACCATAGAGATCGAACTTAGAACTTCTTTATTTTGTCAAGTTTCAAAGAGCTAGCACAAACCATGTTTGATTTAGAGTTCCAAACACATCTATCTCTATAGGAGAAAGCAGAGTGAAACCAAAAATTTTAAACTGTTACTGAAAATAATGCTTAATCCTAGTAGAATGAAAATTGGGCAGCCAAGTCGGCTTATTGAACTGATCATTACCTCCAAGTATCATCAAGTTTGGGTGAAAAAAATATTTGCTGATATTTCAGAAATCTATTATTTTTTTGGAAGCTTGGCAACCCCTTTCAAATGAAAGTGTCTTTCGCCATTTTCTGCTTAGGGCTACTTCAAGAGGAAACAAACCATAGAGACAGAACTTAGAACTACTTTACTGTGTCAAGTTACAAAAAACTACCAAAAACCGTGTTTGATTTAGAGTTCCAAACACATCTATCTCTATAAGAGAAAGCAGAGTGAAACCAAAAAATACAAACTGTTACTGCAAATGAACGCTTCAACCTAGTAGAATGAAAATAGGGCAGCCAAGTGGGCTTATTGAACTCATCATTACCACCAAGTATCATCAAGATTTCGTGAAAAAATATTTGCTGAGATTTCAGAGAACTAGTAGTTTTTTGGAAGCTTGGCAACCCCTTTAAAATGAATGTGTCTTTCTCCAGTCTCTGCTTAGAGCTATTTCAAGAGGAAACACACCATAGAGTTAGAACTTAGAACTACTTTGTTTTGTCAAGTTTCAAAAAGCTAGCACAAACCGTGTTTGATTTAGAGTTTTAAATACAACTGTCTATATTGGGGAAAACAGATTGAAACCGAAAAATTCAAACTGTTCCTGGAAACGAACGCTTCAAACTAGTAGAATGAAAACAGGGCAGCCAAGTGGGATTATTTAACTGATCATTACCACCAAGTATCATCAAGATTGGGTGAAAAAATATTTGCTAAGATTTCAGAAAACTAGTACTTTTTCGGATGCTTGGCAACCCCTTTCTAATGAAAGTGTCTTTCACCAGTGTCTGCTTATGGCTACTTCAAGAGTAAACTAAGCATAGAGATAGAACTTAGAACTACTTTATTGTGTCAAGTTTTAAGGAGCTAGCACAAACCGTGTTTGATTTAGAGTTCCAAACACATCTATCTATATAGGAGAAAACAAAGTGAAATTGAAAAATTCACAGTGTCACTGGAAACGAATGCTTCAACATAGTGCAATGAAAATTGGGCAGCCAAGGGGGCTTATTGAACTGATCATAACCACCAAGTATCATCAAGTTTGGGTGAAAAATTATTTGCGGAAATTTCAGAAAACTAGTAGTTTTTTGGAAGCTTGGAAAACTCTTTCAAATGAAAGTGTCCTTCGCCAGTGTCTGCTTATGACTACTTCAAGAGGAAACAAACCATAGTGATAGAAGATAGAAATATTTTTTGTGTCAAGTTTCAAGGAGCTAGCACAAAATGTGTTTGATTTAGAGTACCAAACACATCTATCTATATGTGAGAAAAAAGAGTGAATCCGAAAAATTCAAACTGTTACTGGAAACGAACGCTTCAACCTAGTAGAATGAAAATTGGGCAGCCAAGTGGGTGTATTGAACTCATCATTACCAGCAAGTATCATCAAGTTTGGGTGAAATAATATTAGCTGAGATTTCAGAAAACAAGTAGATTTTGGAAGCTTGGCAACCCCTTTCAAAGGAAAGAGTCTTTCGCCAGTCTCTGCTTAGGGCTACTTCAAGATGAAACAAAATATAGAGATGGAAGTTAGAACTATTTATTGTGTCAAGTTTCAAAGAGCTAGGACAAACCGTGTTTGATTTAGAATTCCAAACACATCTTTCTATATAGAAGAAAACAGAGTGAAACCGAAAAATTCAAACTGGTACTGAAAAGGAACGCTTCAAACTAGTAGAATAAAAATAGGGCAGCCAAGTGGGATTATTTAACTGATCATTACCACCAAGTATCATCAAGATTGGGTGAAAAAAAATTTGCAGAAATTTCAGAAAACTAGTAGTTTTTTGGAAGCTTGACAACTTCTTTCAAATGAAAGTGTCTTTCGCCAGTGTCTGCTTTTGGGCTACTTCAAGAGGAAACAAACCATAGAGATAGAAGTTAGAACTTCTTTATTGTGTCAAGTTTCAAGGAGCTAGCACAAACCATGTTTGATTTAGAGTTCCAAACACATCTATATATATATATATATATAGGAGAAAACATAATGAAACCGTAAAATTGAAACTGTTACTGGAAACGAACGCTTCAACCTAATAGAATAAAAATTGGGCAGCCAAGTGGGCTTACTGAAGTGATCATTACCTCCAAGTATCATCAACATTGGGTGAAAAAATATTTGCTGAGATTTCAGAAAACTAGGAGTTTTTTGAAAGCTTGGCAACCCCTTTCAAATGAAAGCGTCTTTCGCCAGTCTCTGCTTAGGGCTACTTCAAGAAGAAACAAACTATAGAGATAGAACTTAGAACTATTTATTGTGTCAAGTTTCAAAGAGCTATGACAAACCTTGTTTGATTTAGAATTCCAAACACATATCTATATAGAAGAAAACAGAATGAAACCGAAAAATTCAAACTGTTACTGGAAAGGAACGCTTCAACCTAGTAGAATGAAAATTGGGCAGCCAAGAGGGCTTATTGAACTTATCATTACCACCAAGTATCATCAACATTGGGTGAAAAAATATTTGCTGAGATTTCAGAAAACTAGTAGTTTTTTAAAAGCTTGGCAACCCCTATAAAATTAAAGTGTCTGTCGCCAGTCTCTGCTTAAGCCTTCTTCAAGAGGAAACAAAAAATAGGAGAGAACTTACAACTACTTTATTGTGTCAAGTTTCAAGGAGCTAGCACAAACCGTCATAGATTTAGAGTTCCAAACAGATCTATCTATATAGGAGAAAACAGAGTGAAATTGAAAAATTCTAAGTGTTACTGGAAACGAACGCTTCAACCTAGTAGAATGAAAATTGCGCTGCCAAGAGGGCTTATTGAACTGATCATTACCAAAAAGTATAAACAAGATTGGGTGAAATAATATTTGCTGAGATTTCAGAAAACTAGTAGTTTTTTTTGATGCTTGGCAACCCCTTTCAAATGAAAGTGTCTTTCACGAGTGTCCTCTTATGGCTACTTCAAGAGTAAACTACGCTAGAGAGAGAACTTAGAACTACTTTGGTTTGTCAAGTTTCAAGGTGCTAGTAAAAACCGTGTTTGATTTAGAGTTCCTAACACATCTATCTATATAGGAGAAAACAGAGTGAAACCGAAAAATTCAAACTGTTAAAGGAAACGAACACTTCAAACTATTAGAATGAAAATAGGGCAGCCAAGTGGGATTATTGAACTGATCACTACCACCAAGTATTATCAAGTTTGGGTGAAAAAATATTTGCTGAGGTTTCAGAAAAGTAGTAGTTTTTTGGAAGCTTGGCAACCACTTTCAAATGAAAGTGTCTTTCGCCAGTGTCTGCTTAGGGCTACTTCAAGTGAAAACAAACCATAGAGATAGAAGTGAGAACTACTTACTTGTGTCAAGTTTCAAAGAGCTAGCACAAACCGTCTTAGATTTAGAGTTCCAAACACATCTATGTATATAGGAGAAATCTGAGTGAAATTGAAAAATTCAAAGTGTTACTGGGAACGAACGCTTAAACCTAGTAGAATGAAAATTGGGCAGCCAAGAGGGCTTATTGAACTTATCATTACCACCAAGTATCATCAAGAATGAGTGAAAAAATATTTGCTGAGATTTCAGAAAACTAGTAGTTTTTAGGAAGGTTGGAAAGCGCTATAAAATGAAAGTGTCTTTCGCCAGTCTCTGCTTAAGCCTACTTCAAGAGGAAACAAACCATAGAGAGAGAACTTAGAACTACTTTATTGGGTCAAGTTTCAAGGAGCTAGCACAAACTATCTTAGATTTAGAGTTCCAAACAGATGTATCTATATAGTAGAAAACAGAGTGAAATTGAAAAATTCAAAGTGTTACTGGAAACGAACGCTTCAACCTAGTAAAATGAAAATTGTGCAGCCAAGTGGGCTTATTGAACTGATCATTACCACCAAGTATCATCAAGATTGGGTGAAAAAATATTTGCTGAGATTTCAGAAAACTCGTAGCTTTTTGGAAGGTTGGCAACCCCTTTCAAATGCAAGTGTCTTTTGCCAGTCTCTGCTTAGGGCTACTTCAAGAGGGAACAAACTATAGAGAGAGAACTTAGAAGTATTTATTGTGTCAAGTTTCAAAGAGCTAGGACAAACCGTGTTTGATTTAGAATTCCAAACACATCTATCTATATAGGAAAAAAACAGAGTGAAACCAAAAAATTCAAAATGTTACTGGAAACAAACGCTTCAAACTAGTAGAATGAAAATACGGAAGCCAACTGGGATTATTTAACTGACCATTACCACCAAGTACCATCAAGATTGGGTGAAAAAATATTTGCTGAGATTTCAGAAAACTAGTAGTTTTTTGGATGCTTGGCAACCCCTTTCAAATGAACGTGCTTTCACCAGTGTCTGGTTACAGCTAATTCAAGAGTAAACTAAGCATAGAGAGAGAATTTAGAACTACTTTATTGTGTCAAGTTTTAAGGAGCTAGCATAAACCGTGTTTGATTTAGAGTTCCAAAAAAATCTATCTATATAGGAGAAAACAGAGTAAAATTGAAAATTTCAAAGTGTTACTGGAAACGAACGCTTCAACATAGTACAATGAAAATTGGGCAGCCAAGTGGGCTTATTGAACTGATTGTAACCACCAAGTATCATCAAGATTGGGTGAAAAAATATTTGCGGAAATTTCAGAAAACTAGTAGTTTTTTGGAAGCTTGGCAACCTCTTTCAAATGAAAGTGTCTTTCGCTAGTGTCTGCTTATGACTACTTCAAGAGGAAACAAACCATAGAGATAGAAGATAGAAATATTTTTTGTGTGAAGTTTCAAGGAGCCAGCAAAAACGTGTTTGATTTAGAGTTCCAAACACATCTATCTATATGGGAGAAAACAGAGTGAATCCGAAAAATTCCAACTGTTACTGGAAACGAACGCTTCAACCTAGTAGAATGAAAATTGGGCAGCCAAGTGGGCGTATTGAACTCATCATTAGCAGCAAGTATCATCAAGATTGGGTGATATAATATTAGCTGAGTTTTCAGAAAACTAGTAATTTTTTGGAAGCTTGGCAACCCCTTTCAAATGAAAGAGTCTTTCGCCTGTCTCTGCTTAGGGCTACTTCAAGATGAAACAAAATATAGAGATAGAAGTTAAAACTATTTATTGGGTCAAGTTTCAAAGAGCTAGGACAAACCGAATTTAATGTAGATTTCCAAACACATCTTTCTATATAGAAGTAAACAGATTGAAACCGAAAAATTCAAACTGGTACTGAAAACGAACGCTTCAAACTATTAGAATAAAAATAGGGCAGCCAAGTGGGATTATTTAACTGATCATTACCACCAAGTATCATCAAGATTGGGTGTAAAAATATTTGCTGAAATTTCAGAAAACTAGTAGTTTTTTGGAAGCTTGGCAACTTCTTTCAAATGAAAGTGTCTTTCGCCAGTGTCTGTTTTTGGGCTACTTCAAGAGAAAACAAACCATAGAGTTAGAAGTTAGAACTACTTTATTGTGTCAAGTTTCAAGGAGCTAGCACAAACCATGTTTGATTTAGAGTTCCAAAAACATCTATCAATATAGGAGAAAACATAGTGAAACCGTAAAATTCAAACTGTTACTGGAAACGAACGCTTCAACATAATAGAATAAAAATTGGGCAGCAAAGTGGGCTTATTGAAGTGATCATTACCTCCAAGTATCATCAAGAGTGGGTGAAAAAATATTTGCTGAGATTTCAGAAAACTAGTAGTTTTGGGGAAGCTTGGCAACCCCTTTCAAATGAAAGTGTCTTTCGATATTCTCTCTTAGGGCTACTTCAATAGGAAACAAATCATAGAGACAGCAGTTAGAACTACTTTATTGTGTCAAGTTTCAAAAAGCTAGCACAAACTGTGTGTGATTTAGAATTCCAAACACATCTAACTATATAGGAGAAAACAGAGTGAAACCGAAAAATGCAAACTGTTACTGGAAACGAACGCTTCATGCTAGTAGAATGAAAATAGGGCAGCCAACTGGGCTTATTCAACTGATCATTACCACCAAGTATCATCAAGATTGGGTGAAAAAATATTTGCGGAAATTTCAGAAAACTAGTAGTTTTTGGAAGCTTGGCAACCCCTTTCAAATGAAAGTGTCTTTCGCCAGTGTCTACTTATGGTTACTTCAAGAGGTAGCAAACCATAGAGATAGAAGTTAGAACTACTTTATTGTGTCAAGTTCCAAAGAGCTAGCACAAACAGTCTTAGATTTAGAGTTCCAAATACACCTATATACATTGTGGAAAACAGAGTTAAATCGAAAAATTCATACTGTTATTGGAAACGAACGCTTCAACCTAGTAGACTGAAAATTGGGCAGCCAAGTGGGCTTATTACACTCATCATTACCAGCAAGTATCATCAAGATTGGGTGAAAAAATATTAGCTGAGATTTCAGAAATCTAGTAGCTTTTTGGAAGCTTGGCAATCCCTTTCAAATGAAAGAGTCTTTTGCCAGACTCTGCTTAGGGCTACTTCAAGAAGAAACAAACTATAGAGATAGAACATAGAACTATTTATTGTGTCAAGTTTCAAAGACCTAGGACAAACCGTGTTTGATTTAGAATTCCAAACACATCTATCTACATAGAAGAAAACAGAATGAAACTGAAAAATTCAAACTGTTAAAGGAAACGAACGCTTCAACCTAGTAGAATGAAAATAGGGCAGCCAAGTGGGCTTATTGAACTTATCATTACCACCAAGTATCATCAACATTGGGTGAAAAAATATTTGCTGAGGTTTCAGAAAACTAGTAGTTTTTGGAAGCTTGGCAACCACTTTCAAATGAAAGTGTCTTTCGCCAGTGTCTGCTTAGGGCTACTTCAAGTGAAAACAAACCGTAGAGATAGAAGTGAGAACTACTTAATTGTGTCAAGTTTCAAAGAGCTAGCACAAACCGTCTTAGATTTAGAGTTCCAAATACACCGATATTGTGGAAAACAGAGTTAAACAGAAAAATTCAAACTGTGACTGGAAAAGAACGCTTCAACCTAGTAGAATGTAAATTGGGCAGCCAAGAGGGCTTATTGAACTTATCATTACCACCAAGTATCATCAAGAATGAGTGAAAATATATTTGCTGAGATTTCAGAAAACTCGTAGTTTTAAGGAAGCTTGGAAAAACCTATAAAATGAAAGTGTCTTTCGCCAGTCTCTGCTTAAGCCTACTTCAATAGGAAAGAAACCATAGAGAGAGAACTTAGAACTACTTCAATGTGTCAGGTTTCAAGGAGCTAGCACAAACCATCTTAGATTTAGAGTTCCAAACAGATCTGTCTATATAGTAGAAAACAGAGTGAAATTGAAAAATTCTAAGTGTTACTGGAAACGAACTCTTCAACCTAGTAGAATGAAAATTGCGCAGCCAAGTGTGCTTATTGAACTGATCATTACCACCAAGTATCATCAAGATTGGTTGAAAAATATTTGCTGAGATTTCAGAAAACTAGTAGTTTTTTGGAAGGTTGGCAACCCTTTTCAAATGCAAGTGTCTTTTGCCAGTCTCTGCTTAGGGCTACTTCAAGAGGGAACAAACCATAGAGAGAGAACTTAGAACTACTTTGTTGTGTCTAGTTTCAAGGAGCTAGCACAAACCGTGTTTGATTTAGAGTTCCAAACACATCTATCTGTATAGGAGAAAAAGGAGTGAAATCGAAAAATACAAACTGTTACTGGAAAGGAGTGCTTCAACCTAGTACAATGAAAGTAGGGAAGGCAAGTGTGCTTATTGAACTGATCATTACCACCAAGTATCATCAAGATTGGGTGAAAAAATATTTGCTGAGATTTCAGAAAACTAGTAGTCTTTTGGAAGCTTGGCAACCCCTTTCAAATGAAAGTGTCTTTCGCAAGTCTCTACTTAGGGCTACTTCAAAAGGAAACCAACCAAGAGTTACAAATTAGAACTTCTTTATTGTGTCAAGTTTCAAAGAGCTAGGAAAAACTGTGTTTGATTTAGAGTTCCAAACACATCTATCTATATAGGAGAAAACAGAGTGAAAACAAAAAATACAAAGCGTTACTCAAAACGAACGCTTCAACCAAGTAGAATGAAAATTGGGCAGCCAAGTGGGATTATTGAAGTGATCATTACCTCCAATATCATCAAGATTGGGTGAAAAAATATTTGCTGAGATTTTAGAAAAGTAGTAGTTTTTTGGAAGCTTGGCAACCCCTTTCAAATGAAAGTGTCTTTCGACAGTGTCTGCTTATAGTTACTTCAAGAGGTAAAAAACCATAGATAAGAAGTTAGAACTACTTTATTGTGTCACGTTTTAAAGAGCTAGCACAAACCATCTTAGATTTAGAGTTCCAAATACAACTATCTATATTGTGGAAAACAAAGTTAAACGAAAAATTCAAACTCTTACTGTAACCGAATGCTTCAACCTAGTAGGATAAAATTGGGCAGCCAAGTAAGCTTCTTGAACTGATCATTACCACCAAGTATCATCAAGATTGGGTGAAAAAATATTTGCTGAGATTTCAGAAAAATAGTAGTTTTTTGGAAGCTTGGCAACCCCTTTCAAATGAAAGTGTCTTTTGCCATTTTCTGCTTAGGAGTACTTCAGGAGGAAACAAACCGTAGAGACAGAACTTAGAACTACTTTATTGTGTCAGGTTTCAAAAAGCTATCACAAACCGCGTTTGATTTTGAGTTCCAAACATATCTATCGACATAGGAGAAAACAGAGTGAAACCGAAAAATACAAACTGTTACTGCAAACGAACGCTTCAACCTAGAAGAATGAAAAAAGGGTAGCCAAGTGCGCTTATTGAAGTGATCATTACCACCAATTATCATCAAGATTGGGTGAAAAAATATTTGCTGAGATTTCTGAATACTAGTAGTTTTTTGGAAGCTTGGCAACCCCTTTCAAATGAAAGTGTCTTTCACCAGTCCCTGCTTAGTGCTACTTCAAGAGTAAACAAAGCATAGAGCTAGAACTTACAACTATTTTATTGTGTCAAGTTTCAAAAAGCTGGTACAAACCGTGTTTGATTTAGAGTTTCAAATACACCTATCTACATTGTGGAAAACAGAGTTAAACCAAAAAATACAAACTGTTACTGGAAACGAACGCTTCAACGTAGTGGAATGAAAATTGGGAAGCCAAGTGGGTTTATTGAACTGATCATTACCACCAGGTATCATCAAGATTGGGTGAAAAAATACTTGCTGAGATTCCAGAAAACTAGTAGTTTTTTGGAAGCTTGGCAACCCCTTTGAAATGAAAGTGTCTTTCGCCAGTCTCTGCTTAAGCCTACTTCAAGAGGAAACAAACCATAGAGATAGAACTTAGAACTACTTTATTCTGTCAAGTTTCAAAAAGCTAGCACAAACCGTGTTTGATTTAGAGTTCTAAACACATCTATCTATGTAGGAGAAAACAGAGTGAAACCGAAAAATACAAACTGTTACTGGAAACGAACGCTTCAACCTTGTAGAATGAAAATAGGGCAGCCAAGTGGGCTTATTGAACTGATCATTACCACCCATTATCATCAAGATTAGGTGAAAAAAAATTTGTTGAGATTTCATAAAACTAGTAGTTTTTTAAATGCTTGGCAACCCCTTTCAAATGAAAGTGTTTTTCTCCAGTCTCTGCTTAGGGCTACTACAAGAGTAAACAAAGCATAGAGAGAGAACTTATAACGACTTTATTGTGTCAAGTTTCAAAAAGCTAGCACAAACCGTGTTTGATTTAGAGTTTCAAATACACTTATCTATATTGTGGAAAACAGAGTTAAACCGAAAAATTCAAACTGTTACTGGAAACGAACGCTTCAACCTAGTAGAATGAAAATTGGGCAGCCAAGTGGGCTTATTGAACTGATCATTACAACCAAGTATCATCAAGAGTGGGTGAAAAAACATTTGCTGAGATTTCAGAAAACTCGTAGTTTTTTGGAAGCTTGGCAACCCCTTTCAAATGAAAGTGTCTTTCTCATGTCTCTGCTTAGGGCTACTTCAAGAGGAAACAGTTCATAGAGATAGAACTTAGAACTACTTTATTGTGTCAAGTTTCAAAGAGCTAGCACAAACCGTGTTTGATTTAGAATTCCAAACACATCTATCTATATTGTGGAAAACAGAGTTAAACCGAAAAATTCAAACTGTTACTGGAAACGAATGCTTCAACCTGGTAGAAGAAAATTGGGCAGCCAACAGGGCTTATTGAACTGATGATTACCACCAAGTATCATCAAGTTTGGGTGAAAAAATATTTGCTGAGATTTCAGAAATCTATTAGTTTTTTGGAAGCTTGGCAACCCCTTTCAAATGAAATTGTCTTTCGCCAGTCTCTGCTTAAGCCTACTTCAAGAGGAAACAAACCATAGAGATAGAATGTAGAACTACTTTATTGTGTCAAGTTTCAAAAAGCTAGGACAAACCATGTTTTATTTAGAGTTCCAAACACATCTATATATGTAGGATAAACCGGAGTGAAACCGAAAAATTCAAACTGTTACTGGAAAGGAACGGTTCAACCTAGGAGAAGGAAAATTGGGCAGCCAAGTGGGCTTATTGAACTGATCATTACCACCAAGTATCATCAAGATTGGGTTAAAAAATATTTGCGGAGATTTCAGAAAACTATTATTTTTTTGGAATCTTGGCAACTGCTTTCAAGTGAAAGTGTCTTTCGCCAGTGTCTGCTTAGGTCTACTTCAAGAGGAAACAAACCATAGAGAGAGACGATTAAACCACTTTATTGTGTTAAGATTTTAAGAGCTAGCACAAACCGTCTTAGATTTAGAGTTCCAAATACACCTACGTATATTGTGGAAAACAGAGTTAAACCGAAAATTTCAAACTGTTACTGGAACTGAACGCTTCAACCCAGTAGGATTAAAATTGGGCAGCCAAGTAGGCTTCGTTAAACTGATCATTACGACCAAGTATCATCAAGATTGGGTGAAAAAATATTTGTTGATATTTCAGAATACTAGTAGTTTTTTGGAAGCTAGCAACCCCTTTCAAATGAAAGTGTCTTTCGCCAGTCTCTGCTTAGACCTGCTTCAAGAGGAAACAAACCATAGAGGTAGAACTTAGAACTTCTTTATTTTGTCAAGTTTCAAGGAGCTAGCACAAACCATGTTTGATTTAGAGTTCCAAACACATCTATCTATATAGGAGAAAACAGCGTGAAACCGAAAAATTTAAACTGTTACTGGAAACGAACGCTTTAACCTAGTAGAATGAAAATTGGGCAGCCAAGTCGGCTTATTGAACTGATCATTACCTCCAAGTATCATCAAGATTGGGTGAAAAAATATTTGCTGAGATTTCAGAAAACTAGTAGTTTTTAGAAGCTTGGCAACCCCTTTCAAATGAAAGTGTCTTTCGACAGTCTCTGTGTAGGGCTACTTCAAGAGAAAACAAACCATAGAGATAGAACTTAGACCTATTTTATTGTGTCAAGTTTCAAGGAGCTAGCACAAACCATGTTTGATTTAGAGTTCCAAACACATCTATCTACATAGGAGAAAACAGAGTGAAACCGAAAAATTCAAAATGGTACAGGAAACGAGTGTTTCAACCTAGTAGAATAAAAATTGGGCAGCCAAGTCGGCTTATTGAACTGATCATTACCTCCAAGTATCATCAAGGTTGGGTGAAAAAATACTTGCTGAGATTCCAGAAAACTAGTAGTTTTTTGGAAGCTTGACAACCCCTGTCAAATGAAAGTTTCCTTCGCCATTTTATGCTTAGGGGTACTTCAAGAGGAAACAAACCATAGAGGCAGAACTTAGAACTACTTTATTGTGTCAAGTTTCAAAAAGCTAGCACAAACCTTCTTTGATTTAGAGTTCCAAACAATTCTCTCTATATAGGAGAAAACCGAGTGAAACCGAAAAACTCAAACTGTTACTGGAAACGAACACTTCTACCTAGTAGAATGAAAATAGGGCTTCCAGTTGGCTTATTGAACTGGTCATTACCACCAAGTATCATCAAGATTGGGTGAAAAAAATATTTGCTGAGATTTCAGAAAACTAGTAGTTTTTTGGAAGCTTGGCAACCCCTTTCAAAAGAAAGTGTCTTTCGCCAGTGTCTGCCTAGGGCTACTTCAGAGGAAACAAACCCAAGAGACAGAAGTTAGAAATACTGTATTGTGTCAAGTTTCAATGAGCTAGCACAAACCGTCTTAGATTTAGAGTTCCAAATACACCTATCTATATTGTGGAAAACAGTTTAACCGAAAAATTCAAAGTGTTACTGGAAATTAACGCTTCAACCTACTAGAATGAAAATTGGGCAGGGAATTGGTCTTATTGCACTGATCATTACCACCAAGTATCGTCAAGATTGGGTGAAAAAATATTTGCTGAGATTTCAGAAAACTGGTAGTTTTTTGGAAGCTTGGCAACCCCTTTCAAATGAAAGTGTCTTTCGTCAGTCTCTGCTTAAGCCTACTTCAAGAGGAAACAAACCATAGAGATAGAACTTAGAACTACTTTATTGTGTCAAGTTTCAAAAGGCTAGCACAAACCATGTTTGATTTAGAGTTCCAAACACATCTATCTACATAGGAGAAAACAGAGTGAAACCGAAAAATTCAAACTGTTACTGGAAACGAACGCTTAAACAAGTAAAATGAAATTTGGGCATCTACGTGGGCTTATTGAACTGATCATTACCTCCAAATATCATCAAGATTGGGTGAAGACGTTTGGCATTTGTTTTTTAGGGATTGGCTGGCTTCGCTTAGCATAATCTGCTCTAATGCCATCCATTTCCCTCCAAATTCTATGATTTTGTCATTTCTTAATGCAGAGTAATACTCCATTGTGCATAAATGCCACATTTTTTTCATCCTTTCGTCTATGCCAAACGTCTTCTTTGATATAAGGAGAGTAACTAAGAACAGAGTAGGGACGAAGAGCATGAGAAGAAGATTAACATTAAACAGGGACGAGAGGTGGGAGGGAAAGGGAGGGAGAAGGGAAATTGCATGGAAATGGAAGGAGACCCTCAGGGTTATACAAAATTACATACAAGAGGTAGCGATGGGAAAGGGAAAAATAATACAAGGGGGAGAGTTGAACTGCAGTAGAGGGGGTAGAGAGAGAAGAGGGGAGGGGAGAGGAGGGGAGGAGGATAGTAAAAGATAGGAAAGGCAGCAGAAAACAACAGACCAAAGTATGGCAATATATAAATCAATGGAAGTGTATCTGATGTGATTCTGCAATTTGTATACGGGGTAAAAATAGGAGTTCATAACCCACTTGAATCAAATGTGAAATATAATATATCAAGAACTATGTAATGTTTTGAACGACCAACAATAAAAAAAAATAAAAATAAAATAAAAAACTCAAAAAAAAAAAAAAAGATTGGGTGAAAAAATACTTGCTAGTATTCCAGAAAACTAGTAGATTTTTGGAAGCTTAGCAACCCCTTTCAAATGAAAGTGTCTTTCGCCATTTTCTGCTTAGGGCTATTTCAAGACGAAACAAACTATAGAGACAGAACTTAGAACTACTTTATTGTGTCAGGTTTCAAAAAGCTAGCACAAACCGTGTTTCATTTAGAGTTCTAAACACATCTATCTATGTAGGAGAAAACAGAGTGAAACCGAAAAATAAAAACTGTGACTGGAAACCAACGCTTCAACCTAGTAGAATGAAAATAGGGCAGCCAAGTGGGCTTATTGAAATGATCATTACCACCAAGTATCATCAAGTTTGGGTGAAAAAATATTTGCTGAGATTTCAAAAAACTATTAGTTTTTTGGAAGCTTGGCAACCCCTTTCAAATGAAAGGGTCTTTCGCCAGTCTCTGCTTAAGCCTACTTCAAGAGGAAACAAACCATAGAGATAGAACTTAGAACTACTTTATTGTGTCAAGTTTCAAAAAGCTAGCACAAACCATGTTTGATTTAGAGTTCCAAACACATCTATATATATAGGTGAAAACAGAGTGAAACTGAAAAATTCAAACTGTTACTGGAAAAGAATGCTTCAACAAGTAGAATGAAATTTGGGCAGCTAAGTGGGCTTATTGAACTGATCATTACCTCCAAGTATCATCAAGATTGGGTGAAGACGTTTGGCATTTGTTTTCTAGGGATAGGCTGGCTTCAGTTAGCATAATCTGCTCTAATGCCATCCATTTCCCTCCAAATTCTATGATTTTGTCATTTCTTAATGCAGAGTAATACTCCATTGTGCATACATGCCACATTTTTTTTTTATCCATTCGTCTATGCCAAACGTCTTCTTTGATATAAGGAGAGTAACTAAGAACAGAGTAGGGACGACGAGCATGAGAAGAAGATTAACATTAAACAGGGACGAGAGGTGGGAGGGAAAGGGAGGGAGATGGGAAATTGCATGGAAATGGAAGGAGACCCTCAGGGTTATACAAAATTACATACAAGAGGTAGCGAGGGGAAAGGGAAAAATAATACAAGGGGGAGAGATGAACTGCAGTAGAGGGGTAGAGATGGAGAGGGGAGGGGAGGGGAGGGGAGGGGGATAGTAAAGGATAGGAAAGGCAGCAGAATAGAACAGACCCTAGTATGGCAATATATAAATCAATGGAAGTGTATCTGATGTGATTCTGCAATTTGTATACGAGGTAAAAATGGGAATTCATAACCAACTTGAATCAAAGTGTGAAATATGATATATCAAGAACTATGTAATGTTTTGAACAACCAACAATAAAAAAAATGAAAAAAAATTAAAAATCAAAAAAAAAAAATATTGGGTGAAAAAATACTTGCTGAGATTCCAGAAAACTAGTAGATTTTTGGAAACTTAGCAACCCCTTTCAAATGAAAGTGTCTTTCGCCAGTCTCTGCTTAGGGCTATTTCAAGACTAAACAAACCATAGAGACAGAACATAGAACTACTTTATTGTTTCAGGTTTCAAAAAGGTAGCACAAACCGTGTTTGATTTAGAGTTCCATACACATCTATCTATGTAGGAGAAAACAGAGTGAAACCGAAAAATACAAACTGTTACTGGAAACGAACGCTTCAACCTAGTAGAATAAAAATAGGGCAGCCAAGTGGGCTTATTGAAATGATCATTACCACCAAGTATCATCAAGATTGGGTGAAAATAATTTGCTGAGATTTCATAAAACTAGTAGTTTTTTGGAAGCTTGGCAACCCCTTTCAAATGAAAGTGTCTTTCTCCAGTCTCTGCTTAGGGCTACTTCAAGAGTAAACAGAGCATAGAGAGAGAACTTATAACGACTTTATTATGTCAAGTATCAAAAAGCTAGCACAAACCGTGTTTGAATTAGAGTTCCAAACACATCTATCTATATAGGAGAAAACAGAGTGAAACCGAAAAATTCAAACTGTTACTGGAAACGAAGGCTTCAACGTAGTAGAATGAAATTTGGGCAGTTAAGTGGGTTATTGAACTGATCATTACCTCCAAGTATCATCAAGATTGGATGAAAAAATTCTTGCTGGGATTCCAGAAAACTAGTAGATTTTTGGAAGCTTGGCAACCCCTTTCAAATGAAAGTGTCTTTCTCCAGTCTCTGCTTAGGGCTACTTCAAGAGGAAACAATTCATAGAGATAGAACTTAGAACTGCTTTATTGTGTCAAGGTTCAAAAAGCTAGCACAAACCATGTTTGAATTAGAGTTCCAAACACATCTATCTATATTGTGGAAAGCAAAGTTAAACCGAAAAATTCAAACTGTTACTGGAAACGAACGCTTCAACCTAATGGAATGAAACTTGGGCAGGCAACTGGGCTTATTGAACTGATGATTACCACCAAGTATCATCAAGTTTGGCTGAAAAAATATTTGCTGAGATTTCAGAAAACTATTAGTTTTTTGGAAGCTTGGCAACTCCTTTCAAATTAAAGTGTCTTTTGCCAGCGTCTGCTTAGGGCTACTTCAAGAGGAAACAAACCATAGAGACAGACGTTTCAACTACTTTATTGCGTCAAGTTTTAAAGAGCTAGCACAAACCGTCTTCGATTTAGAGTTCCAAATACTCCTACCTATAGTGTGGAAAACAGAGTTAAACCGAAAATTTCAAACTGTTACTGGAAACGAATGCTTCAACCTAGTAGGATTAATATTGGGCCGCCAAGTAGGCTTCTTGAACTGATCATTACCAACAAGTATCATCAAGATTGGGTGAAAAATATTTGCTGAGATTTCCGAAAACTAGTAGTTTTTTGGAAGCTTGGCAACCCCTTTCAAATGAAAGTGTCTTTCGCCAGTCTCTGCTTAAGCCTACTTGAAGAGAAAACAAACCATAGAGATAGAACTTAGAACTACTTTATTGTGTCAAGTTTCAAAAAGCTAGCACAATCCATGTTTGATTTAGAGTTCCAAACACATCTATCTATATAGGAGAAAACATAGTGAAACCGAAAAATTCAAACTGTTACTGGAAACGAACGCTTCAACAAGTAAAATGAAATTTGGGCAGCTAAGTGGGCTTATTGAACTGATCATTACCTCCAAGTATCATCAAGATTGGGTGAAGACATTTGGCATTTGTTTTTTAGGGATTGGCTGGCTTCACTTAGCGTAATCTGCTCTAATGCCATCCATTTCCCTCCAAATTCTGTGATTTTGTCATTTCTTAATGCAGAGTAATACTCCATTGTGCATAAATGCCACGTTTTTTTCATCCTTTTGTCTATGCCAAACGTCTTCTTTGATATAAGGAGAGTAACTAAGAACAGAGTAGGGACGAAGAGCATGAGAAGAAGATTAATATTAAAAAGGGATGAGAGGTGGGAGGGAAAGGGAGGAAGAAGGGAAATTGCATGGAAATGGAAGGAGACCCTCAGGGTTATACAAAATTACAAACAAGAGTTAGCGAGGGGAAAGGAAAAATAATACAAGGGGGAGATATGAACTGCAGTAGAGGGGGTAGAGAGAGAAGAGGGGAGGGGAGGGGAGGGGAGGGGGATAGTAAAGGATAGGAAAGGCAGCAGAATACAACAGACCAAAGTATGGCAATATATAAAACAATGGAAGTGTATCTGATGTGATTCTGCAATTTGTATACGGGGTAAAAATAGGAGTTCATAACCCACTTGAATCAAATGTGAAATATAATATATCAAGAACTATGTAATGTTTTGAACAACCAACAATAAAAAAAATAAAAGTAAAATAAAAAACTCAAAAAAAAAAAGATTGGGTGAAAAAATACTTGCTGAGATTCCAGAAAACTAGTAGATTTTTGGAAGCTTAGCAACCCCTTTCAAATGAAAGTGTCTTTCGCCATTTTCTGCTTAGGGCTATTTCAAGACGAAACAAACTATAGAGACAGAACTTAGAACTACTTTATTGTGTCAGGTTTCAAAAAGCTAGCACAAACCGTGTTTCACTTAGAGTTCTAAACACATCTATCTATGTAGGAGAAAACAGAGTGAAACCGAAAAATACAAACTGTGACTGGAAACCAACGCTTCAACCTAGTAGAATGAAAATAGGGCAGCCAAGTGGGCTTATTGAAATGATCATTACCACCAAGTATCATCAAGTTTGGGTGAAAAAATATTTGCTGAGATTTCAAAAAACTATTAGTTTTTTGGAAGCTTGGCAACCCCTTTCAAATGAAAGGGTCTTTCGCCAGTCTCTGCTTAAGCCTACTTCAAGAGGAAACAAACCATAGAGATAGAACTTAGAACTACTTTATTGTGTCAAGTTTCAAAAAGCTACCACAAACCATGTTTGATTTAGAGTTCCAAACACATCTCTATATATAGGTGAAAACAGAGTGAAACCGAAAAATTCAAACTGTTACTGGAAAAGAATGCTTCAACAAGTAGAATGAAATTTGGGCAGCTAAGTGGGCTTATTGAACTGATCATTACCTCCAAGTATCATCAAGATTGGGTGAAGACGTTTGGCATTTGTTTTCTAGGGATAGGCTGGCTTCAGTTAGCATAATCTGCTCTAATGCCATCCATTTCCCTCCAAATTCTATGATTTTGTCATTTCTTAATGCAGAGTAATACTCCATTGTGCATAAATGCCACATTTTTTTTTATCCATTCGTCTATGCCAAACGTCTTCTTTGATATAAGGAGAGTAACTAAGAACAGAGTAGGGACGACGAGCATGAGAAGAAGATTAACATTAAACAGGGACGAGAGGTGGGAGGGAAAGGGAGGGAGATGGGAAATTGCATGGAAATGGAAGGAGACCCTCAGGGTTATAAAAAATTACATACAAGAGGTAGCGAGGGGAAAGGGAAAGATAATACAAGGGGGAGAGATGAACTGCAGTAGAGGGGGTAGAGATGGAGAGGGGAGGGGAGAGGAGGGGAGGGGGATAGTAAAGGATAGGAAAGGCAGCAGAATAGAACAGACCCTAGTATGGGAATATATAAATCAATGGAAGTGTATCTGATGTGATTCTGAAATTTGTATACGAGGTAAAAATGGGAATTCATAACCAACTTGAATCAAAGTGTGAAATATGATATATCAAGAACTATGTAATGTTTTGAACAACCAACAATAAAAAAAATGAAAAAAAATTAAAAATCAAAAAAAAAAATAAATACTGGGTGAAAAAATACTTGCTGAGATTCCAGAAAAATAGTAGATTTTTGGAAACTTAGCAACCCCTTTCAAATGAAAGTGTCTTTCGCCAGTCTCTGCTTAGGGCTATTTTAAGACTAAACAAACCATAGAGACAGAACATAGAACTACTTTATTGTGTCAGGTTTCAAAAAGGTAGCACAAACCGTGTTTGATTTAGAGTTCCATACACATCTATCTATGTAGGAGAAAACTGAGTGAAACCGAAAAATACAAACTGTTACTGGAAACGAACGCTTCAACCTAGTAGAATAAAAATAGGGCAGCCAAGTGGGCTTATTGAAATGATCATTACCACCAAGTATCATCAAGATTGGGTGAAAATAATTTGCTGAGATTTCATAAAACTAGTAGTTTTTTGGAGGCTTGGCAACCCCTTTCAAATGAAAGTGTCTTTCTCCAGTCTCTGCTTAGGGCTACTTCAAGAGTAAACAAAGCATAGAGAGAGAACTTATACCGACTTTATTATGTCAAGTATCAAAAAGCTAGCACAAACCGTGTTTGATTTAGAGTTCGAAATACACCTATCTATATTGTGGAAAAGAGAGTTAAACTGAAAAATTCAAACTGTTACTGGAAACAACCCTTCAAACTAGTAGAATGAAAATTTGGCAGCCAAGCGGGCTTATTGAACTGATCATTATCACCAAGTATCATCAAGATTGTGTGAAAAAATGTTTGCTGAGATTTCAGAAAACCTGTATTTTTTTGGAAGCTTGGCAACCCCTTTCAAATGAAAGTGTCTTTTGCCAGTCCCTGCTTAAGCCTACTTCAAAAGGAAACAAGCCATAGAGATAGAACTTAGAACTGCTTTATTGTGTCAAGGTTCAAAAAGCTAGCACAAACCATGTTTGAATTAGAGTTCCAAACACATCTATCTATATAGGAGAAAACAGAGTGAAACCGAAAAATTCAAACTGTTACTGGAAACGAAGGCTTCAACGTAGTAGAATGAAATTTGGGCAGCTAAGTGGGCTTATTGAACTGATCATTACCTCCAAGTATCATCAAGATTGGGTGAAAAAATACTTGCTGGGATTCCGGAAAACTAGTAGATTTTTGGAAGCTTGGCAACCCCTTTCAAATGAAAGTGTCTTTCTCCAGTCTCTGCTTAGGGCTACTTCAATAGGAAACAATTCATAGAGATAGAACTTAGAACTACTTTATTGTGTCAAGTTTCAAAGAGCTAGCACAAACCTTGTTTGATTTAGAATTCCAAACACATCTATCTATATTGTGGAAAAGAAAGTTAAACCGAAAAATTCAAACTGTTACTGAAAACGAACGCTTCAACCTAATGGAATGAAACTTGGGCAGGCAACTGGGCTTATTGAACTGATCATTACCACCATGTATCATCAAGTTTGGCTGAAAAAATATTTGCTGAGATTTCAGAAAACTATTAGTTTTTTGGAAGCTTGGCAACGCCTTTCAAATTAAAGTGTCTTTTGCCACCGTCTGCTTAGGGCTACTTCAAGAGGAAACAAACCATAGAGACAGACGTTTCAACTACTTTATTGCGTCAAGTTTTAAAGAGCTAGCACAAACCGTCTTCGATTTAGAGTTCCAAATACTCCTACCTATAGTGTGGAAAACAGAGTTAAACCGAAAATTTCAAACTGTTACTGGAAACGAATGCTTCAACCTAGTAGGATTAATATTGGGCCGCCAAGTAGGCTTCTTGAACTGATCATTACCAACAAGTATCATCAAGATTGGGTGAAAAATATTTGCTGAGATTTCAGAAAACTAGTAGTTTTTTGGAAGCTTGGCAACCCCTTTCAAATGAAAGTGTCTTTCGCCAGTCTCTGCTTAAGCCTACTTGAAGAGAAAACAAACCATAGAGATAGAACTTAGAACTACTTTATTGTGTCAAGTTTCAAAAAGCTAGCACAATCCATGTTTGATTTAGAGTTCCAAACACATCTATCTATATAGGAGAAAACAGAGTGAAACCGAAAAATTCAAACTGTTACTGGAAACGAACGCTTCAACAAGTAAAATGAAATTTGGGCAGCTAAGTGGGCTTATTGAACTGATCATTACCTCCAAGTATCATCAAGATTGGGTGAAGACATTTGGCATTTGTTTTTTAGGGATTGGCTGGCTTCACTTAGCTTAATCTGCTCTAATGCCATCCATTTCCCTCCAAATTCTGTGATTTTGTCATTTCTTAATGCAGAGTAATACTCCATTGTGCATAAATGCCACGTTTTTTTCATCCTTTCGTCTATGCCAAACGTCTTCTTTGATATAAGGAGAGTAACTAAGAACAGAGTAGGGACGAAGAGCATGAGAAGAAGATTAATATTAAAAAGGGATGAGAGGTGGGAGGGAAAGGAGGAAGAAGGGAAATTGCATGGAAATGGAAGGAGACCCTCAGGGTTATACAAAATTACAAACAAGAGGTAGCGAGGGGAAAGGGAAAAATAATACAAGGGGGAGATATGAACTGCAGTAGAGGGGGTAGAGAGAGAAGAGGGGAGGGGAGGGGAGGGGAGGGGGATAGTAAAGGATAGGAAAGGCAGCAGAATACAACAGACCCTAGTATGGCAATATATAAATCAATGGAAGTGTATCTGATGTGATTCTGCAATTTGTATACGGGGTAAAAATAGGAGTTCATAACCCACTTGAATCAAATGTGAAATATAATATATCAAGAACTATGTAATGTTTTGAACAACCAACAATAAAAAAAATAAAAATAAAATAAAAAACTCAAAAAAAAAGATTGGGTGAAAAAATACTTGCTGAGATTCCAGAAAACTAGTAGATTTTTGGAAGCTTAGCAACCCCTTTCAAATGAAAGTGTCTTTCGCCATTTTCTGCTTAGGGCTATTTCAAGACGAAACAAACTATAGAGACAGAACTTAGAACTATTTTATTGTGTCAGGTTTCAAAAAGCTTGCACAAACTGTGTTTCATTTAGAGTTCTAAACACATCTATCTATGTAGAAGAAAACAGAGTGAAACCAAAAATCACAAACTGTGACTGGAAACCAATGCTTCAACCTAGTAGAATGAAAATAGGGAAGCCAAGTGGGCTTATTGAAATGATCATTACCACCAAGTATCATCAAGTTTGGGTGAAGAAATATTTGCTGAGATTTCAGAAAACTATTAGTTTTTTGGAAGCTTGGCAACCCCTTTCAAATGAAAGGGTCTTTCGCCAGTCTCTGCTTAAGCCTACTTCAAGAGGAAACAAACCATAGAGATAGAAGTTAGAACTACTTTATTGTGTCAAGTTTCAAAACGCCAGGACAAACCATATTTGATTTAGAGTTCCAAACACATCTATCTATATAGGATAAACCAGAGTGAAACCGAAAAATTCAAACTGTTACTGGAAAGTAAAGGTTCAACCTAGGAGAAGGAAAATTGGGCAGCCAATTGGTCTTATTGAACTGATCATTACCACCAAGTATCGTCAAGATTGGGTTAAAAAATATTTGCTGAGATTTCAGAAAACTATTAGTTTTTTGGAAGCTTGTCAACTCCTTTCAAATGAAAGTGTCTTCGACATTTTCTGCTTAGGGGTATTCAAGAGGAACCAAACCATAGAGACAGAATTTAGAACTACTTTATTGTGTCAGATTTCAAAAAGCTAGTACAAACCGTGTTTGATTTAGAGTTCCCAACATATCTATCTATATAGGAGAAAGCAGAGTGAAACCGAAAAATACAAAATGTTACTGCAAAGGAACGCTTCAACCTAGTAGAATGAATATATTGCAGACAAGTGGGCTTATTGAACTGATCATTACCTCCAAGTATCATCAAGATTGGGTGATGACGTTTGGCATTTGTTTTTCAGGGATTGGCTGGCTTCACTTAGCATAATCTGCTCTAATGCCATCCATTTCCCTCCAAATTCTATGATTTTGTCATTTCTTAATGCAGAGTAATACTCCATTGTGCATAAATGCCACATTTTTTTTTATCCATTCGTCTATGCCAAACGTCTTCTTTGATATAAGGAGAGTAACTAAGAACAGAGTAGGGACAAAGAGCATGAGAAGAAGATTAACATTAAACAGGGACGAGAGGTGGGAGGAAGAGGGAGGGAGAAGGGAAATTGCATGGAAATGGAAGGAGACCCTCAGGGTTATACAAAATTACATACAAGAGGTAGTGAGGGAAAAGGGAAAAATAATTCAAGGGGGAGATATGAACTGCAGTAGAGGGGGTAGAGAGAGAAGAGGGGAGGGGAGGGGATGGGAAGGTGATAGTAAAGGATACTAAAGGCAGCAGAATACAACAGACCCTAGTATGGCAATATATAGATCAATGGAAGTGTATCTGATGTGATTCTGCAATTTGTATACAGGGTAAAAATGGGAGTTCATAACCTACTTGAATCAAAGTGTGAAATATGATATATCAAGAACTACTTAATGTTTTGAACAACCAACAATAAAAAAAATTTAAAAAAAAGATTGGGTGAAAAAATACTTGCTGAGATTCCAGAAAACTAGTAGATTTTTGGAAGCTTAGCAACCCGTTTCAAATGAAAGTGTCTTTCACCATTTTCTGCTTAGGGCTATTTCAAGAGGAAACAAACTATAGAGACAGAACTTAGAACTACTTTATTGTGTCAGGTATCAAAAAGCTAGCAAAAACCGTGTTTGATTTAGCGTTCCAAACACATCTATCTATGTAGGAGAAAACAGAGTGAAATCGAAAATTACAAACTGTTACTGGAAAGGAACGCTTCAACCTAGTAGAATGAAAATTGGGCAGGCAAGTGGGCTTATTGAAATGATCATTACCACCAAGTATAGTCAAGATTGGGTGAAAAAAATATTTACTGAGATTTCAGAAAACTAGTAGTTTTTTGGAAGCTTGGCAACCCCTTTCAAATGAAAGTGTCTTTCACCATTTTCTGCTTAGGGCTACTTCAAGAGGAAACAAACCATAGAGATAGAACTTAGAACTACTTTATTGTGTCAAGTTTCAAAGAGCTAGGACAAACCGTTTTTGATTTAGAATTCCAAACACATCTATCTATAAAGGAGAAAACAGAGTGAAACCGAAAAATACAAACTGTTACTGCAAACGAACGCTTCAACCTAGGAGAATGAAAATTGGGCAGGCAAGTGCGCTTATTGAACTGATCATTACCAAAAAAGTATCATCAAGATTAAGTGAAAAAATGTTTGCTGAGATTTCAGAAAACTATTAGATTTTTGGAAGCTTTGCAACCCATTTAGAATGAAAGTGTCTTTCGCCAGTCTCTGCTTAAGCCTACTTCAAGAGGAAACAAACCATAGCAATAGAAATTAGAACTACTTTATTGTGTCAAGTTTCAAGTAGCTCGCACAAACCATGTTTCATTTAGAGTTCCAAACACATCTATCTATATAGGAGAAAACAGAGTGAAACCAAAAAATTCAAAGTGTTACTGGAAACGAAAGCTTCTACCTAGTAGAATGAAAATTGGGCAGCCAAGTGGGCTTGTTGAACTGCTGATTACCACCAACTATCATAAAGATTGGGTGAAAAAATATTTGCGGAGATTTCAGAAAACTAGTTGTTTTTTGGAAGCTTGCAATCCCTTTCAAATGAAAGTGTCTTTCGCCATTCTCTGCTTAAGCCTATTTCAAGAGGAAACAAACCATAGAGATAGAAGTTAGAACTAATTTATTGTGTCATGTTTCAAAGATCCAGCACAAACCGTCTTAGATTTAGAGTTCCAAATACACCTGTCTATATTGTGGAAAACAGAGTTAAAACGAAAAATTCAAATTGTTACTGGAAATGAACGCTTCAACCTAGTAGAATAAAAATTGGGCAGCCAAGTGGGCTTATAGAACTGATCATTACCACCAAGTATCATCAAGATTGGTTGAAAAAATATTTGCTGAGATTTCAGAAAACTAGTAGTTTTTTGGAAGCTTGGCAACTCCTTTCAAATGAAAGTGTCTTTCGCCAGACTCTGCTTAGTAGCAGCTACTTTAAGAGGAAACCACCCATATAGAGACAACTTTAAACTACTTTATTGTGTCAAGTTTCAAGGAGCTAGCACAAACCGTGTTTGATTTAGAGTTCCAAACACATCTATCTATATAGAAGAAAACAGTGAAATTGAAAAATTCAAAGTGTTACTGGAAACAAACGCTTCAACCTTGTAGAATGAAAATTTGGGAGCCAAGTGGGCTTATTGAACTGATCATTACCACCTAGTATCATCAATATTGGGTGAAAAAATGTTTGCTGAGATTTCAGAAACTATTAGATTTTGGAAACTTGGCAACCCCTTTCAAATGAAAGTGTCTTTCGCCAGTCTCTGCTTAAGCCTAATTAAAGAGGAAACAACCCAAAGAGATAGAATATAGAACTACTTTATTGTGTCAAGTTTCAAGGAGCTAGCACAAACCATGTTTGATTTAGAGTTCCAAACACATTTATCTGTATAGGAGCAAACAGAGTGAAACTGAAAAATTCAAACTGTTACTAGACACGAACGCTTCAACCTAGTAGAATGAAAATTGGGCAGCCAAGTGGGCTTACTGAACTGATCATTACCACTAAGTGTCTTCAAGATTGGGTGAAAAAATATTTGCTGAGATTTCAGAAAACTATTAGTTTTTTGGAAGCTTGGCAACCCTTTTCAAATGAAAGTGTCTTTCGCCAGGGTCTGCTTAGGGCTACTTCAAGAGGAAACAACCCATAGAGAGAGAACTTAGAACTACTTTATTGAGTCAAGTTTCAAAAACCTAGCACAAACCGTGTTTGATTTAGTGTTCCAAACATATCTATCTATATAGGAGAAAACAGAGTGAAACCGAAAAATCAAAGTGTTATTGGAAACGAACGCTTCCACCTAGTAGAATGAAAATAGGACAGCCAAGTGGGCTTATTGAAATGATAATTACCACCAAGTATAATCAAGATTGAGTGCAAAAATGTTTGCTGAGGTTTCAGAAAACTATTAGATTTTTGGAAGCTTGGCAACCCCATTCAAATGAAAGTGTCTTTCGCCAGTGTCTGCTTAGGGCTACTTCAAGAGGAAACAAACCATAGAGATAGTGGTTAGAACTACTTTTTTGTCTCACGTTTCAAGGAGCTAGCACAAATGATGTTTGATTTAGAGTTGCAAAAACATCTATGTATACAGGGGAAAACAGAGTGAAACCGAAAAATTCAAAGTGTTACTGGAAACGACTGCTTTAAACTAGTAGAATGAAAATTGGGCAGCCAAGTGGGTTTATTGAACTGATCATTACCACCAAGTCTCGTCAATTTGGGTGAAAAAATATTTACTGAGATTTTAGAAAACTAGTAGTTTTTGAAAGCTTGGCAACCCCTTACAAATGAAAGTGTCTTTCGCCAGTGTCTGCTTAGGGCTACTTCAAGAGGAAACAAACCATAGAGATGGAAGTTAGAACTACTTTATTGTGTCAAGTTTTAAAGAGCCAGCACAAACCGTCTTAGATTTAGAGTTCCAAATACACCTATCGATGTTGTGCAAACCAGAGTTAAACCAAAAAATTCAAAGAGTTACCGGAAACGAACGCTTCAACCTAGTAGAATTAAAATTGGGCAGCCAAGTGGGCTTATTGAACTGATCATTACCACCAAGTATAATCAAGATTGGGTGAAAAAATATTTGCGTAGATTTCAGAAAACTAGTAGTTTTTAGGAAGCTTGGCAACCCCTTTCAAATGAAAGTGTCTTTCGCCAGTCTCTGCTTAAGCGTACTTCAAGAGGAAACAACCCATACAGATAGAACTTAGAACTACTTTATTGTGTCAAGTTTCAAGGAGCTAGCAAAAACCATGTTTGATTTAGAGTTCCAAACACATCTATCTATATAGGAGAAAACAGAGTGAAATTCAAAAATTCATAGTGCTACTGGAAACGAACGCTTCAATCTAGTAGATGAAAATGGGCAGCCAAGTGGGCTTATTGAACTTATCATTACCACCAAGTATCATCAAGATTGGGTGAAAAAATATTTGCTGAGATTTCAGAAAACTATTAGATTTTTGGAAGCTTGTCAACCCCTTTGAAATGAAAGTGTCTTTCGCCAGTGTCTGCTTAGGCCTACTTCAAGAGGAAACAAACCACAGATATATAAGTTAAAACAACTTTATTGTGTGAAGTTTTAAAGAGCTATCACAAACAGTCTTAGATTTAGAGTTCCAAATACACCTATCTTTATTGTGGTAAACAGAGTTAAACCGAAAAATTCAAATGTTACTGGAAACGAACGCTTCAACCTAGTAGAATGAAAATTTAGCAGCCAAGTGGGCTTATTGAACGGATCATTACCAAGAAGTAATATCATGATTGGGTGAAATAATATTTGCTGAGATTTTAGAAAACGAGTACTTTCTTGGAAGCTTGGCAACCCCTGTCAATTAAAGTGTCTTACGCAAGTCTCTGCTTAAGCCTACTTCAAGAGGAAACAAACCATAGAGATAGAACTTAGAACTACTTTATTGTGTCAAGTTTCAAGGAGCTAGCACGAGCCGTGTTTGATTTACAATTCCAAACACATCTATCTGTATAGGAGAAAACAGAGTGAAACCGAAAATTTCAAACTGTTCCTGGAAACGAAAGCTTCAACCTAGTAGAATGAAAATTGGGCAGCCTAGTGGGCTTATTGAAATGATCATTACCACCAAGAATCATCACGATTGGGTGAAATAATATTTGTTGAGATTTCAGAAAACTAGTAGTTCTTTGGAAGCATGGCAACACCTTTCAAATGAAAGTGTCTTTCGCCAGTCTCTGCTTCGGGCTACTTCAAGAGGAAACAATCCATAGATAGAGAACTTAGAACTACTTTATTGTGTCAAGTTTCAAGGAGCTAGCACAAACCGTCTTAGATTTAGAGTTCCAAACAGATCTATCTATATAGGAGAAAACAGAGTGAAATTGAAAAATTCACAGTGTTTCTGGAAATGAATGCTTCAACCTAGTAGAATAAAAATATTGCAGCCAAGTGGGCTTATTGACCTGATCATTACCACCAATTATCATCAAGATTGAGTGAAAAAAAATTTGCTGAGATTTTTGAAAACTATTAGATTATTGGAAGTTTGGCAACCCCTTTCAAATTAAAGTGTCTTTCGCCAGTGTCTGCTTAGGGCTACTTCAAGAGGAAACAAACCATAGAGAGAGAAGTTAGAACTTTTTTCTTGTGTCAAGTTTCAAAGAGCTAGCACAAACCATCTTAGATTTAGAGTTCCAAATACACCTTTCGATATTGTGGAAAACAGAGTTAAACCAAATATTTCAAACTGTTTCTGGAAACGAATGCTTCAACCTAGTATAATGAAAATTGGGCAGCCAAGTGTGCTTATTGAACTGATCATTACCACCACGTATCATCAAGATTGGGTGAAAAAATATTTGCTGAGATTTCAGAAAACTAGTAGTTTTTGGAAGCTTGGCAACCCCTTTCTAATGAAAGTGTCTTTCGCCAGTCTCTGCGAAAGCCTACTTCAATAGGAAACAAACCATAGATATAGAACTTAGAACTACTTTATTGTGTCAAGTTTCAAGGAGATAGCACAAACCGTGTTTGATTTAGAGTTCCAAACACATCTATCTGTATCAAAGAATAAAGAGTGAAACCGAAAAATTCAGAGTGTTACTGGAAACGAACGCTTCAACCTAGTAGAATAAAAATAGGGCAGCGAAGTGGGCTTATTGAACTGATCATTTCCACCAATTATCCTCAAGATTGGGTGAAAAAATATTTGCAAGGTTTCAGATAACTATTAGATTTTTGGAAGCTTGGCAACGCCTTTCAAAAGAAAGGGTCTTTCGCAAGTGTCTGCTTACGGCTACTTCAAGAGGAAACAAACCATAGAGATAGAATTTAGAACTACTTTATTGCATCAAGTTACAAATAGCTAGCAAAAACCGTCTTAGATTTAGAGTTAAAAATACACCGATCAATATTGTGGAAAACACAGTTAAACCAAAAAATTCAAACTGTTACTGGAAACAAATGCTTCCATATAGTAGAATGAAAATTGGGCAGCTAATTGGGCTTCTTGAACTGATCATTACCACCAAGTATCATCAAGATTGGGTGAAAAAATATTTGCTGAGATTTCAGAAAACTATTAGAATTTTGGAAGCTTGGCAATGCTTTTCAAATGAAAGTGTCTTTCGCCAGTCTCTGCTTAGGTCTACTACAAGAGGAAACAAACCAAATAGATAGAAGTTAGAACTACTTTATTGTGTCAATTTTTAAAGAGCTAGCACAAACCGTCTTTGAGTTAGAGTTCCAAATACACCTATCATATTGTGGAAAACAGATTTAAACCGAAAATTTCAAACTGTTACTGGATAAGAACGCTTCAACCTAGTAGAATGAAAATTGGGTAGCCAAGTGGGCTTATTGAACTGATCATTACCACCTAGTATCATCAAGATTGGGTAAAAACATATTTGCTGAGATTTCAGAAAACTGGTAGTTTTTTTGAAGCTTGGCAACCCCTTTCAATTGAAAGTGTCTTTCGCCAGTCTCTGCTTAAGCCTACTTCACGAGGAAACAAACCATAGAGATAGAACTTAGAACTACTTTATTGTGTCAAGTTTCAGAGAGCTAGCATAAACCGTCTTAGATTTAGAGTTCCAAATACACCTATCTATACTGGGGAAAACAGAGTTAAACCGAAAAATTCAAACTGCTACTGGAAATGAACGCTTCAACCTAGTAGAATGAAAATTGGGCAGCCAAGTGGGCTTATTGAACTGATCATTACCACCAGGTATCATGAAGATTGGGTTAAAAAAATATTGCTGAGATTTCAGAAAACTAGTAGTTTTTTGGAAGCTTGGAAACACTTTCAAATGAAAGTGTCTTTCGCCAGTCTCTGCTTAAGCCTACTTCGAGAGGAAACAAACCCTAGAGTTAGAACTTAGAACTACTCTATTGTGTCAAGTTTCAAAAAGCTAGCACAAACCATGTTTGATTTAGACTTCCAACACATCTATGTATATAGGAGAAACCAGAGTGAAACCGAAAAATTCAAACTGATACTGGAAACGAACGCTTCAATCTAGTAGAATGAAAAATGGGCAGCCAAGTGTGCTTATTGAACTGATCATTATCTCCAAATATCATCAAGATTGGGTGAAAAAATACTTGCTGATATTCCAGAAAACTAGTAGTTTTTTGAATGCTTGGCAACCCCTTTCAAATGAATGTGTCTTTCTCCAGTCTCTGCTTAGGGCTACTTCAAGAGGAAACAAACCATAGAGATAGAAATTAGAAATACTTTATTGTGTCAAGTTACAAAAAGCTAGAATACACCGTGTTTGATTTAGAGTTTCAAGTACATCTATCAATATTGTGGAAAACAGAGTGAAACCGAAAAATTCACACTGTTCCTGGAAACAAACGCTAAAACCTAGTAGAATAAAAATTGCGCAGCCAAGTGGGCTTATTCAATTGATCATTACCACCAAGTATCTTCCAGATTGTTTGAAAAAAAAAAATTACTGAGATTTCTGAAAACTAGTAGTTTTTTGGAAGCTTGGAAACCCTTTCAAATGAAAGTGTCTTTCGCCAGTCTCTGCTTAAGCCTACTTCAAGAGGAAACAAACCATACAGATAGAACGTAGAACTAATTTATTGTGTCAAGTTTCAAAAAGCTAGCACAAACCATTTTTGATTTAGACTTCCAAACACTCTATCTATATAGGAGAAACCAGAGTGAAACCGAAAAATTAAAACTGTTACTGGAAATGAACGCTTCAACGTAGTAGAATGAAAATTGGGCAGCCAAGTGTGCATATTGAACTGATCATTATGTCCAAATATCATCAAGATTGGGTGAAAAAATACTTGCTGAGATTTCAGAAAACTAGTGGTTTTTGGAAGCTTGGCAACCCCATTCAAATGAAAGTTTCTTTGCCAGTGTCTGTTTACGGCTATTTCAAGAGGAAACAAACCAAAGAGATAGAACTTAGAACTACTTTATTGTGTCAAGTTTCTAAAAGCTAGCACAAACCGTGTTTGATTTAGAGTTCCAAACACATCTATCTATATAGGAGAAAACAGAGTGAAACCGAAAAATACAAACTGTTACTGGAAACGAAGGCTTCAACCTAGTAGAATGAATATTGGTCTGCCAAGTCGGGTTATTGAACTGATCATTACGACCAAGTATCTTCAAGATTGGTTGAAAAAATATTTGCTGAAATTTAAGAAAAGTACTAGTTTTTTGGAAGCTTGGCAACACCTTTCAAATGAAAGTGTCTTTCGCCAGTGTCTGCCTAGGCTACTTCAAGAGGAAACAAACCATAGAGATAGAAGTTAGAACTACTTTATTGTTTCAAGTTTGAAACACACAAACCGTCTTAGATTTAGAGTTCCAAATACACCTATCTATATTGTAGAGAACAGAGTTAAACCGAAAAATCCAAACTGTTACTTGAAACGAATGCTTCAACCTAGTAGAATGAAAATTGGGCAGCCAAGTGGGCTTATTCAACTGATCATTACCACCAAGTATCATCAAGATTGGGTGAAAAAATATTTAGTGAGATTAGAGAAAACTAGGAGTTTTTCGGAAGCTTGGCAACCCCTTTCAAATGAAAGTGTCTTCTGCCAGTCTCTGCTTGAGCCTACTTCAAGATGAAACAAACCATAGAGACAGAACTTAGAACTACTTTATTGTGTCAAGTTTCAAAAAGCTAGCACAAACCTTGTTTGATTTAGAGATCCAAACACATCTATCTATATAGGAGAAAGCAGAGTGAAACTGAAAAATTCAAACTGTTACTAGAAACGAACGCTTCAACCTAGTAGAATGAAAATAGGGCAGCCAAGTGGGCTTATTGAATTGATCATTACCACCAAGTATCATCAAGATTGGGTGAAAAAATATTTGCTGAGATTTCAGAAAACTAGTAGTTTTTTGGAAGCTAAGCAACCCCTTTCAAATGAATGTGTCTTACTCCAGTCTCTGCTAAGGGCTACTTCAAGAGAAAACAAACCATAGAGATAGAACTTAGAATTACTTTATTGTGTCAAGTTTTAAAAAGCTAGCACAAACCGTGTTTAATTTAGAGTGTCAAATACACTTATCAATATTGTGAAAAACAGAGTGAAACCGAAAAATTCAAACTGTTCCTGGAAACAAACCCTTAAACCTAGTAGAATGAAAATTGGGCAGCCAAGTGGGCTTATTCAACTGATCATTACCACCAAGTTTCGTCAAGATTGGGTGAAAAAATATTTACTGAGATTTCAGAAAACTAGTAGTTTTTTGGAAGTGTGGCAACCACTTTCAAATGAAAGTGTCTTTCGCCAGTCTCTGCTTAAGCCTATTTCAAGAGGAAACAAACCATACAGATAGAACTTAGAACTACTTTTTGGTGTCAAGTTTCAAAAAGCTAGCACAAACCATGTTTGATTTAGAGTTCCAAACACATGTACATATATAGGAGAAAACAGAGTGAAACAGAAAAATTCAAAGTGTTACTGGAAACGAACGCTTCAACCTAGTAGAATGTAAATTGGGCAGCCCAGTGGGCTTACTCAACTGATCATTACCACCAAGTATCATCAAGATTGGGGGAAAAAATATTTACTGAGATTTCAGAAAACTGTGCGTTTTTTGGAAGCTTGGCAACCCCTTACAAATGAAAGTGTCTTTCGCCAGTGTCTGCTTAGGGCTACTTCAAGAGGAATCAAACCATAGTGATAGAAGTTAGAACTGCTTTATTTTGTCACGTTTTAAAGATCTAGCACAAACCGTCTTAGATTTAGAGTTCCAAATACACCTGTCTATATTGTGGAAAACAGAGTTAAAACCAAAAATTCAAACTGTTACTGGAAACGAACGCTTCAACCTAGTAGAATGAAAATCGGGCAGCCAAGTGGGCTTATTGACGTGATCACTACCACCAAGTATCATCAAGATTGTGTGAAAAAATATTTGCTGAGATTTCAGAAACTAGTAGTTTTTTGGAAGCTTGGCAACCCCTTTCAAATGAAAGTGTCTTTCGCCACTCTCTGCTTAAGCCTCCTTCCACAGGAAAGAAACCATAGAGATAGAACTTAGAACTACTTTATTGTGTCAACTTTCAAGGAGCTACCACAAACCGTGTTTGATTTATAGTTCCAAACACATCTATCTATATAGGAGAAAACAGAGTGAAACTGAAAAATTCAAACTGTTCCTGGAAACGAACGCTTCAACCTAGTAGAATGAAAATTGGGGAGCCAAGTGGGCTTATTGAACTGATCATTACCACCAAGTATCATCAAGATTGCGTGAAAAAATATTTGCTGTGATTTCAGAAAACTAGTAGTTTTTTGGAAGCTTGGCAACCCCTTTCAAATGAAAGTGTCTTTCGTCAGTGTCGGCTTACGGCTACTTCAAGAGGAAACAAACCATAGAGATAGAAGTTAGAACTACTTCATTGTGTCAAGTTTCAATGAGCTAGCACAAACCGTCTTAGATTTAGAGTTCCAAATACACCTATCAATATTGTGGAAAACAGAGTTAAACCGAAAAATTCAAACTGTTACTGGAAACGAATGCATCAACCTAGTAGAATGAAAATTGAACAGCCAAGTGGGCTTATTGAACTGATCATTACCACAAAGTATCATCACGATTTGGGGAAAAAATATTTGCTGAGATTTCAGAAAAGTAGTAGTTTTTTTGGAAGCTTGGCAACCCTTTTCAAATGAAAGTGTCTATCACCAGGCTCTGCTTAAGCCTACCTCAAGAGGAAACAAAACATAATGATAAAAATTAGAACTACTTTATTGTGTCAAGTTTCAAGGAGCTAGCACAAACCATGTTTGATTTAGAGTTCCAAGACATCTATCTACATAGGAGAAAACAGAGTTAACCGAAAAATTCAAACTTTTACTGGAAACGAATGCTTCAAAATAGTAGAAGAAATTTGGGTAGCCAAGTGGGCTTTTTGAACTGATCATTACCACAAAGAATCATCAAGATTGGGTGAAAAAATATTTGCTGAGATTTCAGAAATCCAGTAGTTTTTTGGAAGCTCGGCAACCCCTTTCAAATGAAAGTGTCTTTCGCCAGTCTCTGCTTAGAGATACTTCAAGAGGAAACCACCCATAGAGAGAGAACTTAGAACTACTTTATTGTGTCAAGGTTCAAGGAGCTAGCACCAACGGTGTTTGATTTAGAGTTCCAAACACATCTATCTATATAGGAGAAAACTGAGTGAAATTGAAAAATTCAAAGTGTTACTAGAAACAAACGATTCAACCTACTAGACTGAAAATTGGGCGGCCAAGTGGGCTATTGAACTGATCATTACCAACAAGTATAATCAAGATTGGGTGAAAAAATGTTTGCTGAGATTTCAGAAAACTATTAGATTTTTTTAAGCTTGGCAACTCTTTCAAATGAAAGTGTCTTTCGCCAAGTCTGCATAGGGCTACTTCAACAGGAAACAACAATAGAGATAGAAGTTAGAACTACTTTATTGTGTCAAGTTGCAAAGAGCTAGCACAAACCGTCTTAGATTTAGATTTCCAAATACACCTATCGATATTGTGGAAAACAGAGTTAAACCGAAAAATTCAAAGTGTTTCTGGAAACGAACGCTTAATCCTAGTAGAATGAAAATTGTGCATCCAAGTGGGCTTATTGAACTGATCATTACCACCAAGTATCATAAAGATTGGGTGAAAAAACATTTGCTGAGATTTCAGAAAACTATTAGATTTTGGGAAGCTTGCAACCCCTTTCAAATTAAAGTGTCTTTCGCCAGTCTCTGCTTAATCCTACTTCAAGAGGAAACAAACCATAATGATAGAACTTAGAACTACTTTATTGTGTCAAGTTTCAAGGAGCTAGCCCAAACCGTGTTTGATTTAGAGTTCCAAACACATCTATCTATATAGGAGAAAAGAGGGTGAAACTGAAAAATTCAAACTGTTCCTGGAAACAAACGCTTCAACCTAGTAGAATGAAAATTGGGCAGCCAAGTGGGCTTATTGAACTGATCATTACCAGCAAGTATCGTCAAGATTGAGTGAAAAAATATTTACTGAGATTTCAGAGAACTATTAGTTTTTTGGTAGCTTGGCAACCCCTTTCAAATGAAAGTGTCTTTCGCCAGTCTCTGCTTAAGCCTCCTTCCACAGGAAACAATGAATAGAGATAGAACTTAGAACTACTTTATTGTGTCAAGTTTCAACGAGCTAGCAGGTACCATTTTTGATTTAGAGTTCCAAACACATCTATCTATATAGGAGAAAACAGAGTGAAACCGAAAAATTCAAACTGTTACTGGAACCAAACACTTAAACCTAGTAGATATAAATTGGGCAGCCATGTGGCCTTATTAAACTGATCATTTTTACCAAGTATCATCAAGATTGGGTGAAAAAATATTTGCTGAGATTTCAGAAAACTAGTAGTTTTTTGGAAGCTTGGCAACCCCAATCAAATGAAAGTGTCTTTCGCAATTCTCTGCTTAGGTCTACTTCAAAAGGAAACCACCCATAGAGAGAACGTAGTACTACTTTATTGTGTTAAGTATCAAGGCGCTAGCACCAACCGTGTTTGATTTACAGTTCCAAACACATCTATCTATATAGAAGAAAACTGAGGGAAATTGAAAAATTCAAAGTGTTACTGGCAACGAAAGCTTCAACCTTGTAGAATGAAAATTGGGTAGCCACGTGGGCTTATTGAACTGATCATTACCACCAAGTATCGTCAAGATTGGGTGAAAAAATGTTTGCTGAGATTTCAGAAAACTATTAGATTTTGGACGCTTGGCAACCCCTTTGAAATGAAAGTATCTTTCGCCAGTGTCTGCTTAGGGTTACTTCAAGAGGAAACAAACCAGAGAGATAGAAGTTAGAACTACTTTATTGTGTCAAGTTTCAAAGAGCTAGCACAAACTGTCTTAGATTTAGAGTTCCAAATACATCTATCCATATTGTGGAAAACACAGTTAAATCCAAAAATTCAAACTGTTACTGGAAACGAATGCTTCAACCTAGTAGAATGTAAATTGGGCAGCCAAGTGGGCTTATTGAACAGATCATTACCACCAAGTATCGTCAAGTTTGGGTGAAAAAATATTTTCTGAGATTTCAGAAAACTGTTAGTTTTTTGGAAGCTTGGCCACCATTTTCAATTGAAAGTGTCTTTCGCCAGGGTCTGCTTAGGGCTACTTCAAGAGGAAACAACCCATGGAGAGATCTTAGAACTACTTTATTGAGTCATGTTTCAAGCAGCTAGCAAAAACCGTGTTTGATTTAGAGCTCCAAACACATCTATCTATATAGGAGAAAACAGAGTGAAAGTGAAAAATTCACACTGTATCTGGAAACGAACACTTCAACCTAGTAGAATGAAAATTGGGCAGCAAAGTGGGCTTATTAAACTGATCATTACCACCAAGTATCGTCAAGATTGGGTGAAAAAATATTTTCTGAGATTTCAGAAAACTAGTAGTTTTTTGGAAGCTTGGCAACCCCTTTCAAATGAAAGTGTCTTTCCCAGTCTGTGCTTAGTGCTATGTCAAGAGGAAACAAAACATAGAGAGAGAACGTAGAACTACTTTATTGTGTCAAGTTTCAAGGAGCTAGCACCAACCGTGTTTGATTTAGAGTTGCAAAAACAACTATCTATATAGGAGAAAACTGAGTGAAATTGAAAAATTCAAAGTGTTACTGGAATCGAATGGATCAACCTAGTAGAATGAAAATTAGGGAGCCAAGTGGGATTATTGAACTGATCATTACCACCATGTATCATCAGGATTGGATGAGAAAATATTTGAAGATATTTCGGAATACTAGTAGTTTTTTGGAAGCTTGCAACCCCTTTCAAATGAAAGTGTCTTTCGCCAGTCTCTTCTTAAGCCTACTTCAAGAGGAAACAAACCATAATAAAAGAACTTAGAACTAATTTATTGCCTCAAGTTTCAAGGAGCTGGCATAAACCGTGTTTGATTTAGAGTTCCAACCACATCTATCTATGTAGGAGAAAACAGAGTGAAACTGAAAAATTCAAACTGTTCCTGGAAACGAACGCTTCAACCTAGTAGAATGAAAATTGGGCAGCCAAGTGGGCTTATTGAACTGATCCTTACCACCAAGTATCTTATAGATTGGGTGAAAAAATATTTGCTGAGATTTCAGAAAACTAGTAGTTTTTTGGAAGCTTGGCAACCCCTTTCAAATGAAAGTGTCTTTCGCCAGTCTCTGTTTAAGCCTCCTTCCACAGGATACAATGAATAGAGATAGAACTTAGAACTACTTTAATGTGTCAAGTTTCAAGGAGCTAGCACAAACCGTGTTTGATTTAGAGCTCCAAACACATCTATCTATATAGAAGAAAACAGAGTGAAACTGAAAAATTCACACTGTATCTGGAAACGGACACTCCAATTTAGTAGAATGAAAACTGGGCAGCAAAGTGGGCTTATTATACTGATCATTACCACCAAGTATCTTCAAGATTGGGTGAAAAAATATTTGCTGAGATTTCAGAAAACTAGTAGTTTTTTTGGAAGCTTGGCAACCCCTTTCAAATGAAAGTGTCTTTCGCCAGTCTCTGCTTAAGGCTCCTTCCACAGGAAACAATGAATAGAGATAGAACTTAGAACTACTTTAATGTGTCAAGTTTCAAGGAGCTAGCACAAACCGTGTTTGATTTAGAGCTCCAAACACATCTATCTATATAGAAGAAAACAGAGTGAAACTGAAAAATTCACACTGTATCTGGAAACGGACACTCCAATTTAGTAGAATGAAAACTGGGCAGCAAAGTGGGCTTAATAAACTGATCATTACCACCAAGTATCTTGAAGATTGGGTGAAAAAATATTTGCTGAGATTTCAGAAAACTAGTAGTTTTTTGGAAGCTTGGCAACCTCTTTCAAATGAAAGTGTTTTTCGCCAGTCTGTGCTTAGTGCTACTTCAAGAGGAAACAAAACATAGAGAGAGAACTTAGAACTACTTTATTGTGTCAAGCTTCAAGGAGCTAGCACCAACCGTGTTTGATTTAGAGTTCCAAAAACATCCTTCTATATTGGAGAAAACAGAGTGAAACTGAAAAATTCACACTGTATCTGGAAACGAACGTTTCAACCTAGTAGAATGAAAATTGGGCAGCCAAGTGGGCTTATTGAACTGATCATTACCACCAAGTATCATCAAGTTTGGGTGAAAAAATATTTGCTGATTTTTCAGAAAACTAGTAGTTTTTTGGAAGCTTGCAACCCCTTTCAAATGAAAGTGTCTTTCGCCAGTCTCTTCTTAAGCCTACTTCAAGAGGAAACAAACCATAATGATAGAACTTAGAACGACTTTATTGTGTCAAGTTTCAAGGAGCTGGCATAAATCGTGTTTGATTTAGAGTTCCAAACACATCTATCTATATAGGAGAAAACAGATTGAAATTGAAAAATTCAAAGTGTTACTGGAAACGAACGGTTCAACCTAGTAGAATGAAAATTGGAGAGCCAAGTGGGCTTATTGAAGTGATCATTACCACCAAGTATCATCAAGATTGGGTGAAAAAGTATTTGCTGAGATTTCAGAAAACTAGTAATTTTTTGAAATCTTGGCAACCCCTTTCAAATGAAAGTGTCTTTCGCCAGTCTCTGCTTAAGCCTACTTCAAGAGGAAACAAACCTTAGAGATAGAACTTAGAACTACTTTACTGTGTCAAGTTTCAAGGAACTAGCACAATCCGTCTTAGATTTAGAGTTCCAAATAGACCTATCAATTTTGCGGAAAACAGAGTTAATCCGAAAAATTCAAACTGTTACTGGAAAAAAAACGCTTCAATCTATTAGAATAAAAATTGGGCAGTCAAGTGGGCATACTGAACTGATCATTACCACCAAGTATCATCAAGATTGAGTTAATAAATATTTGCTGAGATTTTAGAAAACAAGTAGTTTTTGAAAGCTTGGCAACCCCTTTCAAATTAAAGTGTCTTTCGCCAGTCTCTGCTTAAGCCTACTTCAAGAGGAAACAAACCATAATAATAGAACTTAGAACTACTTTATTGTGTCAAGTTTCAAGGAGCTAGCAAAAACCGTGTTTGATTTAGAGTTCCAAACACATCTATCTATATAGGAGAAAAGAGGGTGAAACTGAAAAGTTCAAACTGTTCCTGGAAACGAATGCTTCAACCTAGTAGAATGAAAATTGGGCAGCCAAGTGAGCTTATTGAACTGATCATTACCACCAATTATCATCAGAATGGGCGAAAAATTATTTGCTGAGATTTCCGAAAACTAGTAGTTTTCTGGAAGCTTGGCAACCCCTTTCAAGTGAAAGTGTCTTTCGCCAGTCTCTGTTTAGGGCTACTTCAGAAGGAAAAAAAACATAGAGATAGAACTTAGAACTACTTTATTGTGTTAAGTTTCAAAGAGCTAGCACAAACCATGTTTGATTTAGAATAACAAACACATCTATCTATATAAGAGAAAACGGAATGAAACCGAAAAATTCAAACTGTTACTGGAAACGAACGCTTCAACCTAGTAGAATGAATATAGGGCAGCCAAGTCGGCTTTTTGAACTGATCATTACCACCAGGTATCATCAACCTTGTGTGAAAAATATATTTGCGGAGATTTCAGAAAACTAGTAGTTTTTTGGAAGCTGGCAACCCCTTTCAAATGAAAGTGTCTTTCGCCAGTGTCTGCTTAGGGCTACTTCAAGAGGAAACAAACCATAGAGATAGAAGTTAGTACTACTTTATTGTGTCAAGTTTCAAAGAGCTAGCACAAACCGTCTTAGATTTAGAGTATCATCAGATTGGGTGAAAAAATATTTGTGTAGATTTCAGAAAACTAGTAGTTTTTTGGAAGCTGGGCAGCACATTTGAAATGAAAGTGTCTTTCACCAGTGTCTGCTTAGGGCTACATCAAGAGGAAACCACCCATAGAGAGAGAACTTAGAACTACTTTATTGTGTCAATGTTCAAGGAGCTAGCACAAACCGTGTTTGATTTAGAGTTCCAAACACATCTATCTATATAGGAGAAAACAGAGTGAAATTGAAAAATTCAAAGTGTTACTGGAAACGAACACTTCAACCTAGTAGAATGACAGTTGGGGAGCAAAGTGGGCTTACTCAACTGATGATTAACACCAAGTATCATCAAGATTGGGTGAAATAATATTTGGTGAGATTTCAGAAAACTAGTAGTTTTTTGGAAACTTGGCAATCCCTTTCAAATGAAAGTGTCATTCGCCAGTGTCTGCTTAGGGCTACTTGAAGAGGAAACAAACCATAGATATAGAAGTTAGAACTACTTTATTGTGTCAAGTTTCAAAGAGCTAGCACAAACCGTCTTAGATTTAGAGTTCCAAAAGCAACTATTGATATTGTGGAAAACAGAGTTAAACCGAAAACTTCAAACTGTTACTGGAAACGAACGCTTCGACCTAGTAGAATGAAAATTGGGCTGCCAAGTGGGCTTATTGAACTGATCTTTACTACCAAGTATCATCAAGATTGGGTATAAAATATTTGCTGAGATTTCAGAAACCTAGTAGTTTTTTGGAAGCTTGGCAACCATTTTCAAATGAACGTGTCATTCGCCAGTCTCTGCTTAGGGCTACTTCAGGAGAAACCAAACCATAGAGAGACAACTTAGAACTACTTTATTATGTCAAGTTTCAAGGAGCTAGCACAAACCTTATTCGATTTAGAGTTCTAAACACATCTATTTATATTGGAGAAAACAGAGTGAAATTGAAAAATTAAAAGTGTTACTGGACACGAATGCTTCAACCTAGTACAATGAAAATTGGGCAGCGAAGTCGGCTTATTGAACTGATCATTACCACCAAGTATCATCAAGATTGTGTGAAAAAATATTTGCTGACATTTCACCAAACTATTAGTTTTTTGGAAAATTAACAACACCTTTCAAATTAAAGTCTTTCGCTAGTGTCTGCGTAGTGCTACTTCAAGAGGGAACAAACCATAGAGATAGAAGTTAGAACTACTTTATTGTGTAAAGTTTCAAAGAGCTAGCACAAACCTTCTTAGATTTAGAGTTCCAAATACACCTATCGATATTGTGGAAAAGAGAGTTAAACTGAAAAATTCAAAGTGTTACTGGAAACGAAAGCTTCAACCTAGTAGAATGTAAATTGGGCAGCCAAGTGGGATTACTCAACTATCATTACCACCAAGTATCGTCAAGATTGGGGGAAAAAATATTTACTGAGATTTCAGAAAACTGTGAGTTTTTTGGAAGCTTGGCAACCTCTTACTAATGAAAGTGTCTTTTGCCAGTGTCTGCTTAGGGCTACTTCAAGAGGAAACAAACCATAGAGATAGTTGTTAGAACTGCTTTATTGGGTCACGTTTCTATGAGATAGCACAAACAGTGTTTGATTTACAGTTCCAAACACACCTATCTATATAGGAGAAAACAGCGTGAATCCGACAATTTCAAACAGTTACTGGAAATGAACGCTTCAAACTAGTAGAATGATAATAGGGCAGCCAAGTGGGATTATTGAAATGATCATTACCACCAAGTATCATCAAGATTGGGTGAAAAAATATTTGATGAGATATCAGAAAACTAGTAGTTTTTGGAAACGTGGCAACCCCTTTCAAATGAAAGTGTCTTTCACCAGTGTCTGCTTAGGGCTACTTCAAGAAGAAACAAACCATAGAGATAGAAGTTAGAACTACTCCATTGTGTCAAGTTTCAAAGAGCTAGCACAATCCGTCTTAGATTTAGAGTTCCAAATAGACCTATCAATTTTGTGGAAAACAGAGTTAAACCGAAAAATTCAAACTGTTACTGGAAACGAACGCTTCAATCTATTAGAATGAAAATTGAGCAGTCAAGTGGGCATACTGAACTGATCATTACCACCAAGTATCATCAAGATTGAGTGAATAAATATTTGCTGAGATTTTAGAAAACTAGTTGTTTTTGGAAGCTTGGAAACCCCTTTCAAAAGAAAGTGTCTTTCGCCAGTCTCTGCTTAAGCCTACTTCAAGAGGAAACAAACCATAGAGATAGAACTTAGAACTACTTTATTGTGTCAAGTTTCAAGGAGCTAGCACAAACCATGTTTGATTTAAAGTTTCAAACACATCTATCTATGTAGGAGAAAAGAGAGTGAAACCAAAAATTCAAACAGTTACTGGAAACGAACGCTTCAACCTAGTAGAATGAAAATTGGGCAGCCAAGTGGGCTTATTGAACGGATCATTACCACCAAGTATCATCAAAATTAAGTGAAAAAAAGTTTGCTGAGATTTCAGAAAACTATTAGATTTTTGGAAGCTTGGCAACCCATTTAAAATGAAAGTGTCTTTCGCCACTCACTGCTTAAGCCTACTTCAAGAGGAAACAAACCATAGCGATAGAACTTAGAACTACTCTATTCTGTGAAGTTTCAAGTAGCTAGCACAAACCATGTTTCATTTAGAGTTCCAAACACTTCTATCTATATAGGAGAAAACACAGTGAAACCGAAAAATTCAAAGTGTTACAGGAAATGAAAGCTTCAACCTAGTAGAATGAAAACTGGAGAGCCAAGTGGGCTTGTTGAACTGATGATTACCACCAACTCTCATAAAGATTGGGTCAAAAAATGTTTGCAGAGTTTTCAGAAAACTAGTAGTTTTTTGGAAGCTTGGCAACCCCTTTCAAATGAACGTGTCTTTTGCCAGTCTCTGCTTAAGCCTATATCAAGAGGAAACAAACCATAGAGATAGAAGTTAGAATTACTTCATTGTGTCAAGTTTCAAGGAGCTAGCACAAACCGTGTTTGATTTAGAGTTCCAAAACATCTATCTATATAGGAGAAAACAGAGTGAAATTGAAAAATTCAAACTGTAACTGGAAACGAACGCTTCAACCTAGTAGAATGAAAATTGGGCAGCCAAGTGGGCTTACTGAACTGATCATTACCACCAAGTATCGTCAAGATTGGGTGAAAAAATATTTTCTGAGATTTCAGAAAACTATTAGTTTTTTGGAAGCTTGGCAAAACTTTTCAAATGAAAGTGTCTTTCGCCAGGGTCTGCTTAGGGCTACTTCAAGAGGAAACAACCCATAGAGAGAGAACTTAGAACTACTTAATTGACTCATGTTTCAAGCAGCTAGCACAAACCGTGTTTGATTTATTGTTCCATACACATAAAAATACATAGGAGAAAACAGAGTGAAATTAAAAAATTCAAAGTGTTACTGGAAACGAACGCTTCAACCTATTAGAATGAAAATTGGTGAGCCAAGTGGGCTTATTGAACTGATAATTACCACCAAGTATCATCGAGATTGGGTGAAAAAATATTTGCTGAGAAATCAGAAAACTAGTAATTTTTTGGAAGCTTGACAACCCCTTTTTAATAAAAGTGTCTTTCGCCAGTCTCTGCTTAAGCCTACTTCAAGAGGAAACAAACCATAATGATAGAACTTAGAACTACTTTATTCTGTCAAGTTTCAAGGAGCTAGCACAAACCGTGTTTGATTTAGAGTTCCAAACACATCTATCTATACAGGAGAAAACAGAGTGAATTTTAAAAATTCAAACTGTTACGGGACACGAACCTTAAACCTAGTAGAATGAAAATGGGGCAGCCAAGTGGGCTTACTGAACTGAACTGATCATTACCACCAAGTATCGTCAAGATTGGGTGAAAAAGTATTTTCTGAGATTTCAGAAAACTATTAGTTTTTTGGAAGCTTGGCAACCCTTTTCAAATGAAAGTGTCTTTCGCCAGGGTCTGCTTAGGGCTACTTCAAGAGGAAACAACCCATAGAGAGAGAACTTAGAAGTACTTTATTTTGTCAATTTTCAAAGAGCTAGCACAAACCATGTTTGATTTAGATTTCCAAACACATCTATCTATATAGGAGAAAACTGAGTGAAATTAAAAAATTCAAAGTGTTACTGGAAACGAACGCTTCAACCTAGTAGAATGAAAATTGGGGAGCCATGTGAGCTTATTGTACTGATCATTACCACCAAGTATCATCAAGATTGGGTGAAAAAATTTTTGCTGAGATTTCTGAAAACTATTAGTTTTTTGGAATCCTGGCAACCCCTTTCAAATAAAAGAGTCTTTCGCTAGTGTCTGCTTAGGCCTACTTCAAGAGGAAAGAAACCATAGAGAGAGAACTTAGAACTACTTTATTGTGTCAAGTTTTAAAGAGCTAGCACAAAACTTCTTATATTTAGAATTCCAAATACACCTATCGATATTGTGGAAAACAGAGTTAAAACGAAAAATTCAAACTGTTACTGGAAACGAACGCTTCAACCTAGTAGAATGAAAATTGGGCAACCAATTTGGCTTCTTGAATTGATCATTATCACCAAGTATCATCAAGATTGGGTGTAAAAAATTTGCGTAGTTTTCAGAAAATTAGTAGTTTTTTGGAAGCTTTGCAACCCCTATCAAATGAAAGTGTCTTTCACCAGTGTCTGCTTAGGGATACTTCAAGAGTAAACAAAGCATAGAGAGAGAAAGTAGAACTACTTTATTGTGTCAAGTTTCAAGGAGCTAGCAGAAACCGTGTTTGATTTAGAGTTCCAAACACATCTATCTATATAGGAGAAAACAGAGTCAAGTTGAAAAATTCAAAGTGTTACTGGACACGAACGCTTCAACCTAGCAGATTGAAAATTGGGAAGCCAAGTGGGCTTATTGAACTGATCATTACCACCAAGTATCATCAAGATTGGGTGAAAAATATTAGCTAATATTTCAGAAAACTAGTAGTTTTTTGGAAGCTTGGCAACCCCTTTCAAATGAAAGTGTCTTTTGCCAGTCTCTGCTTGGGGCTACTTCAAGATAAACAAACCATAGCGAGAGAACATAGAAGTACTTTATTGTGTCAAGTTGCAAGGAGCTAGCACCAACCGTGTTTGATTTAGAGTTCCAAACACATCTATCTATATTGGAGAAAACAGAGTGAAATTGAAAAATTCAAAGTGTTACTGGGTACGAACGCTTAAACCTAGTAGAATAAATATAGTGCAGCCAAGTTGGCTTATTGAACGGATCATTACCACCAAGTATCATCAAGATTGGGTGAAAAAATATTTGCTGAGATTTCAGAAAACTATTAGTTTTTTGGAACTTTGGCAACCCCTTTAACAGTAAAGTGTCTTTCGCTAGTGTCTGCTTAGGGCTACTTCAAGAGGAAACAAACCATAGCGATAGAAGTTAGAACTACTTTATTGTGTCAAGTTTTAAAAAGCTAACACAAACCGTCTTGGATTTAGAGTTTCAAATACGCCTGTCTATTGTGGAAAACAGAGTTAAACTGAAAAGTTCAAACTGTTACTGGAAACGAACGCTTCAACCTAGTAAAATGAAAATTGGGCAGCCAAGTGGGCTAATTGAACTGATCATTACCACCAAGAATCATCAAGATTGGGTGAAAAAATATTTGCTGAGATTCCAGAACACTAGAAGTTTTTTGGAAGCTTGGCAAACCCTTTCAAATGAAACTGTCCTTCTCAAGTCTCTGGTTAACGCTACTTCAGGAGGAAACAACACATAAAGATAGAACTTAGAACTACTTTATTGTGTCAAGTTTCAAAGAGCTAAAACAAACCGTGTTTGATTTAGAATTCCAAACACATCTATCTATATAGGAAAAAACAAAGTGAAACCGAAAAATTCAAACTGTTACTGGAAACGAATGCTTCAACCTTGTAGAATGAAATAGGGCAGCCAAGAGGGCTTTTTGAACTGACCATTACCACCAAGTATCATCAACATTGGTTGAAAAAATATTTGCAGAGATTTCAGAAATCTAGAAGTATTTTGGAAGCTTGGCAACCCCTTTCAAATGAAAGTGTCTTTCGCCAGTGGGCATAGGGCTTCTTCAAGAGGAAACAAACCATAAAGATAGAAGTTAGATCTACTTTATTGTGTCAAGTTTCAAAGAGCTAGCCAAACCGTCTTAGATTTAGAGTTCCCAATACACCTATCTATATTGTGGAAAACAGAGTTAAACTGAAAAATTCAAACTGTTACTGGAAACGAACGCTTCAACCTAGTAGAATGAAAATTAGGCAGCCAAGTGGGCTTACAGAAGTGATCATTACCACCAAGTATCATCAAGATTGGGTAAAAAAATATTTGCTGAGATTTCAGAAAACTAGCAGTTTTTTGGAAGCTTGGTAACCCCATTCAAATAAAAGTGTCTTTCACCAGTGTCTGCTTAGGGCTACTTCAAGAGTGAACAATGCATAGGGAGAGAACGTAGAAGTTCTTTATTGTGTCAAGTTTCAAGGAGCTAGCAGAAACCGTGTTTGATTTAGAGTTTCAAACACATCTATCTATAGTAGAAAACAGAGTGAAATTGAAAAATTCAAAGTGTTACTGGAAACGAACGCTTCAACCTAGTAGAATGAAAATTAGGCAGCCAAGTGGGCTTACAGAAGTGATCATTACCACCAAGTATCATCAAGATTGGGTGAAAAAATATTTGATGAGATTTCAGAAAACTAGAAGTTTTTTGGAAGCTTGGCAACCCCTTTCAAATGAAAGTGCCTTTCGCCAGTCTCTGCTTAGGGCTACTTCCAGTGGAAACAAACCATAGAGATAAAACTTAGAACTACTTTATTTTGTCAAGTTTCAAATAGCTAGCACAATCCGTTTGATTTTGAATTCCAAACACATCTATCTATATAGGAGAAAACAGAGCGAAACCGAAAAATTCAAACTGTTATTGGAAATGATCGCTTCAAACTAATAGAATGAAAATTGCGCAGCCCAGTGGGCTTATTGAAGTGATCATTACCACCAAGTATCATCAAGATTGGGTGAAAAAATATTTGCTGAAATTTCAGAAAACTAGTAGTTTTTTGCAAGCTTGGCATCTCCTTTCAAATGAAAGTGTCTTTCGCCAGTGTCTGCTTAGGGCTACTTCAAGAGGATAAAAACCATAGAGATAGAACTTAGAACTGCTTTATTGTGTCAAGTTTCAAGGAGCTAGAACAAACCATGTTTAATTTATAGTTCCAAACACATCTATCTATACAGGAGAAAACAGAGTGAAACCAAAAAATTCAAACTGTTACTTGAAACGAACCCTTCAACCTAGTTGAATAAAAATTGGGCAGCCAAGTGGGCTTATTGAACTGATCATTACCACCAAGTATCATCAAGATTGGGTGAAAAAGTATTTGCTGAGATTTCAGAAAACTAGTAGTTTTTTGTAAGCTTGGCAACCCCTTTCAAATGAAAGTGTCTTTCGCCAGTGTCTGCTTAAGCCTACTCAAGAGGAAACAAACCTTAGAGATAAAACTTAGAACTACTTTATCGTGTCAAGTTTCAAGGAGTTAGCACAAACCATGTTTGATTTAGAGTTCCAAACACATCATTCTATATAGGAGAAAACAGAGTGAAATTGAAAAATTCAATGTTACTGGAAACGAACGCATCAACCTAGTAGATTGAAAATTGGGCAGCCAAGTGGTCTTATTGAACTGATCATTACCACCAAGTATCGTCAAGATTGGGTGAAAAATATTTACTAAGATTTCAGAATACTATTAGTTTTTTGGAAGCTTGGCAACCCCTTTCAAATGAAAGTGTCTTTCGCCAGTGTCTGCTTAGGGCTACTTCAAAAGGAAACAAACGATTGAGACAGAACTTAGAACTACTTTATTGTGTCAAGATTCAAGGAGCTAGCACAAACCATGTTTGATTTAGAGTTCCAAGCACATCTATCTATATAGTAGAAAACAGAGTGAAACCGAAAAATTCAAACTGTTACTGGAAACGAACGCTTCAAACTAGTAGAATGAAAATTGGGCAGCCAAGTGGGCTTATTGATCTGATCATTACCACAAACTATCATCAAGTTTGGGTAACAAAATATTTGCTGAAATTTCAGAAAATTAGTAGTTTTTGAAAGCTTGGCTACTTTTTTCAAATAAAAGTGTCTTTCACCTGTCTCTGCTTAGGGCTACTTCAAGAGGAAACAAACCATAGAGATAGAACTTAGAACTCATTTATTGTGTCAAGTTTCAAATAGCTAGCACAATCCGTATGATTTAGAATTCCAAACACATCTATCTATATTGGAGAATACAGAGTGAAACCAAAAAATTCAAAATGTTATTGGAAACGATCGCTTCAAATTAGTAGAATGAAAATAGGACAGCCAAGTGGTCTTATTGAACTTATCATTACCACCAAGTATCATCAAGATTGGGTCAAAACATATTTGCTGAGATTTCAGAAAACTAGTAGTTTTTGGAAGATTGTGTCAAGTTTCAAAGAGCTAGCACAAACCGTCTTAGATTTAGAGTTCCAAATACACCTATCAATGTTGTGGAAAACAGAGTTAAACCGAAAAATGCAAACTGTTACTTTAAATGAATGCTTCAACCTAGTAGAATGAAAATTGGGAAACCAAGTGGGCTTATTGATCTGATTATTACCACCAACTATCATCAAGATTGGGTTAAAAAATATTTGCTGAGATTTCAGAAAACTAGTAGTTTTTTGGAAGCTTGGCCACCCCTTTGAAATGAAAGTGTCTTTCGCCAGTCTCTGCTTAGGGCTGCTTCAAGAGGAAACCACCCATATAGAGAGAACTTAGAACTACTTTATTGTGTCAAGTTTCAAGGAGCTAGCACCAACCGCTTTTGATTTACAGTTCCAAAAACATCTATCTATATAGGAGAAAACAGAGTGACCGAAAAATTCAAACTGTTTCTGGAAACGAACGCTTCATCCTAGAAGAATAAAAATTGAGCAGCCACGTGGGCTTATTGAACTGATCTTTACCACCAAGTATCATCAAGATTGGGTGAAGAAATATTTGCAGAAATTTCAGAAAACTATTAGTTTTTTGGAAGCTTGGCAACCCCTTTCAAATGAAAGTGTCTTTTGCCAGTCTCTGCTTAGGGCTACTTCAAGAGGAAACCACCATAGAGAGAGAACTTAGAACTACTTTATTGTGTCAAGTTTCAAAAAGCTAGAACAAACCGTGTTTGATTTAGAATTCCAAACACATCTATCTATATAGGAGAAAACAGAGTGAAATTGAAAAATTCAAAGTGTTACTGGAAAAGAGCGCTTCAATCTAGGAGAATGAAAATTGGGCAGCCAAGTGGACTTATTGAACTGATCAATACCATCAAGTATCATCAAGATTGGTGAGAAAATATTTGCTGAGATTTCACAAAACTAGTAGTTTTTTTAGAAGCTTGGCAACGCCTTTCAAATGAAAGTGTCCTTCGGCAGTGTCTGCTTAGGGCTACTTCAAGAAGAAACAAACCATTGAGATATAAGTTAGAACTACTTTATTGTGTTAAGTTTTAAAGAGCTAGCACAAACCGTCTTAGATTTAGAGTTCCAAATACACCTATCGATGTTGTGGAAAACAGAGTTAAACCGAAAATTTAATGGAAAAGAACGCTTCAACCTAGTAGAATGAAAATTGGGCAGACAAGTGGGCTTATTGATCTGATCATTACCACCAAGTATCATCAAGAATCGGTGAAAAAATATTTGCTGAGATTTCAGAAAACTAGTAGTTTTTTGGAAGCTTGGCAACCCCTTTCAAATGAAAGTGTCTTTCGCCAGTCTCTGCTTAAGCCTACATCAAGAGGAAAAAAACCATAGAAATAGAACTTAGAACTACTTTAGTGTGTCAAGTTTCAAGGAGCTAGCACAAACGGTGTTTGATTTAGAGTTAAAAACGCATCTATCTATATAGAAGAAAACAGAGTAAAATTGAAAAATTCAAAGTTTTACTGGAAATGAACGCTTCAACCTAGTAGAATGAAAATTGGGCAGCCAAGTGGGCTTATTGAACTGATCATTACCACCCAGTATCATCAAGATTTCGTGAAAAAATATTTGCTGTGATTTCAGAAAACTATTAGTTTTTTAAAAGCTTGGCAACCCCTTTCAAATGAAAGTGTCTTTCGTGAGTGTCTGCTTAGGGCTAATTCAAGAGGAAACAAACCATAGAGATATAAGTTAGAACTACGTTATTGTGTCAAGTTTCAAACAGCTAGCAAAAACCGTCTTAGATTTAGAGTTCCAAATACACCTATCAATATTGTGGAAAACACAGTTAAACCAAAAATTTCAAACTGTTACTGGAAACGAATGCTTCAACCTAGTAGAATGAAAATTGGGCAGCCAAGTGGGCTTCTTGAACTGATCATTACCACCAAGTATAAACAAGATTGGGTGAAAAAAATATTTGCTGAGATTTCAAAAATCTAGTTTTTTGGAAGCTTGGCAACCCCTTTCAAATGAAAGTCTCTTTCGCCAGTCTCTGCTTAGGGCTACTTCAAGAGGAAACAAACGATAGAGAGAGAACTTAGAACTACTTTATTGTGTCAAGATTCAAAGAGCTAGCACAAACCGTGTTTGATTTAGAGTTAAAAACGCATCTATCTATATAGGAGAAAACAGATTAAAATTGAAAAATTCTAAGTTTTACTGGAAACGAACGCTTCAACCTAGTAGAATGAAAACTGGGCAGCCAAGTGGGCTTATTGAACTGCTCATTACCACCATGTATCATCAACATTGGGTGAAAAAATATTTGCTGAGATTTCAGAAAAATACTAGTTTTTTGGAAGCTTGGCAACCCCTTTCAAATGAAAGTCTCTTTCGCCAGTGTTTGCTTAGGGCTACTTCAAGATGAAACAAATCATATAGATAGAAGTTAGAACTACATTATTGTGTCAAGTTTCAAAGAGCTAGCACAAACCGTCTTAGATTTAGAGTTCCAAATACGCCTCTCTATATTGTGGAAAACAGAGTTAAACCGAAAAATTCAAATTGTTACTGGAAACGAACGCTTCAACCTAGTACAATTAAAATTGGGCAGCCAAGTGGGCTTCTTGAACTGATCGTTACCACCAAGTATCATCAAGATTGTTTGAAAAAATATTTGCATAGATTTCAGAAAACTATTAGTTTTATGGAAGCTTGGCAACCCCTTTCAAATTAAAGTGTCTTTAACCAGTGTCTGCTTAGGGCTACTTCAAGACGAAACAAACCATAGAGATAGAAGTTTGAACTACTTTATTGTGTCAAGTTTCAAAGTGCTAGTACAAACCGTCTTAGATTTAGAGTTTCAAATACACCTATGTATATTGTAGAAAACAGAGTTAACCGAAAAATTCAAAGTGTTACTGGAAACGTACGCCTCAACCTAGTGGAATGAAAATTTGGCAGCCAAGTGGGCTTATTGAACTGATCATTACCACCAAGTATCATCAAATTGGGTGAAAAAATATTTGCTGAGATTTCAAAAACTAGTAGTTTTTTGGAAGCTTGGCAACCCCTTTCAAATGATAGTGTCTTTCTCCAATTTCTGCTTTGGGCTACTTCAAGAGGAAACAAACCAAAGAGATAGAAGTTTGAACTACTTTATTGTGTCATGTTTTAAAGAGCTAGCACAAACCGTCTTCGATTTAGAGTTCCAAATCCCCTATCTATATTGTAGAAAACAGAGTTAAACCGAAAAATTCAAACTGTTATTGGATATGAATGCTACAACCTATTAAATTTAAAATTGGGCAGCCAAGTGGGCTTCTTGAACTGATCATTACCACCAAGTATCATGAAGATTGGGTGAAAAAATATTTGCTGAGATTTCAGAAAACTAGTAGTTTTTTGGAAGCTTGGCAACCTCTTTCAAATGAAAGTGTCTTTTGCCAGTCTCTGCTTAAGCCTACTTCAAGAGAAAACGTACCATAGAGAGAGAACTTACAACTACTTTATTGTGTCAAGTTTCAAGGAGCTAGCACAAACCATGTTTGATTTAGAGTTCCAAACACATCTATCATATAGAAACCGAAAAATTCATACTGTTACTGGAAACGAACGCTATAACCTAGTAGAATGAAAATTGGGCAGCCAAGTGGGCTTCTTCAACTGATCATTACCACCAAGTATTATCAAGATTGGGTGAAAAAATATTTGCGTAGGTTTCAGAACACTAGTAGTTTTTTGGAAGCTTGGCAAATCCTTTCAAATGAAAGTGTCTTTCGCCAGTGTCTGCTTAGGGCTGCTTCAAGAGGAAACAAACCATAGAGATAGAATTTAGAACTACTTTATTGTGTCAAGTTTCAAAGAGCTAGCACAAACCGTCTTAGATTTAGAGTTCCAAATACACCTATCTATAATGTGGAAAAACAGAGTTGAACCGAAAAATTCTAACTGTTACTGGAAACGAACGCTTCAACCTAGTAGAATGAGAATTGGGCAGCCATGTGGGCTTATTGAACTGATCATTACCACCAAGTATCATCAAGATTGGGTGAAAAAATATTTGCTGAGATTTCAGAAAACTAGCAGTTTTTTGGAAGCTTGGCAACCCCTTTCAAATGACAGTAGCTTTTGCTAGAGTCTGCTTAAGGGGTACTTCAACATGAATCAAACCATAGAGATAGAAGTTAGAACTACTTTATAATGTCAAGTTTTAAAAAGCTAGCACAAACCGTCTTAGATTTAGAGTTCCAAACACACCTATCTATATTGTGGAAAACAAAGATAAACCGAAAAATTCAAGCTGTTACTGGAAACGAACGCTTCAACCTAGTAGAATGAAAATCGGGCACCCAAGTGGGCTTCTTGAACTGATCATTATCAACAAGTATCCTCAAGATTGGGTGAAAAATTATTTGCTGAGATTTTAGAAACCTAGTATTTTTTGGAAGCTTGGCAACCCTTTCAAATGAAAGTGTCTTTCGCCAGTCTCTGCTTAGGGCTACTTCAAGAGGAAAACACCCATAGAGAGAAAACTTAGAACTACTTTATTGTGTCAAGTTTCAAAAAGCTAGCAAAAACAGTCTTAGATTTAGAGTTCCAAATACACCTATCAATATTGTGGAAAACACAGTTTAACCAAAAAATTCAAACTGTTACTGGAAACGAATGCTTCAACCTAGTAGAATGAAAACTGGGCAGCCAAGTGGGCTTCTTCAACTGATCATTACCACCAGGTATAATCAAGATTGGGTGAAAAAAATATTTGCTGAGATTTCAGAAATCTAGTTTTTTGGAAGCTTAGCAACCCCTTTCAAATGAAAGTCTCTTTCGCCAGTCTCTGCTTAGGGCTACTTCAAGAGGAAACAAACCATAGAGAGAGAACTTAGAACTACTTTATTGTGTCAAGATTCAAAGAGCTAGCACAAACCGTGTTTGATTTAGAGTTAAAAACGCATCTATCTATATAGGAGAAAACAGAGTAAAATTGAAAAATTCAAAGTGTTACTGGAAACGAACGCTTCAACCTAGTAGAATGAAAATTGGGCAGCCAAGTGGGCTTATTGAACTGATCATTACCACCAAGTATCATCCAGATTGGGTGAAAAAATATTTTCTGAGATTTCAGAAAAATACTAGTTTTTTGGAAGCTTGGCAACCCCTTTCAAATGAAAGTGTCTTTCGCCAGTTTCTGCTTAGGTCTACTACAAGAGGAAACAAACCATAGAGATAGAAGTTAGAACTATTTTATTGTGTCCTATTTCAAAGAGCTAGCACAAACCGTCTTCGATATAGTGTTCCAAATATACCTATTGTATTGTGGAAAACAGATTTAAACCGAAAATGTCAAACTGTTACTGGATACGAACGCTTCAACCTAGTAGAATGAAAATTTGGCAGCCAAGTGGGCTTATTCAACTGATCATTACCACCTAGTATCATCCAGATTCGGTGAAAAATTACTTGCTGAAATTTCAGAAAACTGGTAGTTTTTTGGAAGCTTGGCAACCCCTTTCAATTAAAGAGTCTTTCACCAGTATCTGCTTAAGCCTACTTCAAGAGGAAACAAACCATAGAGATAGAACCTAGAACTACTTTATTGTGACAAGTTTCAAGGAGCTATCACAAACCATGTTTGATTTAGAGTTCCAAACACATCTATCTATATAGGAGAAAACAGAGTGAAACCGAAAAATTCAAACTGTTACAGGAAATGAACGCTTCAAACTAGTAAAATAAAAATTGAGCAGCCAAGTGGGCTTATTGAACTGATCATTACCACCAAGTATCATCAAGATTTGGTGAAAAAAAATTTGCTGTGATTTCAGAAAATTATTAGTTTTTTAAAAGCTTGGCAACCCCTTTCAAATGAAAGTGTCTTTCGTGAGTGTCTGCTTAGGGCTACTTCAAGAGGACACAAACCGTAGAGATATAAGTTAGAACTACTTTATTATGTCAAGTTTTAAAGAGCTAGCACAAACCGTCTTAGATTTAGAGTTAAAATACACCTATCTATATTGTGGAAAACAGAGTTAAACCGAAAAATTCAAACTGTTACTGGAAACGAATGCTTCAACCTAGTAGAATGAAAATTGGGCAGCCAAGTGGGCTTAATGATCTGATCATTACCACCAAGTATCATCAAGATTGGGTGAAAATATATTTGCTGAGATTTCAGAAAACTAGTAGTTTTTTGGAAGCTTGGCAACCCCTTTCAAATGAAAGTGTCTTTCGAGAGTCTCTTCTTAGTGCTACTTCAAGAGGAAACAAAGCATAGAGAGAGAACTTAGAACTACTTTATTGTGTCAAGTTTCAAGCAGCTAGCACAACCGTGTTTGATTTAGAGTTCCAAACACATCTATCTATATTGGAGAAAACACAGTGAAATTGAAAAATTCAAAGTGTTACTGGACACGAACACTTCACCCTAGTAGAATGAAAATTTGGCAGCCAAGTGGGCTTATTGAACTGCTCATTACCACCATGTATCATCAACATTGGGTGAAAAAATATTTGCTGAGATTTCAGAAAAATACTAGTTTTTTGGAAGCTTGGCAACCCCGTTCAAATGAAAGTCTCTTTCGCCAGTGTTTGCTTAGGGCTACTTCAAGATGAAACAAATCATATAGCTAGAAGTTAGAACTACATTATTGTGTCAAGTTTCAAAGAGCTAGCACAACCGTCTTAGATTTAGAGTTCCAAATACACCTCTCTATATTGTGGAAAACAGAGTTAAACCGAAAAATTCAAATTGTTACTGGAAACGAACGCTTCAACCTAGTACAAATAAAATTGGGCAGCCAGGTGGGCTTCTTGAACTGATCATTACCACCAAGTAACATCAAGATTGGGTGAAAAAATATTTGCATAGATTTCAGAAAACTATTAGTTTTATGGAAGCTTGGCAACCCCTTTCAAATTAAAGTGTCTTTCTCCAGGTTCTGCTTTGGGCTACTTCAAGAGGAAACAAACTATAGAGATAGAAGTTAGAACTACTTTATTGTGTCATGTTTTAAAGAGCTAGCACAAACCGTCTTAGATTTAGAGTTCCAAATACACCTATCTATATTGTGGAAAACAGAGTTAAACCGAAAAATTCAAACTGTTACTGGAAACGAATGCTACAACCTTTTAGAATTAAAATATTGCAGCCAAGTGGGCTTCTTGAACTGATCATTACCACCAAGTATCATCAAGATTGGGTGAAAAAATATTTGCTGAGATTTCAGAAAACTAGTAGTTTTTTGGAAGCTTGGCAACCTCTTTCAAATGAAAGTGTCATTTGCCAGTCTCTGCTTAAGCCTACTTCAAGAGAAAACGTACCATAGAGAAAGAACTTGCAACTACTTTATTGTGTCAAGTTTCAAGGAGCTAGCACAAACCATGTTTGATTTAGAGTTCCAAACACATCTATCTTATAGAAACCAAAAAATTCATACTGTTACTGGAAACGAACGCTATAACCTAGTAGAATGAAAATTGGGCAGTCAAGTGAGCTTTTTCAACTGATCAATACCACCAAGTATCATCAAGATTGGGTGAAAAAAATATTTGCGTAGGTTTCAGAACACTAGTAGTTTTTTGGAAGCTTGGCAAATCCTTTCAAATGAAAGTGTCTTTCACCAGTGTCTGCTTAGGGCTACTTCAAGAGGAAACAAACCATAGAGATAGAATTTAGAACTACTTTATTGTGTCAAGTTTTAAACAGCTAGCACAAACCGTGTTAGATTTAGAGTTCAAATACACCTATCTATATTGTGAAAAAAAAATTTAAACCGAAAAATTCAAACTGTTACTGGAAACGAATGCTTCAACCTAGTAGAATGAAAATTGGGGAGCCAGGTGGGCTTTTGAACTGATCATTACCACCAAGTATCATCAAGATTGGGTTAAAAAATATTTGCTGAGATTTTAGAAAACGAGTAGTTTTTGGGAAGCTTGGCAACCCCTTTCAAATGAAAGTGTCTTTTACCAGTGTCTGCTTAGGGCAACGTCAAGAGTAAAGAAAGCCTATAGAGAGAACTTAAAACTACTTTATTTAGTCAAGATTCAAGGAGCTAGAACAAACCGTGTTTGATTTAGAGTTCCAAATACACCTATCTATATAGGAGAAAACAGAGTGAAACCGAAAAATTCAAACTTTTACTGGAAAGGAAGGCTTCAACCTAGTAGAATGAAAATTGGGCAGCCAAGTGGGCTTATTGAACTGATCATTAACAGCAAGTATCATCAAGATTGGGTGAAAAAATATTTGCTGGGATTTCAGAAAACTAAATTTTTTTGGAAGCTTGGCAAATTCTTTCAAGTGAAAGTGTCTTTCGCCAGTCTCTGCTTAGGGCTACTTCATGAGGAAGCAAACCATAGAGAGAGAAGTTAGAACTACTTTATTGTGTCAAGATTCAAGGAGCTAGCACAAACCGTGTTTGATTTAGAGTTCCAAACACATCTATCTATATAAGAGAAAACAGAGTGAAATTGAAAAATTCAAGTTGTATTGGAAACGAACGCTTCAAACTAGTAGAATGAAAATTGGGCACCCACGTGGACTTATTGAACTGATAATTACCACCAAGTGTCATCAAGATTGGGTGAAAAAATATTTGCTGAGATTTCAGAAAACTCATAGTTTTTTGGAAGCTTGGCAACCCCTTTCAAATTAAAGTGTCTTTCGCCAGTCTCTGCTTAGGGCTTCTTCTGGAGGAAACAAAATAGTGATAGACGTTAGAACTACTTTATTGTGTCAAGTTTTTAAGAGCTAGCACAATCCGTCTTAGATTTAGATTTCCAAATACACCTATTTATATTGTGGAAAACAGAGTTTAACCGAAAAATTCAAACTGTTACTGGAAATGAACGCTTCAACCTAGTGGAATGAAAATTGGGCAGCGCAGTGGGCTTATTGAACTGATCATTATTACCAAGTATCATCAAGATTGGGTGAAAAAATAATTGCGTAGGTTTCAGAAAACTAGTAGGTTTTTGGAAGCTTGGCAACCCCTTTCAAATGAAAGTGTCTTTCGCCAGTCTCTGCTTAGGGCTACTTCAGGAGGAAACGAACCATAGAGATAGAAGTTACAACTATTTTATTGTGTCAAGTTTCAAAGAGCTAGCACAAACCGTTTTTGATTTAGAATTCCAAACACATCTATCTATACAGGAGAGAACAAAGTGAAACCGGAAAATTCAAACTGTTAATGGAAACAAACGCTTCTACCAAGTAGAATGAAAATAGGGCAGCCAAGTGGGCTTAGTGAACTGATAATTACCACCAAGTATCATCAAGATTGGGTGAAAAATATTTGCTGAAATTTCAGAAAACTAGTCGTTTTTGGATACTTGGCAACCCCTTTCAAATGAAAGTGTCTTTCACCAGTCTCTGCTTAAACCTACTTCATGAGAAAAAAAAAAACATGAAGAGGGAACTTAGAACAACATTATTGTGTCAAGTTTCAAGGAGCTAGCACAAACAGTGTTTGATTTAGAGTTCCAAACACATCTATCTATATAGGAGAAAACAGAGTGAAATTGAAAAATTCAAAGTGTTACTGGAAACGAACCCTTCAACCTAGTAGAATGAAAGTTGGGCAGCCAAGTGGGCTTATTGAACTGATCATTACCACCAAGTATCATCAGATTGGGTGCAAAATGTTTGCTGAGATTTCAGAAAACTATTAGTTTTTGGAAGCTTGACAACCCCTTTCAAATGAAAGTGTCTTTTGCCAGTGTCTGCTTAGGGCTACTTCAAGAGGAAACAAACCATAAAGATAGAAGTTAGAACTAATTTATTGTGTCAACTTTTAAAGAGCTAACACAAACCGTCTTAGATTTAGAGTTCCAAATACACTTATCTATGTTGTGGAAAACAGAGTTAAACCGAAAAATTCAAACTGTTACTGGAAATGAATGCTTCATCCTAGTAGAATAAATATTGGGCAGCCAAGTGGCTTATTGAACAGATCATTACCACCAAGTATCATTAAAGATTGGGTGAAAAAATATTTGCTGAGATTCCAGAAAACTAGTAGTTTTTTGGAAGCTTGGCAACCACTTTCAAATGAAAGTGTCTTTCGCCAGTCTCTGCTTAGGGCTACTTCTGGAGGAAACAAACCATAGAGATAGAACTTAGAACTACTTTATTTGATCAAGTTTCAAGGAGCTACCACAAACCGTGTTTGATTTAGAGTTCCAAACACATCTATCTATATAGGAGAAAACAGAGTGAAATTGAAAAATTCAACGTTTTACTGGAAATGAACACTTCAACCTAGTAGAATGAAAATTGGGCAGCCAAGTGGGTTCTTGAACTGATCATTTCCACAAAGTATCATCAAGATTGGCTGAAAATATATTTGCTGAGATTTCAGAAAACTAGTAGATTTTTGGAAGCTTGGCAACACCTTTCAAATGAAAGTGTCTTTCCCTAGTGTCTGCTTAGGGATACTTCAAGAGGAAACAAACCATAGAGATAGATGTTAGCCCTACTTTATTGTGTCAAGTTTTAAAAAGCTAGCACAAACCGTCTTAAATTTAGAGTTTCAAATACACATATCTATATTGTGGACAACAGAGTTATTCCGAAAAACTCAAACTCTTACTGGAAACGAACGCTTCAACCTAGTAGAAGGAAAATTGGGCAGCCACGTGGGCTTCTTGAACTGATCATTACCACCAAGTATCATCAAGATTGGGTGAAAAAATATTTGCTGAGATTTCAGAAAACTAGTAGTTTTTTGGAAGCTTGGCAACCCCTTTCAAATGAAAGTGTCTTTCGCCAGTCTCTGCTTAAGTCTACTTCAAGAGAAAAGAAACCATAGAGATAGAATTTAGAACTACTTTATTGTGTCAAGTTTCAATGAGCTAGCACAAACCATGTTTGATTTAGAGTTCCAAACACATATATCTATATAGAAGAAAACAGAGTGAAACCGAAAAATTCATACTGTTACTGGAAACGAGCGCTTCAATCTAGTAGAAAAAAAATTGAGCAGCCAAGTGTGCTTATTGAACTGATCATTACCACCAAGTATCATCAATAATGGGTGAAAAAATATTTGCTGAGATTTCAGAAAACTAGTAGTTTTTTGGAAGCTTGGCAAACCCTTTCAAATGAAAGTGTCTTTCACCAGTGTCTGCTTAGGGCTACTTCAAGAGTAAACAAACCATAGAGATAGAACGTAGAAATACTTTATTGGGTCCAGTTTCAAGGAGTTAGCACAAACTGTTTTTGATTTACAGTTCCAAACACATCTATCTATAAAAGATAAATCAGAGTGAAATTGAAAATTTCAAAGTGTTACTGGAAATGAACGCTTTATCCTAGTAGAATGAAAATTGTGCAGCCTAGTGGGCTTATTGAACTGATCATTACCACCAAGTATCATCAAGATTGGGTGAAAAAATATTTGCTGAGATTTCAGAAATCTTGTAGTTTTTTGGAAGCTTGGCAACCCCTTTCAAATGAAAGTGTCTTTCACCAGTCTCTGTTTAAGCCTACTTCAAGTGGAAACAAACCATAGATAGAATTTAGAACTACTTTCTTGTGTCAATTTCAAAGAGCTAGCAAAAACCATCTTAGATGTAGAGTTCCAAATACACCTATCGTTATTGTGGAAAACAGAGTAAAACAGAAAAATTCAAACTGTTACTGGAAATGAACGCTTCAACATAGTAGAGTAATATTGGGAAGCCAAGTGGGCTTATTGATCTGATCATTACCACCAAGTATCGTCAAGATTGGGTGAAAAAATATTTACTGAAATTTCAGAGAACTATTAGTTTTTTTTAAAGCTTGGCCACCCGTTTCAAATGAAAGTGTCTTTTGCCAGTATCTGCTTAGGGCTACTTCAAGAAGAAACAAACCATAGAGATAGGACTTAGAACTTCTTTATTGTGTCAAGTTTCAAAGAGCTAGGACAAACTGTGTTTGATTCAGAATTCCAAACACATCTAATTATATAGAAGAAAACAGAGTGAAACCGAAAAATTCAAAGTGTTACTGGAACCGAAAGGTTTAAACTAGTAGAATGAAAATAGGGCAGCCAAGTGTGATTCTTGAACTGGTCATTACCACCAAGTATCATCAAGATTGGGTGAAAAAACATTTGCTGAGATATCAGAAAACTAGTAGTCTTTTGGAATCTTGGCAACCCCTTTCAAATGAAAGTGTCTTTCGTGAGTCTCTGCTTAAGCCTACCTCAAGAGGAAAGAAACTATTGAGATAGAACTTAGACTACTTTATTGTGTCAACTTTCAAGGAGCTAGCACAAACCGTGTTTGATTTAGAGTTCAAAACACATCTTAGTATACAGGAGAACAGAGTGAAATTGAAAATTTCATAGTGTTACTGGAAACGAACGCTTCATCCTAGTACAATGAAAATTGGGGAGCCAAGTGGGCTTATTGAACTGATCATTACCACCAAGTATCATCAAGATTGGGTGAAAAATATTTGCTGAGATTTCAGAAAACTGTTAGTTTTTTGGAAGCTTGGCAACCCCTTTCAAATGAAAGTGTCTTCCGCCAGGCTCTGCTTAAGGCTACTTCAAGAGGAAACAAACCATAGAGATAGAACTTAGAACTACTTTATTGTGTCAAGTTTCAAGGAGCCAGCACAAACCGTGTTTGATTTAGAGTTCCAAACACATCTATCTATATAGGAGAAAACAGATTGAAATTGAAAAATTCAAAGTGTTACGGGAAACGAACGCTTCAACCCTTTAGAATGAAAATAGGGCAGCCAAGTGGGCTTATTGAACTGATCATTACCACCAAGTATCATCAAGATTGCGTGAAAATATATTTTCTGAGATTTCAGAAAACTAGTAGGTTTTTGGAAGTTTGGCAACCCCTTTCAAATGAAAGTGTCTTTCGCCAGTCTCTGCTTAGGGCTACTTCAAGAGGAAACAAACCATAGAGACAGAACTTGGAACAACTTTAATGTGCCAAGTTTCAAAGAGCTAGGACCAACCGTGTTTGATTTAGAATTCCAAACATATCTATCTACATTGAAGAAAACAGAGTGAAACTAAAAATTCAAACTGTTGCTGGAAACGAATGCTTCAAACAAGTAGAATGAAACTAAAGCAGCCATGTGGGCTTATTGAACTCATCATTACCACCAAGTATCATCAAGATTGGGTGAAAAAATATTTGCTGAGATTTCAGAAAACTAGTAGTTTTTTGGATGCTTGGCAACCCCTTTCAAATGAAAGTGTCTTTCGCCAGTCTCTGCTTAAGCCTACTTCAAGAGAAAACAAACCATAGAGATAGAACTTAGAACTACTTTATTGTGTGAAGTTTCAAAGAGCTAGCACAAATCATGTTCGATTTAGAGTTCCAAACACATCTATCTATATAGGAGAAAACAGAATAAAACCGAAAAATTTAAACCGTTACTGGAAATGAACGCTTCAACCTAGTAGAATGAAAATTGGGCAGCCAAGTGGGCTTACTGAACTGATCATTACCACCAAGTATCGTCGAGATAGGGTGAAAAAATCTATAATGAGATTTCAGAAAATTATTAGTTTTTGGGAAGCTTGGCAACCCCTTTCAAATGAAAGTGTCTATCGCCAGTGTCTCCTTAGGGCTACTTCGAGAGGAAACAAACCATAGAGAGAGAAGTTAGAACTACTTTGTTGTGTCAAGTTGTAAAGAGCTAGCACAAACCGTCTTGTATTTAGAGTTCCAAATACACCTATCGATATTGTGGAAAACAGAGTAAAACCGAAAAAATTAAACTGTTACTGGAAATGAACGCTTCAACCTAGTAGATTGAAAATTGGGAATCCAAGTGGGCTTATTGAACTGATCATTACCAGAAAGTATCATCAAGATTGGGTCAAAACATATTTGCTGAGATTTCAGAAAACTAGTAGTTTTTTGGAAGCATGGCAACAACTTTTAAATGAAAGTGTCTTTCGGCAGTCTCTGCTTAAGCCTACTTCAAGAGGAAAAAAACAATAGATATAGAACTTAGAACTACTTTATTGTGTCTAGTTTCTAGGAGCCAGCACAAACCATGTTTGATTTAGAGTTCCAAACACATCTATCTATATATTAGAAAACAGAGTGAAATTGAAAAATTCAAAGTGTTACGGGAAACGAAATCTTCAACCTAGTAGAATGAAAATAGGGCAGGCAAGTGGGCTTATTTAAGTGATCATTACCACCAAGTATCATAAAGATTGGGTTAAAAAATATTTCCTGAGTTTTCAGAAAACTAGTAGATTTTTGGAAGCATGGCAACCCCTTTCAAATGAAAGTGTCTTTCGCCAGTCTCTGATTATGCCTACGTCAAGAGGAAACAAACCATAGAGATAGAACTTAGAACAACTTTATTGTGTCAAGTTTCAAGGAGCTAGCACAAAGCATGTTTGATTTAGAGTTCCAAACACATCTATCTATATAGGAGAAAACAGAGTAAACCGAAAAATTAAAACTGTTACTGGAAACGAACGCTTCAACCTAGTAGAATAAAAATTGGGAAGCCAAGTGGGCTTATTGAACTGATCATTACCACCAAGTATCATCAAGATTGGGTCAAAACATATTTGCTGAGATTTCAGAAAACTAGTAGTTTTTTGGAAACTTGGAAACCCCTTTTAAATGAAAGTGTCTTTCGCCAGTCTCTGCTTAAGCCTACTTCAAGAGGAAACAAACGATAGATATCGAACTTAGAACTACTATATTGTGTCTAGTTTCTAGGAGCCAGCACAAACCATGTTTGATTTAGAGTTCCAAACACATCTATCTATATATTAGAAAACAGAGTGAAATTGAAAAATTCAAAGTGTTACGGGAAACGAACTCTTCAACCTAGTAGAATGAAAATAGGGCAGGCAAGTGGGCTTTTTAAAGTGATCATTACCACCAAGTATCAAAAAGATTGGGTTAAAAAATATTTCCTGAGTTTTCAGAAAACTAGTAGATTTTTGGAAGCTTGGCAACCCCTTTCAAATGAAAGTGTCTTTCACCAGTCTCTGATTATGCCTACTTCAAGAGGAAACAAAGCATAGAGATAGAACGTAGAACAACTTTATTGTGTCAAGTTTCAAGGAGCTAGCACAAACCATGTTTGATTTAGAGTTCCAAACACATCTATCTATATAGGAGAAAACAGAGTTAACCGAAAAATTCAAACTGTTACTGGAAACGAACGCTTAAACCTAGTAGAATAAAAATTGGGAAGCCAAGTGGGCTTATTGAACTGATCATTACCACCAAGTATCATCAAGATTGGGTCAAAACATATTTGCTGAGATTTCAGAAAACTAGTAGTTTTTTGGAAGCTTGGCTACCCCTTTCAAATGAAAGTTTCTTTCGCCAGTCTCTGCTTAAGCCTACTTCAAGAGAAAACAAACCATAGAGATAGAACTTAGAACTACTTTATTGTGTCAAGTTTCAAGAAAGCTAGCACAAACCGTGTTTGATTTAGAGTTCCAAACACATCTATCTATATAAGAGAAAACAGAATGAAACCGAAAAATTCAAACTGTTCCTGGAAACGAACTCTTCAACATAGTAGAATGAAAATTGGGCAGCCAAGTGGGCATATTGAACTGATCATTACCACCGAGTGTCATCAAGATTGGGTGAAAAAATATTTGTCGAGACTTCAGAAAACTAATAGTTATTTGGAAGCTTGGCAACCCCTTTCAAATGAAAGTGTCTTTCGCCAGTCTCTGCTTAGGACTACTTCAAGAGAAAACAAACCATAGAGAGAGAACTTAGAACTACTTTATTGTGTCAAGTTTCAAAGAGCTAGGACAAACCGTCTTAGATTTAGATTTCCAAAACACCTATCGATATTTTAGAAAACTGAGTAAACCGAAAAATTCAAACTGTAACTGGAAACGAACGCTTCATCCTAGTAGAATAAAAATTGGGAAGCCAAGTGTTCTTATTGAACTGATCATTACCACCAAGTATCATCAAGATTGGGTCAAAACATATTTGCTGAGATTTCAGAAAACTAGTAGTTTTTTGGAAGCTTGGCAACCCCTTTCAAATGAAAGTGTCTTTCGCCAGTCTCTGTGTAAGCCTACTTCAATAGAAAACAAACCATAGAGATAGAAGTTAGAACTACTTATTGTGTCAAGTTTCAAAGAGCTGGCACAAACTGTGTTTGATTTAGAGTTCCAAACACATCTATCTATATAGGAGAAAACAGATTGAAACCGAAGAATTCAAACTGTTAATGGAAACGAACACTTCAACCTAGTAGAATGAAAATTTGGCAGCCAAGTGGGCTTACTGAACTGATCATTACCACCAAGTATGTCAAGATTGGGTTAAAAAATCTTTAATGAGATTTCAGAAATGTATTAGTTTTTTGGAAGCTTGGCAACCCCTTTCAAATGAAAGTGTCTTTCGCCAGTGTCTGCTTAGGGCTACTTCAAGCGGAAACAAACCATAGAGATAGAAGTTAGAACTATTTTATTGTGTCAAGTTTCAAAAGCTAGCACAAACAGTCTTGGATTTAGAGTTCCAAATACACCTATCTATATTGTGGAAAACAGAGTTAAACCGAAAAATTCAAACTGTTACTGGAAATGAACTCTTCAACCTAGTAGAATGAAAATTGGGCAGCCAAGTAGTCTTATTGAACTGATCATTACCACCAAGTATCATCAAGATTGGTTGAAAAAATATTTGCTGAGTTTCCAGAAAACTAGTCGTTTTTCAGGAAGCTTGGAAACGCCTTTCAAATGAAAGTGTCTTTCGAAAGTTTCTGCTTAGGACAACTTCAAAAGGAAACCACCATTAGAGAGAGAACTTAGAACTACTTTATTGTGTCAAGTTTCAAAGAGCTAGCACAAACCGTCTTAGATTTAGAGTTCCAAATACACCTATCGATATTGTGGAAAACAGAGTAAAACCGAAAAATTCAAACTATTACTGGAAATGAACGCTTCAACCTAGTAGAATGAAAATTGGGAAGCCAAGTGGGCTTATTAAGCTGATCATTACCACCAAGTATCATCAAGATTGGGGGAAAAAATATTTGCTGTGATTTCAGAAATCTAGTAGTTTTTTGGAAGCTTGGCAACCCCTTTGAAATGAAAGTGTCTTTCGCCAGTCTCTGCTTAAGCGTACTTCAAGAGGAAACAAACCATAGAGATAGAACTTAGAACTACTTTATTGTGTCAAGTTTCAAGGAGCTATCACAAACCTTGTTTGATTTAGAATTCCAATCACATCTATCTATATAGGAGAAAACAGAATAAAAGGAAAAATTCAATATGTTACTGGAAACAAACGCTTCAACCTAGTAGAACAAAAATTGGGAAGCCAAGTGGGCTTATTGAACTGATCATTACCAGCAAGTATCATCAAGATTAGGTGAAAAAATATTTGCTGAGATTTCAGAAAACTAGTAGTTTTTTGGAAGCATGGCAACCCCTTTTAAATGAAAGTGTCTTTCGCCAGTCTCTTCTTATGGCTATTCAAGATGAAACAAACCATAGACATAGAACATAGAACTACATTGTTGTGTCAAGTTTCAAGGAGCTAGCACAAACCATGTTTGATTTAGAGTTCTAAACACATCATACTATATAGGAGAAAAGAGTGAAATTGATTTCAAAGTGTTACGGGAAACGAACTCTTCAAACTAGTAGAAGAGTAGACAGAGTGAAACCAAAAAATACAAACTGTTACTGGAAACGAATGCTTCAACCTAGTAGAATGAAAATTTGGCAGCCAAGTGGGCTTATTGAACTGATCATTACCACCAAGTTTCATCAAGATTGGGTGAAAAAATATTTACTGAGATTTCAGAAAACTGGATGTTTTTTGGATGCTTGGCAACCCCTTTCAAATGAAAGTGTCTTTCACCAGTGTCTGCTTACGGCTACTTCAATAGTAAACAAAGCATAGAGAGAGAACTTATAACTACTTTATTGTGTCTAGTTTCAAGGAGCTAGCACAAACCCTGTTTGATTTAGAGTTCCAAACACATCTATCTATATAGAAGAAAACAGAAATGAAGCCGAAAAATTCAAACTGTTCATGGAAACGAACGCTTCAACCTAGTAGAATGAAAATTGGGCAGCCAAACGGGCTTATTGCACTCATCATTACCAGAAAGTATCCTCAAGATTGGGTAAAAAAATATTAGCTGAGATTTCAGAAAACTAGTAGTTTTTTGGAAGCTTGGCAACCCCTTTCAAATGAAAGAGTCTTTCGCCAGTCTCTGCTTAGGGCTACTTCAAGAGGAAACAAACTATAGAGATAGGACTTAGAACTATTTATTGTGTCAAGTTTCAAAGAGCTAGGACAAACCGTGTTTGATTTAGAATTCCAAACATATCTATCTATATAGAAGAAAACAGAGTGAAGCCAAAAAATTCAAACTGTTACTGGAAACGAACGCTTCAACCTAGTAGAATGAAAATTGGGCAGCCAAGTGGGCTTATTGAACTTATCATTACCACCAAGTATCATCAAGATTGGGTGAAAAAACATTTGCTGAGATTTCAGAAATCTTGTACTTTTTTGGAAGGTTGGCAACTCCTTTCAAATGCAAGTGTCTTTTGCCAGTCTCTGCTTAGGGCTACTTCAAGAGGGAACAAACCATAGTGAGAGAACTTAGAACTACTTTGTTGTGTCAAGTTTCAAGGAGCTAGCACAAACCGTGTTTGATTTAGAGTTCCAAACACATCTATCTATATAGGAGAAAAAGGACTGAAACCAAAAAATACAAACTTTTACTGGAAACGAATGCTTAAACCTAGTAGAATGAAAGTAGGGCAGGCAAGTGTGCTTATTGAACTGATCATTACCACCAAGTATCATCAAGATTGGGTGAAAAAATATTTGCTGAGATTTCAGAAAACTAGGAGTTTTTTGGAAGATTGGCAGCCCCTTTCAAATGAAAGTGCCTTTCGTCAGTGTCTGCTAAGAGCTACTTCAAGAGGAAACAAACCATAGAGATAGAAGTTAGAACTACTTTATTGTGTCAAGTTTCAAAGAGCTGGCACAAAGGGTCTTAGATTTAGAGTTCCAAATACACCTATCTATATTGTGGAAAACAGAGTTAAACTGAAAAATTCAAACTGTTATTGGAAACGAACGTTTCCACCTAGTAGAATGAAAATAGGGCAGCCAAGAGGGCTTATTGAACTGATCATTTCCACCAAGTATCATCAAGATTGTGTGAAAAAATATTTGCTGAGATTTCAGAAAACTAGTAGTATTTTGGAAGCTTGGCAACCCCTTTCATAGGAAAGTGTCTTTCGCGAGTCTCTTCTTAAGCATACTTCAAAATGAAACCAATCAGAGAGATAGAAGTTAGCACTACTTATTGTGTCAAGTTTCATAAAGCTAGCACAAACCGTGTTTGATTTAGAGTTCCAAACACATCTATCTATATGTGAGAAAACAGAGTGAAACCGAAAAATACAAAATGTTACTCCAAACGAACTAGTCAACCTAGTAGGATTAAAATTGGGCAGCCAAGTAGGCTTATTAAACTGATCATTCCGTCCAAGTATCATCAAGTTTGGGTGAAAAAATACTTGCTGAGATTACAGAAAACTAGTAGTTTTTTGGAAGCTTGGCAACTCCTTTCAAATGAAAGTGTGTTTCACCAGTCTGGGCTTAGGGCTACTTCAAGAGGAAACAAACCATACAGATAGAACTTTGAACTACTTTATTGTGTCAAGTTTCAAGGAGCTAGCACAAACCATGTTAGATTTAGAGTTCCAAATACATCTATCTATATAGGAGAAAACAGAGTAAACCGAAAAATTCAAACTGTTACTGGAAACGAACGCCTCAACCTAGTAGAATAAAAATTGGGAAGCCAAGTGGGCTTATTGAACTGATCATTACCACCAAGTATCATCAAGATTGGGCAAAACATATTTGCTGAGATTTCAGAAAACTAGTAGTTTTTTGGAAGTTTGGAAACTACTTTCAAATGGAAGTGTCTTTCACCAGTCTCTACTTAAGCCTACTTCAAGAGAAAACAAACCATAGAGATAGAACTTAGAACTACTTTATTATGTCAAGTTTCAAAAGCTAGCACAAACCGTGTTTGATTTAGAGTTCCAAACATATCTATCTATCTCGGAGAAAACAGAATGAAACCAAAAATTTCAAACTGTTCCTGGAAACTAAAGCTTCAACTTAGTAGAATGAATATTGGGCAGCCAAGTGGGCTTACTGAACTGATCATTACCACCAAGTAAGGTCAAGATTGTGTGAAAAAAACTTTAATGAGATTTCAGAAAAGTATTAGTTTTTTGGAAGCTTGGAAACCCGTTTCAAATGAAAGTGTCTTTCGCCATTTTATGCTTAGGGGTACTTCAAGAGGAAACAAACCATAGAGACAGAACTTAGAACTACTTTATTGTGTCAAGTTTCAAAAAGCTAGCACAAACCGTGTTTGATTTAGAGTTCCAAAAACTTCTCTCTATATAGGAGAATACAGAGTGAAACCGAAAAATACAAACTGTTACTGGAAACGAACGCTTCAACCTAGTAGAATGAAAATAGGGATTCTAGTGGGATTATTGAACTGATCATTACCACCACGTATCATCAAGATTGTGTGAAAAAATATTTGCTGAGATTTCAGAAAACTAGTTGTTTTTTGGAAGCTTGGCAATCCCTTTCAAATGAAAGTGTCTTTCGCCAATGTCTGCTTAGGGCTACTTCATGAGGAAGCAAACCATAGAAAAAGAAGGTAGAACTACTTTATTCTGTCAAGTTTCAAAGAGCTAGCACAAACCCTCTTAGATTTAGAGTTCCAAATACACCTATGTATATTGTGGAAAACAGAGTTAAACCGGAAAATTCAAACTGTTACTGGAAACGAACGCTTCAACCTAGTAGAATGAAAATTGGGCAGCCAAGTGGGCTTATTGAACAGATCATTACCACCAAGTATCGTCAAGATTGGGTGAAAAAATATTTGCTGAGATTTCAGAAAACTAGTAGTTTTTTTGAAGCTTGGCAACCCCTTTCAAATGAAAGTGTCTTTCACAAGTCTCTGCTTAGGGCTACTTCAAAAGGAAACCAAGCATAGATTTAGAACTTAGAACTGCTTCATTGTGTCATGTTTCAAAGAGCTAGGACTAACCTTGTTTGATTTAGAGTTCCAAACACATCTATCTATATAGGAGAATACAGAGTGTAAACGAAAAATACAAAGTGTTACTCGAAACGAACGCTTCAACCTAGTAGAATGAAATGTGGGCAGCCAAGTGGGCTTATTGAACTGATCATTACCACCAAGTATCAACCACATTGGGTGAAAAAGTATTTGCTGAGATTTCAGAAAACTATTAGTTTTTTGGAAGCTTCGCAACACCTTTCAAATGAAAGTGTCTTTCTCCAGTGTCTGCTTAGGGCTACTTCAAAGGAATCAGTCAATGGAGATAGAAGTTTGAACTACTTTATTGTGTCAAGTTTTAAAGAGCTAGCACAAACCGTCTTAGATTAAGAGTTCCAAATACACCTATGTACATTGTGGAAAACAGAGTTAATCCGAAAAATTCAAACTGTACTGGAACCGAACGCTTCAACCTAGTAGGATTAAAATTGGGCAGCCAAGTGGGCTTCTTGAACTGATCATTACCACCAAGTATCATCAAGATTGGGTGAAAAAATATTTGCTGAGATTTCCGAAAACTAGTAGTTTTTTGGAAGCTTGGCAACCCATTTCAAATGAAAGTGTCTTTCGCCAGTCTCTGCTTAAGACTACTTTTAGAGGAAACAAACCATAGAGATAGAACATAGAACTACTTTATTGTGTCAAGTTTCAAAGTCCTGGGACAAACCGTGTTTGATTTAAATTCCAATCACATCTATCTATATTGTGGAAAACAGAGTGAAACCGAAAATTTCAAACTGTTACTTGAAACGAACGCTTCAAACTAGTAGAATGAAAATAGGGCTTCCAGTGGGCTGATTGAACTGATTAATACCACCAAGATTCATCAAGATTTAGTGAAAAAATATTTGCTGAGATTTCAGAAAACTAGGAGTTTTTTGGAAGATTGGCGGCCCCTTTCAAATGAAAGTGTCTTTTGCCAGTCTGTGCTTAGTGCTACGTCAAGAGGAAACAAAACATAGAGAGAGAACTTAGAACTACTTTATTGTGTCAACTTTCAAGGAGCTAGCACAAACCGTGTTTGATTTAATGTTCCAAACACATCTATCTATTTAGGAGAAAACAGAGTGAAATTGAAAAATTCAAAGTGTTACTGGGAACGAACGCTTCAAACAAGTAGAATAAAAATTGGGAAGCCAAGTGGGCTTATTGAACTGATCATTACCACCAAGTATCATCAAGATTGGGCAAAACATATTTGCTGAGATTTCAGAAGACTAGTAGTTTTTTGGAAGCTTGGCAACCCCTTTCAAATGAAGGTGTCTTGTGCCAGTCTCTGCTTAGGGCTACATCAAGAGGAAACAAATCATAGAGAGAGAACTTTGAACTACTTTATTGTGTCAAGTTTCAAAGAGCTAGCACTAACCGTGTTTAATTTAGAATTACAAACACATCTATCTGTATAAGAGAAAACAGAGTGAAACCCAAAAATTCAAACTGTTACTGGAAATCAACGCTTCACCCTAGTAGAATGTAAATTGGGCAGCCAAGTGGGATTATTCAACTGATCATTACCTCCAGGTATCATCAAGATTGGGTGAAAAAATACTTGCTGAGATTCCAGAAAACTAGTAGTTTTTTGGAAGCTTGCTACCCCTTTCAAATGAAAGTGTCTTTCTCCATTTTCTGCTTAGGGCTACTTCAAGAGGAAACAAACCATAGAGACAGAACTTAGAACTACTTTATTGTGTCAAGTTTCAAAGAGCTAGGACAAACACTGTTTCATTTAGAGTTCCAAACCCATCTATCTTTATATGAGAAAACACAGTGAAAACGAAAATTTCAAACTGTTACTTGAAACGAACGCTTCAACCTAGTAGAATAAAAATTGTGCAGCGTAGTGGGCTTATTGAACTGATCTTTACCACCAAGTATCATCAAGATTCGGTGAAAAAATATTTGCAGAGATTTCAGAAAACTAGTAGTTTTCTGGAAGCTTGGCAACCCCTTTCAACTGAAAGTGTCTTTTGCCAGTCTCTGCTTAAGCCTACTTCAAGAGGAAACAAACCATAGAGAGAGAACATAGAACTACTTTATTGTGTCAAGTTTCAAGGAGCTAGCACCAACCGTGTTTGATTTAGAGTTCCAAACACATCTATCTATATAGGAGAATACAGAGTGAAACTGAAAAATTCAAACTGTTACTGGAAACGAATGCTTCAACCTAGTTGAATGAAAATTGGGCAGCCAAGTGGACTTATTGTACTGATCATTACTACCAAGTATCATCAAGATTGGGTGAAAAAATATTTGCTGAGATTTCAGAAAACTAGTAGTTTTTTGGAAGCTTGGCAACCCCTTTCAACTGAAAGTGTCTTTTGCCAGTCTCTGCTTAAGCCTACTTCAAGAGGAAACAAACCATAGAGAGAGAACTTAGAACTACTTTATTGTGTCAAGTTTCAAGGAGCTAGCACCAACCGTGTTTGATTTAGAGTTCCAAACACATCTATCTATATAGGAGAAAACAGAGTGAAACCGAAAAATTCAAACTGTTACTGGAAACGAACGCTTCAAACTAGTAGACTGAAAACAGGTCAGCCAAGTGGGCTTATTGAACTGATAATTACCAGCAAGTATCATCAAGATTGGGTGAAAAAATATTTGCTGATATTTAAGAAAACTACTAGTTTTTTCGTAGCTTGGAAACCCTTTTCAAATGAAAGTGTCTTTCGCCAGTGTCTGCTTAGGGCTACTTCAAGAGGAAACAAACCATAGAGAGAGAACTTATAACTACTTTATTGTGTCAACTTTCAAGGAGCTAGCACAAACCGTGTTTGATTTAGAAATCCAAACCCATCTATCTATGTAGGAGAAAATGGAGTGAAACCGAAAAATTCAAATTGTTACTGGAAACGAACGCTTCAAACTAGTAGAATGAAAATAGGGCAGCCAAGTGGGATTATTGAACTGTTCATTACCACCAAGTATCATCAAGATTGGGTGAAAAAAATATTTGCTGAGATTTCAGAAAACTAGTAGTTTTTTGGAAGATTGGCAACCCCTTTGAAATGAAAGTGTCTTTCGCCAGTCACTGCTTAAGCCTACTTCAAGTGGAAACAAACCATAGAGATAGAACTTAGAACTACTTTATTGTGTCAAGTTTCAAGGAGCAAGCACAAATCATGTTTGATTTACAGTTCCAAACACATCTATCTATATAGGAGAAAACAGAGTGAAACCGAAAAATTCAAACTGTTACTGGAAACGAACGCTTCAACTTAGTAAAATGAAAATTGGGGAGCCAAGTGGGCTGATTGAACTGATCATTACCACCATGTATTGTCAAGATTGGGTGAAAAAATATTTGCTGAGATTTCAGAAAACTAGCAGTTTTCTGGAAGCTTTTCAACCCCTTTCAAATGAAGGTGTCTTGTGCCAGTCTCTGCTTAGGGCTACATCAAGAGGAAACAAATCATAGAGAGAGAACTTTGAACTACTTTATTGTGTCAAGTTTCAAAGAGCTAGCACTAACCGTGTTTAATTTAGAATTACAAACACATCTATCTGTATAAGAGAAAACAGAGTGAAACCCAAAAATTCAAACTGTTACTGGAAATCAACGCTTCACCCTAGTAGAATGAAAATTGGGCAGCCAAGTGGGATTATTCAACTGATCATTACCTCCAGGTATCATCAAGATTGGGTGAAAAAATACTTGCTGAGATTCCAGAAAACTAGTAGTTTTTTGGAAGCTTGCTACCCCTTTCAAATGAAAGTGTCTTTCTCCATTTTCTGCTTAGGGCTACTTCAAGAGGAAACAAACCATAGAGACAGAACTTAGAACTACTTTATTGTGTCAAGTTTCAAAGAGCTAGGACAAACACTGTTTCATTTAGAGTTCCAAACCCATCTATCTTTATATGAGAAAACACAGTGAAAACGAAAATTTCAAACTGTTACTTGAAACGAACGCTTCAAACTAGTAGAATAAAAATTGTGCAGCGTAGTGGGCTTATTGAACTGATCTTTACCACCAAGTATCATCAAGATTCGGTGAAAAAATATTTGCAGAGATTTCAGAAAACTAGTAGTTTTTTGGAAGCTTGGCAACCCCTTTCAACTGAAAGTGTCTTTTGCCAGTCTCTGCTTAAGCCTACTTCAAGAGGAAACAAACCATAGAGAGAGAACTTAGAACTACTTTATTGTGTCAAGTTTCAAGGAGCTAGCACAAACCGTGTTTGATTTAGAGTTCCAAACACATCTATCTATATTGGAGAAAACAGAGTGAAATTGAAAAATTCAAAGTGTTACTGGACACGAACGCATCAACCGAGTAGAATGAAAATTGGGCAGCCTAGTGGGCTTATTGAACTGATCATTACCACCAAGTATCATGAAGATTGGGTGAAAAAATATTTGCTGAGATTTCAGAAAACTATTAGTTTTCTGGAACCTTGGCAACCCCTTTCAAATTAAAGTTTCTTTCGCTAGTGTCTGCTTAGAGCGAATTCAAGAGGAAACAAACCATAGAGATAGAAGTTAGAACTACTTTATTGTGTCAAGTTTTAAAGAGCTAGCACAAACCGTCTTAGATTTAGAGTTCCAAATACACCAATCGATATTGTGGAAAACAGAGTTAAATCGAAAAATTCAAACTGTTACTGAAAACGAATGCTTCAACCTAGAAGAATGAAAATTGGGCAGCAAAGTGGGCTTATTAAACTGATCATTACCACCAAGTATCATCAAGATTGGGTAAAAAAGAATTTGTTGAGATTTCAGAAAACTAGTAGTTTTTTGGAAGCTTGGCAACCCCTTTCAAATGAAAGTGTCTTTGGCCAGTCTCTGCTTAGGGCTACTTTAGTAGGAATCCACCCATAGAGAGAGAACTTAGGACTACTTTATTGCGTCATGTTTCAAGAAGCTAGCACAAACCGTGTTTGATTTAGAATTCCAAACACATCTATCTCTATAGGAGAAAACAGAGTGAAACCGAAAAATTCAAATTGTTACTGGAAACGAATGCTTGAACCTAGTAGAATGAAAATTAGGGGAGCCAAGTGGGCATATTGAACTGATCATTACCACTAAGTATCGTCAAGATTGGGTGAAAAAATATTTGCTGAGATTATAGAAAACTATTTATTTTTTCTAAGCTTGGCAACACCTTTCAAATGAAAGTGTCTTTCGCCAATCTCTGCTTAGTGCTACTTCAAGAGGAAACAAACCATAGAGATAGAACTTACAACTACTTTATTGTGTCAAGTTTCAAAGAGCTATCCCAAACCGTGTTTGATTTGGAATTCCAAACACATCTATCTGTATAGGAGAAAACAGAGTGAAACCGAAAAATTCAAACTGTTACTGGAAACGAACGCTTCAACCTAGTAGAATGAAAATTGGGCAGCCAAGTGGGCTTCTTGAACTGATCATTACCACCAAGGATCATCAAGGTTGGGTGAAAAAATATTTGCTGAGATTTCAGAAATCCAGCAGTTTTTTGGAAGCTTGGCAACCCTTTCAAATGAAAGTGTCTTTCGCCAATCTCTGCTTAGGGCAACTTCAGGAGGAAACCACCCACAGAGAGAGAACTTAGAACTACTTTATTGTGTCAAGTTTCAAGAAGCTAGCACAAACCGTGTTTGATTTAGAATTCCAAACACATGTATCTATATAGGAGAAAACAGAATGAAATTGAAAAATTCAAAGTGTTACTGGAAACGCACACTTCAACTTAGTAGAATGTCAATTGGGGAGCCAAGTGGGCTTATTCAACTGATCATTACCACCAAGTATCTTCAAGATTGGGTGAAAAAATATTTGCTGAGATTTTTAAAACTAGTAGTTTTTTGGAAACTTTGCAACCCCTTTAAAATGAAAGTGTCTTTCGCCAGTCTCTGCTTAGGGCTACTAAAAGAGGAAAGAAATCATAGTCATAGAACTTAGAACTACTTTATTGTGTCAAGTTTAAAAGAGCTAGAACAAACCCTGTTTGATTTAGAATTCAAAACACATCTATGGATATTGGTGGAAACAGAGTAAAACCGAAAAATTCAAAGTGTTACTGGAAACGAACGCTTCAACCTAATAGAATGAAAATTGGGCAGCCAAGTGGGCTTATTGCACTGATCATTACCTCCAAGTAACATGAAGATTGGGTGAAAAAATACTTGCTGAGATTCCAGAAAACTAGTAGTTTTTTTTTTAAGCTTGGGAACCCCTTTCAAATGAAAGTGCCTTTCGCCATTTTATGCTTAGGGCTACTTCAAGAGAAAACAAACCATAGAGAGAGAACATAGAACTATTGTATTGTGTCAAGTTTCAAAAAGCTAGCATAAACCTTGTTTTATTTAGAGTTCCAAACACATCTATCTATATAGGAGAAAGCAGAGTGAAACCGGAAAATACAAACGGTTACTGCAAACAAACGCTTCAACCTAGTAGAATGAAAATAGGGCAGCCAAGTGGGCTTATTGAACTGATCATTACCACCAAGTATCATCAATATTGGGTGAAAAAATATTTGCGAGGTTTCAGAAAACTAGTAGTTTTTTGGAAGCTTGGCAAACCCTTTGAAATGAAAGTGTCTTTCGGCAGTGTTTGCTTAGGGCTACTTCAAGAGGAAACAAACCATAGAGATAGAACTTAGAACTACTTATTGTGTCAAGTTTCAAAGAGCTAGCACAAACCGTCTTAGATTTAGAGTTAGAAATACACAAATCTATATTGTGGAAAACACAGTTAATCCGAAATATTCAAACTGTTACTGGAAACGAATGCTACAACCTAGTAGAATGAAAATTGGGCAGCCAAGTAGGCTTATTGAACTGATCATTACCACCAGGTATCATCAAGATTGGGTGAAAAAATATTTGCCGTGATTTCAGAAAACTAGTAGTTTTTTGGAACCTTGGCAACCCCTTTCAAATGAAAGTGTCTTTCGCCAGTATCTGCTTAAGCCTATTTCAAGAGGAAACAAAAAATAGAGATAGTACTTAGAACTACTTTATTGTGTCAAGTTTCAAAAAGCTAGCACAAACCATGTTTGATTTAGAGTTCCAATACATCTATCTATATTGGAGAAAGCAGAGTGAAACTGAAAAATACATACTGTTACTGCAAACGAACGCTTCAACATAGTAGAATGAAAATAGGGCAGCCAAGTGGGCTTATTGAACTGATCATTACAACCAAGTATCATCAAGTTTGGGTGAAAAAATATTTGCTGAGATTTCAAAAACTAGTAGTTTTCTGGAAGCTTGCAACCCCTTTCAAATGAAAGTGTTTTTCGCCAGTATCTGCTTAGGGCTACTTCAAGAGGAAACAAACTATAGAGATATAACTTAGAACTACTTTATTGTGTCAAGTTTCAAAGAGCTAGCAAAACCCGTCTTAGATTTAGAGTTCCAAATACACCTATCTATACTGTGGAAAAATGAGTGAAACCGAAAAATACAAATGTTCCTGGAAACGAATGCTTCAACATAGTAGAATGTAAATTGGGCAGCCAATGGGGCTTATTGAACTGATCATTACCACCAAGTATCGTCAAGATTGGGTTAAAAAAGTATTTACTGAGATTTCTGAAAACTTGTAGTTTTTTGGAAGCTGTGCGACCCCATTCAAATGAAAGTGTCTTTCGCCAGTCTCTGCTTAGGCCTACTTCAAGAGGAAACAAACCATAGAGATAGAACTTAGAACTACTTTATTGTGTCAAGTTTCAGGAAGCCACCACAAACCATGTTTGATTTAGAATTCCAAACACATCTATCTGTATAGGAGAAAACAGAGTGAAACCGAAAAATTCAAACTGTTACTGGAAACGAACGCTTCAACCTAGTAGAATGAAAATTGGGCAGCCAAGTGGGCTAATTGAACTGGTCATTACCACCAAGTATCATCAAGATTTTGTGAAAAAATATTTGCTGAGATTTTACAAAACTAATAGTTTTTTGGAAGCTTGGCAAACCCTTTCAAATGAAAGTGTGTTTCGCCAGTCTCTGCTTAGTGCTACTTCAAGAGGAAACAAACCATAGAGACAGAACTTACAACTACTTTATTGTGTCAAGTTTCAAAGAGCTAGCACAATCCGTGTTTGATTTAAATTTTCAAACACATCTATCAGTATAGCAGAAAACAGATTGAAACCGAAAAATTCAAACTGTTACTGGAAATGAATGCTTCAACCTAGTAGAATCAAAATTGGGCAGTCAAGTGAGCTTCTTGAATGATCATTACCACCAAGTGTCATCAAGATTGGGTGAAAAAATAGTTGCGAGATTTCAGATAACTAGTAGTTTTTTGGAAGCTTGGCAAACCTTTTCAAATGAAAGTGTCTTTCTCCACTCTCTGCTGAGGGCTACTTAAAGAAGAAACAAACCATAGAGATAGAACTTCGAACTACTTTATTGTGTCAAATTTCAAAAAGCTAACACAAACCGTGTTTGATTTAGAGTTTCGAATACACCTGTCTATATTGTGGAAAACAGAGTTAAACCGAAAAATTCAAACTGTTACTGGAAACGAACGCTTCAACTTAGTAGAATGAAATTTGGGGAGCCAAGTGGGCTTATTGAACTGATCATTATCACCAAGTATCATCAAGATTGGGTGAAAAAATATTTGCTGAGATTTCAGAAAACTAGTAGTTTTTGGAAGCTTGGCAACCCCTTTCAAATGAAAGTGTCTTTCGCCAGTCTCTGCTTAGAGCTACTTCAAGAGGAAAAAAAATAGAGATAGAACTTGGAACTACTTTATTGTGTCAAGTTTCAAACAGCTACCACAAACCGTGTTTGATTTAGAATTCCAAACACATCGATATAGGAGAAAACAGAGTAAAACCGAAAAATTCAAAGTGTTACTGGAAACGAATGCTTCAAACTAGTAGAATGAAAATTGGGCAGCCTAGGGGGCTTATCGAAATGATCATTACCTCCAAGAATCATCAAGATTGGGCGAAAGAATACTTGCTGGGATTCCAGAAAACTAGTAGTTTTTTGGAAGCTTGGCAACCTTTATCAAATGAAAGTGTCTTTCGCCATTTTCTGCTTAGGGTTACTTCAAGAGGAAACAAACCATAGAGACAGAACTTAGAACAACTTTATTGTGCCATGTTTCAAAAAGCTAGCACAAACCGTGTTTGACTTACTGTTCCAAACACATCTATCTATATAGGAGAAAACAGAGTGAAACCGAAAAATACAAACTTGTACTGCAAACGAACGCTTCAACCTAGTAGAATGAAAATAGGGCAGCCAAGTGGGCTTATTGAACTGATCATTACCACCAAGTATCATCAATATTGGGTGAATAAATATTTGCTGAGATTTCAGAAAACTAGTAGTTTATTGGAAGCTTGGCACCCCCTTTCAAATTGAACTGTCTTTTGCCAGTCTCAGCTTTGGGCTACTTCAAGAGGAAACAATCCATAGAGATATAACTTAGAAATACTTTATTGTGTCAAGTTTCAAAGAGCTAGCACAAACCGTCTTAGATTTAGAGTTCCAAATACACCTATCGATATTGTGGAAAACAGACTTAAACCGAAAAATTCAAACTGTAAATGGAAACGAACGCTTCAACCTAGTAGAATGAAAATTGGGCAGCCAAGTGGGCTTACTGAACTGATCACTACCACCAAGCATCGTCAAGATTGGGTGAAAAAATATTTCCTGAATTTTCAGAAAACTATTAGTTTTTTGAAGCTTGGCAACCCCTTTCAAATGAAAGTGTCTTTCAGCAGTGTCTGCTTAGGGCTACTCAAGAGGAAACAAACCATAGAGATAGAAGTTAGAACTACTTCACTGTGTCAAGTTTAAAAGAGCTAGCACAAAGAGTCTTAGTTTTGAGTTCCAAATACACCAGTCTATATTGTGGAAAACAGAGTTAAACCGAAAAATTCAAACTGTTACTGGAAACGAACGTTTCAAACTAGTAGAATGAAAATTGGGCAGGCAAGTGGGCTTATTGAACTGATCATTACCACCCAGTATCATCAAGATTGGGGGAAAAAATATTTGCTGAGATTTCAGAAAACTAGTAGTTTTTTGGAAGCTTGGCAACCCCTTTCAAATGAAAGTGTCTTTCAGCAGTGTCTGCTTAGGGCTACTCAAGAGGAAACAAACCATAGAGATAGAAGTTAGAACTACTTCACTGTGTTAAGTTTCAAGGAGCTAGCACAAACCGTGTTTGATTTAGTGTTAAAAACACATCTATCTATAAAGGAGAAAACAGAGTGAAACCGAAAAATTCACGCTGTTACTGGCAACGAATGCTTCAAAATAGTAGAATGAAAATTGGCCAGCTAAGTGGTTTTATTGAACTGATCATTACCACCAAGTAACATCCAGATTTGGTGAAAAAATATTTTCTGAGATTTAGAAATCTAGTAGTTATTTGGAATCTTGGCAACCCCTTTCAAATTAAAGTGTCTTTCGCCAGTGTCTGCTTAGGGCTACATCAAGAGGAAACAAAGATTAGAGATAAAAGTTAGAACTAATTTATTGTGTCAAGTTTCAAAGAGCTAGAATAAACCGTTTTAGATTTAGAGTTCCAAATACACCTCTCCATATTGTCGAAAACAGAGTGAAAGCAGAAAATTCAAACTGTTACTGGAAATGAACGCGTCAACCTAGTAGAATGAAAATTGGGCAGCCAAGTGGGCTAAGTGAACTGGTCATTACCACCAAGTATCATGAAGATAGGGTGAAAAAATATTTGCTGAGATTTTAGAAAACTAGTAGTTTTTTGGAAGCTTGGCACCCCCTTGAAATTGAACTGTCTTCCACTCTCAGCTTAGGGCTACTTCAAGAGTAAACAAACGATAGAGATAGAAATTAGAACTACTTTATTGTGTCAAGTTTCAAGAAGCTAGCACTAACCGTGTTTGATTTAGAGTTCCAAACACATCTATCTATATAGAAGAAAACTGAGTGAAACCGAAAAATTCAAAGTGTTACTGGAAATGAACGATTCAACCTAAAAGAATGAATATTGGTTCGCCAAGTGGGTTTATTGAAGTGATCATTAAAACCAAGTATCATCAAGATTGGGTGAAAAAATATTTGTGTAGATTTCAGATAACTACTATTTTTTTGGAAGCTTGGCAACCCCTTTCAAATTAAAGTGTCTTTCTCCAGTCTCTGCTGAGGGCTACTTCAAAAGGAAACAAACCATAGAGAGAGAACTTAGAACTACTTTATTTTGTCAAGTTTCATGAAGCTAGCCCAAACCGGGTTTGATTTAGTGTTCCAAACACATCTATCTATATAGGAGAAAACAGAGTAAAACCAAAAAATTCAAACTGTTACTGGAAAAGAACACTTGAACCTAGTAGAATGAAAATTGGGCAGACAAGTGGGTTTATTGAACTGATCATTACCACCAAGTATCATCAAGATTGGGTGAATAAATATTTGGCGGTATTTCAGAAAACTAGTAGTTTTTTTGAAGCTTGGCAACCCCTTTCAAATGAAAGTGTCTTTCGCCAGTATCTTCTTAGGGCTACTTCAAGAGGAAACAAACCATAGCGACAGAACATAGAACTATTTATTTTGTCAAGATTCAAGGAGCTAGCATGAACCGTGTTTTATTTATAGTTCCAAGCATATCTACCTATACAGGAGAAAACGGAGTGAAACAGAAAATTTCTAACTGTTAGTGGAAACCAACGCTTTATGCTAGAAGAGAGAAAATTGGGCAGGGAAGTGGGATAAGTGAACTAATCATTACCATCAAGTATCATCAAGATTGGGTGAAAAAATATTTGCTCAGATTTCAGAAAACTAGTAGTTTTTTGGAAGCTTGGCAACCCCTCTCTAATGAAAGTGTCTTTCGCCAGTGTCTGCTTACGGCTACATCAAGAGGAAAGAAACCATAGAGATAGACGTTAGAACTACTTTATTGTGTCAAGTTTCAAAAGCTAGCACAAACCGTTTTAGACTTCGAGTTCCAAATACACCTATCCATATTGTTGAAAACAGAGTGAAACCGAAAAATTCAAGCTGTTACTGGAATCGAACCCTTCAACCTAGTAGAATGAAAATTGGGCAGCCAAGTGGGCTAAGTGAACTAATCATTACCTCCAAGTATCATGAAGATAGGGTGAAAAAATATTTGCTGAGATTTCAGAAAACTAGTAGATTTGGAAGCTTGGCAACCCCTTTCAAATCGAACCGTGTTTTGCCAGTCTCAGCTTAGGGCTACATCAAGAGGAAACAAACCATACAGATAGAACTTAGAACTACTTTATTGTGTCAAGTTTCAAGGAGCTAGCACAAACCGTGTTTGATTTAGTGTTCCAAACACCTCTATCTATATAGGAGAAAACAGAGTGAAACCAAAAAATTCAAACTGTTACCGAAAACAAACGCTTCAACCTAGTAGAATGAAAATTGGGCAGCGAAGTGGGCTTATTGAACTGATCATTACCACCAAGTATCATCAGATTGGGTGAAAAATTACTTGGGTAGATTTCAGAAAACTAGTAGCTTTTTGGAAGCTTGGCAACCCCTTTCAAACTGAACTGTCTTTTGCCAGTCTCAGCTTAGGGCTATTTCGAGAGGAAACAAACCATAGAGATAGAACTTAGAACTACTTTATTGTGTCGAGTTTCAAGGAGCTAGCACAAACCGTGTTTCATTTAGTGTTAAAAACACATCTATCTATATAGGAGAAAACAGAGTTATACCGAAAAATTCACTCTCTTACGGGCAACGAATGCTTAAACATAGTAGAATGAAAATTGGGCAGCCTAGTTGGCTTATTGAACTGATCATTACTACCAAGTAACATCAAGATTGGGTGGAGAAATATTTGCTGAGATTTTAGAAAACTAGTAGTTTTTTGGAAGCTTGGCAACCCCTTTCAAATTAAACTGTCTTTTGCCAGTCTCAGCTTAGGGCTATTTCAAAAAAAAAAAAAAACAAACCATAGAGATACAACATAGAACTTCTTTATTTTGTCAAGTTTCAAGGAGCTAGCACAAACCGTCTTTGATTTAGTGTTCCAAACACATCTAATTATATAGGAGAAAACAGAGTAAAACCCAAAAATTCAAAGTATTACTGTAAACGAACGCTTCAACCTAGTAGAATAAAAATTGGTCAGCGAAGTGGGTTTATTGAACTGATCATTACCACCAAGTATCATCAAGATTGGGTGAAAAAATCTTTGCTGAGATTTCAGAAAACTAGTAGTTTTTGGAAGCTTGGCAACCCCTTTCTAATGAAAGTGTCTTTCGCCAGTCTCTGTTTAGGCCTAATTCAACAGGAAACAAACCATAGAGATAGAACTTAGAAATACTTTATTGTGTCAAGTTTCATGGAGCTAGCACAAACCCTGTTTGATTTAGAGTTACAAAGACATCTATCTATATAGCAGAAAACAGAGTGAAACCGAAAAATTCACACTGTTACTGGCAACGAATGCATCAACCTAGTGGAATGAAAATTTTGCAGCTAAGGTGGCTTATTGAACTGATCATTACCACCAAGTAACATCAAGATTGAGTGAAAAAATATTTGCTGAGATTTCAGAGAACTAGTAGTTTTTTGGAAGCTTGGCAACCCCTTTCAAATGAAAGTGTCTTTCGCCAGTCTCTGCTTAAGCCTATTTCAAGAGGAAACAAACCATAGAGACAGAATTTAGAACTACTTTATTGTGTCAAGATTCCAGGATCTAGGAAATACCGTTTTTGATTTAGATTTCCAAACACATCTATCTATATAGGAGAAAACAGTGTGAAACCGAAAAATTCAAAGTGTTACTTGAAAGGAATGCTTCAACCTAGTTGAATAATTGGTCAGCCAAGTGGTTTTATTGAACTGATCATTAGCACCAAGTATCATCAAAATTGGATGAAAAAATATTTGCTGAGATTTCAGAAAACTAGCAGTTTTTTGGAAGCTTGGCAACTCCTTTCAAATTAAAGTGTCTTTAGCCAGTCTCTGTTTAGGCCTAATTCAGGAGGAAACAAACCATAGAGATAGAACTTAGAACTACTTTATTGTGTCAAGTGTCAAGGAGCTAGCACAAACCGTGTTTGATTTAGTGTTAAAAACACATCTATCTATATAGGAGAAAACAGAGTGAAACCGAAAAATTCACACTGTTACTGGCAACGAATGCTTCAACATACTAGAATGAAAATTGGGCAGCTACGTTGGCTTATTGAACTGATCATTACCACCAAGTAACATCCAGATTGGGTGAAAAAATATTTGCTGAGATTTTAGAAAATTAGTAGTTTTTTGGAAGCCTGGCAACCCCTCTCAAATGAAAGTGTCTTTCACCAGTGTCTGCTTACAGCTACATCAAGAGGAAACAAACCATAGAGATAGAAGTTAGAACTACTTTATTGTGTCAAGTATCAAAAGCTAGCAAAAACCGTTTTAGATTTAGAGTTCCAAATACACCTCTCCATATTGTCGAAAACAGAGTGAAACCGGAAAATTCAAACTGTTACTGGAAACGAACACTTCAACCTAGTAGATCGAAAATTGGGCAGGCAAGTGGGTTTATTGAACTGATCATTACCACCAAGTATCACCAAGATTGGGGGAAAAATTTTTGCTGATATTTCAGAAAACTAGTAGTTTTTTGGAAGCTTGGCAACCCCTTTCAAAGGAAAGTGTCTTTCACCTGTCTCTGTTTAGGCCTAATTCAAGAGGAAACAAACCATAGAGATAGAACATAGAACCAATTTATTGTGTCAAGTTTCATGGAGCTAGCACAAACCGTGTTTGATTTAAGTTCCAAACACATCTATCTATATAGGAGAAAAGAGAGTGAAACCGAAAAATTCACACTGTTACTGGCAAGGAATGCTTTAACCTAGTGGAATGAAAATTTTGCAGCTAAGTTGGCTTATTGAACTGATCATTACCACCAAGTAACATCCAAATTGGGTGAAAAAATATTTGCTGAGATTAGAAAACTAGTAGTTTTTTGGAAGCTTGGCAACCCCTCTCAAATAAAAGTGTCTTTCGCCAGTGTCTGCTTACGGCTACATCAAGAGGAAACAAACCATAGAGAGAGACGTTAGAACTACTTTATTGGGTCGGTTTCAAAAGCTAGCAAAAACCGTTTTAGATTTAGAGTTCCAAATACACCTCTCCATATTGTCGAAAACAGAGTGAAACAGGAAAATTCAATCTGTTACTGGAAACGAACGCTTCAACCTAGAAGAATGAAAATAGGGCAGCCAAGTGGGCTAAATAAACTGATTATTACCACCAAGTATCATGAAGATAGGGTGAAAAAATATTTGGTGAGATTTCAGAAAACTAGTAGTTTTTTGGAAGCTTGGCAACCCCTTTCAAATTGAACTGTCCTTTGCCAGTCTCAGCTTAGGGCTACTTCAAGAGGAAACAAACCATAGAGATGGAAACTAGAACTACTTTATTGTGTCAAGTTTCAAGAAGCTAGCACTAACCGTGTTTGATTTAGAGTTCCAAACCCATCTATCTATATAGGAGAAAACAGAGTGAAACCGAAAAATTCAAAGTGTTACTGGAAACGAACGCTTGAACCTAGTAGAATGAAAATTGGGCAGCCAAGTTGGCTTGTTGAACTGATCATTACCACCAAGTATCATCAAGAATGGGTGAAAAAGTATTTGATGAGATTTCAGAAAACTATTAGTTTTTTGGAAGCTTGGCCACCCCTTTCAAATGAATGTGTCATTCGCCAGTGTCTGCTTAGGGCTACTTCAAGAGGAAACAAACCATAGAGACAGAAGTTTGAACTACATTATTGTGTCAAGTTTTAAAGAGCTAGCACAAACCTTGTTGGATTTAGAGTTCCAAATACACCTATCTATATTGTGGAAAACAGAGTTAACCCGAATAATTCAAACTGTTACTGGAAACGAACGCTTCAGCCTCTTAGAATGAAAATTGGGCAGCCAAGTGGGCTTCTTGAACTGATGATTACCACCAAGTATTATCAATATTGGGTGAAAAAATATTTGTGGAGATTTCAGAAAACTAGTGGTTTTTTGGAAGCTGGCAACCCCTTTCAAATGAAAGTGTCTTTCGCCAGTGTCGACTTAGGGCTACTTCAAGAGGAAACAAACCATAGTGATAGAAGTTAGAACTACTTTATTTTGTCAAGTTTTAAAGAGCTAGCACAAACCGTCTTAGATTTAGAGTTCCAAATACACCTATCGATATTGTGGAAAACAGAGTTAAACCGAAAAATTCAAACTCTTACTGGAAACGCACGCTTCAACTAAGTAGAATGAAATTTGGGCAGCCAAGTGGGCTTCTTGAACTGATCATTACCACCAAGTATCATCAAGATTGGGTGAAAAAAAATTGCTGAGATTCCAGAAAACTAGTAGTTTTTTGGAAGCTTGGCAACCCCTTTCAAATGAAAGTGTCTTTCGCCAGTCTCTGCTTAGGGCTACTTCAGGAGGAAACCACAAATAGAGAGAGAACTTAGTACTACTTTATTGTGTCAAGTTTCAAGAAGCTAGCACAAACCGTGTTTGATTTAGAATTCCAAACACATCTATCTATATTGGAGAAAACAGAGTGAAATTGAAAAAATCAAAGTGTTACTGCAACGGAACGCTTCAACCTAGTAGAATGACAAATGGGGAGCCAAGTGGGCTAATTCAACTGATCATTACCACCAAGTGTCATCAAGATTGGGTGAAAAAATATTTGCTGAGATTTCAGAAAACTACTAGTTTTTTGGAAGCTTGGCAAAGCCTTTCAAATGAAAGTGTCTTTCGCCAGACTCTGCTTAGGGCTACTTCAAGAGGAAACAAACCATAGAGAGAGAGCTTAGAACTAATTTATTGTGTCAAGTTTCAAGGAGCTAGCACAAACCGTGTTTGATTTAGAGTTCCAAACACATCTATCTATATTGGAGAAAAAAGAGTGAAATTGAAAATTTCAAGTGTTACTGGACACTAACGCTTCAACCAAGTAAAATGAAAATTGGGCAGCCAAGTGGGCTTATTGAACTGATCATTACCAACAAGTATCATCAAGATTGGTTGAAGAAATATTCGCGTAGATTTAAGAAAACTAGTAGTATTTTTGAAGCTTGGCAACCCCTTTCAAATGAAAGTGTCTTTCGCCAATGTCTGCTTAGGGCTACTTCAAGAGGAAACAAACCATAGAGAGAGAACTTAGAACTACTTTATTGTGTCAAGTTTTAAAGACCTAGCACAAACCGTTTATATTTAGACTTCTAAATACACCTATCGATATTGTGGAAAACAGAGTTAAACCGAAAAATTCAAACTGTTACTGGAAACGAACGCTTCAACCTAGTAGAATGAATATAGGGCAGCCAAGTGGGATTATTGAATGATAATTAGCACCAAGTATCATCAACATTGGGTCAAAAAATATTTGTTGAGATTTCAGAAAACTAGTAGTTTTTTGGAAGCTTGGCAACCCCTTTCAAATAAACGTGTCTTTCGTCAGTCTCTTCTTAGGGCTACTTCAGGAGGAACCAAATCATAGAAAAAGAACTTAGAACTACGTTACTGTGTCAAGTTTCAAAGAGCTAGCACAAACCATGTTTGATTTAGAATTCCAAACACATCTATCTATATAGGAGAAAACGGAGTGAAACCGAAAAATTCAAACTGTTACTGGAAACGATCGCTTCAAACTAGTAGAATGAATATAGGGCAGCCAAGTGGGATTATTGAATGATAATTAGCACAAAGTATCATCAACATTGGGTCATAAAATATTTGGTGAGATTTCAGAAAACTAGTAGTTTTAAGGAAGCTTGGCAACCCCTTTCAAATTAAAGTGTCTTTCGCCAGGGTCTGCTTAAGGCTACTTCAAGAGGAAACAAACTATAGAGATAGAAGTTAGAACTACTTTACTGTGTCAAGTTTCAAAGAGCTAGAACAAACAGTCTTACATTTAGAGTTCCAAATACACATATCTATATTGTGGAAAACGGAGTTAAACCGAAAAATTCAAACTGTTCCTGGAAACGAACTCTTCAACTTTGTAGAATGAAAATTGGGCAGCCAAGTGAGCTTGTTGAACTGATCATTACCACCAAGTATCATCAAGATTGGGTGAAAAAATATTTGCTGAGATTTCAGAAAACTAGTAGTTTTTTGGTAGCTTGGCAACCCTTTCATATGAAAGTCTCTTTTGCAGTCTCTGCTTAAGCCTAATTAAAGGGGAAACAATCCATAGAGAGAGAACTTAGAACTACTTTATTGTGACAAGTTTCAAGGAGCTAGCACAAACCGTGTTTGATTTAGAGTTCCAAACATATCTATCTATATAGGAAAAAACAGAGAGAAATTGAAAATTTCAAAGTGTTACTGGAAACGAATGCTTCAACCTAGTAGAATGAAAATTGGGCAGTTAAGTGGGCTTATTGAACTGATCATTACCACCAAGTATCATCAGATTGGGTGAAAAATTATTTGCTGAGATTTCAGAAAATTATTAGTTTTCTGGAAGCTTGGCAACCAATTTCAAATGAAAGTGTCTTTCGCCAGTCTCTGCTTAAGCCTACTTCAAAAGGAAACAAACCATAGAGATAGAACTTAGAACTACTTTATTTTGTCAAGTTTCAAGGAGCTAGCACAAACCGTGTTTGATTTAGAGTTCCAAACACATCTATCTATATAGGAAAAAACAGAGTGAAATTGAAAATTCTAAGTGTTACTGGAAACGAATGCTTCAACCTAGTAGAATGAAAATTGGGCAGCCAGGTGGGCTTATTGAACTGATGATTACCACCAAGTATCATCCTGATTGTGTGAAATATTATTTGCTGAGATTTCAGAAAAGTATTAGTATTTTGGAAGCTTGGTAACCCCTTTCAAATGAAAGTGTCTTTCGCCAGGGTCTGCTTAGTGCTACTTCAAGAGGAAACAAACCATAGATATAGAAGTTAGAACTACTTTATTGTGTCAAGTTTCAAAGAACTTGCACAAACCGTCTTAGATTTAGACTTCCAAATACATCTATCTGTACTGTGGAAAACAGAATTAAACCGAAAAATTCAAACTGTTACTGGAAAGGAATGCTTCAAAGTACTAGAATGAAAATTGGGCAGCCAAGTGGGCTTCTTGAACTGATCATTACCAATAAGTATCATCAAGATTGGGTGAAAAAATATTTGCGTAGATTTCAGAAAACTAGTAGTTTTTTGGAAGCTTTGCAACCCCTTTCAAATGAAAGTGTCTTTCGCCAGTTTCTGCTTAGGGATACTTCAAGAGGAAACAAAGGAAAGAGAGAGACCGTAGAACTACTTTATTGTGTCAAGTTTCAAGGAGCTAGCACAAACCATGTTTGATTTAGAGTTCCAAACACATCTATCTATATAGGAGAAAACAGAGTGAAATTGAACAATTCAAATTGTTACTGGAAACAAATGCTTCAACCTAGTAGAATGAAAACTGGGCAGCCAAGTGGGCTCATTGAACTTATCATTACCACGAAGTTTTATCCTGATTGGGTGAAATATTTTTTGCTAAGATTTCAGAAAACTATTAGATTTTTGGAAGCTTGGCCACCCCTTTCAAATGAAAGTGTCTTTCGCCAGTGTCTGCTTTGGGCTACTTCAAAAGGAAACAAACCATAGAGACAGAAGTTAGAACTACTTTATTGTGTCAAGTTTCAAAGAGATTGCACAAACCGTCTTAGATTTAGAGTTCCAAATACACCTTCTATACTGTGGAAAACAGAATTAAACCGAATAATTCAAACTGTTACTGGAAACGAACGCTTCAAATTAGTAGAGTGAAAATTGGGAAGCCAAGTGGGCTTCTTGAAATGATCATTACAACCAAGTATCATTAAGTTTGGGTGAAAAAATATTTGCGAAGATTTCAGAAAACTAGTAGTTTTTTGGAAGATTGGCAACCCCTTTCAAATGAAAGTGTCTTTCGCCAGTCTCTGCTTAGGGCTAAATCAAGAGGAAACAAAGCATTGAGAGAGATCGTAGAACTACTTTATTGTGTCAAGTTTCAAGGAGCCAGCACAAACCATGTTTGATTTAGAGTTCCAAACACATCTATCTTTATAGGAGAAAACAGAGTGAATTTGAAAAATTCAAAGTGTTACTGGAAACGAACGCTTCAACCTAGTAGAATGAAAATTGGGCAGCCAATTGAGCTTATTGAACTGATCATTACCACCAAGTTTCATCCTGTTTGGGTGAAATATTATTTGCAGAGATTTCAGAAAACTATTAGTTTTTTGGAAGCTTGGCCACCCCTTTCAAATGAAAGTGTCTTTCGCCAGTGTCTGCTTAGGGCTACTTCAAGAGGAAACAAACCATAGAGATAGAAGTTAGAACTACTTTATTGTGTCAAGTTTTAAACAGCTAGCACAATTCGTGTTAGATTTAGAGTTCCAAATACACCTATCTATATTGTGGAAAACAGAGTTAAACCAAAAAATTAAAACAGTTACTGGAAACGAACGCTTCAACCTAGTAGAATGAAAATTGGGAAGCCAAGTGGGCTTCCTGAACTGATCATTACCACCAAGTATCATCAACATTGTGTGAAAAAATATTTGCGGAGATTTCAGAAACTAGTAGTATTTTGGAAGCTGGCAACCCCTTTCAAATGAAAGTGTCATTCGCCAGTGTCTGCTTAGGGCTACTTCAAGAGGAAACAAACTATAGAGATAGAAGTTAGAACTACTTTATTGTGTCAAGTTTCAAAGAGATAGCAAAAACCGTCTTAGATTTAGACTTCCAAATACACCTATCTATATTGTGCAAAACAGAGTTAAACGGAAAAATTCAAACTGTTACTGGAAATGAATGCTTCAACCTAGTGGAATGAACTGATCATTACCACCAAGTATCATGAAGATTGGGTGAAAAAATATTTGATGAGATTTCAGAAAACTAGTAGTTTTATTTTACCTTGGCAACCCCTATCAAATCAAAGTGTCTTTCGCCAGTCTCTTCTTAGGGCTCCTTCAAGAGGAAACCACCCATAGAGAGAGAACTTAGAACTACTTTATTGTGTCAAGTTTCAAGGAGCTAGCACAAACCGTGTTTGATTTAGAGTTCCAAACACATCTATCAATATTGGAGAAAACAGAGTGAAATTGAAAAATTCAAAGTGTTACTGAACGCGAACGCTTCAACCTAGTAGAATGAAAATTGGGCAGCCAAGTGGGTTTTTTACTGATAATTACCACCAAGTATCATAAAGATTTTGTGAAAAAATATTTGCTGAGATTTCAGAAAACGAGTAGTTTTTTGGAAGCTTGGTAACCCCTTTCAGATGAAAGTGTCTTTCGCCAGTCTCTGCTTAAGCATACTTCAAGAGGAAAGAAACCATCGAGAGAGAACTTAGCATTACTTTATTGTGTCAAGTTTCAAGGAGCTAGCACGAACCGTGTTTGATTTAGAGTTCCAAACACATGTATCTATATAGGAGAAAACAGAGTGAAATTGAAAAATTCAAAGTGTTCCTGGAAACGAACGCTTCAACCTAGTAGAATGAAAATTGGGAGCCAAGTGGGCTTCTTGAACTGATCATTACCAACAAGTATCATCAGATTGGGTAAAAAAATTTTTGCTGAGATTTCAGAAAACTATTAGTTTTTTTGGAAGCTTGGCAACACCTTTCAAATGAAAGTGTCTTTTGCCAGTGTCTGCTTAGGGCTACTTCAAGAGGAAACAAACCATAGAGATAGAAGTTATAACTACTTTATTTTGTCAAGTTTTAAAGAGCTAGCACAAACCGTCTAAATTTAGAGATCCAAATACACCTATCTATATTGTGGACAACAGAGTTAAACCAAAAAATTCAAACTGTTACTGGAAATGAACGCTTCAACCTAGTAGAATAAAAATTGGGCAGCCATGTGGGCTTCTTGAACTGATCATTACCACCAAGTATCATCAAGATTGGGTGAAAAATATTTGCGTAGATTTCAAAAAACTAGTAGTTTTTTGGAAGCTTGGCAATCCCCTTCAAACAAAAGTGTCTTTAGTCAATCTCTTCTTAGGGCTACTTCAGGAGGAACCAAACCATAGAGAAAGAACTTAGAACTACTTTACAGTGTCAAGTTTCAAAGAGCTAGCACAAACCGTGTTTGATTTAGAATTCCAATCACATCTATCTATATAGGAGAAAACGGAGTGAAACCGAAAAATTCAAACTGTTACTGGAAACGAACGCTTCAAACTAATAGAATGAATATAGGGCAGCCAAGTGGGATTTTTGAATGATAATTACCACCAAGTATCATCAACATTGGGTGAAAAAATATTTGTGGAGATTTCAGAAAACTAGTAGTTTTTTGGAAGCTTGGCCACCACTTTCAAATGAAAGTGTCTTTCGCCAGGGTCTGCTTAAGGCTACTTCAAGAGGAAACAAACAGTAGAGATAGAAGTTAGAACTACTTTATTGTGTCAAGTTACAAAGAGCTAGCACAAACCGTCTTAGATTTAGAGTTCCAAATACACATATCTATATTGTGGAAAACGGAGTTAAACCGAAAAATTCAAACTGTTACTGGAAACGAACACTTCAACCTAGTAGAATGAAAATTGGGCAGCCAAGTGAGCTTATTGAACTGATCATGACCACCAAGTGTCATCAAGATTGGGTGAAAAAATATTTGCTGAGATTTCAGAAAACTAGAAGTTTTTTAGAAGCTTGGCAACCCCTTTCAAATGAAAGTGTCTTTCACCAGTCTCTGCTTAGAGCTACTTCAAGAGGAGAAAAACCATAGAGAGAGAACTTAGAACTACTTTATTCTGTCAAGTTTCAAGGAGCTAGCACAAACCGTGTTTGATTTAGAGTTCCAAACACATCTATCTATATTGGAGAAAACAGAGTCAAATCGAAAAATTCAAAGTGTTACTGGACAAGAACGCTTCAACATAGTAGAATGAAAATTGGGCAGCCAAGTGGGCTTATTGAACTGATCATTACCACCAAGTATCATCAACATTGGGTGAAAAAATATTCGCGTAAATTTCAGAAAACTAGTAGTTTTCTGGAAGCTTGGCAACCCCTTTCAAATGAAAGTGTCTTTCGCCAGTCTCTGCTTAAGCCTACTTCAAGAGGAAACAAACCATCGAGATAGAAGTTAGGATTACTTTATTGGGTCAAGTTTAAAGAGATAGTACAAACCGTCTTAGATTTAGAGTTCCAAATACACCTATCGATATTGTGGAAAACAGAGTGAAACAAAAATTCAAACTGTTACTGGAAACGAACGCTTCAACCTAGTAGAATGAAAATAGGACAGCCAAGTGGGCTAATTCAACTGATCATTACCACCAAGTAGCATCAAGATTGGGTGAAAAAATACTTGCTGACGTTCTAGAAAACTATTAGTTTTTTGGAAGCTTGGCAACCCCATTCAAATAAAAGTGTCTTTTGCCATTTTATGCTTAGGGCTACTTCAAGAGGAAACAAACCATAGACAGAACTTAGAGCTACTTTTTTGTGTCAAGTTTCAAAAAGCTAGCACAAACCGTGTTTGATTTAGAGTTCCAAACACATCTATCTATATATCAGAATCCAGAGTGAAACCGAAAAATACAAACTGTTACTGCAAACGAAAGCTTCAACCGAGTAGAATGAAAATTGGGCAGCCAAGTGGGCTTATTAAACTGATCATTACCACCAAGATCATCAAGATTGGGTGAAAAAATATTTGCTGAGATTTCAGAAAACAAGCAGTTTTTTGGAAGCTTAGAAACCCCTTTTAATTGAAAGTGTCTTTCTAAAGTCTCTTCTTCGAGCTATTTCAAGAGGAAAAAAACCATAGAGACAGAACTTAGAACTACTTTTTTGTGTCAAGTTTCAAAAAGCTAGCACAAACCATGTTTGATTTAGAGTTCCAAACACATCTATCTATATATGAGAAAACAGATGAAACCGAAAAATTTAAACTGTTACTGGAAACAAAGGCTTCCACGTAGTAGAATAAAAATAGGGCAGCCAGGTTGGCTTATTGAACTAATCATTACCTCCAAGTTTCATCAAGATTGGGTGAAACAATACTTGCTGAGAATCCAGAAAACTACTAGTTTTTTGGAAGCTTGGCAACCCCTTTCAAATGAAAGTGTCTTTCGCCAGTCTCTGCTTAGAGCTACTTCAGGAGGACACCACCCATAGAGAGAGAACTTCGAACTACTTTATTGTGTCAAGTTTCAAGAAGCTATCACAAACGGTTTTTGATTTAGAATTCCAAACACATCTATCTATATAGAAGAAAACAGAATGAAATTGAAAAACTCAAAGTGTTATGGAAACGAACGCTTCAAAATAGTAGAATGACAATTGGGGAGCCAAGTGGGTTTATTCAAATGATCATTACCACCAAGTATCATCAAGATTGGGTGAAAAAATATTTGCTGAGATTTCAGAAAACTATTAGTTTTTTGGAAGCTTGGCAACCCCTTTCAAATGAAAGTGTCTTTCGAGATCTCTGTTTAGGGCGACTTCAAGATGATACAAACCATAGAGAGAAAACTTAGAACTACTTTATTGTGTCAAGTTTCAAGGAGCTAGCACAAACCGTGTTTGATTTAGAGTTCCAAACACATCTATCTATATAGGAGAAAGAAGAGTGAAACTGAAAAATACAAACTGTTACTGAAAACGAACCCTTCAACCTAGTAGAATGAAAATAGGGCAGCCAAGTTGGCTTATTGAACTGATCATTACCAACAAGTATCATCAAGATTGGGTGAAAAAATATTTGCTGAGATTTCAGAAAACTAGTAGTTTCTTGGAAGCTTGGCAAACCCTTTCAAATGAAAGTGTCTTTCGCCAGTGTTTGCTTAGAGCTACTTTAAGAGGAAACAAACCATAGAAATAGAACTTAGAACTACTTATTGTGTCAAGTTTCAAAGAGCTAGCACAAACCATCTTAGATTTAGAGTTCCAAATACACCTATCTATATTGTGGAAAACACAGTTAATCCGAAAAATTCAAACTGTTACTGGAAACGAACGCTTCAACCTGGTAGAATGAAAATTGGCAGCCAAGTAGGCTTATTGAAGTGATCATTACCACGAGGTATCATCAAGATTGGGTGAAAAAATATTTGCCGTGATTTCAGAAAACTAGTTTTTTGGAAGCTTGGCAACCCCTTGCAAATGAAAGTGTCTTTTGCCAGTCTGTGCTTAATCCTATTTCAAGAGGAAACAAAAAATTGAGATAGTACTTAGAACTAATTTATTGTGTCAAGTTTCAAAAAGCTAGCACAAACCATGTTGGAATTAGAGTTCCAAAAACATGTATTTATATAGGTGAAAGCAGAGTGGAACCGAAAAATACAAACTGTTACTGCAAACGAACGCTTCAACATAGTAGAATGAAAATAGGGCAGCCAAGTGGGCTTATTGAACTGATCATTACCACCAAGTATTATCAAGATTGGGTGAAAAAATATTTGCTGAGATTTCAAAAACTAGTAGTTTTCTGGAAGCTTGGCAACCCCTTTCAAATGAAAGTGTTTTTCGCCAGTGTCAGCTTAGTGCTACTTCAAGAAGAAACAAACTATAGAGATATAACTTAGAACTACTTTATTGTGTCAAGTTTCAAAAAGCTAGAAAAAACCATGTTTGATTTAGAGTTCCAAAGACATCTATCTATATATGAGAAAACAGAGTGAAACCGAAAAATTCAAACTTTGACTGGAAACGAACAGTTCAACCTAGTAGAATGAAAATTGGGCAGCAAAGTGGGCTTACTGAACTGATCATTACCTCCAAGTATCATCAAGATTCTGTGAAAAAATTCTTGCTGAGATTCCAGTAAACTAGTATTTTTTGGAAGCTTGGCAACCCCTTTCAAAAGAAAGTGTCTTTTGCCATTTTCTGCTTAGGGCTACTTCAAGAGGAAACAAACCATAGAGACAGAACTTTGAACTACTTTATTGTGTCAAGTTTCAAAAAGCTAGCACAAACCGTTTTGATTTAGTGTTCCAAACACATCTATCTATATAGGAGAAAACAGAGTGAAACTGAAAAATACAAACTGATACTGCAAACGAACGCTTCAACAGAGTAGAATGAAAATAGGGCAGCAAAGTGGGCTTATTGAACTGATCATTACCACCAAGTATCATCAAGATTGGGTGAAAATATATTTGCTGAGATTTCCGAAAACTAGTAGTTTTTTTAAGCTTGGCAAACCTTTTCAAATGAAAGTGTCTTTCTCCACTCTCTGCTGAGGGCTACTTAAAGAGGCAACAAACCATAGAGATAGAACTTAGAACTACTTTATTGTGTCAAGTTTCAAAAAGCTAACACAAACCGTGTTTGATTTAGAGTTTCAAATACATCTATCGATATAGAAGAAAACAGAGTAAAACCGAAAAATTTAAAGTGTTACTGGAAACGAACGCTTCAACCTAGTAGAATAAAAATTGGGCAGCCAAGTGGGCTTAATAAACTGATAATTACCTCCAAGAATCATCACGAATGGGTGAAAGAATACTTGCTGAGATTAAAGAAAACTAGTAGTTTTTTGAAAGTTTGGCATCATTTTTCAAATGAAAGAGTCTTTGGCCATTTTCTGCTTAGGGCTACTTCAAGAGGAAACAAACCATAGAGACAGAACTTAGAACTACTTTATTGTGTCAAGTTTCAAAAAGCTAGCACAAACCGTGTTTGATTTAGAGTTCCAAACACATCTATCTATATAGGAGAAAGCAGAGTGAAACCGAAAAATACAAACTTCTACTGCAAATGAACGCTTCATTCTAGTAGAATGAAAATAGGGCATCCAAGTGGGCTTATTGAACTGATCATTACCACCAAGTGTCATCAAGATTGGGTTAAAAAATATTTGCTGAGATTTCAGAAAACTAGTAGTTTTTTGGAAGATTGGCACCCCCTTTCAAGTGAAAGTGTCTTTTTAAAGTCCCTGGTTAGGGCTACTTCAAGAGGAAACAAACCATAGTGATAGAACTTAGAACTACTTTATTTTGTCAAGTTTCAAAAAGCTAGCACAAAACGGGTTTGATTTAGAGTTTCAAATACACCTATCTATATTGTGGAAAACAGAGTGAAACCGAAAAATTCAAACTTTTACTGGAAACGAACGCTTCAACCTAGTAGAATGAAAATTGGGCAGCCAAGTGGGCTTTTTGAACTGATCATTACCACCAAGTATCGTCCAGATTGGGTAAAAAAATATTTACTGAGATTTCAAAAAACTAGTAGTTTTTTGGAAGCTTGGCAACCCCTTTCAAATGAAAGTGTCTTTTGCAAGTCTCTGCTTATGCCTACTTCAAGAGGAAAAAACCATAGAGATAGAACTTAGAACTACTTTATTGTGTCATGTTTCAAAAAGCTAGCACAAACCATGTTTGATTTAGAGTTTCAAACAAATCTATCTATATAGGAGAAAACAGAGTGAAACCGAAAAATACAAACTGTTACTGGAAACGAACGCTTCAACCTAGTAGAATGAAAATTGGGCAGCCAAGTGTGCTTATGGAACTGGTCATTACCTCCAAGTATCATCAAGATTGGGTGAAAAAATACTTGCTGAGTTTCCAGAAAACTAGTCGTTTTTTGGAAGCTTGGCAACCCCTTTCAAAGGAATGTGTCTTTCCCCTTTTATTGCTTAGGGCTATTTCAAGAGGAAACAAACCATATGGACAGAACTTAGAACTACTTTATTGTGTCAAGTTTCAAAAAGCTAGCACAAACCGTGTTTGATTTAGTATTCCAAACATATCTATATATATAGGAGAAAACAGAGTGAAACCGAAAAATACAAACTGTTTCTGCAAATGAACGCTTCAAACTAGTAAAATGAAAATAGGGCAGCCAAGTGGGCTTATTGAACTGTTCATTACCACCAGGTATCATCAAGATTGGGTGAAAAAATATTTGCGAGATTTCAGAAAACTTGTAGTTTTTTGGAAGCTTGGCAACCCCTTTAAAATGAAAGTATCTTTCTCCACTCTCTGCTTAGGGCTACTTACAAAGGAAAGGAAACATAGAGATAGAACTTAGATGTATTTTATTGTGTCAAGTTTCAAAATGCTAGCAGAAACCGTGTTTGATTTAGAGTTCCAAACACATCTATCTATATAGGAGAAAGCAGAGTGAAACCGAAAAATTCAAACTGTTACTGCAAACGAATGCTTCAACCTAGTAGAATTAAAATAAGGCAGCCAAGTGGGCTTATTGAACTGATCATTACCACCAAGTATCATCAAGATTGGGCGAAAAAATATTTGCTGATATTTCAGAAAACTAGTAGTTTTTTGGTTGCTTGGCAACCCCTTTCAAATGAAAGTGTCTTTCGCCAGTCTCTGTTTAGGCCTAAATCAAGAGGAAACAAACCCTAGAGATAGAACTTAGAACGACTTTATTGTGTCAAGTTTCAAAGAGCTAGCACAAACCGTGTTTGATTTAGAGTTCCAAACACATCTATCTATATAGGAGAAAACAAGTGAAACAGAAAAATTCGAACTGTTACTGGAAACCAACGCTTCATCCTAGAAGAGAGAAAATTGGGCAGCCAAGTGGGCTAAGTGAACTGATCATTACCACCAAGTATCATGAAGAGAGGTTGAAAAAATATTTGCTGAGATTTCAGAAAACTAGTAGTTTTTTGGAAGCTTGGCACCCCCTTTCAAATTGAACTGCCTTTTGCCAGTCTCAGCTTAGGGCCACTTCAAGAGGAAACAAACCATAGAGATAGAAATTAGAACTACTTTTTTTGTTTCAAGTTTCTAGAAGCTAGAACTAACCATGTTTGATGTAGAGTTGCAAACCCATCTATCTATATAGGAGAAAACAGAGTGAAACCGAAAAATTCAAACTGTTACTGGAAACGAACACTTCAACCTAGTAGAATAAAAATTGGGCAGCCAAGTGGGTTTATTGAACTGATCATTATCACCAAGTATCATCAAGATTGGGTGAAAAAATATTTGCTGAGATTTCAGAAAACTAGTAGTTTTTTGGAAGCTTGGCATCCCCTTTCAAATGAAAGTGTCTTTCACCAGTCTCTTCTTAGGGCTACTTCAAGAGGAATCAAACCATAGCGACAGAACATAGAACTACTTTATTTTGTCAGGTTTCAAGGAGCTAGCATGAACCGTGTTTTATTTATAGTTCCAAACATATCTACCTATACAGGAGAAAACAGAGTGAAACAGAAAAATTGGAAATGTTACTGGAAAAAAATGCTTCATCCTTGAAGAGAGACAATTGGGCAGGGAAGTGGGATCAGTGAACTGATCATTACCACCAAGTATAATCAAGATTGGGTGAAAAAATATTTGCTGAGATTTCAGAAAACTAGAAGTTTTTTGGAAGATTAGCAACCCCTTTCAAATGAAAGTGTCTTTTGCCAGTCTCTGTTTAGGCCTAATTCAAGAGAAAACAAACCATAGAGATAGAACTTAGAACTACTTTATTGTGTCAAGTTTCAAGGAGCTAGCACAAACCGTGTTTGATTTAGTGTTAAAAACACATCTATCTTTAAAGGAGAAAACAGTGTAAAACCGAAAAATTCACACTCTACGAGCAAGAATGCTTCAACATAGTAGAATGAAAATTGGGCTGCTAAGTTGGCTTATTGAACTGATCATTACCACCAAGTAGTAGTTTTTTGGAAGCTTGGCACCCCGTTCAAATGACAGTGTCTTTCGCCAGTGTCTGCTTAGGGCTACTTCAAGAGGAAACAAACCATAGAGATAGAATTTAGAACTACTTTATTGTGTCAAGTTTTAAAGAGCTAGCACAAACCGTCTTAGATTTAGAGTTCCAAATACACCTATCGATATTGTGGAAAGCAGAGTTAAACCAAAAAATTCAAAATGTTACCGAAAAAGAAAGCTTCAACCTTGTAGAATGAAAATTGGGCTGCCAAGTGGGCTTATTGAACTGATCATTACCACCAAGAATGATAAAGATTGGGTGAAAAAATATTCACGAAGATTTCAGAAAAATAGTAGTTTTTTGGAAGCTTGGCAACCCCTTTCAAATGAAAGTGTCTATCTCCATTGTCTGCTTAGGGCTACTTCAAGAGGAAACAAACCATAGAGATAGAAGTTAGAACTACTTTATTGTGTCAAGTTTTAATGAGCTAGCACAAACCCTCTTAGATTTAGAGTTCCAAATACACCTATCTATATTGTGGAAAACAGAGTGAACCCAAAAAATTCAAACTGTTACTAAAAAAGATCGCTTCAACCTAGTAGAATGAAAATTGGGCAGCCAAGTGGGCTTATTGAACTGATCATTACCACCAAGTATCATCAAGATTGGGTGAAAAAATATTTGCTGAGATTTCAGAAAACTAGTAGTTTTTTGGAAGCATGGCAACCCCTTTCTAATGACAGTATCTTTCGCCAGTGTCTGCTTAGGGCTACTTCAAGAGGAAACAAACCATAGAGATAGAAGTTAGAACTACTTTATTGTGTCATTTTCAAAGAGCTAGCACAAACCGTCTTAGATTTAGTGTTCCAAATACAGCTATCGATATTGTGGAAAACAGAGTTAAACCGAAAAATTCAAACTGTTACTGGAAACGAACGCTTCAACCTAGTAGAATGAAAATTGCGCAGCCAAGTGGGCTTATTGAACTGATTATTACCACCAAGTATCATCAATATTGGGTGAAAACATATTTGCTGAGATTCCAGAAAACTAGTAGGTTTTTGGATGCTTGGCAACCCCTTTCAAATGAAAGTGTCTTTCGCCAGTCTCTGCTTAGTGCTACTTCAAGAGGAAACAAACCATGGAGATAGAACTTAGAACTACTTTATTGTGTCATGTTTCAAAGAGCTAGCACAAACCGTGTTTGACTTAGAATTCCAAACACATCTATCTGTATAGGAGAAAACAGAGTGAAACCGAAAATTTAAAATTGTTACTGGAAACAAACGCTTCAACCTAGTAGAATGAAAATAGGGCAGCCAATTAGGCTTATTGAAATGATCATTACCACCAAGTATCATCAAGATTGGGTGAAAAATATTTGCATAGATTTCAGAAAACTAGTTGTTTTTTGAAATCTTGGCAAACCCTTACAAATGAAAGTGTCTTACTCCATTGTCTGCCCTGGGCTACTTCAAGAGGAAACAAACCATAGATACAGAAGTTAGAACTACTTAATTGTGTCAAGTTTCAAAGAGCTAGCACAAACCGTTGAGATTTAGAGTTCAAAATACACCTTTCAATATTGTGGAAAACAGAGTTAAACCGAAAAATTCAAACTGTTACTGGAAACGAACGCTTCAACCTAGTAGAATGAAAATTGGGCAGCCAAGTGGGCTTATTGAACTGATCATTCACACCAACTTTCATCAAGATTGGGTGAAAAAAGATTTGCTGAGATTTCAAAAAACTAGTATTTTTTTGGAAGATTGGCAACCCCTTTAAAATGAAAGTGTCTTTCGCCAGTCTCTGCTTAGGGCTACTTTAAGAGGAAAAAAATACATCGAGATAGAACTTAGAACTACTTTATTGTGTCAAGTTTCAAAGAGCTAGGACTAACCGTGTTTGATTTAGAATTCCAAACCCATCTATCAATAAAGAAGAAAACAGAGTGAAACTGAAAAATTCAAACTGTTACTGGAAACGAAAGTTTCAAACTAGTAGAATGAAAATAGGGCAGCCAAGTGGGATTATTGAACTGATCATTACCACCAAGTATCATCAAGATTGGGTGAAAAAATATTTGCAGAGATTACGGAAAACTAGTAGTTTTTTGGAAGCTTTTCAACAGCTTTCAAATGAAAGTGTCTTTCGCCAGTGTCTGCTTAGGGCTACTTCAAGAGGAAACAAACCATACAGATAGTAGTTAGAACTGCTTCATTGTGTCAAGTTTAAAAAAGCTAGCAAAAAACCCTTTTAGATTTAGAGTTCCAAATACACCAATCGATATTGTGGAAAACAAAGTTAAACCGAAAAATTCAAACAGTTACTGGAAACGAATGCTTCAACCTAGCAGAATGAAAATTGGGCAACCAAGTGGGCTTATTGAACTGATCATTACCACCAAGTATCATCAAGATTGGGTAAGAAAAATTGTTGAGATTTCAGAAAACTAGTAGTTTTTTGGAAGCTTGGCAACCCCTTTCAAATGAAAGTGTCTATCTCCATTGTCTGCTTAGGGCTACTTCAAGAGGAAACAAACCATAGAGATAGAAGTTAGAACTACTTTATTGTGTCAAGTTTCAAAGAGCTAGCACAAACCGTCTTAGATATAGAGTTCGAAATACACCTGTCTATATTTTGGAAAAGAAGCTAAACCGAAAAATTCAAACTGTTACTGGAAACGAACGCTTCAACCTAGTAGAATGAAAATTGGGCAGCCAAGTGGGCTTCTTGAACTGATCATTACCACGAAGTATCATCAAGATTGGGTGAAAAAATATTTGCGTAGATTTCACAAAATTAGTCGTCTTGTGGAAGCTTGGCAACCCCTTTCAAATGAAAGTGTCTTTTGCCAGTCTCTGCTTAGGGCTACTTCAAGAGGAAACAAAGCATAGAGAGAGACCGTAGAACTACTTTATTGTGTCAAGTTTCAAGGAGCCAGCACCAACCATGTTTGATTTAGAGTTCCAAACACATCTATCTGTATAGGAGAAAACAGAATGAAATCCAAAAATTCAAACTGTTACTGGAAACGAACACTTCAACCAAGTAGAATAAAAATTGGGCAGCCAAGTGGGCTAATTGAACTGATCATTACCACCAAGTATCATCAAGATTTTGTGAAAAAATATTTGCTGAGATTGTAGAAAACTATTAGTTTTTTGTAAGCTTGGCAACCCCTTTCATATGAAAGTGTCTTTTGCCACTCTCTGCTAGGGCTACTTTAGTAGGAAACGACCAATAGAGAGAGACCTTAGAACTACTTTATTGTGTCAAGTTTCAAGAAGCTAGCAAAAACCGTGTTTGATTTAGAATTCCAAACACATCTATCTGTACAGGAGAAAACAGAGTGAAACCGAAAAATTCAAACTGTTAATGGAAACGAACACTTCAACCTAGTAGAATAAAAATTGGGCAGCCAAGTGGGCTAATTGAACTGATCATTACCACCAAGTATCATCAAGATTGGGTGAAAAAATATTTGCTGAGATTATACAAAACTATTGGTTTTTGGGAAGCTTGGCAACCCCTTCAAATGAAAGTGTCTTTCGCCAGTCTCTGCTTAGTGCTACTTCAAGAGGAAACAAACCATAGAGATAGAACTTACAACTACTTTATTGTGTCAAGTTTCAAAGAGCTAGCACAAACCGTGTTTGATTTAGAGTTCCAAACACATCTCTCAATATAGGAGAAAACAGAGTGAAATTGAAAAATTAAAAGTGTTACTGGAAACGAACGCTTCAACTTAGTAGAATGAAAATTGGGCATCCAAGTGGGCTTATTGACCTGATCATTACCACGAATTATATTCAGATTGGGTTAAAAATTATTTGCTGAAATTTCAGAAAACTATTAGTTTTTTGGAAGCTCGGCAACCCCTTTCAAATGAAAGTGTCTTTCGCCAGTGTCTGCTTCGGGCTACTTCAAGAGGAAACAAACCATAGAGATAGAAGTTAGAACTACTTTATTGTGTCAAGTTTTAAAGAGCTAGCACAAACCGTCTTAGATTTAGAGTTCCAAATACACCTATCGATATTGTGGAAAACAGAGTTAAAAAGAAAAATTCAACGTGTTACTAGAAACGAATGCTTCAACCTAGTAGAATGAAAATTGGGTAGCCAAGTGGGCTAATTGACCTGATCATTACCACTAAGTATCATCAGATTGGGTGAAAAATTTTTTGCTGAGATTTCAGAAAATTATTAGTTTTCTGGAAGCTTGGCAACCCCGTTCAAATGAAAGTGATTTCGCCAGTCTCTACTTAATCCTACTTCAAGAGGAAACAAACCATAGAGATAAAAATTAGAACTACTTTATTGTGTCAAGTTTCAAGGAGGTAGCACAAACCGTGTTTGATTTAGAATTCCAAACACATCTATCTATATAGGAGTAAACAGAGTAAAACCAATAAATTCATACTGTTACTGGAAACGAACGTGTCAACCTAGTAGAATGAAAATTGGGCAGCCAGGTGGGCGTCTTGAACTGATCATTAACACCAAGTATCATCAAGATTGGGTGAAAAAATATTTGCTGAGATTCCAGAAAACTAGTAGTTTTTTGGAAGCTTGGCAACCCCTTTCAAATGAAAGTGTCTTTTGCCAGTCTCTGCTTAGGGCTACTTCAGGAGGAAACCACCCATAGAGAGAGAACGTAGAAGTACTGTATTATGTCAAGTTTCAAAAAGCTAGCACAAACCATGTTTGATTTAGAATTCCAAACACATCAATCTATATAGGAGAAAACAGAATGAAATTGAAAAATTCAAAGTGTTACTGGAAACGAACGCTTCAACTTAGTAGAATGTCAATTGGGGAGCCAAGTGGGCTTATTCAACTAATCATTACCACCCACTATCATCAAGATTGGGTGAAAAAATATTTGCTGAAATTTCAGAAAACTAGTAGATTTTGAAAGCTTGGCAACCCCTTTCAAATGAATGTGTCATTCTCCAGTCTCTGCTTAGGGCTACTTCAAGAGGAAACAAACCATAGCGAGAGAACTTAGAACTACTTTATTGTGTCAAGTTTCCAGGAGCTAGCACAAACCGTGTTTGATTTAGAGTTCCAAACACTTCTATCTATATTGGAGAAAACAGAGTGAAATCGAAAAATTCAAAGTGTTACTGTACACGAAAGCTTCAACATAGTAGAATGAAAATTGGGCAGCCAAGTGGGCTTATTCAACTGATCATTACCACCAAGTATCATCAAGATTAATTGAAAAAATTTTCGCGTAGATTTCAGAAAACTAGTAGTTTTTGGGAAGCTTGGCAACCCCTTTAAAATGAAATTGTCTTTCGCGAATCTCTGCTTACGGCTACTTCAAGAGGAAACAAATCATAGAAATAGAAGTTAGAAATACTTTATTGTGTCAAGTTTCAAAGAGCAAGCATAAAACGTGTTTGATTTAGAGTTCCAAATACACCTATGTATATTGTGGAAAACAGAGTTAAACTGAAAAATTCAAACTGTTACTGGAAACGAACGCTTCAACCTAGTAGATGGAAAATTGGGCAGCCAAGTGAACTTCTTGAACTGATAATTACCACAAAGTATCATCAAGATTGGGTGAAAAAATATTTGCGTAGATTTCAGAAAACTAGTTGTTTTTGGGAAGCTTGGCAACCCCTTTAAAATGAAAGTGTCTTTCGCGAATCTCTGCTTAGGGCTACTTCAAGAGGAAACAAATCATAGAAATAGAAGTTAGAAATACTTTATTGTGTCAAGTTTCAAAGAGCAAGCATAAACCGTGTTTGATTTAGAGTTCCAAATACACCTATGTATATTGTGGAAAACAGAGTTAAACTGAAAAATTCAAACTGTTACTGGAAACGAACGCTTCAACCTAGTAGATGGAAAATTGGGCAGCCAAGTGAACTTCTTGAACTGATAATTACCACCAAGTATCATCAAGATTGGGTGAAAAAATATTTCCTGAGATTTCAGAAAACTATTAGTTGTTTGAACCAGGTCAACCCCTTTCCAATGAAAGTGTCTTTCGCCAGTCTCTGCTTAGGGCTACTTCAAGAAGAAACAAACCATAGAGAGAGAACTTAAAACTACTTTATTGTGTCAAGTTTCAAGGAGCTACCACAAACCGTGTTTGATTTAAAGTTCCAAACAAATCTATGTATATTGGAGAAAAAACAGTGAAATTGAAAAATGCAAAGTGTTACTGGACACGAACGCTTCAACCTAGTAGAATGAAAATTGGGCAGCCAAGTGGGCTTATTGAACTGATCATTACCACCAAGTATCATCAAGATTGGGTGAAAAAATATTTGCTGAGATTTCAGAAAACTATTAGTTGTTTGAACCAGGTCAACCCCTTTCAAATGAAAGTGTCTTTCGCTAGTGTCTGCTTAGGGCTACTTCAAGAGGAAACAAACCATAGATATAGAATTAGAACTACTTTATTGTGTCAAGTTTTAAAGAGCTAGCACAAACCGTCTTAGATTTAGAGTTCCAAATACACCTATTGATATTGTGGAAAACAGAGTTAAACCGAAAAATTAAAACTGTTACTGGAAACGAATGCTTCAACCTAGTAGAATGAAAATTGGGCAGCCAATTGGGCTTATTGAACTGATCATTACCAACAAGTATCATCAAGATTGGGTAAAAAAAAATTTGTTGAGATTTCAGAAAAGTAGTAGTTTTGGAAGCTTGGCAACCCCTTTCAAATGAAAGTGTCTTTCGCCAGTGTCTGCTTAGGGCTACTTCAAGAGGAAATAAACCATAGAGATAGAAGTTAGAACTACTTTATTGTGTCAAGTTTCAAAGAGCTAGCACAAACCGTCTTAGATTTAGAGTTCCAAATACACCTATCTATATTGTGGAAAACAGAGTTAAACAGAAAAATTCAAACTGTTACTGGAAACGAACGCTTCAAACTAGTAGAATGAAAAGTAGGCATCCAAGTAGGCTTATTGAACTGATCATTACCACCAAGTATCATCAAGGTGGGGTGAAAAAATATTTGCTGATATTCCAGAAAACTAGTAGTTTTTTGGAAGCTAGGCAATCCCTTTCAAATGAAGTGTCTTTTGCCAGTCTCTGCTTAGGGCTACTTTAGTAGGAATCCACCCATAGAGAGAGAACTTAGAGCTACTTTATTGCGTCAAGTTTCAAGAAGCTAGCACAAACCGTGTTTGATTTAGAATTCCAAACACATCTATCTGTATAGGAGAAAACAGAGTGAAACCAAAAAATTCAAACTGTTACTGGAAACGAATGCTTCAACCTAGTAGAATGAAAATTAGGGGAGGCAAGTGGGCTTATTGAACTGATCATTACCACCAAGTATGGTCAAATTTGGGTGAAAAAATATTCGCTGAGATTATAGAAAACTATTAGTTTTTTGGAAACTTGGCAACACCTTTCAAATGAAAGTGTCTTTCGCCAGTCTCTGCTTAGTACTACTTCAAGAGGAAACAAACCATAGAGATAGAACTTACAACTACTTTATTGTGTCAAGTTTCAAACAGCTAGCCCACACCGTGTTTGATTTGGAGTTCCAAACACATCTATCTGTATAGGAGAAAACAGAGTGAAACCGAAAAACTCAAACTGTTACTGGAAACGAACGATTCAACCTAGTAGAATGAAAATTGGGCAGCCAAGTTGGCTTCTTGAACTGATCATTACCACCAAGGATCACCAAAATTGGGTGAAAAAATATTTGCTGAGATTTCAGAAAACCAGTAGTTTTTTGGAAGCTTGGCAACCCCTTTCAAATGAAAGTGTCTTTCGCCTGTCTCTGCTTAGGGCTATTTCAAGAGGACACAAACCATAGAGAGAGAACTTAGAACTACTTTATTGTGTCAAGTTTCAAAAAGCTAGCACAAACCGCGTTTGATTTAGAGTTCCAAACACATCTCTCAATATACGAGAAAACAGAGTGAAATTTAAAATTTCAAAGTATTACTGGAAACGAATGCTTCAACCTAGTAGAATGAAAATTGGGCAGCAAAGTGGGCTTATTGACCTGATCATTACCACCAAGTGTCATCAGATTGGGTGAAAAATTGTTTGCTGTGATTTCAGAAAACTATTAGTTTTTTGGAAGCTGGGCAACCCCTTTCAAATGAATGTGTCTTACTCCAGTATCTGCTTAGGGCTAATTCAAGAGGAAACAAACCATAGAGATACAAGTTAGAACTACTTTATTGTGTCAAGTTTTAAAGAGCTAGCAAAAACCGTCTTAGATTTAGAGTTCCAAATACAACTATCGATATTGTGGAAAACAGAGTTAAAAAGAAATATTCAAAGTGTTACTGGAAACGAACGCTTCAAACTTGTAGAATGAAAATTGTGTAGCCAAGTGGACTTATTGAACTGATCATTACCACCAAGTATCATCAGATTGGGTGAAAAATTATTTGCTGAGATTTCAGAAAATTATTAGTTTTCTGGAAGCTTGGAAACCCCGTTCAAGTGAAAGTGCCTATCGCCAGTCCCTGCTTAAGCCTACATCAAGAGGAAACAAACCATAGAGATAGAACTTAGAACTACTTTATTGTGTCAAGTTTCAAGGAGGTAGCATAAACCGTGTTTGATTTTGAATTCCAAACACATCTATCTATATAGGAGAAAATAGAGTCAAACAAAAAAATTCAAACTGTTACTGGAAACAAACGCTTCAACCTAGTAGAATGAAAATTGGGCAGCCAAGTGGGCTTCTTGAACTGATCATTACCACCAAGTATCATCAAGATTGGGTAAAAAAATATTTGCGTAGATTACAGAAAACTAGTAGTTTTTTGGAAGCTTCCCAACCCCTTTCAACTGAAAGTGTCTTTCTACAGTCTCTGCTTAGGGCAATTTCAAGAGGAAACAAACCATAGACATAAAACTTAGAACTACTTTATTGTGTCAAGTTACAAGGAGCTAGCACAAACTGTGTTTGATTTAGATTTCCAAACACATCTATCTGTATAGCAGAAAACAGAGTGAAACCGAAAAATTCAAACTGTTACTGGAAACGAACGCTTCAACCTAGTAGAATGAAAATTGCGAAGCCAAGTGGGTTTCCTGAACTGATCATTACCACCAAGTATCATCTACATTGTTTGAAAAAATATTTGCTGAGATTCCAGAAAACTAGTAGTTTTTTGGAAGCTGGCAACCCCTTTCAAATGAAAGTATCATTCGCCAGTCTCTGCTTAGGGCTACTTCAAGAGGAAACAAACCATAGAGATAAAATTTACAACTACTTTATTGTGTCAAGTTTCAAAGAGCTAGCACAAACCGTGTATGATTTAGAATTCCAAACACATCTATGTATATAGGTGAAAACGGAGTGAAACCAAAAAATTCAAACTGTTACTGGAAACGAACGCTTCAACCTAGTAGAATGAAAATTGGGCAGCCAAGTGGGCTTCTTGAACTCATCATTACCACCAAGGATCATCAAGATTCGGTGAAAAAATATTTGCTGAGATTTCAGAAAACTAGTAGTTTTTTGGAAGCTTGGTAACCCCTTTCAAATGAAAGTGTCTTTCGCCAGTCTCTGCTTAGGGCTATTTCAAGAGGATACAATCCATAGAGAGAGAACTTAGAAATACATTATTGTGTCAAGTCTCAAAAAGCTAGCACAAACCGTGTTTGATTTAGAGTTCCAAACACATCTCTCTATGTAGGAGTAAACAGACTGAAACTGAAAAATTCAAAGTGTTACTGGAAAGGAACGCTTCAACTTAGTAGAATGAAAATTGGGCAGCCAAGGGGGCTTATTGACCTGATCATTACCACGAAGTATCATCAGATTGGGTTCAAAATTATTTACTGAGATTTCAGAAAACTATTAGTTTTTTGGAAGCTCAGCAACCCCTTTCAAATGAAAGTGTCTTTCGCCAGTGTCTGTTTAGGGATACTTCAAGAGGAAAAAAACCATAGAGATAGAAGTTAGAACTACTTTATTGTGTCAAGTTTTAAAGAGCTAGCACAAACGGCCTTATATTTGGAGTTCCAAATATACCTATCGATATTGTGGAAAACAGAGTTAAAAAGAAAAATTCAAAGTGTTACTAGAAACGAACGCTTCAACCTAGTAGAATGAAAATTGGGTAGCCAAGTGGGCTTATTGACCTGATCATTACCACCAAGTATCATCAGATTGGGTGAAAATTTTTTTGCTGAGATTTCAGAAAATTATTAGTTTTCTGGAAGCTTGGCAACCCCGTTCAAATGAAAGTGTATTTCGACAGTCTCTACTTAATCATACTTCAAGAGGAAACAAACCATAGAGATAGAACTTAGAACTACTTTATTGTGTCAATTTTCAAGGAGGTAGCACAAACTGTGTTTGATTTAGAATTCCAAACCCATCTATCTATATAGGAGAAAACAGAGTGAAACAAAAAATTCAAACTGTTACTGGAAACAAACGCTTCAACCTAGTAGAATGAAAAGTAGGCAGCCAAGTGGGCTTATTGAACTGATCATTACCACCAAGTATCATCAAGATTTGGTGAAAAAATATTTGCTGAGATTCCAGAAAACTAGTAGTTTTTTGGAAGCTTGGCAACCCCTTTCAAATGCAAGTGTCTTTCACCAGTCTCTGCTTCGTGCTACTTAAAGAGGAAACAAACCATAGAGATAGAACTTCAAACTACTTTATTGTGTCAAGTTTCAAAGAGCTAGCACAAACCCTGTTTGATTTAGAATTCCAAACACATCTATCTGTATAGGAGAAAACAGAGTGAAACCGAAAAATTGAAAGTGTTACTGGAAACGAACGCTTCAACCTAGTAGAATGAAAATTGGGCAGCCAAGTGGGCTTCTTGAACTCATCATTACCACCAAGGATCATCAAGATTGGGGGAAAAAATATTTGCTGAGATTTCAGAAAACTAGTAGTTTTTTGGAAGCTTGGCAACCCCTTTCAAATGAAAGTGTATTTTGCAAGTCTCTGCTTAAGCCTACGTCAAGAGAAAACAAACCATAGAGATAGAACTTAGAACTACTTTATTGTGTCAAGTTTCAAAGAGCTAGCACAATCCGTTTGATTTAGAATTCCAAACACATCTATCTATATAAGAGAAAACAGACTGAAAACGAAAAATTCAAACAGTTATTGGAAACGAGCGCTTCAACCTAGTAGAATGTCAATTGGGGAGCCAAGTGGGCTTATTGAACTGATCATTACCACCAAGTATCATCAAGATTGGGTGAAAAAATATTTGATGAGATTTCAGAAAACTAGTAGTTTTTTAAAAGCTTTGCAACCCCTTTCAAAGAAAGTGTCTTTCGTCAGTCTCTGCTTAGGGCCACTTCAAAGGAAACAAACCATAGAGAGAGAACTTAGAACTACTTTATTGTGTCAAGTTTCAAGGAGCTAGCACAAACCGTGTTTGATTTAGAGTTCCAAACACATCTATCTATATTGGAGAAAACAGAGTGAAACCGAGAAATTCAAACTGTTACTGAAACGAACACTTCAACCTAGTAGAATGAAAATTGTGCAGCCAAGTGGGCTTCTTGAACTGATCATTACCACCTAGTATCATAAAAATTGGGTGAAAAAATATTTGCTGAGATTTCAGAAAACCAGTAGTTTTTTGGAAGCTTGGCAACCCCTTTCAAATGAAAGTGTCTTTCGCCAATCTCTGCTTAGGGCAACTTCAGGAGGATACCACCCACAAAGAGAGAACTTAGTACTACTTTATTGTGTCAAGTTTCAAGAAGCTAGCACAAACCGCGTTTGATTTAGAGTTCCAAACACATCTATCTATATTGGAGAAAACAGAATGAAATTGAAAAATTCAAAGTGTTACTGGAAACGCACACTTCAACCTAGTAGAATGTCAATTGGGGAGCCAAGTGGGCTTCTTGAACTGATCATTACCACCAAGTATCATTAAGATTGGGTGAAAAAATATTTGCATAGATTTTAGAAACTAGTAGTTTTTTGGAAGCTTGGCAACCCCTTTCAAATGAAAGTGTCTTTTCCAGTCTCTGCTTAGGGTTACTTCAAGAGGAAACAAACCATAGAAAGAGAACGTAGAACTACTTTGTTGTGTCAAGTTTCAAAGAGCTAGCACAAACCGTGTTTGATTTAGAGTTCCAAACACATCTATCCATATTGGAGAAAACAGAGTGAAATTGAAAAATTCAAAGTGTTACTGGACACGAACGCTTCAACCTAGTAGAATGAAAATTGGGCAGCCAGGTGTGTTTATTGAACTGATCATTACCAGCAAGTATCATCAATATTGGGTGAAAAAATATTTGCTGAGATTTCAGAAAACTATTTATTTTTTGGAACCTTGGCAACCCCTTTCAAATTTAAGTCTCTTTCGCTAGTGTCTGCTTAGGGCTACTTCAAGAGGAAACAAACATAGAGATAGAAATTAGAACTATTTTATTGTGTCAAGTTTCAAAGAGCTAGCACAAACCGAGTTAGATTTAGAGTTCCAAATACACCTATCGATATTGTGGAAAACAGAGTTAAACCGAAAAATTCAAACTGTTACAGGAAACGAATGCATCAACCTGGTAGAATGAAAATTGGGCAGCCAAGTGGGCTTATTGAACTGATAATTACCACCAAGTATCATCAAGATTGGGTAAAAAAAAATTTGCTGAGATTTCAGAAAACTAGTAGTTTTTAGGAAGCTTGGCAACCCCTTTCAAATGAAGGTGTCTTTCGCCATTCTCTGCTTAACCTACTTCAAGAGGAAACAAACCATAGAGATAGAACTTAGAACTACTTTATTGTATCAAGTTTCAAAGAGCTAGCACAAACCGTGTTTGATTTAGAGTTCCAAACACATCTATCTATATAGGAGAAAACAGAGTGAATCCGAAAAATTCAAACTGTTACTGGAAACGAATGCTTCAACCTAGTAGAGTAAAAATTGGGCTGCCAAGTGGGCTTATTGAACTGATCATTACCAACAAGTATCATCAATATTGGGAGAAAAAATATTTGCTGATATTTCAGAAAACTAGTAGTTTTTTTGGAAGCTTGGCAACTCCTTTCAAATGAAAGCGTCTTTCGCCAGTATCCGCTTAGGGCTACTTCAAGAGGAAATAAACCATAGAGAGAAAACTTAGAACTACTTTTTTGTGTCAAGTTTCAAGGAGCTCCCACCAACCATGTTTGATTTATAGTTCCAAACACATCTATCTATATAGGAGAAAATAGAGTGAAATAGAAAAATTCAAAGTGTTACTGGAAACGAACGCTTCAACCTAGTAGAATGAAAATTGGGCATTCAAGTGGGCTTATTGAACTGATCATTACCACCAAGTATCATCAAGATTGGGTGAAAAAATATTTGCTGAGATTTCAGAAAACTATTATATTTTTGGAAGCTTGGTAACCCCTTTCAAATGAAAGTGTGTTTCACCAGTGTCTGCTTAGGACTACTTCAAGAGGAAACAAACCATAGAGATAGAACTTAGAACTACTTTATTGTGTCAAGTTTAAAAGAGGTAGCACAAACCGTCTTAGATTTAGAGTTCCAAATGCACTTATCTATAATTTGGAAAACAGAGTTAAACCGAGAAATTCAAACAGTTACCAGAAACGAACGCTTCAACCTGATAGAATAAAAATTGGGAAGCCAAGTGGGCTTATTGAACTGATCATTACCACCAAGTATCATCAAGATTGGAAGAAAAAGTATTTGCTGAGATTTCAGAAAACTAGAAGTTTTTTGCAAGCTTGGCAACTTCTTTCAAATAAAAGTGTCTTTCGCCAGTCTCTGCTTAGGACTACTTCAAGAGAAAACAAACCATAGAAATAGAACTTAGAACTACTTTATTGTGTCAAGTTTCAAATACCTAGCACAATCCGTTTGATTTAGAATTACAAACATATCTATCTATATAGGAGAAAGCAGATTGAAACCGAAAAATTCAAACTGTTATTGGAAACGAGCGCTTCAACCTAGTAGAATGTCAATTGGGGAGCCAAGTGGCCTTATTGAACTGATCATTACCACCAAGTATCCTCAAGATTGAGTGAAAAAATATTTACTGAGATTTTAGAGAACTATTAGTTTTTGGAAGCTTGGCAACCCCTTTCAAATAAAAGTGTCTTTCGCCAGTGTCTGCTTAGGGCTCTTCAAGGAAAAACCAGCCATAGAGAGAGAACTTAGAACTAATTTATTGTGTCAAGTTTCAAGGCGCTAGATCAAACCGTGTTTGATTTAGAGTTCCAAACACATCTATCTATATAGGAGAAAACAGTGTGAAATTGAAAAATTCAAAGTGTTACTGGATACGAACGGTTCAACATAGTAGAATGAAAATTGGGGAGCCAAGTGGGCTTATTGAACTGATCATTACCACCAACTGTCATCAGGATTGGGTGAAAAGATATTTGCTGATATTACAGAATACTAGTTGTTTTTTGGAAGCTTGCAACCCCTTTCAAATGAAAGTGTCTTTCGCCAATCTCTCCTTAAGCCTACTTCAAGAGGAAACAAACCATAATGATAGAACTTAGAACTACTTTATTCTGTCAAGTTTCAGGGAGGTAGCACAAACCGTGTTTGATTTAGAGTTCCAAACACATCTATCTATGTAAGAGAAACAGAGTGAAACTGATAAATTCAAACTGTTTCTGGAAACGAATGCTTCAAACTAGTAGAATGAAAATTGGGCAGACAAGTTGGCTTATAGAACTGATCATTACCACCAAGTATCGTCAAGTTTGAGTGAAAAAATATTTACTGATTTCAGAAAAATATTAGTTTTTTGGAAGCTTGGCAACCCCTTTCAAATGAAAGTGTCTTTCGCCAGTGTCTGCCTACGGCTATTTCAAGAGGAAACAAACCATAGAGATAGAAGTTAGAACTACTTCATTGTGTCAAGTTACAAAGAGCTAGCACAAACCGTCTTAGATTTGGAGTTGCAAATACACCTATCCATATTGTAGAAAACAAAGTTAAATACGAAAAATTCAAACTGTTACTGGAAACGAACGCTTCAACAAGTAAAATGAAATTTGGGCAGCTAAGTGGGCTTATTGAACTGATCATTACCACCAAGTATCATCAAGATTGGGTGAAAAAATTTTTGCTGAGATTTCAGAAAACTAGTAGTTTTTTGGAAGCTTGGCAACCCCTTTCCAATGAAAATGTCTTTGACCAGTCTCTCCTTAGGGCTACTTCAAGCAGAAACAAATCATAGAGAGAGAACTTAGAACTACTTCATTGCGTCAAGTTTCAAGGAGCTAGCACAAACCGTGTTTGATTTAGAGTTCCAAACACGTCTTACTATATAGGAGAAAAGAGTGAAATTGAAAAATTCAAAGTGTTACTGGAAACGAACGCTTCAAACAAGTAGAATGAAACTAAAGCAGCCAAGTGGGATTTTTGAACTGATCATTACCACCAAGTATCATGAAGATTGGGTGAAAAAATATTTTCTGAGCTTTCAGAAAACTAGTAGTTTTTTGGAAGCTTGGCCACCCCTTTCAAATGAAAGTGTCTTTCACCAGTCTCTGCTTAAGATTACTTCAAGAGAAAACAAACCATAGAGATAGAACTTAGAATTACTTTATTGTGTCAAGTTTCAAAGAGCTAGCACAAAACATGATTGATTTAGAGTTCCAAACGCATCTATCTATATAAGAGAAAACAGAATGAAACCGAAAAATTCAAACTGTTCCTGGAAACTAAAGCTTCAACCTAGTAGAATGAAAATTAGCAGCAAAGTGGGCTTACTGAACTGATCATTACCAACAAATATCATCAAGATTGGGTGAAGAAATCTTTAATGAGATTTCAGAAAATTATTAGTTTTTTGGAAGCATGGCAACCCCTTTCAAATGAAAGTGTCTTTCACCAGTGTCTGCTTAGGGCTACTTCAAGAGGAAACAAACCGTAGAGATAGAAGTTAGAACTACTTTATTGTGTCAAGTTTTAACGAGCTAGCACAAACCCTCTTGGATTTAGAGTTCCAAATACACCTAACTATATTGTGGAAAACAGAGTTAAACCGAAAAATTCAAACTGTTACTGGAAACGAACGCCTCAACATAGTAGAATGAAAAATGGGCAGCCAAGTGGGCTTATTGAACTGATCATTACCACCAAGTCTCATCAAGATTGGGTGAAATAATATTTGCTGAGATTTCAGAAAACTAGAAGTTTTTTGGAAGCTTGGCCACCCCTTTCAAGTGAAAGTGTCTTTCGCCAGTGTCTTCTTAGTGCTACTTCAATAGGAAACAAATCATAGAGAGAGAACTTAGAACTACTTTCTTGTGTCAAGTTTCAAGGAGCTAGCACAAACCTTGTTTGATTTAGAGTTCAAAACACATCTATCTGTATAGGAGAAAGCAGAGTAAACCTAAAAATTCAAACTGTTACTGGAAACGAACGCTTCATCATAGTAGAATAAAAATTGGGAAGCCAAGTGGGCTTATTGAACTGATCATTACCACCAAGTATCATCAAGATTGGGTGAAAAAATATTTGCTTAGATTTCAGAAAACTAGTAGTTTTTTGGAAGCATGGCAACACCTTTTAAATGAAAGTGTCTTTTGCCAGTCTCTTCTTAGGGCTATTCAAATGGAAACAAACCATAGAGAAAGAACTTAGAACTACTTTACTGTGTCAAGTTTCAAGGAGCCAGAACAAACCGTGTTTGATTTAGAGTTCCAAACACATCTATCTATATATTAGAAAAACAGAGTGAAATTGAAAAATTCAAAGTGTTAGGGGAAATAAACTCTTCAACCTAGTAGAATGAAAATAGGGCAGCCAAGTGGGCTTATTTAAATGATCATTACCACCAAGTATCATCAAGATTGGGTGAAAAAATATTTCCTGAGATTTCAGAAAACTAGTAGTTTTTTGGAAGCTTGGTAACAACTTTCAAATGAAAGTGTCTTTCGCCAGTCGCTGCTTAAGCCTACTTCAAGAGAAAACAAACTGTAGAGATAGAACTTAGAACTACTTTATTGTGTCAAGTTTCAAAGAGCTAGCACAAACCGTCTTAAATTTAGAGTTTCAAATGCACCTATTGATATTGTGGAAAACCGAGTTAAAGCGAAAAATACAAATTGTAACTGGAAACGAACGCTTCAACATAGTAGAATGAAAATTGGGCAGCCAAGTGGGCTTATTCAACTGATAATTACCACCAAGTATCATCAAGTTTGGGTGAAAAAATATTTCCTGAGATTTTAGAAAACTAGTAGTTTTTGGAAGCTTGGCAACCCCTATCAAATGAAACTGTCTTTCGCCAGTCTCTGCTTAAGCCTACTTCAAGAGGAAACAAACCATAGAGATAGAACTTAGAACTACTTTATTGCGTCACGTTTGAAGGTGCTACCACAAACCATGTTCGATTTAGAGTTCCAAACACATCTATCTATATAGGAGAAAACAGAGTGAAACCAAAAAATTCAAACTGTTTCTGGAAACGAATGCATCAACCTAGTAGAATGAATCTTGGGCAGCCAAGTGGACTTACTGAACTGATCATTACCACCAAGTATCGTCAAGATTGGGTGAAAAAATATTTGCTGAGATTTCAGAAAGCTATTAGTTTTTTGGAAGCTTGGCAACCCCTTTAAAATGAAAGTGTGTTTCGCCAGTGTCTGCTTAGGGCTACTTCAAGAAGAAACAAAACATAGAGATAGAAGTTAGAACTGCTTTATTGTGTCAAGTTTTAAAGAGCTAGCACAAACAGTCTTAGATTTAGAGTTCCTAATACACCTGTCTATATTGTGGAAAACAGAGTTAAACCGAAAAATTCAAACTGTTACTGAAAACGAACGCTTAAAGCTAGTAGAATGAAAATTGGGCAGCCAATTTTACTTATTGACCTCATCATTACCACCACGTATCATCAAGATTTGGTGAAAAAATATTTGGTGAGATTTCAGGAAACTAGTAGTTTTTTTAAAGCTTGGCAACACCTTTCAAATGAACGTGTCTTTTGCCAGTCTCTGCTTAAGCCGACTTCAAGAGGAAACAAACCATAATGATAGAAGTTAGAACTACTTTATTGTGTCACGTTTCAAGGAGCTAGCACAAACCGTGTTTGATTTTAGAGTTCCAAACACATCTATCTCTATAGGAGAAAACAGAGTGAAACTGAAAAATTCAAACTGTTCCTGGAAACGAACGCTTCAACCTAGTAGAATGAAAATTGGGCAGCCAAGGGGGCTTATTGAACTGATCATTACCACCAAGTATCATCAAGATTGGGTGAAAAAACATTTGCTGAGATTTCAGAGAACTATTAATTTTTTGGAAGCTTGGCAACCCCTTTCAAATGAAAGTGTCTCTTGCCAGTGTCTGCTTAGGGCTACTTCAAGAGGAAACAAACCAAAGAGATAGAACTTAAAACTACTATTTTGGGTATAAATTTAAAGAGTTAGGACAAACCGTGTTTGGTTGAGAATTTCAAACACATCTATCTATATAGGAGAAAACAGAGTGAAACCGAAAAATTCAAACTGTTCCTGGAAACGAACGCTTCAAACTAGTCGAATGAAAATAGGGCAGCCAAGTTGGATTGTTGAACTGATCATTACCACCAATTATCATCAAGATTGGGTGAACAACATTTACTGAGATTTCAGGGAACTATTGGTTTTTTGGAAGCTTGGCAACCCCTTTCAAATAAAAGTGTCTTTCTCCATTTTCTGCTTAGGGCTACTTCAAGAGGAAACAAACCATAGAGATAGAAGTTAGAACTACTTCATTGTGTCAAGTTTCAAAGAGCTAGCACAAACAGTCTTACATTTAGACTTCCAAATACACCTGTCTATATTGTGGAAAACAGAGTTAAACTGAAAAATTCAAACTGTTAGTGGAAACGAACAGTTTAGCCTAGTACAATAAAAATTGGGGGCCTAGTGAGCTTATTGAACTGAACATTACCACCAAGTATCATCAAGATTGGGTGAAAAAATGTTTGCTGAGATTTCAGAAAACTAGTAGTTTTTGGAAGCTTGGCAACCCCTATCAAATGAAACTGTCTTTCGCCAGTCTCTGCTTAAGCCTACTTCAAGAGGAAACAAACCATAGAGATAGAACTTAGAACTACTTTATTGCGTCACGTTTGAAGGTGCTACCACAAACCATGTTCGATTTAGAGTTCCAAACACATCTATCTATATAGGAGAAAACAGAGTGAAACCAAAAAATTCAAACTGTTTCTGGAAACGAATGTTTCAACATAGTAGAATGAAAATTGGGCAGCCAAGTGGACTTATTGAACTTATCATTACCAGCAAGTATCATCAAGATTGGGTGAAAAAATATTTGTTGAGATTTCAGAAAACTAGTAGTTTTTTGGAAGCTTGGCAACCCTTTTCAAATTAAAGTGTCTTTCGCCAGTGTCCGCTTAGGGCTACTTCAAAAGGAAACAAAACATAGAGATAGAAGTTAGAATTGCTTTATTGTGTCAAGTTCAAAGAGCTAGCCCAAACCGTCTTAGATTTAGTGTTCCAAATACACCTATCGATATTGTGGAAAACAGAGTTAAACCGAAAAATTGTAACTGTTACTGGAAACGAACGCTTCAAACTAGTAGAATAAAAATTGAGCAGCCAAGTGGGCTTATTGAACTGATCATTACCAGCAAATATCATCAAGATTGGGTGAAAAAATATTTGTTGAGATTTCAGAAAACTAGTAGTCTTTTGGAAGCTTGTCCACCCGTTTCAATTCAAAGAGTCTTTCGCCAGTCTCTGCATAATCCTACTTCAAGAGGAAACAAACCATAGTGATAGAACTTAGAACTACTTTATTGTGTCAAGTTTCAAGTAGCTAGCACAACCCATGTTTCATTTAGAGTTCCAAACACATCTATCTATATCGGAGAAAAAAGAGTGAAACTGAAAAATTCAAACTGTATCTGGAAAGGAACTCCTCAACCTAGTAGAATGAAAATTGGGCAGCCAAGTGGGCTTATTGAATTGATCATTACCACAATGTATCGTCAAGTTTGGGTGAATAAATATTTGCTGAGATTTCAGAGAACTAGTAGTTTTTGGAATCTTGGAAACACCTTTCAAATGAAAGTGTCTTTCACCAGTCTCTGCTTAGGGCTACTTCAAGAGGAAACAAACCATAGAGAGAGAACTTAGAACTACTTTATTGTGTCAAGTTTCAAGGAGCTAGCACCAACCGTGTATGATTTAGAGTTCCAAACACATCTATCTATATAGGAGAAAACAGAGTGAAATTGAAAAATTCAGAGTGTTACTGGACACGAACGCTTCAACGTAGTAGAATGAAAATTGGGGAGCCAAGTGGGCTTATTGTACTGATCATTACCACCAAGTATCATCAAGATTGGTTGAAAAAATATTTGCAGATATTTCAGAAAACTAGTGGTTTTTTGGAAACTTGCAACCCCTTTCAAATGTACGTGTCTTTTGCCAGTCTCTGCTTAAACCTACTTCAAGAAGAAACAAACCATAATGATAGAACTTTGAACTACTTTATTGTGCCATGTTTGAAGGAGCTAACACAAACCGTGTTTGATTTAGAGTTCCAAACACATCTATGTATATAGGAGAAAAAGAGTGAAACTGAAAAATTCAAACTGTTCCTGGAAACGAACGCTTCAAGCTAGTAGAATGAAAATTGGGCAGCCAAGTGTTCTTATTGAACTGATCATTACCATCAAGTATCGTCAAGATTGAGTGAAAAAAACTATTTACTGAGATTTCTCAGAACAATTAGTTTTTTGGAAGCTTGGCAACCCCATTCAAATGAAAGTGTCTTTTGCCAGTGTCTGCTTCAGGCTACTTCAAGAGAAAACAAACCATAGAGATAGAACTTAGAACTACTTTATTGGGTGAAGTTTCAAGGATCTAGGATAAACCGTGTTTGATTTAGAATTCCAAACACATCTATCAATGTAGGAGAAAACAGAGTGAAACTGAAAAATTCAAATTGTTACTGGAAACGAGGCTTCAAACTAGTAGAATGAAAATAGGGCTGCCATGTGAGATTATTGAACTGATCATTACCACCAAGTATCATGAAGATTGGGTGAAAAAATATTTGCTGAGATATCAGAAAACTAGGAGTTTTTTGGAAGCTTGGCAACCCCTTTCAAATGAAAGTGTCTTTCGCCAGTGTCTGCTTAGGGCTACTTCAAGAGGAAATATACCATAGAGATAGAAGTTAGAACTACTTCATTGTGTGAAGATTCAAAGAGATAGCACAAACCGACTAGATTTAGAGTTTCAAGTACACCTATCTATATTGTGGAAAACAGAGTTAAACCGAAAATTTCAAACTTTTACTGGAAACGAACGCTTCAACCTAGTAGAATGAATATTGGGCAGCCAAGTGGGCTTATTGAACTGATCATTACCATCCAGTATCATCAATATTGGGTGAAAAAATATTTTCTGAAATTTCAGAAAACTAGTAGTTTTTTGGAAGCTTGGCAACACCTTTCAAATGAAAGTGTTTTTCGCCAGTCTCTGCTTAAGCCTACATCAAGAGGAAACAAACCATAGAGATAGAACATAGAACTACTTTATGGTGTCAAGTTTCAAGTTGCTAGCACCAACCACGTTTGATTTAGAGTTCCAAACACATGTATCTATATAGGAGAAAACAGAGTAAAATTGAAAAATTCAAACTGTTAAAGGAAACTAACGCTTCAACATAGTAGAATGAAAATTGGGCAGCCAAGAGGGCTTACTGAACAGATCATTACCACCAAGTATCGTCAAGATTGTGTGAAAAAATATTTACTGAGATTTCAGAAAACCATTAGTTTTTTGGAAGCTTGGCAACCCCTTTCAAATGAAAGTGTCTTTCGTTCGTGTCTGCTTAGGGCTACTTCAAGAGGAAACAAACCATAGTGGTAGAAGTTAGAACTACTTTATTGGGTCAATTTTTAAAGAGCTAGCACAAACAGTCTTAGATTTAGAGTTCCAAATACACCTGTCTATATTGTGGAAAACAGAGTTAAACCGAAAAATTCAAACTGTACTGGAAACGAACGATTCAACCTAGTAGAATGAAAATTGATCAGCCAAGTGGGCTTATTGACCTGATCAATACCACCAAGTATCATCAAGATTGGGTGAAAAAATAATTGCTGAGATTTCATAAAACTAGTAGTTTTTTGGAAACTTGGCAACCCCTTTTAAATGAAAGTGTCTTTCGCCAGTCTCTGCTTAGGGCTACATCAAGAGGAAACAATCCATAGAGATAGAAGATAGAACTACTTTATTGGGTCAATTTTCAAAGAGCTAGGACAAACCGTGTTTAATTTAAAATTCCAAACACATCTATCTATATAGGAAAAAAACAGAGTGAAACCGAAAAGTTCAAACTGTTACTGGAAACGAACGCTTCAAACAGTAGAATGAAAATTGGGCAGCCAAGTGGGATTATTCAATTGATCTTTACCACCAAGTATCATCAAGATTGGGTGAAAAATTATATGCTGAGATTTCAGAAAACTAGTACTTTTTGGAAGCTTGGCAACCCCTTTCAAACGAAAGAGTCTTTCGCCAGTCTCTGCTTAGGCCTACTTCAAGAAAAAAAACATAGAGATAGAACTTAGAACTACTTTATTGTGTCAAGTTTCAAGGAGCTAGCACAAACCATGTTTGATTTAGAGTTCCAAACACATCTATCTGTATAGGAGAAAACAGAGTGTAACTGAAAAATTCAAACTGTTCCTGGAAACTTACACTTCAACCTAGTAGAATAAAAATTCGGCAGCCAAGTGGACTTATTGAACTGATCATTACAACCAAGTATCATCAAGATTGGGTGAAAAAATATTTGCTGAGATTTCAGAAAACTAGTAGTTTTTTGGAAGCTTGGCAACCCCTTTCAAATGAAAGTGTCTTTCGCCAGTCCCTGCATAGAGCTACTTCAAGAGGAAACAAACCATAGAGATAGAAGTTAGAACTACTTTATTGTGTCAAGTTTCAAAAGCTAGCAAGAACGGTTTTAGATTTAGAATTCGAAATACAGCTCTTTATATTTTCGAAAACAGAGTGAAACCGGAAAATTCAATCTGTTACTGGAAACGAATGCTTCAACCTAGAATAATGAAAATGGGGCAGCCAAGTGGGCTAAGTGAACTGATCATTACCACCAAGTATCATGAAAAAAGGGTAAAAAGATATTTGCTGAGATTTCAGAAAACTAGTACTTTTTTGGAAGCTTGGCACCCCCTTTCAAATTGAACTGTCTTTTGCCAGTCTCAGCTTAGGGCTACTTCAAGAGGAAACAAACCATAGACATAGAAATTAAAATTACATTATTGTGTCAAGTTTCAAAAAGCTAGCACTAACCGTGTTTGATTTCGAGTTCCAAACCTATCTATCTATAAAGGAGAAAACAGAGTGAAACCAAAAAATTCAAAGTGTTACTGGAAACGAACGCTTCAACCTAGAAGAATGAATATTGGGCAGCCAAGTGGGTTTATTGAACTGATCATTACCACCAAGTATCATGAAGATTGGGTGAAAAAATATTTGCTGGGATTTCAGAAATCAAGTAGTTTTTTGGAAGCCTGGCAACCCCTTTCAATTAAAAGTGTCTTTCACCAATCTCTGATGAGGGCTACTTCAAGAGGAAACAAACCATACGGATAGAACTTAGAACTACTTTATGGTGTCAAGTTTCAAGGAGCTAGCACAAACCGTGTTTGATTTAGTGTTCCAAACACATCTATCTATATAGGAGAAAACAGAGTGAAACCGAAAAATACACACTGTTACTGGCAACAAATGCTTCAAACTAATAGAATGAAAATTGGGCAGCTAAGATGGCTTATTGAACTGATCATTACCACCAAGTAACATGAAGATTGGGTGAAAAAATATTTGCTTAGATTTCAGAAAACTAGTAGCTTTTTGGAAGCTTGGCAACCCCTTTCAAACTGAACTGTCTTTTGCCAGTCTCAGCTTAGGGCTATTTCGAGAGGAAACAAACCATAGAGATAGAACTTAGAACTACTTTATTGTGTCGAGTTTCAAGGAGCTAGCACAAACCGTGTTTCATTTAGTGTTAAAAACACATCTATCTATATAGGAGAAAACAGAGTTATACCGAAAAATTCACTCTCTTATGGGCAATGAATGCTTAAACATAGTAGAATAAAAATTGGGCAGCTAAGTTGGCTTATTGAACTTATCATTACTACCAAGTAACATCAAGATTGGGTGAAGAAATGTTTGCTGAGATTTTAGAAAACTAGTAGTTTTTTGGAAGCTTGGCAACCCCTTTCAAATTAAACTGTCTTTTGCCAGTCTCAGCTTAGGGCTATTTCAAAAAAAAAAAAAAAAAAAAAACATAGAGATACAACATAGAACTTCTTTATTTTGTCAAGTTTCAAGGAGCTAGAACAAACCGTCTTTGATTTAGTGTTCCAAACACATCTATTAATATAGGAGAAAACAGAGTAAAACCCAAAAATTCAAAGTATTACTGTAAACGAACGCTTCAACCTAGTAGAATAAAAATTGGTCAGCGAAGTGGGTTTATTGAACTGATCATTACCACCAAGTATCATCAAGATTGGGTGAAAAAATCTTTGCTGAGATTTCAGAAAACTAGTAGTTTTTGGAAGCTTGGCAACCCCTTTCTAATGAAAGTGTCTTTCGCCAGTCTGTGTTTAGGCCTAATTCAACAGGAAACAAACCATAGGGATAGAACTTACAACTACTTTATTGTGTCAAGTTTCATGGAGCTAGCACAAACCCTGTTTGATTTAGAGTTCCAAAGACATCTATCTATATAGCAGAAAACAGAGTGAAACCGAAAAATTCACACTGTTACTGGCAACGAATGCATCAACCTAGTGGAATGAAAATTTTGCAGCTAAGGTGGCTTATTGAACTGATCATTACCACCAAGTAACATCAAGATTGAGTGAAAAAATATTTGCTGAGATTTCAGAGAACTAGTAGTTTTTTGGAAGCTTGGCAACCCCTTTCAAATGAATGTGTCTTTCGCCAGTCTCTGCTTAAGCCTACTTCAAGAGGAAACAAACCATAGAGACAGAATTTAGAACTACTTTATTGTGTCAAGATTCCAGGATCTAGGAAAACCGTTTTGGATTTAGATTTCCAAACACATCTATCTATATAGGAGAAAACAGTGTGAAACCGAAAAATTCAAAGTGTTACTTGAAACGAATGCTTCAACCTAGTTGAATAATTGGTCAGCCAAGTGGTTTTATTGAAGTGATCATTAGCACCAAGTATCATCAAAATTGGATGAAAAAATATTTGCTGAGATTTCAGAAAACTAGCAGTTTTTTGGAAGCTTGGCAACTCAACTCAAATTAAAGTGTCTTTCGCCAGTCTCTGTTTAGGCCTAATTCAGGAGGAAACAAACCATAGAGATAGAACTTAGAACTACTTTATTGTGTCAAGTATCAAGGAGCTAGCACAAACCGTGTTTGATTTAGTGTTAAAAACACATCTATCTATATAGGAGAAAACAGAGTGAAACCGAAAAATTCACACTGTTACTGGCAACGAATGCTTCAACATACTAGAATGAAAATTGGGCAGCTACGTTGGCTTATTGAACTGATCATTACCACCAAGTAACATCCAGATTGGGTGAAAAAATATTTGCTGAGATTTTAGAAAATTAATAGTTTTTTGGAAGCCTGGCAACCCCTCTCAAATGAAAGTGTCTTTCACCAGTGTCTGCTTACGGCTACATCACGTGGAAACAAACCATAGAGATAGACGTTAGAACTACTTTATTGTGTCAAGTATCAAAAGCTAACAAAAACCGTTTTAGATTTAGAGTTCCAAATACACCTCTCCATATTGTCGAAAACAGAGTGAAACCGGAAAATTCAAACTGTTACTGGAAACGAAAACTTCATTCTAGTAGAATGAAATTGGGCAGCCAAGTGGGCTAAGTGAAGTGATCATTACCACCAAGCATCATGAAGATAGTGTGAAAAAATATTTGCAGATAATTCAGAAAACTAGTAGTTTTTTGGAAGCTTGGCACCCCCTTTTGAATTAAACTGTCTTTTGACAGTCTCAGCTTAGGTCTACTTCAAGAGGAAACAAACCATAGAGATAGAAATTAGAACTACTTTATTGTGTCAAGTTTCAAGAAGCTAGCAATAACGGTGTTTGATTTACAGTTCCAAACCCATCTATCTATAAAGGAGAAAACAGAGTGAAACCGAAAAATTCAAAGTGTTACTGGAAACGAACGCTTCAACCTAGAAGAATGAATATTGGGCAGCCAAGTGAGTTTATTGAACTGATCATTACCACCAAGTATCATCAAGATTGGGTGAAAAAATATTTGCTGAGATTTCAGAAAACTAGTAGTTTTTTGGAAGCTTGGCAACCCTTTTCAAATTAAAGAGTCTTTCGCCCGTCTCTGTTGAGGGCAACTTCAAGAGGAAACAAATCATACAGATAGAACTTAGAACTACTTTATGGTGTCAAGTTTCAAGGAGCTAGCACAAACCGTGTTTGATTTAGTGTTCCAAATACATCTATCTATATAGTAGAAAACAGTGTGAAACCGAAAAATTCACACTGTTACTGGCAACAAATGCTTCAAACTAATAGAATAAAAATTGGGCAGCTAAGTTGGCTTATTGAACTGATCATTACCACCAAGTAACATCAAGATTGAGTGAAAAATTATTTGCTGAGATTTCAAAGAACTAGTAGTTTTTTGGAAGCTTGGCAACCCCTTTCAAATTAAAGTGTCTTTCGCCAGTCTCTGCTTAAGCCTACTTCAAGAGGAAACAAACCATAGAGACAGAATTTAGAACTACTTTATTGTGTCAAGATTCCAGGATCTAGGAAATACCGTTTTTGATTTAGATTTCCAAACACATCTATCTATATAGGAGAAAACAGAGTGAAACCGAAAAATTCAAAGTGTTACTTGAAAGGAACGCTTCAACCTAGTTGAATGAAAATGGTCAGCCAAGTGGTTTTATTGAACTCATCATTAGCACCAAGTGTCATCAAGATTGGATGAAAAAATGTTTGCTGAGATTTCAGAAAACTAGCAGTTTTTTGGAAGCTTGGCAACTCCTTTCAAATTAAAGTGTCTTTCACCAGTCTCTGTTTAGGCGTAATTCCGGAGGAAACAAACCATAGAGATAGAACTTAGAACTACTTTATTGTGTCAAGTTTCAAAAGCTAGCAAAAACCGTTTTAGATTTAGAGTTCCAAATACACCTCTCCATATTGTCGAAAACAGAGTGAAACCGGAAAATTCAAACTGTTACTGGAAACGAACGCTTCAACCTAGTAGAATGAATATTGGGCAGCCAAGTGGGTTTATTGAACTAATCTTTACCACAAAGTATCATCAAGATTGGGTGAAAAAATATTTGCTGATATTTCAGAAAACTATTAGTTTTTTGGAAGCTTATCATCCCCTTTCAAATGAAAGTGTCTTTTGTCAGTCTTTTCTTAGGGCTACTTCAAGAGGAAACAAACCATCGCGACAGAACATAGAACTGCTTTATTTTGTCAGGTTTCATGGAGCTAGCGTGAACCGTGTTTTATTCATAGTTTCAAACATATCTACCTATACAGGAGAAAACAGAGTGAAACAGAAATATTGGAACTGTTACTGGAAACAAACGCTTCATCCTAGAAGAGAGACAATTGGTCAGGGAAGTGGGATCAGTGAACTGATCATTACCACCAAGTATCATCAAGATTGGGTGAAAAAATATTTGCTGAGATTTCAGAAAACTAGTAGTTTTTTGGAAGCTTGGCAACCCTTTTCAAATGAAAGTGTCTTTTGCCAGTCTCTGTTAAGGCCTAATTCAAGAGGAAACAAACCATAGAGATCGAACTTAGAACTGCTTTATTGTGTCAAGTTTCAAGGATCTAGCACAAACCGTGTTTGATTTAGTGTTAAAAGCACATCTATCTATATAGGAGAAAACAGAGTGAAATCAAAAAATTCACACTCTTATGGGCAATGAATGCTTCAACATAGTAGAATGAAAATTTTGCAGCTAAGTTGGCTTATTGAACTGATCATTACTACCAAGAGACATCAAGATTGGGTGAAGAAATATTTGCTGAGATTTCAGAAAACTAGTAGTTTTTTGGAAGCTTGGCAATCCCTTTCAAATTAAAGTGTCTTTCGCCAGTCTCTGCTGAGGGCTACTTCAAGAGGAAACAAACCATAGAGATAGAAGTTAGAACTAATTTATTGTGTCAAGTTTCAAAGAGCTAGTACAAACCGTTTTAGATTTAGAGTTCTAAATACACCTCTCCATATTGTCGAAAACAGAGTGAAACCGGAAAATTCAAACTGTTACTGGAAACGAACACTTCAACCTAGTAGATCGAAAATTGGGCATCCAAGTGGGTTTATTGAACTGATCATTACCACCAAGTATCACCAAGATTGGGGGAAAAATTTTTGCTGATATTTCAGAAAACTAGTAGTTTTTTGGATGGTTGGCAACCCCTTTCAAATGAAAGTGTCTTTCACCAGTCTCTGTTTAGGCCTAATTCAAGAGGAAAGAAACCATAGAGATAGAACTTAGAACTAATTTATTGTGTCAAGTTTCATGGAGCTAGCACAAACCGTGTTTGATTTAAGTTCCAAACACATCTATCTATATAGGAGAAAAGAGAGTGAAACCGAAAAATTCACACTGTTACTGGCAACGAATGCTTTAACCTAGTGGAATGAAAATTTTGCAGCTAAGTTGGCTTATTGAACTGATCATTACCACCAAAAACATCCAAATTGGGTGAAAAAATATTTGCTGAGATTTTAGGAAACTAGTAGTTTTTTGGAAGCTTGGCAACCCCTCTCAAGTAAAAGTGTCTTTCGCCAGTGTCTGCTTATGGCTACATCAAGAGGAAACAAGCCATAGAGAGAGACGTTAGAACTACTTTATTGGGTCGGTTTCAAAAGCTAGCAAAAACCGTTTTAGATTTAGAGTTCCAAATACACCTCTCCATATTGTCGAAAACAGAGTGAAACAGGAAAATTCAAACTGTTACTGGAAACGAATGCTTCAACCTAGAAGAATGAAAATAGGGCAGCCAAGTGGGCTAAATGAACTGATTATTACCACCAAGTATCATGAAGATAGGGTGAAAAAATATTTGGTGAGATTTCAGAAAACTAGTAGTTTTTTGGAAGCTTGGCAACCCCTTTCAAATTGAACTGTCCTTTGCCAGTCTCAGCTTAGGGCTACTTCAAGAGGAAACAAACCATAGAGATGGAAACTAGAACTACTTTATTGTGTCAAGTTTCAAGAAGCTAGCACTAACCGTGTTTGATTTAGAGTTCCAAACCCATCTATCTATATAGGAGAAAACAGAGTGAAACCGAAAAATTCAAAGTGTTAATGGAAACTAACGCTTCAACCTAGCAGAATGAATATTGGGGAGCCAAGTGAGTTTATTGAACTGATCATTACCACCAGGTATCATCAAGTTTGGGTGAAAAAATATTTGCTGAGATTTCAGAAAACTCGTAGTTTTTTGGAAGCTTGGCAACCCCTTTCAAATTAAAGTGTCTTCGCCAGTCTCTGCTGAGGGCTACTTCTAGAGGAAACAAACCATAGAGATAGAAGTTGGAACTAATTTATTGTGTCAAGTTTCAAAGAACTAGTACAAACCGTTTTAGATTTGAAGTTCCAAATACACCTCTCCATATTGTGGAAAGCAGAGTGAAACCGGAAAATTGAAACTGTTACTGGAAACGAACGCTTCAACCGAGTAGAATGAAAATTGGGCAGCCAAGTGGGTTTATTGAGCTGATCATTACCACCAAGTATCATCAAGATTGGGTGAAAAAATATTTGCTGATGTTTCAGAAAACTAGTAGTTTTTTGGAAGCTTGGCATACCCTTTCAAATGAAAGTGTCTTTCGCCAGTCTATTCTTCGGGACACTTCAAGAGGAAACAAACCATAGCGTCAGAACATAGAACTACTTTATTTTGTCAGGTTTCATGGAGCTAGCGTGAACCGTGTTTTATTTATATTTCCAAACATATCTACCTATACAGGAGAAAACAGAGTGAAACAGAAATATTGGAACTGTTACTGGAAACTAATGCTTCATCCTAGAAGAGCGACAATTGGGCAGAAAAGTGGGATCAGTGAACTGATCATTACCACCAAGTATCATCAAGATTGGGTGAAAAAATATTTGCTGAGATTTCAGAAAACTAGTAGTTTTTTAAAAGCTTGGCAACCCCTTTCAAATGACAGTGTCTTTCACCAGTCTCTGTTTAGGCCTTATTCAAGAGGAAACAAACCATAGAGATAGAACTTAGAACTACTTTATTGTGTCAAGTTTCAAGGATCTAGCACAAACCGTGTTTGATTTAGTGTTAAAAACACATCTATCTATATAGGAGAAAACAGAGTGAAACAGAAAAATTCCAACTGTTACTGGAAACTAACGCTTCATCCTAGAAGAGAGAAAATTGGGCAGGTAATTGGGCTAAGTGAACTGATCATTACCACCAAGTATCATCAAAATTGGGTGAAAAAATATTTGCTATGATTTCAGAAAACTAATAGTTTTTTGGTTGCTTGGCAACCCCTTTCAAATGAAAGTGTCTTTCGCCAGTGTCTGTTTAGGCCTAATTCAAGAGGAAACAAACAGTAGAAATAGAAGTTAGAACTCCTTTATTGTGTCAAGTTTCAAAGAGCTAGTACAAACCGTTTTAGATTTAGAATTCCAAATACACCTCTCCATATTGTCGAAAACAGAGTGAAACCGGAAAATTCAAACTGTTACTGGAAACGAACGCTTCATACTAATAGAACGAAAATTGGGCAGCTAGGTTGCCTTATTGAAATGATCATTACTACCAAGTAACATCAAGATTGGGTGAAAAAATATTTGCTGAGATTTCAGAATACTAGTAGTTTTTTGGAAGATTGGCACCCCCTTTCAAATAGAACTGGCTTTTGCCAGTCTCAGCTTAGGGCTACTTCAAGAGGAAACAAACCATAGAGATAGAAATTAGAACTACTTTATTGTGTCAAGTTTCATGGAGCTAGCACAAACCGTGCTTGATTTAGTGTTCCAAACACATCTATCTATATAGGAGAAAACAGACTAGAGCCGAAAAATTCAAACTGTTACTGGAAACGAACGTTTCAACCTAGTGGAATGAAAAATGGGCAGCCAAGTGGGTTTATTAAACTGCTCATTACCACCAAGTATCATCAAGATTGGGTGAAAAATATTTGCTGATATTTCAGAAAACTAGTAGATTATTGGAAGCTTGGCAACCCCTTTCAAATGAAAGTGTCTTATGCCAGTCTCCTCTTAGTGCTACTTCCAGAGGAAACATACCATAGCGACAGAACATAGAACTACTTTATTTTCTCAAGATTCAAGGAGCTAGCATGAACCGTGTTTTATTTATACTCCAAGCATATCTACCTATACAGGAGAAAACAGAGAGAAACAGAAAATTTCTGTTACTGGAAACCTACCCTTCATCCTAGAAGAGAGAAAATTGGGCAGGGAAGTGGGATAAGTTAACTAATCATTACCACCAAGTATCATCAAGATTGGGTGAAAAAATATTTGCTCAGATTTCAGAAAACTAGTAGTTTTTTGGAAGCTTGGCAACCCCTTTCAAATGAAAGTGTCTTTTGCCAGTCTCTGTTTAGGCCTAATTCAAGAGGAAACAAACCCTGGAGATAGAAATTAGAACTACTTTATTGTGTCAAGTTTCAAGGAGCTAGCACAAAAGGTGTTTGATTTAGAGTTCCAAACACATCTATCTATATAGGAGAAAACAGAGTGAAACAGAAAAATTCGAACTGTTACTTGGAACCAATGCTTCATCCTAGAAGAGAGAAAATTGGGCAGCCAAGTGGGGTTTTTGAGCTGATCACTACCACCATGAATCATCAAGATTGGGTGAAAAAATATTTTCTGAGATTTTAGAAGTCTAGTAGTTTTTTGGAATCTTGGCATCCCCTTTCAAATGAAAGTGTCTTTCGCCAGTCTTTGCTTACCGCTACATCAAGAGGAAAAACAAACCATAGAGATAGACGTTAGAACTACTTTATTCTGTCAAGTTTGAAAAGCTAGCAAAAACCCTTTTAGATTTATAGTTCCAAATACACCTCTCCATATTGTCGAAAACAGAGTGAAACCGGAAAATTCAAACTGTTACTGGAAACGAACGCTTCAACCTACAAGAAAGAAAATTGGGCAGCCAAGTGGGCTATGTGAACTGATCATTACAACCAAGTATCATGAAGATAGGATGAAAAAATATTTGCTGAGATTTCAGAAAACTAGTCGTTTTTTGGAAGCTTGGCAACCCCTTTCAAATGAAAGTGTCTTTCGCCAGTCTCTGCTGAGGCTATCTATGTAGGAGAAAACAGAGTGACATTGAAAAATTCAAAGTGTTACTGGAAACGAACGCTTCAACCAAGTAGAATGAAAATTGGGCAGCCAAGTGGGCTTATTGAACTGATCATTACCACCAAGTATCATCAAGATTGGGTGAAAAAATGTTTGCTGAGATTTCAGAAATCTAGTCGTTTTTTGGAAGCTTGGCAACCCCTTTCAAATGAAAGTGTCTTTCGCCAGTGTCTCCTTAGGGATAGTTCAAGAGGAAACAAAGCATAGAGAGAACATATAACTACTTCATTGTGTCAAGTTTCAAGAAGCTAGCACAAACCATGTTTGATTTAGAGTTAAAATACATCTATCTATATCGGAGAAAACAGAGTAAAACCGAAAAATTCACACTGTTACTGGAAACGAACGTTTCAATCTAGTAGAATGAATATCGGGCAGCCAAGTGGGCTTATTGAATTGATCAATACCACCAAGTATCGTCAAGATTGGGTGAAAAAATATTTGCTGAAATTTCAGAAAACTAGTAGTTTTTTGGAATGCTGGGAACCCCTTTCAAATGAAAGTGTCTTTCGCCTGTGTCTGCTAAGGGCTACTTCAAGATGAAACAAACCATAGAGAGAGAAGCTAGAACTACTTTATTGTGTCAAGTATGAAACACACAAACCATCTTAGATTTAGAGTTCCAAATACACCCATCCATATTGTGGAAAACAGAGTTAAACCGAAAAATTCAAACTGTTACTGGAAACGAATGCTTCAACCTAGTAGAATGAAAATTGGGCAGCCAAGTGGGCTTGTTCAACTGATCATTACCACCAAGTATCATCAAGATTGGGTGAAAAATATTTGCTGAGATTTCAGAAAACGAGGAGTTTTTTGGAAGCTTGGCAACCCCTTTCAAATGAAAGTGTCTTTCGCCAGTCTCTGCTTAGGGCTACTTCAAGAGAAAACAAGCCATAGAAATAGAACTTAGAACTACTTTATTGTGTCAAGTTTCAAAGAACTAGCACAATCCGTTTGATTAAGAATTCCAAACACATCTATCTATATAGGAAAAAGCAGATTGAAACCGAAAAATTCAAACTGTTATTGGAAAACATCGCTTCAACCTAGTAGAATGAAAATAGGGCAGCCAGGTGGGCTTTTTGAACTGATCATTAACACCAAGTATCATCAAGATTGGATGAAAATATATTTGCTGAGATTTCAGAAAATTATTAGATTTTTGGAAGCTTGGAAACCCCTTTAAAATTATAGTGTCTTCGCCAGTGTGTGCTTAGGGCTACTTCAAGAGAAAACAAACCATAGAGATAGAAGTTAGAACTACTTCATTGTGTCAAGTTTCAAAAAGCTAGCACAAACCGTCTTAGATTTAGAGTTCCAAATACACCTATCGATATTGTGGAAAACAGAGTTAAACCGAGAAATTCCAACTGTTACTGGAAAGGAATGCTTCAACCAAGTTAAATGAAAATTGGGTGGCCAAGTGGGCTTATTGAACTGATCATTACCACCAAGTATCATCAAGATTGGGTGAAAAAATTTTTTCTGAGATTTCAGAAAACAAGTAGTTTTTTGGAAGCTTGGCAACCCCTTTCAAATGAAAGTGACTTTTGCAAGTCTCTGCTTAAGCCTACTTCATGAGGAAACAAACCATGGCGAGAGAACTTAGAACTACTTTATTGTGTCAAGTTTCAAGGAGCTAGCACAAACCGTGTTTGATTTAGAGTTCCAAATACATCTATCTATATAGGAGAAAACAGAGTGAAATAGAAAAATTCCAAGTATTACTGGAAACGAACGCTTCAACCCAGTAGAATGAAAATTGGGCAGCCAAGTGGGCTTATTGAACTGATCATTACCACCAAGTATCATCAAGAATGGGTGCAAAAATATTTGCGGAGATTTCAGAAAACTAGTATTTTTTTGGAATCCTGGCAACCCCTTTGAAATGAAAGTGTCTTTCGCCAGTCTCTGCTTAGGGCTACTTCTGGAGAAAACAAAATAGAGATAGTACTTAGAACTACTTTATTGTGTCAAGTTTCAAGGAGCTAGCACAAACCGTGTTTGATTTAGAGTTCCAAATACATCTATCTATATAGAAGAAAACAGAGTGAAACAGGAAAATTCAAACTGTAACTGGAAACGAATGCTTCAACTTAGTAGAATGAAAACAGGGCAGCAAAGTGGGCTTTTTGAACTGATCATTACCACCAAGTATCATCAAGATTGGGTGAAAAAATATTTGCTGTGATTTCAGAAAACTAGAAGTTTTTTGGAAGCTTGGCAACCCCTTTCAAATTAAAGTGTTTTTCGCCAGTCTCTGCTCTAGGGCTACTTCAAGAGGAAACAAACCATTGAGATAGAAGTTAGAACTACTTTATTGTGTCAAATTTTAATAAGCTAGCACAAACCGTCTTACATTTAGATTTCCAAATGCACCTATCTATATTGTGGATAACAGAGTTAAACTGAAAAATTCAAACTGTTAGTGGAAACGAACGCTTCAACCTAGCAGAATGAAAATTGGGTGAAAAAATATTTGCTGAGATTTCAGAAAACTAATAGTTTTTTGGAAGCTTGGCAACCCCTTTCAAATGAAAGTGTCTTTGCCAGTCTCTGCTTAAGCCTACTTCAAAAGGACACAAAGCATAGAGAGAGAACTTAGAACTACTTTTTTGTGTCAAGTTTCAAGGAGCTACCACAAACAGTGTTTGATTTTGTAAGGAGCTAGCACAAACCGTGTTTGATTTAGAGTTCCAAACACATCTATCTATACAGGAGAAAACAGAGTGAAATTGAAAAATTCAAAGTGTTACTGGAATCGAACATTTCAACCTAGTAGAATGAAAATAGGGCAGCCAAGTGGGCTTATTGAACTGATCATTACCACCAATATCATCAAGATTGGGTGAAAACTTATTTGCTGAGATTTCAGAAAACTATTAGATTTTTGGAAGCTTGGCAACCCCTTTCAAATGAAAGTGTCTTTCGCCAGTGTCTGCTTAGGGCTACTTCAAAAGGAAACAAACCATAGAGACGGAAGTTAGAACTACTATATTGTGCCAATTTTAAAGGCTAGCACAAACCGTCTGAGATTTACAGTTCCAAATACACCTATCTATATTGTGGAAAACAGAGTTCAACCGAAAAATTCAAACTGTTACTGGAAACGAACGCTTCAACCTAGTGGAAAGAAAATTGGGGAGCCAGGTGGGCTTATTGAACTGATCATTATCACCAGGTATCATCAAGATTCGGTGAAAAAATATTTACTGAGATTTCAGAAAACTAGAAGTTTTTTGGGAGCTTGGCAACCCCTTTCAAATGAAAGTGCCTTTCTCCATTGTCTGCTTAGGGCTACAACAAGAGGAAACAAACCATAGAAACAGAAGTTAGAACTACTTTATTCTGTCAACTTTGAAAGAGGTAGCACAAACAGACTTAGATTTAGAGTTCCAAATTCACCTATCTATATTGTGGAAAACAGAGTTAAACCAAAATTTCAAACTTTTACTAGAAACGAATGCTTCAACCTCGTAGAATGAAAATTGGGCAGCCAAGTGGGCTTATTGAACTGATCATTACCACCAAGTATCATCAAGATTGGGTCAAAACATATTTGCTGAGATTTCAGAAAACTAGTAGTTTTTTGGAAGCATGGCAACCCCTTTTAAATGAAAGTGTCTTTCGCCAGTCTCTTCTTAGGCCTATTCCAGAGGAAAAAACCATAGAGATAGAACGTAGAACTACTTTATTGTGTCAAGTTTCAAGGAGCTAGCACAAACCGTGTTTGATTTAGATTTCCAAAATCATCTTACTATATAAGAGAAAAGTGTGAAATTGAAAAATTCAAAGTGTTACTGGAAACGAACGCTTCATCCTAGTACAATGAAAATTGGGGAGCCAAGTGGGCGTATTGAACTGATCATTACCACAAAGTATCATCAAGATTGGGTGAAAAACATTTGCTGAGATTTCAGAAAACTAAAAATTTTTGGAAGCATGGAAACCCGTATCAAATAAAAGGGTCTTTTGCCAGTCTCTGCTTAAGCCTACTTCAAGAGGAAACAAAAGATAGATATAGAACTTAGAACTAATTTATTGTGTCAAGTTTCAATGAGCCAGCACAAACCGTGTTTGATTTAGAGTTCCAAACACATCTATCTATATATTAGAAAACCGAGTGAAATTGAAAAATTCAAAGTGTTACGGGAACGAACTCTTCAACCTAGTAGAATGAAAATAGGGCAGCCAAGTGGGCTTATTGAACTGATCATTACCAGCAAGTATCATAAAGATTGGGAAAAAAATATTTGCTGACATTTCAGAAAATTAGTAGTTTTTTGGAAGCTTGGCAACCCCTTTCAAATGAAAGTGTCTTTCTCCAGTGTCTGCTTAGGGCTACTTCAAGAGGAAACAAACCACAGAGATAGAAGTTAGAACTACTTTATTGTGTCAAGTTTCAAAGAGCTAGCACAAACCGTATTAGATTTAGAGTTCCAAATACACCTATGGATATTGTGGAAAACAGAGTAAAACCGAAAAATTCAAACTGTTACTGGAAATGAACGCTTCAACCTGGTAGAATGAAAATTGGCCAGCCAAGTGGGCTTATTGAACTGATCATTACCACCAAGTATCATCAAGATTTGTTGAAAAAATATTTGCTGAGATTCCAGAAAACTAGTAGTTTTTAGGAAGCTTGGCAACGCCTTTCAAATGAAAGTGTCTTTTCCAGTCTCTCCTTAGGACTACTTCAAGAGGAAACAAACCATAGAGAGAGAACATAGAACTACTTTATTGTGTCAAGTTTCAAAGAGCTAGCACAAACCGTCTTATATTTAGAGTTCCAAATACACCTATCGATATTGTGGAAAACACAGTAAAACCGAAAAATTCAAACTGTTACTAGAAATGAACGCTTCAACCTAGTAGAATGAAAATTGGGAAGCCAAGTGGGCTTATTAACCTGATCATTACCACCAAGTATCATCAAGATTGTGTGATAAAATATTTGCTGAGATTTCAGAAAATTAGTAGTTTTTTGGAAGCTTGGCAACCCCTTTCAAATGAAAGTGTCTTTCGCCAGTCTCTGCTTAAGCCTACTACAAGAGGAAACAAACCGTAGAGATAGAAATTAGAACTACTTTATTGTGTCAAGTTTCAAGGAGCTATCACAAACCTTGTTTGATTTAGAGTTCCAAACAAATCTATCTATATAGGAGAAAACAGAGTAAAAGGAAAAATTCAAACTGTTAGTGGAAACGAACGCTTCAACCTAGTAGAATAAAAATTGGGAAGCCAAGTGGGCTTATTGAACTGATCATTACCACCAAGTATCATCAAGATTGGGTCAAAACATATTTGCTGAGATTTCAGAAAACTTGTTGTTTTTTGTAAGCATGGCAACCCCTTTTAAATGAAAGTGTCTTTCGCCAGTCTCTTCTTAGGGCTATTCAAGAGGAAAAAAACCATAGAGGTAGAACATAGAACTACTTTGTTGTGTCAAGTTTCAAGGAGCTAGCAAAAACCGTATTTGATTTAGAGTTCCAAACACATCTTACTATACAGGAGAAAAGAGTGAAATTGAAAAATTCAAAGTGTTACTGGAAACGAACGCTTCATCCTAGTAGAATGAAAATTGGGGAGCCAAGTGGGCATATTGAACTGATCATTACCACCAAGTATCATCAAGATTGGGTGAAAAATATTTGCTGAGATTTCAGAAAATAGTAGTTTTTTGCAAGCTTCGCAACCCCTTTCAAATAAAAGTGTCTTTCGCCAGTCTCAGCTTAAGCCTACTTCAAGAGGAAACAAACGACAGATATAGAACTTAGAACTACTTTATTGTGTCAAGTTTCAAGGAGCCAGCAGAAACCGTGTTTGATTTAGAGTTCCAAACACATGTATTTATATACTAGAAAACAGAGAGAAATTGAAAAATTCAAAGTATTACAGGAAACGAACTCTTCAACCTAGTAGAATGAAAATAGGGCAGACAAGTAGGCTTATTTAACAGATCATTACCACCAAGTATCAGAAAGATTGTGTGAAAAATATTTGCTGAGATTTCAGAAAACTAGTTGTTTTTTGGAAGCTTGGCAACCCCTTTCAAATGTAAGTGTCTTTCGCCAGTTTCTGCTTAGGGCTACATCAAGAGGAAACAAACCATAGAGAGAGAACTTACAACTACTTTATTGTGTCAAGTTTCAAAGAGCTAATACAAACCGTGTTTGATTTAGAATTCCAAACACATCTATCTATATAAGAGAAAAGAGAGTGAAACCGAAAAATTCAAACTGTTACTGGAAAAGAATTCTTCAAACTAGTAGAATGAAAATTGGGCAGCCAAGTCGGATTATTTAACTGACCATTACCACCAAGTATCATCAAGATTGTGTGATAAAATATTTGCTGAGATTTCAGAAAATTAGTAGTTTTTTGGAAGCTTGGCAACCCCTTTCAAATGAAAGTGTCTTTCGCCAGTCTCTGCTTAAGCCTACTACAAGAGGAAACAAACCATAGAGATAGAAATTAGAACTACTTTATTGTGTCAAGTTTCAAGGAGCTATCACAAACCTTGTTTGATTTAGAGTTCCAAACAAATCTATCTATATAGGAGAAAACAGAGTAAAATTAAAAATTCAAACTGTTACTGGAAACGAACGCTTCAACCTAGTAGAATAAAAATTGGGAAGCCAATTGGGCTTATTGAACTGATCATTACCACCAAGTATCATCAAGATTGGGTCAAAACATATTTGCTGAGATTTCAGAAAACTTGTAGTTTTTTGTAAGCATGGCAACCCCTTTTAAATGAAAGTGTCTTTCGCCAGTCTCTTCTTAGGGCTATTCAAGAGGAAAAAAACCATAGAGGTAGAACATAGAACTACTTTGTTGTGTCAAGTTTCAAGGAGCTAGCAAAAACCGTATTTGATTTAGAGTTCCAAACACATCTTACTATACAGGAGAAAAGAGTGAAATTGAAAAATTCAAAGTGTTACTGGAAACGAACGCTTCATCCTAGTAGAATGAAAATTGGGGAGCCAAGTGGGCATATTGAACTGATCATTACCACCAAGTATCATCAAGATTGGGTGAAAAATATTTGCTGAGATTTCAGAAAATAGTAGTTTTTTGCAAGCTTCGCAACCCCTTTCAAATAAAAGTGTCTTTCGCCAGTCTCAGCTTAAGCCTACTTCAAGAGGAAACAATCGACAGATATAGAACTTAGAACTACTTTATTGTGTCAAGTTTCAAAGAGCCAGCAGAAACCGTGTTTGATTTAGAGTTCCAAACACATGTATTTATATATTAGAAAACAGAGTGAAATTGAAAAATTCAAAGTGTTACAGGAAACGAACTCTTCAACCTAGTAGAATGAAAATAGGGCAGACAAGTAGGCTTATTTAACAGATCATTACCACCGAGTATCAGAAAGATTGTGTGAAAAAATATTTGCTGAGATTTCAGAAAACTAGTTGTTTTTTGGAAGCTTGGCAACCCCTTTCAAATGTAAGTGTCTTTCGCCAGTTTCTGCTTAGGGCTACATCAAGAGGAAACAAACCATAGAGAGAGAACTTACAACTACTTTATTGTGTCAAGTTTCAAAGAGCTAATACAAACCGTGTTTGATTTAGAATTCCAAACACATCTATCTATATAAGAGAAAAGAGAGTGAAACCGAAAAATTCAAACTGTTACTGGAAAAGAATTCTTCAAACTAGTAGAATGAAAATTGGGCAGCCAAGTCGGATTATTTAACTGACCATTACCACCAAGTATCATCAAAATTGGGTGAAAAAATATTTGCTGAGATTTTAGAAACCTAGTAGTTTTTTGGAAGCTTGGCAACCCCTTTCAAATGAAAGTGTGTTTCGCCAGTCTCTGCTTAGGGCTACTTCAAGAGGAAACATATCATAGAGACAGAACTTAGTCCTACTTTATTGTGTCAAGTTTCAAGGAGCTAGCACAAACCGTGTTTGATTTAGAGTTCCAAACACATCTATCTATATAGGAGAAAACAGAGTGAAACCGAAAAATTCAAAGTGTTACTGGACACGAACGCTTCAACCTAGTAGAATGAAAATTGGGCAGCCAAGTGGGCTTATTTAACTGATCATTTCCACCAAGTATCATCAAGATTGGGTGAAAAAATATTTGCTGAGATTTCAGAAAACTAGTAGTATTTTGGAAGCTTGGCAACCCCTCTCAAATGAAAGTGTCCTTCCCAGTGTCTGCTTAGGGCTTCTTCAAGAGGAAACAAACCATAGAGATAGAAGTTAGAACTACTTTATTGTGTCAAGTTTTAAAGAGCTAGTATAAACCGTCTTAGATTTAGAGTTCCAAATTTACCTATCTATATTGTGGAAAACAGAGTTAAACCAAAATTTCAAACTTTTAGTAGAAACGAATGCTTCAACCTCATAGAATGAAAATTGGGCAGCCAAGTGGGCTTATTGAACTGGTCATTACCAACAAGTATAATCTCGATTGGGTCAAACATATTTGCTGAGATTTCAGAAAACTAGTAGTTTTTTGGAAGCATGGCAACCCCTTTTAAATGAAAGTGTCTTTCGCCAGGCTCTTCTTAGGCCTATTCCAGAGGAAAAAACCATAGAGATAGAACGTAGAACTACTTTATTGTGTCAAGTTTAAAGGAGCTAGCACAAACCGTGTTTGATTTAGAGTTCCAAACTCATCTTACTATATAAGAGAAAAGTGTGAAATTGAATAATTCAAAGTGTTACTGGAAACGAACGCTTCATCCTAGTACAATGAAAATTGGGGAGCCAAGTGGGCTTATTGAACTGATCATTACCACAAAGTACCATCAAGATTGGGTGAAAAACATTGACTGAGATTTCAGAAAACTAAACCTTTTTTGGAAGCGTCGCAACCCCTTTCAAATAAAAGTGTCTTTTGCCAGTCTCTGCTTAAGCCTACTTCAAGAGGAAACAAACGATAGATATACAAGTTAGAACGAATTTATTGTGTCAAGTTTCAAGGAGCCAGCACAAACCGTGTTTGATTTAGAGTTCCAAACACATGTATCTATATATTAGAAAACCGAGTGAAATTGAAAAATTCAAAGTGTTACGGGAACGAACTCTTCAACCTAGTAGAATGAAAATAGGACAGCCAAGTGGGCTTATTGAACTGATCATTACCACCAAGTATCATAAAAATTGGGAAAAAAATATTTGCTGACATGTCAGAAAACTAGTAGTTTTTTGGAAGCTTGGCAACGACTTTTAAATGAAAGTGTCTTTCGCCAGTCTCTGCGCAGGACTTCTTCAAGAGGAAACAAACCATAGAGAGAGAACTTAGAACTACTTTATTGTGTCAAGTTTCAAAGAGCTAGCACAAACCGTCTTGTATTTAGAGTTCCAAATACACCTATCGATATTGTGGAAAACAGAGTAAAACTGAAAAATTCAAACTGTTACTGGAAATGAACACTTCAACCTAGTAGAATGAAATTGGGAAGCCAAGTGGGCTTATTACCTGATCATTACCACCAAGTATCATCAAGATTGTGTGATAAAATATTTGCTCAGATTTCAGAAATCTAGTAGTTTTTTGGAAGCTTGGCAACCCCTTTCAAATGAAAGTGTCTTTAGCCAGTCTCTGCTTAAGCCTAATTCAAGAGGAAACAAACCATAGAGATAGAACTTAGAACTGCTTTATTGTGTCAAGTTTCAAGGAGCTATCACAAACCTTGTTTGATTTAGAGTTCCAAACACATCTATCTATATAGGAGCAAACAGAGTAAAAGGAAAAATTCAAACTGTTACTGGAAACGAACGCTTCAACCTAGTAGAATAAAAATTGGAATACCAAGTGGGCTTACTGAACTGATCATTACCACCAAGTATCATCAAGATTGGGTCAAAACATATTTGCTGAGATTTCTGAAAACTAGTAGTTTTTTGGAAGCATGGCAACCCCTTTTAAATGAAAGTGTCTTTCGCCAGTCTCTTCTTAGGGCTATTCAAGAGGGAACAATCCATAGAGGTAGAACATAGAACTACTTTGTTGTGTCAAGTTTCAAGGAGCTAGCACAAACCGTCTTTGATTTAGAGTTCCAAACACATCTTACTGTATAGGAGAAAAGAGTGAAAATGAAAAATTCAAAGTGTTACTGGAAACGAACGCTTCATCCTAGTAGAATGAAAATTGGGGAGCCAAGTGGGCATATTGAACTGATCATTACCACCAAGTATCATCAAGATTGGGTGAAAAATATTTGCTGAGATTTCAGAAAACTAGTAGATTTTGGATGCTTCGCAACCCCTTTCAAATAAAAGTGTCTTTCGCCAGTCTCAGATTAAGCCTACTTCAAGAGGAAACAAACGATAGATATAGAACTTAGAACTACTTTATTGTGTCAAGTTTCAAGGAGCCAGCACAAACCGTGTTTGATTTAGAGATCCAAAGACATGTATCTATATATTAGAAAACAGAGTGAAATTGAAAAATTCAAAGTGTTATGGGAAACGAACTCTTCAACATAGTAAAAAGAAAATAGGGCAGCCCAGTGTGCTTATTTAACAGATCATTACCACCAAGTATCAGAAAGTTTGTGTGAAAAAACATTTGCTGAGATTTCAGAAAACTAGTAATTTTTTGGAAGCTTGGCAACCCCTTTCAAATGTAAGTGTCTTTTACCAGTTTCTGCTTAGGGCTACATCAAGAGGAAACAGACTATAGAGAGAGAACTTACAACTACTTTATTGTATCAAGTTTCAAAGAGCTAATACAAACCGTGTTTGATTTAGAATTCCAAACACATCTATCTATATAAGAGAAAACAGAGTGAAACCGAAAAATTCAAACTGTTACTGGAAACGAATTCTTCAAACTAGTAGAATGAAAATTGGGCAGCCAAGTGAGATTATTTAACTGACCATTACCACCAAGTATCATCAAGATTGGGTGAAAAAATATTTGCTGAGATTTTAGAAAACTAGTAGTTTTTTGGAAGCTTGGCAACCCCTTTCAAATGAAAGTGTCTTTCGCCAGTCTCTGCTTAGGGCTACTTCAAGAGGAAACAAATCATAGAGATAGAACTTAGTCCTACTTTATTGTGTCAAGTTTCAAGGAGCTAGCACAAACCGTGTTTGATTTAGAGTTCCAAACACATCTATCTATATAGGAGAAAACAGAGTGAAACTGAAAAATTCAAAGTGTTACTGGACATGAACGCTTCAACCTAGTAGAATGAAAATTGGGCAGCCAAGTGGGTTTATTTAACTGATCATTTCCACCAAGTATCATGAAGATTGGGTGAAAAAATATTTGCTCAGATTTCAGAAAACTAGTAGTTTTTTGGAAGCTTGGCAACCCCTTTCAAATGAAAGTGTCTTTCGCCAGTGTCTGCTTAGGGATAGTTCAAGAGGAAACAAAGCATAGAGAGAACGTATAACTACTTCATTGTGTCAAGTTTCAAGGAGCTAGCACAAACCATGTTTGATTTAGAATTAAAATACATCTATCTATATAGGAGAAAACAGAGTAAAACCGAAAAATTTAAACTGTTACTGGAAACGAACGCTTCCATCTAGTAGAATGAATATCGGGCAGCCAAGTGGGCTTATTGAATTGATCAATACCACAAAGTATCATCAAGATTGGGTGGAAAAATATTTGCTGATATTTAAGAAAAGTAGTAGTTTTTTGGAAGGCTGGGAACCCCTTTCAAATGAAAGTGTCTTTTGCCTGTGTCTGCTAAGGGCTACTGCAAGAGGAAACAAACCATAGAGATAGAAGCTGGAACTATTTTATTGTGTCAAGATTGAAACACACAAACCGTCTTAGATTTAGAGTTCCAAATACACCCATCCATATTGTGGAAAACAGAGTTACACCAGAAAATTCAAACTGTTACTGGAAACGAATGCTTCAACCTAGTAGAATGAAAATTGGGCAGCCAAGTGGGCTTATTCAACTGATCATTAACACCACGTATCATCAAGATTGGGTGAAAAATATTTGCTGAGATTTCAGAAAACGAGGAGTTTTTTGGAAGCTTGGCAACCCCTTTCAAATGAAAGTGTCTTTCGCCAGTCTCTGCTTAAGCCTACTTCAAGAAGAAACAAACCAAAGAGATAGAACTTAGAACTAATTTATTGTGTCAAGTTCAAGGAGCTAGCACAAACCATGTTTGATTTAGAGTTCCAAACACATCTATCTATATAGGAGAAAACAGAGTGAAACCGAAAAATTCAAACTGTTACTGGAAACGAACGCTTCTACCTAGTAGAATGTAAATTGGCAGCCAAGTTGGCTTATTGAACTGATCATTACCTCCAAGTATCATCAATATTGGGTGAAAAAATATTTGCTAAAATTTCAGAAAACTAGTAGTTTTTTGGAAGCTTGGCAACACCCTTCAAATGAAAGCATCTGTCGACAGTGTCTGTTTAGGGCCACTTCAAGAGGAAACAAACTATAGAGATAGAAGTTAGAACTACTTTATTGTGTCAAGTTTCAAGGAGCTAGCAGAAACCCTGTTTGATTTAGAGTTCCAAATATACCTATCTATATTGTGGAAAACAGAGTTTAACCGAAAAATTCAAGCTGTTACTGGAAACGAATGCTTGAACCTAGAAGAATGAAAATTGGGCAGCCAAGTGGGCTTATTGAACTGATCATTTCTACAAAGTATCAACAAGATTGGCTGAATAAATATTTGCTGAGGTTTCAGAAATCTAGTAGTTTTTTGGAAGCTTGGCAACCCTTTTCAAATGAAAGTGTCTTTCGCCTGTCTCTGCTTAAGCCTACTTCAAAAGAAAACAAACCATAGAAATAGAATTTTGAACTACTTTATTGTGTCAAGTTCAAGGAGCTAGCAAAAACCAAGTTTGATTTAGAGTTCCAAACACATCTATCTATATAGGAAAATACAGAGTGAAACCGAAAAATTCAAACTCTTTACTGGAAAAGAACGCTTCAACATAGAAGAATGAAAATTAGGCAACCAAGTGGGCTTATTGAACTGATCATTACCTCCAAGTATCATCAAGATTGGGTGAAAAAATATTTGCTGAGATTTCAGAAAACTAGTAGTTTTTTGGAAGCTTGGCAACCCCTTTCAAATGAAAGTGTCTTTCTTCGGTGTCTGCTTAGGGCTACTTCGAGAGGAAACAAACCATAGAGGTAGGAGTTAGAACTACTTTATTGGGTCAATTTCTAAAGAGCTAGCACAAACTGTCTTAGATTTAGAGTTCCAAATACACCTGTCTATATTGTGGAAAACAGAGTTAAACCGAAAAATTCAAACTGTACTGGAAACGAATGATTCAACCAAGTAGATCGAAAATTGATCAGCCAAGTGGGCTTATTGACCTGATCAATACGACCAAGTATCATCAAGATTGGGTGAAAAAATAATTACTGAGATTTCATAAAACTAGTAGTTTTTTTGGAAACTTGGCAACCCCTTTTAAATGAAAGTGTCTTTCTCCAGTCTCTGCTTAGGGCTACGTCAAGAGGAAACAATCCATAGAGATAGAACGTAGAACTACTTTATTGTGTCAAGTTAAAGGAGCTAGCACAAACCATGTTTGATTTAGAGTTCGAAACACACCTATCTATTTAGGAGAAAACAGAGTGTAACCGAAAAATTCAAACTGTTACTGGAAACTTACACTTCAACCTAGTAGAATAAAAATTCGGCAGCCAAGTGGACTTATTGAACTGATCATTACAACCAAGTATCATCAAGATTGGGTGAAAAAATATTTGCAGAGATTTCAGAAAACTAGAAGTTTTTTGGAAGCTTGGCAACCCTTTTCAAATGAAAGTGTCTTTCGCCTGCCTGCTTAGGGCTACTTCAAGAGGAAACCACCCATCGAGAGAGAACTTAGAACTACTTTATTGTGTCAAGTTTCAACTAGCTAGCACAAACAGTGTTTGATTTAGAGTTCCAAAAACATCTATCAATATTGTGGAAAACAGAGTTAAACCGAGAAATTCAAACTGTTACTGGAAACGAATGCTTCAACCTAGTAGAATAAAAATTGTGCAACCAAGTGGGCTTATTGAACTGATCATTACGACCAAGTATCATCAAGATTGGGTGAAAAAATATTTGCTGGGATTTAAGAAAACTAGTAGTTTTTTGGAAGCTTGGCAACCCCTTTCAAATGAAACTGTCTTTCGCCAGTCTCTGCTTAGAGCTACTTCAAGAGGAAACAAACCATAGAGATAGAAGTTAGAACTACTTTATTGTGTCACGTTTCAAAGAGCTAGCACAAGCCGTCTTAGATTTAGAGTTCCAAATACACCTATAGATGTTATGGAAAACAAATTTTAACCGAGAAATTCAAACAGTTACTGGAAACGAATGCTTCAACCTAGTAGAATGAAAATTGGGCAGCCAAGTTGGCTTATTGAACTGATCATTACCACCAAGTATCTTCAAGATTGGGTGAAAAAATATTTGCTGAGACTTCAGAAAACTAGTAGTTTTTTGGAAGCTTGGCAACCTCTTTCAAATGAAAGTGTCTTTCACCAGTCTCTGCTTAGGTCTACGTCAAGGAGAAACCACCCATAGAGAGAAAACTTAGAACTACTTTATTGTGTCAAGTTTCAAAATGTTAGCACAAACCGTCTTAGAGTTAGAGTTCCAAATACACCTATCGATATTGAGGAACACAGAGTGAAACCGAAAAATTCAAACTGTTACTGGAAACGAACGCTTTAACCTAGTAGAATGAAAATTGGGCATACAGGTGGGCTTCTTAAACTTATCATTACCAAAAAGTATCATCCAGATTGGGTGAAAAAAATATTTGCGTAGATTTCAGAAAACTATTAGATTTTTGGAAGCTTGGCAACCCCTTTCAAATGAAAGTGTCTTTCGCCAGTGTCTGCTTAGGCCTATTTCAAGAGTAAACAAATCATAAGGAGAGAACCTAGAACTACTTTACTGTGTCAAGTTTCAAGGAGCTAGTGCAAACCGTGTTTGATTTACAGTTCCAAACACATCTATCTATATAGGAGAAAACAGAGTGAAATTGAAAAATACAAAGTGTTACTGAAAACAAACGCTTCAACCTAGTAGAATGAAAATTGGGGAACTATGTGGGCTTATTGAACTGATCATTACCACCAAGTATCATCAAGATTGGGTGAAAAAATATTTTCTGAGATTTCAGAAAACTAGTAGTTTTTTGGAAGCTTAGCAACCCCTTTCAAATGAAAGTGTCTTCCGCCAGTCTCTGCTCTAGGGCTACTTCAAGTGGAAACAAACCATAGAGAGAGAACTTAGAACTACTTTATTGTGTCAAGTTTCAAGGAGCTAGAACAAACCGTGTTTGATTTAGAGTTCCAAACACATCTATCTATATAGGAGAAAACTGAGTGAAATTGAAAAATTTAAACTGTTACTGGAAACAAACGCTTCAACCTAGTAGAATGAAAATTGGGCAGCCAAGTGGGCTTATTGAACGGATTATAACCACCAAGTATCATCAAGATTGGTTGAAAAAATATTTGCTGAGACTTTAGAAAACCATGTAGTTTTTTGGAAGCTTGGCAATCCCTGTCAAATGAAACTGTCTTACGCCAGTCTCTGCTTAAGCTACTTCAAGAGGAGACAAACCATAGAGATAGAACTTAGAACTACTTTATTGTGTCAAGTTTCAAGGAGCTAGCACAAACCGTGTATGATTTAGAATTCCAAACACATCTTTCTGTATACGAGAAAACAGAGGGAAACCGAAAAATTAAAACTGTTACTAAAAACGAATGCTTCAACCTAGTAGAATGAAAATTGGGCAGCCAAGTGGGCTTATTGAAATGATCATTACCACCAAGTATCATCACGATTGGGTGAAAAAATATTTGTGTAGATTTCTGAAAACTAGTAGTTTTTTGAAGCTTGGCAAACCCTTTCAAATGAAAGTGTCTTTCGCCAATGCCTGCTTAGGGCTACTTGAAGAGGAAACAAACCATAGATATAGAAGTTAGAAGTACTTTATTGTGTCAAGGTTCAAAGAGCTAGCACAAACCGTTTTAGATTCAGAGTTCCAAATACACCTATCTATATTGTGGAAAAAAGAGTTAAACCAAGAAATTCAAACTGTTACTGAAAAAGAATGCTTCAACCTAGTAGAATGAAAATTGGGCAGCCAAGTGGGCTTATTGAACTGACCATTACCACCAAGTATCATCAAGCTTGGGTGAAAAAATATTTGCTGAGATTTCAAAAATCTAGTAGTTTTTTGAAAGGTTGGCAACCCCTTTCAAATGAAAGTGTCTTTCGCCAGTGTCTGCTTAGTGCTACTTCAAGAGGAAACCAACCATACAGATAGAAGTTAGAACTATTTTATGGTGTCAAGTTTCAAAGAACTAGCACAACCGTCTTACATTTAGAGTTCCAAATACACTTATCAATATTGTGGAATACAGAGATAAACCGAAAAATTCAACTGTTACTGGAAATGAACGCTTCAACCTAGTAGATGGAAATTGGGCAGCCAAGTGGGCTTCTTGAACTGATCATTACCACCAATTATCATCAAGATTGGGTGAAAAAAATATTTGCAGATATATCAGAAAAGTAGTAGTTTTTTGAAAGCTTGGCAAGTCCTTTCAAATGAAATTGTCTTTCGCCACTCTCTTCTTAGGGCTATTTCAGGAGGAAACAAACCATTGAGAGAGAACTTAGAACTACTTTATTGTGCCAGGTTTCAAGGAGCTAGCACAAACCGTGTTTGATTTAGAGTTCCAACACATCTATATATATAGGAGAAAACAGAGTGAAACCGAAAAATTCAAACTGTTACTGGAAACGAACGCTTTAACCTAGTAGAATGAAAATTGGGCAGACAAGTGGGCTTCTTGAACTTATCATTACCACCAAGTATCATCAAGTTTGGGTGAAAAAATATTTGCTGAGACTTTAGAAAACTAGTAGTTTTTTGGAAGCTTGGCAACCCCTTTCAAATGAAGGTGTCTTTCGCCAGTCTCTGATAGGGCTACTTCAACAGGAAAAAAACCATAGAGAGAGAACTTAGAACTACTTTATTGTGTCAAGTTTCAAAAAGTTAGCACAAACCGTCTTAGAGTTAGAGTTCCAAATACACCTATCGATATTGTGGAAAACAGAGTGAAACCGAAAAATTCAAACTGTTACTGGAAACGAACGCTTTAACCTAGTAGAATGAAAATTGGGCAGACAAGTGGGCTTCTTGAACTTATCATTACCACCAAGTATCATCAAGTTTGGGTGAAAAAATATTTGCTGAGATTTTAGAAAACTAGTAGTTTTTTGGAAGCTTGGCAACCCCTTTCAAATGAAAGTGTCTCTCGCCAGTCTCTGCTTAGGGCTACTTCAAGAGAAAACAAAGCATAGAGAGAGAACTTAGAACTACTTTATTGTGTCAAGTTTCAAAAAGTTAGCACAAACCGTCTTAGAGTTAGAGTTCCAAATGCACCTATCGATATTGTGGAAAACAGAGTGAAACCGAAAAATTCAAACTGTTACTGGAAACGAACGCTTTAACCTAGTAGAATGAAAATTGGGCAGACAAGTGGGCTTCTTCAACTTATCATTACCACCAAGTATCATCAAGTTTGGGTGAAAAAATATTTGCTGAGATTTTAGAAAACTAGTAGTTTTTTGGAAGCTTGGCAACCCCTTTCAAATGAAAGTGTCTTTCGTCAGTCTCTGCTTAGGGCTACTTCAACAGGAAACAAACCATAGAGAGAGAACTTAGAAATACTTTATTGTGCCAAGTTTCAAAAAGTTAGCACAAACCGTCTTAGAGTTAGAGTTCCAAATACACCTATCGATATTGTGGAAAACAGGGTGAAACCGAAAAATTCAAACTGTTACTGGAAACGAACGCTTTAACCTAGTAGAATGAAAATTGGGCATACAGGTGGGCTTCTTAAACTTATCATTACCACCAAGTATCATCCAGACTGGGTGAAAAAATATTTGCGTAGATTTCAGAAAACTATTAGATTTTTGGAAGCATGGCAACCCCTTTCAAATGAAAGTGTCTTTCGCCAGTGTCTGCTTAGGCCTATTTCAAGAGTAAACAAATCATAAGGAGAGAACCTAGAACTACTTTACTGTGTCAAGTTTCAAGGAGCTAGTGCAAACCGTGTTTGATTTACAGTTCCAAACACATCTATCTATATAGGAGAAAACAGAGTGAAATTGAAAAATACAAAGTGTTACTGAAAACAAACGCTTCAACCTAGTAGAATGAAAATTGGGGAACCATGTGGGCTTATTGAACTGATCATTACCACCAAGTATCATCAAGATTGGGTGAAAAAATATTTACTGAGATTTCAGAAAACTAGTAGTTTTTTGGAAGCTTAGCAACCCCTTTCAAATGAAAGTGTCTTCCGCCAGTCTCTGCTCTAGGGCTACTTCAAGAGGAAACAAACCATAGAGAGAGAACTTAGAACTACTTTATTGTGTCAAGTTTCAAGGAGCTAGAACAAACCGTGTTTGATTTAGAGTTCCAAACACATCTATCTATATAGGAGAAAACTGAGTGAAATTGAAAAATTTAAACTGTTACTGGAAACAAACGCTTCAACCAAGTAGAATGAAAATTGGGCAGCCCAGTGGGCTTATTGAACGGATTATAACCACCAAGTATCATCAAGATTGGGTGAAAAAATATTTGCTGAGACTTTAGAAAACCATGTAGTTTGTTGGAAGCTTGGCAATCATTGTCAAATGAAACTGTCTTACGCCAGTCTCTGCTTAAGCTACTTCAAGAGGAGACAAACTATAGAGATAGAACTTAGAACTACTTTATTGTGTCAAGTTTCAAGGAGCTAGCACAAACCGTGAATGATTTAGAATTCCAAACACATCTTTCTGTATACGAGAAAACAGAGGGAAACCGAAAAATTAAAACTGTTACTGGAAACGAACGCTTCAACGTAGTAGAATGAAAATTGGGCAGCCAAGTGGGCTTATTGAAATGATCATTACCACCAAGTATCATCACGATTGGGTGAAAAAATATTTGTGTAGATTTCAGAAAACTAGTAGTTTTTTGAAGCTTGGCAACACCTTTCAAATGAAAGTGTCTTTCACCAATGCCTGCTTAGGGCTACTTGAAGAGGAAACAAACCATAGATATAGAAGTTAGAAGTACTTTATTGTGTCAAGGTTCAAAGAGCTAGCACAAACCGTTTTAGATTCAGAGTTCCAAATACACCTATCTATATTGTGGAAAAAAGAGTTAAACCAAGAAATTCAAACTGTTACTGAAAAAGAATGCTTCAACCTAGTAGAATGAAAATTGGGCAGCCAAGTGGGCTTATTGAACTGACCATTACCACCAAGCATCATCAAGCTTGGGTGAAAAAATATTTGCTGAGATTTCAAAAATCTAGTAGTTTTTTGAAAGGTTGGCAACCCCTTTCAAATGAAAGTGTCTTTCGCCAGTGACTGCTTAGAGCTACTTCAAGAGGAAACCAACCATACAGATAGAAGTTAGAACTATTTTATGGTGTCAAGTTTCAAAGAACTAGCACAACCGTCTTACATTTAGAGTTCCAAATACACTTATCAATATTGTGGAAAACAGATAAACCGAAAAATTCAACTGTTACTGGAAACGAACGCTTCAACCTAGTAGATGGAAATTGGGCAGCCAAATGGGCTTCTTGAACTGATCATTACCACCAAGTATCATCAAGATTGGGTGAAAAAATATTTGCAGATATATCAGAAAAGTAGTAGTTTTTTGAAAGCTTGGCAAGCCCTTTCAAATGAAATTGTCTTTCGCCACTCTCTTCTTAGGGCTATTTCAAGAGGAAACAAACCATTGAGAGAGAACTTTGAACTACTTTATTGTGCCAGGTTTCAAGGAGCTAGCACAAACCGTGTTTGATTTAGAGTTCCAACACATCTATATATATAGGAGAAAACAGAGTGATACCGAAAAATTCAAACTGTTACTGGAAACGAACGCTTTAACCTAGTAGAATGAAAATTGGGTAGACAAGTGGGCTTCTTGAACTTATCATTACCACCAAGTATCATCAAGTTTGGGTGAAAAAATATTTGCTGAGATTTTAGAAAACTAGTAGTTTTTTGGAAGCTTGGCAACCCCTTTCAAATGAAAGTGTCTTTCTCCAGTCTCTGCTTAGGGCTACTTCAACAGGAAACAAACCATAGAGAGAGAACTTAGAACTACTTTATTGTGTCAAGTTTCAAAAAGTTAGCACAAACCGTCTTAGAGTTAGAGTTCCAAATACACCTATTGATATTGTGGAAAACAGAGTTAAACCAAAAATTCAAAGTGTTACTGGAAACGAACCCTTTAACCTAGTAGAATGAACATTGGTAAGACACGTGGGCTTCTTAAACTTATCATTACCACCAAGTATCATCCAGATTGGGTGAAAAAATATTTGCGTAGATTTCAGAAAACTATTAGATTTTTGGAAGCCTGGCAACCCCTTTCAAATGAAAGTGTCTTTCGCCAGTGTCTGCTCTAGGGCTACTTCAAGAGGAAACAAACCATTGAGAGAGAACTTAGAACTAGTTTATTGTGTCAAGTTTCAAGGAGCTAGAACAAACCGTGTTTGATTTAGAGTTCGAAACACATCTATCTATATAGGAGAAAACAGAGTGAAATTGAAAAATTCAAAGTGTTACTGGAAACGAACGCTTCAACCTAGTAGAATGAAAATTGGACAGCCAAGTCGTCTTATTGAACTGATCATTACCACCAAGTATCATCAAGATTGGGTGAAAAAATATTTCTGTAGATTTCAGAAAACTAGCAGTTTTTTGGAAGCTTGGCAACCCCTTACAAATGAAAGTGTCTTTTGCCAGTCTCTACTTAGTGCTACTTCAAGAGGAAACAAACCATAGAGATAGAACTTAGAACTACTTTATTGTGTCAAGTATCAAAGAGCTAGCACAAACCATGTTTGATTTAGAATTCCAAACACATCTATCTATATAGGAGAAAACAGAGTGAAACAGAAAAATTCAAACAGTTACTGGAAACGAATGCTTCAACCTAGTAGAATGAAAATAGGGCAACCAAGTGGGCTTATTTAACTGATCATTACCACCCAGTATCATCAAGATTGGGTGAAAAAATATTTGCGAAGATTTCAGAAAACTAGAAGTTTTTTGGAAGCTTGGCAACCGCTTTCAAATGAAAGTGTCTTTCACCAGTGTCTGCTTAGGGTTACTTAAAGAGTAAATGAAGCATAGAGAGAGAACGAAGAACTACTTTATTGTTTCAAGTTTCAAGGAGCTAGCACAAACCGTGTTTGATTTAGATTTCCAAACACATCTATCTATATAGGAGAAAACAGAGTGAAATTGAAAAATTCAAAGTGTTACTGGAAACGAACGCTTCAAACTGGTAGAATGAATTGGGCAGCGAAGTGGGCTTATTGAACTGATCATGACCACCAAGCATCATCAGATTGGGTGAAAAATTTTTTGCTGAGATTTCAGAAAACTATTAGTTATTTGGAAGCCTGGCAACCCCTTTAAAATGAAAGTGTCTTTCACCAGTGTCTCCTTAGGGCTACTTCAACAGGAAACAAACCATAGAGATAGAAGTTAGAACTTCTGTATTGTGTCATGTTTTATAGAGCTAGCACAAACCGTCTTAGATTTAGAGTTCCAAATACAACTGTCTATATTGTGGAAAAAAGAGTTAAACCGAAAAATTCAAATGGTTACTGGAAACGAACGCTTAACATAGAAGAATAAAAATTGGGCAGCCAAGCGAGCTTATTGAACTGATCATTACCAACAAGTATCATCAAGATTGGTTGAAAAAATACTTGCTGAAATTCCAGAAAACTGTAGTTTTTTGGAAAATTGGCAACCCTTTCAAATAAAAGTGTCTTTTGTCAGTGTCTGCTTAGGGCTACTTCAACAGAAAACAAACCATAGAGAGAGAAGTTAGAACTACTTTATTGTGTCAAGTTTCAAAGAGCTAGCACAAAGCGTCTTAGATTTAGAGTTCCAAATACACCTATCTATATTGTGGAAAACAGAGTTAAACCGAAAAATTCAAACTGTTACTGTAAATGAACACTTCAACCTAGTAGAATGAAAATTAAGCAGCCAAGTGGGCTTTTTTAACTGATCAATACCACCAAGTATCATCAAGATTGGGTGATAAAATATTTGCTGAGATTTCAGAAATCTAGTAGTTTTTTGGAAGCTTCGCAAGCCTTTTTAAATGAAAGTGTCTTTCGCCAGTCTCTGCTTAAGCCTACTTCAAGAGGAAATATACCATAGAGATAGATTACAGAACTACTTTATTGTGTCAAGTTTTAAAAAGCTTGCACAAACCGTCTTAGATTTAGAGTTCCAAACACCTGTCTATATTGTGGAAAAGAGAGTTAAACCGAAAAATTCAAACTGTTACTGGAAACGAACAACCTAGTAGAATGAATATTGGGAAGCCAAGTGGGGTTACTGAACTGATCATTACCACCAAGTATCATCAAGATTGGGTCAAAAAATATTTCCTGAGATATCAGAAATCTAGTAGTTTTTTGGAAGCTTGGCAACCCCTTTCAAATGAAAGTGTCTTTCGCCAGACTCTGCTTATGGCTACTTCAAGAGAAAACAAACCATGGAGAGAGAACTTAGAACTACTTTATTGTGTCAAGTTTCAAGGAGCTAGCACAAACCGTGTTTGATTTAGAGTTCTAAACACATCTATCTATATAGGAGAAAACAGAGTGAAATTGAAAAATTCAAAGTGTTACTGGAAACTAATGCTTCAAACTAGTAGAATGAAAATTGGGCAGCCAAGTGGGCTTATTGAACTGATCATTACCACCAAGTATCATAGAGATTGGGTAAAAAAAAATATTTGCTGAGATTTCAGAAAACTATTAGTTTTTTGGAACCTTGGCAACCCCTTTAAAATTAAAGTGTTTTTCGCTAGTGTCTGCATAGGGCTACTTCAAGAGGAAACAAACCATAGAGATACAAGTTAGAACTACTTTATTGTGTCAAGTTACAAGGAGCTAGCAAAAACCGTGTTTGATTTAGAGTTCCAAACACATCTATCTATATAGGAGAAAACAGAGTTAAACCGAAATATTCAAACTATTACTGGAAACTAACACTTCAACCTAGTAGAATAAAAATAGGGCAGCCAAGTGGGCTTATTGAAGTGATCATTTCCACCAAGTATCATCAAGATTTGGTGAAAAAATATTTGCGTAGGTTTCAGAAAACTATTAGATTTTTGGAAGCTGGCAACGTCTTTCAAAAGAAAGGGTCTTTCGCAAGTGTCTCCTTAGGGCTACTTCAAGAGGAAACAAACCACAGAGATAGAAGTTAGAACTACTTTATTGTTTCAAGTTTCAAACAGATAGCGAAAACAGTCTTAGATTTAGAGTTCCAAATACACCTATCAGTATTGTGGAAAACAGAGTTAAACCAAAAAATTCAAACTGTTACTGGAAACGAACGCTTCAACCTAGTAGAATGAAAATTGGGCAGCCAAGTGGGCTTATTGAACTGATAATTACCACCAATTATCATCAAGATTGGGTGAAAAAATGTTTGCGTAGGTTTCAGAAAACTATTAGATTTTTGGAAGCTTTGCAACGCCTTTCAAAAGAAAGGGTCTTTGGCAAGTGTCTGCTTAGGGCTACTTCAAAAGGAAACAAACCATATAGATACAAGTTAGAACTAATTTATTGTGTCACGTTTCAAACAGCTAGCAAAAACCGTCTTAGATTTAGAGTTCCAAATACACCTATCAATATTGTGGAAAACACAGTTAAACCAAAAAATTCAAACTGTTAATGGAAACGAATGCTTCAACCTAGTAGAATGAATATTGGGAAGCCAAGTGGGGTTACTGAACTGATCATTACCACCAAGTATCATCAAGATTGGGTCAAAAAATATTTCCTGAGATATCAGAAATCTAGTAGTTTTTTGGAAGCTTGGCAACCCCTTTCAAATGAAAGTGTCTTTCGCCAGACTCTGCTTATGGCTACTTCAAGAGAAAACAAACCATGGAGAGAGAACTTAGAACTACTTTATTGTGTCAAGTTTCAAGGAGCTAGCACAAACCGTGTTTGATTTAGAGTTCTGAACACATCTATCTATATAGGAGAAAACAGAGTGAAATTGAAAAATTCAAAGTGTTACTGGAAACTAATGCTTCAACCTAGTAGAATGAAAACTGGGCAGCTAAGTGGGCTTATTGAACTGATCATTACCACCAAGTATCATAGAGATTGGGTAAAAAAATATTTGCTGAGATTTCAGAAAACTATTAGTTTTTTGGAACCTTGGCAACCCCTTTAAAATTAAAGTGTTTTTTGCTAGTGTCTGCATAGGGCTACTTCAAGAGGAAACAAACCATAGAGATAGAAGTTAGAACTACTTTATTGTGTCAAGTTACAAGGAGCTAGCAAAACCGTGTTTGATTTAGAGCTCCAAACACATCTATCTATATAGGAGAAAACAGAGTTAAACCGAAATATTCAAACTATTACTGGAAACGAACGCTTCAACCTAGTAGAATAAAAATAGGGCAGCCAAGTGGGCTTATTGAAGTGATCATTTCCACCAAGTATCATCAAGATTTGGTGAAAAAATATTTGCGTAGGTTTCAGAAAACTATTAGATTTTTGGAAGCTGGCAACGCCTTTCAAAAGAAAGGGTCTTTCGCAAGTGTCTGCTTAGGGCTACTTCAAGAGGAAACAAACCACAGAGATAGAAGTTAGAACTACTTTATTGTTTCAAGTTTCAAACAGATAGCGAAAACAGTCTTAGATTTAGAGTTCCAAATACACCTATCAATATTGTGGAAAACAGAGTTAAACCAAAAAATTAAAACTGTTACTGGAAACGAACGCTTCAACCTAGTAGAATGAAAATTGGGCAGCCAAGTGGGCTTATTGAACTGATCATTACCACCAATTATCATCAAGATTGGGTGAAAAAATGTTTGCGTAGGTTTCAGAAAACTATTAGATTTTTGGAAGCTTTGCAACACCTTTCAAAAGAAAGGGTCTTTGGCAAGTGTCTGCTTAGGGCTACTTCAAAAGGAAACAAACCATATAGATACAAGTTAGAACTAATTTATTGTGTCACGTTTCAAACAGCTAGCAAAAACCGTCTTAGATTTAGAGTTCCAAATACACCTATCAATATTGTGGAAAACACAGTTAAACCAAAAAATTCAAACTGTTAATGGAAACGAATGCTTCAACCTAGTAGAATGAATATTAGGCAGCCAAGTGGGCTTCTTGAACTGACCTTGACCAACAAGTATAATCAAGATTGGTGAAAAAATATTTGCTGAGATTTCAGAAATCTAGTTTTTTGGAAGCTTGAGAACCTTTTTCAAATGAAAGTGTCTTTCGCCAGTTTCTGCTTAGGGCTTATTCAAGAGGAAACCACCCAAAGAGAGAGAACATAGAACTACTTTATTGTGTCAAGTTTCAAGGAGCTAGCACTAACCGTGTTTGATTTAGAGTTCCAAACACATCTATCTATATAGGGGAAATCAGAGTGAAATTGAAAAATTCAAAGTGTTACTGGAAACGAACGCTTCAACCTAGTAGAATGAAAATTGGGGAGCCAAGTGGGCTTATGGAACTGATCATTACCACCAAGTATCATCAAGATTGGCTGAAAAAATATTTGCTGAAATTTCAGAAAACTAGTAGTTCTTTGGAAGCTTGGCAACACCTTTCAAATGACAGTGTCTTTTGCCAGTCTCTGCTTAAGCCTACTTCAAGAGGAAACAAAACATAGAGAGAGAAGTTAGAACTACTTTATTGTGTCAAGTTTCAAAGAGATAGCACAAACCGTCTTAGATTTAGAGTTCCAAATACACCTATCAATATTGTGGAAAACAGAGGTAAACCGAAAAATTCAAACTGTTACTGGAAACGAACGCATCAACCTAGTAGAATGAAAATTGGGCAGGCAAGTGTGCTTACTGAACTGATCATTACCACCGATTATCATCAAGATTGGGTGAAAAAATATTTGCTGAGATTTCAGAAAACTAGTTGTTCTTTGGAAGCTTGGCAACACCTTTAAAATGACAGTGTCTTTCACCTTCTCTGCTTCGGCTACTTCAAGAGGAAACAAACCATAGAGAGAGAACGTAGAACTAATTTTTTGTGTGAAGTTTCAAGGAGCTAGCACAAACCGTGTTTGATTTAGAGTTCCAAACACATCTATCTATATTGAAGAAAACAGAGTGAAATCGAAAAATTCAAACTGTTACTGGAAACCAATGCTTCAACCTAGTAGAATGAAAACTGGGCAGCCAAGTGGGCTTATTGAACTGATCGTTACCACCAAGTATCATCCAGATTGGGTGAAAAAATATTTGCTGAGATTTCAGAAAATTAGTAGTTTTTTGGAAGCTTGGCAACCCCTTTCAAAGGAAAGTGTCTTTCGCCAGTGTCTGCTTAGGGCTACTTTAAGAGGAAACAAACCATAGAGATAGAAGTTAGAACTACTTTATTGTGTCAAGTTTCAAAGAGCTAGCACAAACCGTCTTAGATTTAGAGTTCCAAATACACCTATCTATATTGTGGAAAACAGAGTTAAAACGAAAAATTCAAACAGTTACGGGAAACGAACGCTTCGTCCTAGAAGAATGAAAACTGGGCAGCCAAGTGGGCTTCTTGAACTGATCATTACCACCAAGTATCATCAGATTGGGTGAAAAATTATTTTCTGAGATTTCAGAAAACTACTAGTTTTTTAGAAGCTCGACAACCCCTTTCAAATGAAAGTGTCTTTCACCAGTGTCTGCTTAGGGCTACTTCAAGAGGGAACAAACCATAGAGATAGAAGTTAGAACTACTTTTTTGTGTCAATTTTTAAAGAGCTAGCACAAACCTTCTTATATTTAGAGTTCCAAATACACCTATCAATATTGTGGAAAACAGAGTTAAAAAGAAAAATTCAAAGTGTTACTTGAAACGAAAGATTCAACCCAGTAGAATGAAAATTGGTCAGCCAAGTAAGCTTATTGAACTGATCATTACCACCTAGTATCATCAAGATTGGATGAAAAAATATTTGCTGAGATTGCAGAAAATTAGTAGTTTTTTGGAAGCTTGGCAACCCCTTTCAAAGGAAAGTGTCTTTCGCCAGTCTCTGTTTAAGCCTACTTCAAGAGGAAAAAAAAAACATAGAGATAGAACTTAGAACTACTTTATTGTGTGAACTTTCAAAGAGCTAGGACAAACCGTGTTTGAATTATAATTCCAAACACATCTATCTACATAGGAGAAAACAGAGTGAAACCGTAAAATTCAAAAACTGTTATTGGAAACGAGCGCTTCAACCTAGTATAATGAAAATTGGGCAGGCAAGTGGGCTTACTGAACTGATCATTACCACCAAGTATCATCAAGTTTGGGTGAAAAAATATTTGCTGAGATTTCATAAAACTAGTAGTTTTTTGGAAGCTTGCCAACCCGTTTCAAATGAAAGTGTCTTTTCTCAGTCTCCAATAAGGGCTACTTCAAAGGAAACAAACCATAGAGAGAGAACTTAGAACTACTTTATTGTGTCAAGTTTGAAGGAGCTAGCACAAATCGTGTTTGATTTACAATTCCAAACACATCTATCTATATTGGAGAATACAGAGTGAAATTGAAAATTCAAAGTGTTACTCGACACGAACTCTTCAACCTAGTGGAATGAAAATTGGGCAGCCAACTGGGCTTATTGAACTGAAAATTACCACCAAGTATCATCAAGATTGGGTGAAAAAATATTTGCTGAAATTTCAGAAAACTGTTAGTTTTTTGGCACCTTGGCAACCCCTTACAAATTAAAGTGTCTTTCACTAGAGTCTGCTAAGGGCTACTTCAAGAGGAAACAAACCATAGAGATAGAAGTTAGAACTACTTTATTGTGTCAAGTTTTAAAGAGCTAGCACAAACCGTCTTAGATTTAGAGTTCCAAATACAACTATTGATGTTGTGGAAAAAGGAGTTACACCGAAAAATTCAAACTGTTACTGGAGACGAATGCTTCAACCTAGTAGAATGAAAATTGGGCAGCCAAGTGGGCTGATTGAACTGATCATTACCAACAAGTATCATCAAGATTGGGTAAAAAAAAAAATTTGCTGACATTTCAGAAAACTAGTAGTTTTTTGTAAGCTTGGCAAGGCCTTTCAAATAAAAGTGTCTTTCTCCAGTGTCTGCTTAGGGCTACTTCAACAGGAAACAAACCATAGAGATAGAAGTTATTATTATTTTATTGTGTCAAGTTTCAAAGAGCTAGCTCAAACCGTGTTTGATTTAGAATTCCATACACATCTATCTGATAGGAGAAAACAGAGTGAAACCGAAAAATTCAAACTGTTACTGGAAACGAACGCTTCAACCTATTAGAATGAAAATTGGGCAGCCAAGTGGGCTTTTTGAACTCATCATTATCACCAAGGATCATCAACATTTGGTGAAAAAATATTTGCTGAAATTTCAGAAAACTAGTAGTTTCTGGAAGCTTGGCAACCTTTTTCAAATGAAAGTGTCTTTCGCCAGTCTCTGCTTAGGGCTATTTCAAGAGCATACAAACCATAGAGAGAGAACTTAGAAATTCTTTATTGTGTCAAGTTTCAAAAAGCTAGCACAAAGTGTGTTTGATTTAGAGTTCCTAACACATCTCTCTATAACGGAGAAATCAGACTGAAATTGAAAAATTCATAGTGTTACTGGAAACGAACGCTTCAAACTAGTGAATGAAAATTGGGCAGCCAAGTGGGCTTATTGACCTGATCATTACCACCAAGTATCATCAGATTGGGTGAAAAATTATTTGCTGAGATTTCAGAAAACTATTAGATTTTTGGAAGCTTGGCAAACCCTTTGAAATGAAAGTGTCTTTCGCCAGAGTCTGGTTAGGGCTACTTCAAGAGGAAACAAACCATAGAGATAGAAGTTAGAACTATTTTATTGTGTCAAGTTTCAAAGTGCTAGCACAAACCGTCTTATACTTAGAGTTCCAAATACAACTATATACTTTGTGGAAAACAGAGTTAAAATGAAAAATTCAAACTGTTACTGGAAACGAACTCTTCAACCTAGTAGAATGAAAATTAAGCAGCCCAGTGGGCTTATTGAACTGATCATTACCACCAAGTATCATCAAGATTGGGTGAAAAAATATTTGCTGAGATTTCAGAAAACTAGTAGTTTTTTTGACGCTTGGCAACCCCTTTCAAATGAAAGTGTCTTTCGCCAGTCTCTGCTTAGGGCTACTTTAGTAGGAAACCACCCATAGAGAGAGAACTTAGAACTACTTTATTGTGTCAAGTTTCAAGAAGCTAGCACAAACCGTGTTTGATTTACAATTCCAAACACATCTATCTATATTGGAGAAAACAGAGTGAAATTGAAAAATTCAAAGTGTTACTGGACAAGAACCCTTCAAACTAGTAGAATGAAAATTGGGCAGCCAAGTGGGCTTATTGAACTGAAAATTACCACCAAGTATCATATAGATTGGGTGAAAAAATATTTGCTGAGATTTCAGAAAACTATTAGTTTTTTGGAACCTTGGCAACCCCTTTCAAATTAAAGTGTTTTTCGCTAGTGTCTGCTAAGGGCTACTTCAAGAGGAAACAAACCATAGAGACAGAAGTTAGAACTACTTTATTGTGTCAAGTTTTAAAGAGCTAGAATAAACCCTCTAAGATTTAGAGTTCCAAATACTCCTATCGATATTGTGGAAAACAGAGTTAAACCGAAAAATTCAAACTGTTACTGGAAACGAATGCTTCAACATAGTAGAATGAATATTGGGCAGCCAAGTTGGCTTATTGACTGATCATTACCAACAAGTATCATCAAGTTTGGGTAAAAAAAAATTTGCTGAGATTTCAGAAAACTAGTAGTTTTTTGGAAGCTTGGCAACCCCTTTCAAATGAAAGTGTCTTTCACCAGTGTCTACTGAGGGCTACTTCAACAGGAAACAAACCATAGAGAGAGAACTTAGAACTACTTTATTGTGTCAAGTTTCAAGGAGCTAGCACAAACCGTGTTTGATTTAGAGTCCAAACACATCTATCTATATTGGAGAAAACAGAGTGAAATTGAAAAATTCAAAGTGTTACTGGACACGAATGCATCAACCTAGTAGAATGAAAATTGGGCAGCCAAGTGGGATTATTGAACTGATCATTACCACCAAGTATCATCAAGATTGGGTGAAAAAATATTTGCTGGGATTTCAGAAAACTATTAGATTTTGGTACCTTGGAAACCCCTGCCAAATTAAAGTGTCTTTCGCTAGTGTCTGCTTAGGACTACTTCAAGAGGAAACAAACCATAGAGATAGAAGTTAGTACTACTTTATTGTGTCAAGTTTTAAAGAGCTAGCACAAACCGCCTTAGATTTAGAGTTACAAATACACCAATCTATATTGTGCAAAACAGATTTAAACCGAAATATTCAAACTGTTACTGGAAACGAATGCTTCAACCTAGTAGAATGAAAATTGGGCAGCCAAGTGGGCTTATTGAACTGATCATTACCACCAAGTATAATCAAGATTAGGTAAAAAAAATTTCTTGAGATTTCAGAAAACTAGTAATTTTTTGTAGGCTTGGCATCCCCTTTCAAATAAAAGTGTCTTTCGCCAGTGTCTGCTTAGGGCTACTTCAACAGGAAACAAACCATAGAGATAGAAGTTAGAATTATTTTATTGTGTCAAGTTTCAAAGAGCTAGCACAAACCGTGTTTGATTTAGAATTCCATACACATCTATCTGATAGGAGAAAACAGAGTGAAACCTAAAAATACAAACTGTTACTGGAAACGAACGCTTCAACCTAGTAGAATGAAAATTGGGCAGCCATGTGGGCTTCTTGAACTCATCATTACCACCAAGGATCATCAAGATTGGGTGCAAAAATATTTGATGAGATTTCAGAAAACTAGTAGTTTTTTGAAAGCTTGGCAACCCCTTTCTAATGAAAGTGTCTTTCGGCAGTCTCTGCTTAGGGCTATTTCAAGAGGATACAAACCATAGAGAGAGAACTTAGAAATACTTTATTGTGTCAAGTTTCAAAAAGCTAGCACAAATCGTGTTTGATTTAGAGTTCCAAACACATTCTCTATGTAGGAGAAAACAGACTGAAACCGAAAAACTCAAACTGTTATTGGAAACGAGCCCTTCAACCTAGTAGAATGAAAATTGGGCAGCCAAGGGGACTTATTGAACTGATCATTACCAACTAGCATCATCAAGATTGGGTGAAATATTATTTGCTGAGATTTCATATAACTAGTAGTTTTTTGGAAGCTTGGAAACCCCTTTCAAGTGAAAGTGTCTTTCGCCATTCTCTGCTTAAGCCTACTTCAAGTAAAGAAAAACCATAGAGATAGAACTTAGAACTACATTATTGTGTCAAGTTTCAAGGAGCTAGGACAAGCTGTGTTTGACTTAGAATTCCAAACACATCTATCTATATAGGAGAAAACAGACTGAAACCGAAAAATTCAAACTGTTATTGGAAACGAGCCCTTCAACCTAGTAGAATGAAAATTGGGCAGCCAAGTGGGCTTATTGAACTAACCATTACCACCAAGTATCATCAAGATTGGGTGAAAAAATATTTGCTGAGATTCCAGAAAACTAGTAGTTTTTTGAAAGCTTGGCAACCCCTTTCAAATGAAAGTGTCTATCTCTAGTGTCTGCTTAGGGCTACTTCAAGAGGAAACAAACCATAGAGATAGAAGTTAGAAGTACTTTATTGAGTCATGTTTCAAAGAGCTAGCACAAACCGTCTTAGATTTAGAGTACCAAATACACCTATCTATATAGTGAAAACAGAGTTAAACCGAAAAATTCACACTGTTACTGGAAACGAACGCTTCAACCTAGTAGAATGAAAAGTAGGCAGCCAAGTGGGCTTATTGAACTGATCATTACCACCAAGTATCATCAAGATTCGGTGAAAAAATATTTGCTGAGATTCCCAAAAACTAGTAGTTTTTTGGAAGCTTGGCAACCCCTTTCAAATGAAAGTGTCTTTCGCCAGTGTCTGGTTAGGGCTACTTCAAGAGGAAACAAACCATAGAGATAGAAGTTAGAACTACTTTATTGTGTCAAGTTTCAAAGTGCTAGCACAAACCGTCTTATATTTAGAGTTCCAAATACAACTATCTACATTATGGAAAACAGAGTTAAAACGAAAAATTCAAACTGTTACTGGAAACGAACTCTTCAACCTAGTAGAATGAAAATAAAGCAGCCCAGTGGGCTTATTGAACTGATCATTACCACCAAGTATCATCAAGATTGGGTGAAAAAATATTTGCTGAGATTCCAGAAAACTAGTAGTTTTTTGGAAGCTTGGCAACCCCTTTCAAATGAAAGTGTCTTTCGCCAATCTTTGCTTAGAGCTACTTCAATAGGAAACAAACCATAGAGAGAGAACTTAGAACTACTTTTTTGTGTCAAGTTTTAAGGAGCTAGCACCAACCGTTTTTGATTTAGAGTTCCAAACACATCTATCTATATAGGAGACAACAGAGTGAAATTAAAAATTTCAAAGTGATACAGAAAACGAACGCTTGAACCTAGTAGAATGAAAATTGGGCAGCCAATTGGGCTTATTGAACTCATCATTACCACCAAGTATCATCAAGATTGGGTGAAAAAATATTGCTGAGATTTCAGAAAACTATTATATTTTTGGAAGCTTGGCAACCCCTTTCAAATGAAAGTGTCTTTCGCCAGTGTGTGCTTAGGGCTACTTCAAGAGGATAAAAACCATCGAGATAGAACTTAGAACTACTTAATTGTGTCAAGTTTCAAAGAGCTAGCGCAAACCGTCTTAGATTTAGAGTTCCAAATACACCTATCGATATTGTGGAAAACAGAGTGAAACCGAAAAATTCAAACTGTTACTGGAAATGAACGCTTCATCCTAGTAAAATGAAAATTGGGGAGCCAAGTGGGCTGATTGAACTGATCGTTACCACCACGTATCATCAAGATTGGGTGAAAAAATATTTGCTGAGATTTCAGAAAACTATTAGTTTTTTGGAAGCTTGGCAACCCCTTTCAAATGAAAGTGTCTTTCGCCACTGTCTGCTTAGGGCTGCTTCAAGAGGAAACAAACTATAGAGATAGAATTTAGAACTACTTTATTGTGTCAAGTTTTGAAGAGCTAGCACAAACAGTCTTAGATTTAGAGTTCCAAATAAACCTGTCTATATTGTGGAAAACAGAGTAAAACCGAAAAATTCAAACTGTTACTGGAAACGAACGCTTCAAACTAGTGGAATGAAAATTGGGCAGCCAAGTGGGCTTATTGAACTGATCATTACTTCCAAGTATCATCAAGATTGGGTGAAAAAATATTTGCTCAGATTTCAGAAAACTAGTAGTTTTTTGGAAGCTTGGCACCCCTTTCAAATGAAAGTGTCTTTCGCCAGTGTCTGCTGAGGGCTACTTCAACAGGAAACAAACCATAGAGAGAGAACTTAGAACTACTTTATTGTGTCAAGTTTCAAGGATCTAGCACAAACCGTGTTTGATTTAGAGTTCCAAACACATCTATCTATATTGGAGAAAACAGAGTGAAATTGAAAAATTCAAAGTGTTACTGGACACGAATGCATCAAAATAGTAGAATGAAAATTGGGCAGCCAAGTGGGATTATTGAACTGATCATTACCACCAAGTATCATCAAGATTGGGTGAAAAAGTATTTGCTGGGATTTCAGAAAACTAGTAGTTTTTTGTAAGCCTGGCAACCCCTTTAAAATGAAAGTGTCTTTCGCCAAGGTCTGCTTAGGGCTATTTCAAGAAGAAACAAACCATAGAGAAAGAAGTTAGAAATACTTTATTGTGTCAAGTTTTAAAGAGCTAGCACAAACCGTCTTAGATTTATTGTTCCAAATACACCTATCGATACTGTGAACAACAGAGTTAAACGGAAAAATTGAAAAGGTTACTGGAAACGAACGCATCAATTTAGTAGAATGAAAATTGGGCAGCCATCTGGGCTTATTAAACTGATCATTACCACCAAGTATCATCAAGATTGGGTGAAAAAATATTTGCTGAGATTTCGGAAAACTATTAGATTCCTGGAAGCTTGGCAACCCCTTTCAAATGAAAGTGTCTTTCGCCAGTGTCTGCTTAGGGCGTCTTCAGAGGAAACAAACTATCGAGATATAAGTTAGAACTACTTTATTGTGTCGAGTTTTAAAGAGCTAGCACAAACTGTACTAGATTTAGAGTTCCAAATACACCTGTCTATATTGTGGAAAACAGACTTAATCCGAGGAATTCAAAGTGTTACTGGAAACGAATGCTTGAACCTAGTAGAATGAAAATTGGGCAGCCAAGTGGGCTTATTGAACTGATCATTACCACCAAGTATCATCAATATAGGGTGAAAAAATATTTTGTGAGTTTTCAGAAAACTAGTAGTTTTTTGGAAGCTTGGCAACCCCTTTTAAATGAGATTGTCTTTCGACAGTCTCTGCTTAGGGCTACTTCAAGAGGAAACAAACGATAGAGAGAGAACTGATAACTACTTTATTGTTTCAAGTTTCAAGGAGCTAGCAGAAACCATGTTTGATTTAGAATTCCAAAAACATCTATCTATATAGGAGAAAACAGAGTGAAATTGAAAAATTCAAACTGTTACTGGAAACGAACTCTTCAACCTAGTAGAATGAAAATTGGAGAGCCAAGTGGGCTTATGGAACTAATCATTACCACAAGGTATCATCAATAGTGGGTGAAAAAATATTTGCTGAGATTTCAGAACACTAGTAGTTTTTTGGAAGCTTGCCAACCCCTTTTAAATGAGAATTTCTTTCGACAGCCTCTGCTTAGGGCTACTTCAAGAGGAAACAAATCATAGAGAGAGAACTTATAACTACTTTATTGTGTCAAGTTTAAAGGAGCTAGCACCAACCGTGTTTGATTTAGAGTTCCAAACACATCTATCTATATAGAAGAAAACAGAGTGAAACTGAAAAATTCAAATTGTTCCTGGAAACTAACGCTTCTGCCTAGAAGAATGAAAGTTGGGCAGCCAAGTGGGCTTATTGAAATGATCATTACCACCAAGTATTATCAAGATTGGGTGAAAAAATATTTACTGAGATTTCAGAAAACTATTAGATTTTTGGAAGCTTGGAACCCCCTTTCAAATGAAAGTGTCTTTCGCCAGTGTCTTCTTAGGGCTACTTCAAGCGAAAACAAACCAAGGAGATAGAAGTTAGAACTACTTTATTGTGTCAAGTTTCAAAGAGCCAGCGCAAACCGTCTTAGATATAGAGTTCCAAATACACCTATCGATATTGTGGAAAACAGAGTTAAACCGAAAAATTCAAACTGTTACTGGAAACTATCACTTCAATCTAGTAGAATGAAAATAGGACAGCCAAGTTGATTATTTATCTCATCAATACCACCAAGTATCATCAAGATTGGGTGAAAAAATATTTGCTGAGATTTCAGAAAACTAGTAGTTTTTTGGAAGCTTGGCAATCCCTTTCAAATGAAAGTGTCTTTCGCCAGTGTCTGCTTAGGGCTACTTCAAGAGGAAACAAACCATAGAGATATAAGTTAGAACTACTTTATTGTATCAAGTTTTAAAGAGCTAGCACAAACCATGTTTGATTTAGACTTCCAAAAACATCTGTCTATATAGGAGAAAACAGTGAAACCGAAAAATTCAAACTGTTACTGGAAACGAACGCTTCAACCTAGTAGAATTAAAATTGGGCAGCCAATTGGGCTTTTTGAACTGATCATTACCACCAAGTATCATCAAGATTGGGTGAAAAAATATTTACTGAGATTTCAGAAAACTATTAGATTTTTGGAAGCTTGGCAACCCTTTCAAATGAAAGTGTCTTTCGGCAGTCTGTGCTTAGTGATACTTCAAGAGGAAACAAACCATAGGGATAGAAGTTAGAACTACTTTATTGTGTCAAGTTTTAAAGAGCTAGCACAAACCGTCTTAGAATTAGAGTTCCAAATACACCTATCTATATGATGGAAAACAGAGTTAAACAGAGAAATTCAAACTGTAATGGAAAGGAAAGCTTCAACCTAGTAGAATGAAAATATTGCAGCCAAGTGGGCTTATTGAAATGATCATTATCACCAAGGATCATCAAGATTTGCTGAAAAAATATTTGCTGAGATTTCAGAAAACTAGTAGTTTTTCGGAAGCTTGGAAACACCTTTTAAATGGGAATGTCTTTCGCCAGTCTCTGCTTAGGGCTACATCAAGAGGAAGCAAACCACAGAGAGAGAACTTATAACTACTTTATTGTGTCAACTTTCAAAAAGCTAGCACAATCCGTGTCTGATTTAGAGTTCCAAACACATCTATCTATATAGGAGAAAACAGAGTGAAATTGAAAAATTCAAAGTGTTACTGGAAACGAACGCTTCAACCTAGTAGAATGAAAATTGGGGAACCAATTGGGCTTTTTGAACTGATCATTACTCCAAAGTATCGTCCATATTGGATGAAAAAATATTTGGTGCGATTTCAGAAAACTATTAGATTTTTGGAAGCTTGGCAACCCCTTTCAAATGAAAGTGTCTTTTGCCATTCTCTGCTTAAGCCTACATGAAGAGAAAACAAACCATAGAGATAGAACTTAGAACTACTTTATTGTTTCAAGTTTTAAAGAGCTAGCACAAACCGTCTTTTATTTAGAGTTCCAAATGCAACTATCGATATTGTGGAAAACAGAGTTAAACCAAAAAATTCAAAATCTTACTGGAAACGAACGCTTCAATTTAGTAGAATGAAAATTGGGCAGCGAAGTGGGCTTATTGAACTGATCATTACCACCAAGTATCATCAAGATTGGGTGAAAAAATATTTGCTGAGATTTCAGAAAACTATTAGTTTTTTGGAAGCTTGGCAACTTCTTTCAAATAAAAATGTCTTTCACCAGACTCTGATTAGGGCTACTTCAAGAGGAAAAAAACCATAGAGATAGAACTTAGAACTACTTTATTTTGTGAAGTTTCAAATAGCTTTCACAATCCGTTTGATTTAGAATTCCAAACATATCTATCTATATAGGAGAAAACAGAGTGAAACCGAAAAATTCAAACTGTTATTGGAAACGTTTGCTTAAAACTAGAAGAATGAAAATTAGTCAGCCAAGTGGGCTTATTGAACAGATCATTACCTCCAAGTATCAGTAAGATTGGGTGAAAAAATATTTTCTGATATTTAAGAAAACTAGTAGTTTTTGGTAGCTTGGAAACCCTTTTCAAATGAAAGTGTCTTTCGCCAGTGTCTGCTTAGGGCTACTTCAAGAGGAAACAAAACATACAGAGAGAACTTATAACTACTTTATTCTGTCAAGTTTCAAGGAGCTAGCACAAACCATGTTTGATTTAGAGGTCCAATCCCATCTATCTATGTAGGAGAAAACAGAGTGAAACCGAAAAATACAAACTGTTACTGGTAACGAACGTTTCAACCTAGTAGAATGAAAATAGGGCTGCCAAGTGGGCTTATAGAACTGATCATTGTCACCAAGTAGCATCAAGATTGGGTGAAAAAATATTTGCTGTGATTTCAGAAAACAATTAGTTTTTTGAAAGCTTGGCAACCCCTTTCAAGTTAAAGTGTCTTTCACCAGTCTCTGCTTAAGCCTACTTCAAGAGGAAAAAAACCATAAAGATAGAACTTAGAACTACTTTTTTGGGTCAAGTTTCAAGGAGCTAGCACAAACCATGTTTGATTTGGAGTTCCAAACACATCGATCTATGTAGGAGAAAACAGAGTAAAACCGAAAAATCCTAACTGTTACTGGAAACGAACGTGTCAATCTAGTAGAATGAAAATTGGGCAGCCATGTGGGCTTATTGTACTGATCAAGTATCATCAAGATTGGGTGAAAAAATATTTGGTGAGATTTCAGAAACTAGTAGTTTTTTGGAAGCTTGGCTACCCCTTTAAAATGAAAGTTTCTTTCACCAGTCTCTAATTAAGCCTAGTTCAAGAGAAAACAAACCATAATGATAGAACGTAGAACTACATTATTGTGTAAAGTTTCAAGGAGCTAGCAGAAACCGTGTTTGATTTAGAGTTCCAAACACATCTATCTATATAGGAGAAAACAGAGTGAAACCGAAAAATTCAAACTTTCCTGGAAACGAACGCTTCAACATAGTAGAATGAAAATTGGGCAGCCAAGTGGGCTTATTGAACTGATCATTACCACGATGTTTCGTCAAGATTTAGTGAAAAAATATTTACTGAGATTTCAGAAAACTATTAGTTTTTGGAAGATTGGAAACCTCTTTCTAATTAAAGTGTCTTTCATCAGTGTCTGTTTAGGGCTACTTGAAGAGGAAACAATCCATAGAGATAGAAGTTAGAACTACTGTATTGTGTCAAGTTTTAAAGATCTAGCACAAACCGTCTTAGATTTAGAGTTCCAAATACACCTATCCATATTGTGGAAAACAGAGTTAAACCGAAAAATTCAAAATGTTACTGGAAACGAACGCTTCAACCTAGTAGAATGAAAATTGGGCAACCAAGTGGGCTTATTGAACTGATAATTACCACCAAGTATCATCAAGATTGGGTGAAAAAATATTTGCTGAGATTTCAGAAAACTAGTAGTTTCTTGGAAGCTTGGCAACCCCTTCCAAATAAAAGTGTCTTTCGCCAGTCTCTGCTTAGGTCTACTTCAAGAGGATACAAACCATAGAGATAGAAGTTAGAACTACTTTATTGTGTCAAGTTTTGAAAAGCTAGCACAAACCATGTTTGATTTAGAGTTCCAAACACATCTATCTATGTAGGAGAAAACAGAGTGAAACAGAAAAATTCTGTTACTGGAAACAAATGCTTCAACCTAGTAGAATGAAAAAATGGGCAGCCAAGTGGTCTTGTTGAACTGATCATTACTACCAAGTATCATCAAGATTGGGTGAAAAAATATTTGCTGATTTTCAGAAAACTAGTAGTTTTTTGGAAGCTTGGCAACCCCCTTCAAACGAAAGTGTCTTTCGCCAGTATCTGTTTAGGGCAATTTAAGAGGAAAAAAACCATAGAGATAGAACTTAGAACTACTTTATTGTGTCAAGTATCAAAAAGCTAGCACAAACCATGTTTGATTTAGAGTTCCAAATACATCTATCTATGTAGGAGAACACAGAGGAAAACCGAAAAATTCTGTTACTGGAAACGAACGCTTAAACCAAGTAGAATGAAAATTTGGCAGTCAAGTGTCCTTAATGAACTGATCATTACTACCAAGTATCATCAAGATTGGGTGAAAAAATTTTTGCTGAGATTTCAGAAAACTAGTAGTTTTTTGGAAGCTTGGCAACCCCTTTAAATGAAAGTGTCTTTCGCCAGTCTCTGCTTAAGCCGACTTCAAGAGGAAACAAACCATAATGATAGAAGTTAGAACTACTTTATTGTGTCACGTTTCAAGGAGCTAGCACAAACCGTGTTTGATTTTAGAGTTCCAAACACATCTATCTATATAGGAGAAAACAGAGTGAAATCGAAAAATTTAATCTGTTACTGGAAAGGAACGCTTCCACCTACTAGAATAAAAATTCGGCAGCCAAGTGGGCTTATTGAACTGATCATTACCACCAAGTATCATCAAGATTGGGTGAAAAAATATTTCCTGAGATTTCAGAAAACTAGTAGTTTTTGGTAGCTTGGAAACCCTTTTCAAATGAAAGTGTCTTTCGCCAGTTTCTGCTTAGGGCTACTTCAAGAGGAAACAAAACATACAGAGAGAACTTATAACTACTATATTGTGTCAAGTTTCAAGGAACTAGCACAAACCGTGTTTGATTTAGAGATCCAAACCCATCTATCTATGTAGGAGAAAACAGAGTGAAACCGAAAAATACAAACTGTTACTGGTAACGAACGTTTCAACCTAGTATAATGAAAATAGGGCTGCCAAGTGGGCTTATAGAACTGATCATTGCCACCAAGTATCATCAAGATTGGGTGAAAAAATATTTGCTGAGATTTCAGAAAACTATTAGTTTTTTGAAAGCTTGGCAACCCTTTCAAATGAAAGTGTCTTTCACCAGTCTCTACTTAATCCTACTTCAAGAGGAAAAAAACCATAAAGATAGAACTTAGAACTACTTTTTTTGCGTCAAGTTTCAAAGAGCTAGCACAAACCATGTTTGATTTAGAGTTCCAAACACATCTATTTATGTAGGATAAAACAGAGTGAAACCGAAAAATTCCGTTACTGGAAACAAACGCTTCAACCTAGTAGAATGAAAAATGGGCAGCCAAGTGGCCTTGTTGAACTGATCATCACTACAAAGTATCATCAAGATTGGGTGAAAAAATATTTACTGAGATTTGAGAAAACTAGTAGTTTATTGGAAGCTTGGCAACCCCTTTCAAATGAAAGTGTCTTTCGCCAGTCTCTGCTAACGCCTACTTCAAGAGGAAACAAACCACAGTGATAGAACTTAGAACTACTTTGTTGTGTCAAGTTTCTAAGAGCTAGGACAAACCGTGTTTAATTTAGAATTCCAAACACATCAATCTATATAGGAGAAAACAGAGTGAAACCGAAAAATTCAAACTGTTCCTGGACTCGAACGCTTCAACCTAGTAGAATGAAAATTGGGCAGCCAAATGGGCTTATTGAACTGATCATTACCACCAAGTACGGTCAAGATTGGGTGAAAAAACATTTACTGAGATTTCAGAAAACTATTAGTTCTTTGGAAGCTTGGCAACCCATTTCAAATAAAAGTGTCTTTCTCCATTATCTGCTTAGGGCTACTTCAACAGGAAACAAACCATAGAGATATAAGTTAGAACTACTTCATTGTGTCAAGTTTTAAAGAGCTAGCACAACCAGTCTTAGATTTGGAGTTCCAAATACACCTAACTGTATTGTTGAAAACAGAGTTAAACCGAAAAATTCAAAATGTTACTGGAAACGAACGCTTAAAACCTAGTATAATGAAAATCGGGCAGCCAAGTGGGCTTATTGAACTGATCATTACCACCAAGTATCATCAAGATTGGGTGAAAAAATATTTGCTGAGATTTCAGAAAACTATTAGTTTTTTGGAAGCTTGGCAACCCCTTTCAAATAAAGTGTCTTTCGACAGTCTCTGCTTACGGCTACTTCAAGAGGAAACAAACCATAGAGATAGAACTTAGAACTACTTTATTGTGTCAAGTTTCAAAAAGCTAGCACAAACCATGTTTGATTTAGAGTTCCAAACACATCTATATATATAGGAGAAAACAGAGTGAAACCGAAAAAATTCAAACTGTTACTGGAAACGAATGCTTCCACCTAGTAAAATGAAAATTGGGCAGCCAATTGGGCTTATTGAACTGATCATTACCACCAAGTATCATCAAGATTGGGTGAAAAAATATTTGCTGAGATTTCAGAAAACTATTATTTTTTTGGAAGCTTGACAACCCCTTTCTAATGAAAGTGTCTTTCATCAGTGTCTGCTTAGGGCTACTTGAAGAGGACACAAACCATAGAGAGAGATGTTAGAACTGCTTTATTTTGTCAAGTTTTAAAGAGCTAGCACAAACCGTCTTAGATTTAGAGTTCCAAATACACCTATCCATATTGTGGAAAACAGAGTTAAAAAGAAAAATTCAAAATGTTACTGAAAACGAACGCTTCAACCTAGTAGAATGAAAATTGGGCAACAAAGTGGGCTTATTGAACTGATCATTACCACCAAGTATCATGAAGATTGGGTGAAAAAATATTTGCTGAGATTTCAGAAAACTAGTATTTTCTTGAAAGCTTGGCAACCCCTTCCAAATAAAAGTGTCTTTCGCCAGTCTCTGCTTAGGTCTACTTCAAGAGGATACAAACCATAGAGATAGAAGTTAGAACTACTTTATTGTGTCATGTTTTAAAGAGCTAGCACAAACAGTCTTAGATTCAGAGTTCCAAATACACCTGTCTATATTGTGGAAAACAGAGTTAAAACGAAAAATTCAAACTGTTACTGGAAACGAACTTTTCAAACGAGTAGAATGAAAATTGTGCAGGCAAGTGGGCTTATTGAACTGATCATTACCACCAAGTATCATCAAGATTGGGTGAAAAAATATTTGCTGAGATTTCAGAAAACTAGTAGTTTTCTGGAAGCTTTTCAACCCCTTTCAAATGAAAATGTCATGTGCCAGTCTCTGCTTAGGGCTACATCAAGAGGAAACAAATCATAGAGATAGAACTCTGAACTACTTTATTGTGTCAAGTTTCAAAGAGCTAGCACTAACCGTGTTTGATTTAGAATCCCAAACACATCTATCTATATAGGAAAAAACAGAATGAAACTGAAAAATTCAAACTGTTACTGGAAACGAACGCTTTAACCTAGTAAAATGAAAATTGGGCAGCCAAGTGGGCTTATTGAACTGATCATTACTTCCAAGTATTATCAAGATTGGGTGAAAAAATATTTGCTGATATATCTGAAAACTAGTAGTTTTTTGGAAGCTTGGCAACCACTTTCAAATGAAAGTGTCTTTCTCCAGTCTCTGATTAAGCCGACTTCAAAAGGAAATAAACCATAATGATAGAACTTAGAACTATTTTATTGTGTCAAGTTTCAAGGAGCTAGCACAAATTCTGAAAGATTTAGATTTCCATAATACACCTATCTATATTGTGGAAAACAGAGGTAAACCGAGAAATTGAAACTATTACTGGAAACGAATGCTACAACCTAGTAGAATGAAAATTGGGCAGCCAAGTGGGCTTATTGCACTGATCATTACCACCAAGTATCATCAAGATTGGGTGAAAAAATATTTGCTGGGATTTCAGAAAACTAGTAGTTTTTTGGAAGCTTGGCAACCACTTTCAAATGAAAGTGTCTTTCCCCAGTGTCTGCTTAGGGCTACTTCAAGAAGAAACAAACCATAGAGATAGAAGTTAGTACTACTTTATTGTGTCAAGTTTCAAAGAGGTAGCACAAACCGTCTTAGATTTACTGTTCCAAATACACCTATCGATATTGGGAAAAACAGAGTTAAAAGGAAAAATTCAAAAGGTTACTGGAAACTAACGCATCAATTTACTAGAATGAAAATTGGGCAGCCAACTGGGCTTATTAAACTGATCATTACCACCAAGTATCATCAAGATTGGGTGAAAAAAATTTGCTGAGATTTCAGAAAAGTATTAGATTTCTGGAAGCTTGGAAACCCCTTTCAAATGAAAGTGTCTTTCGCCAGTGTGTGCTTAGGGCGACTTCGGAGGACACAAACCATAGAGATATAAGTTAGAACTACTTTATTGTGTCGAGTTTTAAAGAGCTAGCACAAACCGTCCTATATTTAGAGTTCCAAATACACCTATCTATATTGTGGAAAACAGAGTTAATCCGAGAAATTCAAACTGTTACTGGAAACGAATGCTTGAACCTAGTAGAATGAAAATTGGGCAGCCAAGTGGGCTTATTGAACTGATCATTACCACCAAGTATCATCAATATAGGGTGAAAAAATATTTTGTGAGTTTTCAGAAAACTAGTAGTTTTTGGAAGCTTGGCAACCCCTTTTAAATGAGATTGTCTTTCGACAGTCTCTGCTTAGGGCTACTTCAAGAGGAAACAAACCATAGAGAGAGAACTTATAACTACTTTATTGTGTCAAGTTTCAAGGAGCTAGCAGAAACCGTGTTTGATTTAGAGTTCCAAAAACATCTATCTATATAGGATAAAACAGAGTGAAATTAAAAAATTCAAACTGGTACTAGAAACGAACTCTTCAACCTAGTAGAATGAAAATTGGGGAGCCTAGTGGGCTTATTGAACTAATCCTTACCACAAAGTATCATCAATAGTGGGTGAAAAAATATTTGCTGAGATTTCAGAAAACTAGTAGTCTTTTGGAAGCTTGCCAACCCCTTTTAAATGAGAATTTCTTTCGACAGTCTCCGCTTAGGGCTACTTCAAGAGGAAACAAACAATAGAGAGAAAACTTATAACTACTTTATTGTGTCAAGTTTAAAGGAGCTAGCACCAACCGTGTTTGATTTAGAGTTCCAAACACATCTATCTATATAGGAGAAAACAGAGTGAAACCGAAAAATTCAAACTCTTTCTGGAAACTAACGCTTCTGCCTATTAGAATGAAAGTTGGGCAGCCAAGTGGGCTTATTGAACTGATCATTACCACCAAGTATCATCAAGATTGGGTGAAAAAATATTTACTGAGATTTCAGAAAACTATTAGATTTTTGGAAGGTTGGAACCCCATTTCAAATGAAAGTGTCTTTCGCCAGTGTCTTCTTAGGGCTACTTCAAGTGAAAACAAACCAAGGATATAGAAGTTAGAACTACTTTATTGTGTCAAGTTTCAAAGAGCTAGCGCAAACCCTCTTAGATATAGAGTTCCAAATACACCTATCGATATTGTGGAAAACAGAGTTAAACCGAAAAATTCAAACTGTTACTGGAAACGATCACTTCAAACTAGTAGAATGAAAATAGGGCAGCCAAGTTGATTATTTAACTGATCATTTCCACCAAGTATCATCAAGATTGGGTGAAAAAATATTTGCTGAGATTTCAGAAAACTAGTATTTTTTTGGAAGCTTGGCAACCCCTTTCAAATGAAAGTGTCTTTCGCCAGTGTCTGTTTAGGCCTACTTCAAGAGGAAACAAACCATAGAGATAGAAGTTAGAACTACTTTATTGTGTCAAGTTTCAAAGAGCTAGCACAAACCGTCTTAGATTTACTGTTCCAAATACACCTATCGATATTGGGAAAAACAGAGTTAAAACGAAAAATTCAAAAGGTTACTGGAAACTAACGCATCAATTTACTAGAATGAAAATTGGGCAGCCAACTGGGCTTACTAAACTGATCATTACCACCAAGTATCATCAAGATTGGGTAAAAAAAAATTTGCTGAGATTTCAGAAAAGTATTAGATTTCTGGAAGCTTGGAAACCCCTTTCAAATGAAAGTGTCTTTCGCCAGTGTCTGCTTAGGGCGACTTTGGAGGACACAAACCATAGAGATATAAGTTAGAACTACTTTATTGTGTCGAGTTTTAAAGAGCTAGCACAAACCGTCCTATATTTAGAGTTCCAAATACACCTATCTATATTGTGGAAAACAGAGTTAATCCGAGAAATTCAAACTGTTACTGGAAACGAATGCTTGAACCTAGTAGAATGAAAATTGGGCAGCCAAGTGGGCTTATTGAACTGATCATTACCACCAAGTATCATCAATATAGGGTGAAAAAATATTTTGTGAGTTTTCAGAAAACTAGTAGTTTTTTGGAAGCTTGGCAACCCCTTTTAAATGAGATTGTCCTTCGACAGTCTCTGCTTACGGCTACTTCAAGAGGAAACAAACCATAGAGAGAGAACTTATAACTACTTTATTGTGTCAAGTTTCAAGGAGCTAGCAGAAACCGTGTTTGATTTAGAGTTCCAAAAACATCTATCTATATAGGATAAAACAGAGTGAAATTAAAAAATTCAAACTGGTACTAGAAGCGAACTCTTCAACCTAGTAGAATGAAAATTGGGGAGCCTAGTGGGCTTATTGAACTAATCCTTACCACAAAGTATCATCAATAGTGGGTGAAAAAATATTTGCTGAGATTTCAGAAAACTAGTAGTCTTTTGGAAGCTTGCCAACCCCTTTTAAATGAGAATTTCTTTCGACAGTCTCCGCTTAGGGCTACTTCAAGAGGAAACAAACAATAGAGAGAAAACTTATAACTACTTTATTGTGTCAAGTTTAAAGGAGCTAGCACCAACCGTGTTTGATTTAGAGTTCCAAACACATCTATCTATATAGGAGAAAACAGAGTGAAACCGAAAAATTCAAACTCTTTCTGGAAACTAACGCTTCTGCCTATTAGAATGAAAGTTGGGCAGCCAAGTGGGCTTATTGAACTGATCATTACCACCAAGTATCATCAAGATTGGGTGAAAAAATATTTACTGAGATTTCAGAAAACTATTAGATTTTTGGAAGGTTGGAACCCCATTTCAAATGAAAGTGTCTTTCGCCAGTGTCTTCTTAGGGCTACTTCAAGTGAAAACAAACCAAGGATATAGAAGTTAGAACTACTTTATTGTGTCAAGTTTCAAAGAGCTAGCGCAAACCCTCTTAGATATAGAGTTCCAAATACACCTATCGATATTGTGGAAAACAGAGTTAAACCGAAAAATTCAAACTGTTACTGGAAACGATCACTTCAAACTAGTAGAATGAAAATAGGGCAGCCAAGTTGATTATTTAACTGATCATTTCCACCAAGTATCATCAAGATTGGGTGAAAAAATATTTGCTGAGATTTCAGAAAACTAGTATTTTTTTGGAAGCTTGGCAACCCCTTTCAAATGAAAGTGTCTTTCGCCAGTGTCTGTTTAGGCCTACTTCAAGAGGAAACAAACCATAGAGATAGAAGTTAGAACTACTTTATTGTGTCAAGTTTCAAAGAGCTAGCACAAACCGTCTTAGATTTACTGTTCCAAATACACCTATCGATATTGGGAAAAACAGAGTTAAAACGAAAAATTCAAAAGGTTACTTGAAACTAACGCATCAATTTACTAGAATGAAAATTGGGCAGCCAACTGGGCTTATTAAACTGATCATTACCACCAAGTATCATCAAGATTGGGTAAAAAAAAATTTGCTGAGATTTCAGAAAAGTATTAGATTTCTGGAAGCTTGGAAACCCCTTTCAAATGAAAGTGTCTTTCGCCAGTGTCTGCTTAGGGCGACTTTGGAGGACACAAACCATAGAGATATAAGTTAGAACTACTTTATTGTGTCGAGTTTTAAAGAGCTAGCACAAACCGTCCTATATTTAGAGTTCCAAATACACCTATCTATATTGTGGAAAACAGAGTTAATCCGAGAAATTCAAACTGTTACTGGAAACGAATGCTTGAACCTAGTAGAATGAAAATTGGGCAGCCAAGTGGGCTTATTGAACTGATCATTACCACCAAGTATCATCAATATAGGGTGAAAAAATATTTTGTGAGTTTTCAGGAAACTAGTAGTTTTTTGGAAGCTTGGCAACCCCTTTCAAATGAGATTGTCCTTCGACAGTCTCTGCTTACGGCTACTTCAAGAGGAAACAAACCATAGAGAGAGAACTTATAACTACTTTATTGTGTCAAGTTTCAAGGAGCTAGCAGAAACCGTGTTTGATTTAGAGTTCCAAAAACATCTATCTATATAGGATAAAACAGAGTGAAATTAAAAAATTCAAACTGGTACTAGAAGCGAACTCTTCAACCTAGTAGAATGAAAATTGGGGAGCCTAGTGGGCTTATTGAACTAATCCTTACCACAAAGTATCATCAATAGTGGGTGAAAAAATATTTGCTGAGATTTCAGAAAACTAGTAGTCTTTTGGAAGCTTGCCAACCCCTTTTAAATGAGAATTTCTTTCGACAGTCTCCGCTTAGGGCTACTTCAAGAGGAAACAAACAATAGAGAGAAAACTTATAACTACTTTATTGTGTCAAGTTTAAAGGAGCTAGCACCAACCGTGTTTGATTTAGAGTTCCAAACACATCTATCTATATAGGAGAAAACAGAGTGAAACCGAAAAATTCAAACTCTTTCTGGAAACTAACGCTTCTGCCTATTAGAATGAAAGTTGGGCAGCCAAGTGGGCTTATTGAACTGATCATTACCACCAAGTATCATCAAGATTGGGTGAAAAAATATTTACTGAGATTTCAGAAAACTATTAGATTTTTGGAAGCTTGGAACCCCGTTTCAAATGAAAGTGTCTTTCGCCAGTGTCTTCTTAGGGCTACTTCAAGTGAAAACAAACCAAGGATATAGAAGTTAGAACTACTTTATTGTGTCAAGTTTCAAAGAGCTAGCGCAAACCCTCTTAGATATAGAGTTCCAAATACACCTATCGATATTGTGGAAAACAGAGTTAAACCGAAAAATTCAAACTGTTACTGGAAACGATCACTTCAAACTAGTAGAATGAAAATAGGGCAGCCAAGTTGATTATTTAACTGATCATTTCCACCAAGTATCATCAAGATTGGGTGAAAAAATATTTGCTGAGATTTCAGAAAACTAGTATTTTTTTGGAAGCTTGGCAACCCCTTTCAAATGAAAGTGTCTTTTGCCAGTGTCTGTTTAGGCCTACTTAAAGAGGAAACAAACCATAGAGATAGAAGTTAGAACTACTTTATTGTGTCAAGTTTCAAAGAGCTAGCACAAACCGTCTTAGATTTACTGTTCCAAATACACCTATCGATATTGGGAAAAACAGAGTTAAAACGAAAAATTCAAAAGGTTACTGGAAACTAACGCATCAATTTACTAGAATGAAAATTGGGCAGCCAACTGGGCTTATTAAACTGATCATTACCACCAAGTATCATCAAGATTGGGTAAAAAAAAATTTGCTGAGATTTCAGAAAAGTATTAGATTTCTGGAAGCTTGGAAACCCCTTTCAAATGAAAGTGTCTTTCGCCAGTGTCTGCTTAGGGCGACTTTGGAGGACACAAACCATAGAGATATAAGTTAGAACTACTTTATTGTGTCGAGTTTTAAAGAGCTAGCACAAACCGTCCTATATTTAGAGTTCCAAATACACCTATCTATATTGTGGAAAACAGAGTTAATCCGAGAAATTCAAACTGTTACTGGAAACGAATGCTTGAACCTAGTAGAATGAAAATGGGGCAGCCAAGTGGGCTTATTGAACTGATCATTACCACCAAGTATCATCAATATAGGGTGAAAAAATATTTTGTGAGTTTTCAGGAAACTAGTAGTTTTTTGGAAGCTTGGCAACCCCTTTCAAATGAGATTGTCCTTCGACAGTCTCTGCTTACGGCTACTTCAAGAGGAAACAAACCATAGAGAGAGAACTTATAACTACTTTATTGTGTCAAGTTTCAAGGAGCTAGCAGAAACCGTGTTTGATTTAGAGTTCCAAAAACATCTATCTATATAGGATAAAACAGAGTGAAATTAAAAAATTCAAACTGGTACTAGAAACGAACTCTTCAACCTAGTAGAATGAAAATTGGGGAGCCTAGTGGGCTTATTGAACTAATCCTTACCACAAAGTATCATCAATAGTGGGTGAAAAAATATTTGCTGAGATTTCAGAAAACTAGTAGTCTTTTGGAAGCTTGCCAACCCCTTTTAAATGAGAATTTCTTTCGACAGTCTCCGCTTAGGGCTACTTCAAGAGGAAACAAACAATAGAGAGAAAACTTATAACTACTTTATTGTGTCAAGTTTAAAGGAGCTAGCACCAACCGTGTTTGATTTAGAGTTCCAAACACATCTATCTATATAGGAGAAAACAGAGTGAAACCGAAAAATTCAAACTCTTTCTGGAAACTAACGCTTCTGCCTATTAGAATGAAAGTTGGGCAGCCAAGTGGGCTTATTGAACTGATCATTACCACCAAGTATCATCAAGATTGGGTGAAAAAATATTTACTGAGATTTCAGAAAACTATTAGATTTTTGGAAGGTTGGAACCCCATTTCAAATGAAAGTGTCTTTCGCCAGTGTCTTCTTAGGGCTACTTCAAGTGAAAACAAACCAAGGATATAGAAGTTAGAACTACTTTATTGTGTCAAGTTTCAAAGAGCTAGCGCAAACCCTCTTAGATATAGAGTTCCAAATACACCTATCGATATTGTGGAAAACAGAGTTAAACCGAAAAATTCAAACTGTTACTGGAAACGATCACTTCAAACTAGTAGAATGAAAATAGGGCAGCCAAGTTGATTATTTAACTGATCATTTCCACCAAGTATCATCAAGATTGGGTGAAAAAATATTTGCTGAGATTTCAGAAAACTAGTATTTTTTTGGAAGCTTGGCAACCCCTTTCAAATGAAAGTGTCTTTCGCCAGTGTCTGTTTAGGCCTACTTCAAGAGGAAACAAACCATAGAGATAGAAGTTAGAACTACTTTATTGTGTCAAGTTTCAAAGAGCTAGCACAAACCGTCTTAGATTTACTGTTCCAAATACACCTATCGATATTGGGAAAAACAGAGTTAAAAGGAAAAATTCAAAAGGTTACTGGAAACTAACGCATCAATTTACTAGAATGAAATTTGGGCAGCCAACTGGGCTTATTAAACTGATCATTACCACCAAGTATCATCAAGATTGGGTAAAAAAAAAATTGCTGAGATTTCAGAAAAGTATTAGATTTCTGGAAGCTTGGAAACCCCTTTCAAATGAAAGTGTCTTTCGCCAGTGTCTGCTTAGGGCGACTTTGGAGGACACAAACCATAGAGATATAAGTTAGAACTACTTTATTGTGTCGAGTTTTAAAGAGCTAGCACAAACCGTCCTATATTTAGAGTTCCAAATACACCTATCTATATTGTGGAAAACAGAGTTAATCCGAGAAATTCAAACTGTTACTGGAAACGAATGCTTGAACCTAGTAGAATGAAAATTGGGCAGCCAAGTGGGCTTATTGAACTGATCATTACCACCAAGTATCATCAATATAGGGTGAAAAAATATTTTGTGAGTTTTCAGGAAACTAGTAGTTTTTTGGAAGCTTGGCAACCCCTTTCAAATGAGATTGTCCTTCGACAGTCTCTGCTTACGGCTACTTCAAGAGGAAACAAACCATAGAGAGAGAACTTATAACTACTTTATTGTGTCAAGTTTCAAGGAGCTAGCAGAAACCGTGTTTGATTTAGAGTTCCAAAAACATCTATCTATATAGGATAAAACAGAGTGAAATTAAAAAATTCAAACTGGTACTAGAAACGAACTCTTCAACCTAGTAGAATGAAAATTGGGGAGCCTAGTGGGCTTATTGAACTAATCCTTACCACAAAGTATCATCAATAGTGGGTGAAAAAATATTTGCTGAGATTTCAGAAAACTAGTAGTCTTTTGGAAGCTTGCCAACCCCTTTTAAATGAGAATTTCTTTCGACAGTCTCCGCTTAGGGCTACTTCAAGAGGAAACAAACAATAGAGAGAAAACTTATAACTACTTTATTGTGTCAAGTTTAAAGGAGCTAGCACCAACCGTGTTTGATTTAGAGTTCCAAACACATCTATCTATATAGGAGAAAACAGAGTGAAACCGAAAAATTCAAACTCTTTCTGGAAACTAACGCTTCTGCCTATTAGAATGAAAGTTGGGCAGCCAAGTGGGCTTATTGAACTGATCATTACCACCAAGTATCATCAAGATTGGGTGAAAAAATATTTACTGAGATTTCAGAAAACTATTAGATTTTTGGAAGCTTGGAACCCCGTTTCAAATGAAAGTGTCTTTCGCCAGTGTCTTCTTAGGGCTACTTCAAGTGAAAACAAACCAAGGATATAGAAGTTAGAACTACTTTATTGTGTCAAGTTTCAAAGAGCTAGCGCAAACCCTCTTAGATATAGAGTTCCAAATACACCTATGGATATTGTGGAAAACAGAGTTAAACCGAAAAATTCAAACTGTTACTGGAAACGATCACTTCAAACTAGTAGAATGAAAATAGGGCAGCCAAGTTGATTATTTAACTGATCATTTCCACCAAGTATCATCAAGATTGGGTGAAAAAATATTTGCTGAGATTTCAGAAAACTAGTATTTTTTTGGAAGCTTGGCAACCCCTTTCAAATGAAAGTGTCTTTCGCCAGTGTCTGTTTAGGCCTACTTCAAGAGGAAACAAACCATAGAGATAGAAGTTAGAACTACTTTATTGTGTCAAGTTTCAAAGAGCTAGCACAAACCGTCTTAGATTTACTGTTCCAAATACACCTATCGATATTGGGAAAAACAGAGTTAAAACGAAAAATTCAAAAGGTTACTGGAAACTAACGCATCAATTTACTAGAATGAAAATTGGGCAGCCAACTGGGCTTATTAAACTGATCATTACCACCAAGTATCATCAAGATTGGGTAAAAAAAAATTTGCTGAGATTTCAGAAAAGTATTAGATTTCTGGAAGCTTGGAAACCCCTTTCAAATGAAAGTGTCTTTCGCCAGTGTCTGCTTAGGGCGACTTTGGAGGACACAAACCATAGAGATATAAGTTAGAACTACTTTATTGTGTCGAGTTTTAAAGAGCTAGCACAAACCGTCCTATATTTAGAGTTCCAAATACACCTATCTATATTGTGGAAAACAGAGTTAATCCGAGAAATTCAAACTGTTACTGGAAACGAATGCTTGAACCTAGTAGAATGAAAATTGGGCAGCCAAGTGGGCTTATTGAACTGATCATTACCACCAAGTATCATCAATATAGGGTGAAAAAATATTTTGTGAGTTTTCAGGAAACTAGTAGTTTTTTGGAAGCTTGGCAACCCCTTTCAAATGAGATTGTCCTTCGACAGTCTCTGCTTACGGCTACTTCAAGAGGAAACAAACCATAGAGAGAGAACTTATAACTACTTTATTGTGTCAAGTTTCAAGGAGCTAGCAGAAACCGTGTTTGATTTAGAGTTCCAAAAACATCTATCTATATAGGATAAAACAGAGTGAAATTAAAAAATTCAAACTGGTACTAGAAACGAACTCTTCAACCTAGTAGAATGAAAATTGGGGAGCCTAGTGGGCTTATTGAACTAATCCTTACCACAAAGTATCATCAATAGTGGGTGAAAAAATATTTGCTGAGATTTCAGAAAACTAGTAGTCTTTTGGAAGCTTGCCAACCCCTTTTAAATGAGAATTTCTTTCGACAGTCTCCGCTTAGGGCTACTTCAAGAGGAAACAAACAATAGAGAGAAAACTTATAACTACTTTATTGTGTCAAGTTTAAAGGAGCTAGCACCAACCGTGTTTGATTTAGAGTTCCAAACACATCTATCTATATAGGAGAAAACAGAGTGAAACCGAAAAATTCAAACTCTTTCTGGAAACTAACGCTTCTGCCTATTAGAATGAAAGTTGGGCAGCCAAGTGGGCTTATTGAACTGATCATTACCACCAAGTATCATCAAGATTGGGTGAAAAAATATTTACTGAGATTTCAGAAAACTATTAGATTTTTGGAAGGTTGGAACCCCATTTCAAATGAAAGTGTCTTTCGCCAGTGTCTTCTTAGGGCTACTTCAAGTGAAAACAAACCAAGGATATAGAAGTTAGAACTACTTTATTGTGTCAAGTTTCAAAGAGCTAGCGCAAACCCTCTTAGATATAGAGTTCCAAATACACCTATGGATATTGTGGAAAACAGAGTTAAACCGAAAAATTCAAACTGTTACTGGAAACGATCACTTCAAACTAGTAGAATGAAAATAGGGCAGCCAAGTTGATTATTTAACTGATCATTTCCACCAAGTATCATCAAGATTGGGTGAAAAAATATTTGCTGAGATTTCAGAAAACTAGTATTTTTTTGGAAGCTTGGCAACCCCTTTCAAATGAAAGTGTCTTTCGCCAGTGTCTGTTTAGGCCTACTTCAAGAGGAAACAAACCATAGAGATAGAAGTTAGAACTACTTTATTGTGTCAAGTTTCAAAGAGCTAGCACAAACCGTCTTAGATTTACTGTTCCAAATACACCTATCGATATTGGGAAAAACAGAGTTAAAAGGAAAAATTCAAAAGGTTACTGGAAACTAACGCATCAATTTACTAGAATGAAATTTGGGCAGCCAACTGGGCTTATTAAACTGATCATTACCACCAAGTATCATCAAGATTGGGTAAAAAAAATTTGCTGAGATTTCAGAAAAGTATTAGATTTCTGGAAGCTTGGAAACCCCTTTCAAATGAAAGTGTCTTTCGCCAGTGTCTGCTTAGGGCGACTTCGGAGGACACAAACCATAGAGATATAAGTTAGAACTACTTTATTGTGTCGAGTTTTAAAGAGCTAGCACAAACCGTCCTATATTTAGAGTTCCAAATACACCTATCTATATTGTGGAAAACAGAGTTAATCCGAGAAATTCAAACTGTTACTGGAAACGAATGCTTGAACCTAGTAGAATGAAAATTGGGCAGCCAAGTGGGCTTATTGAACTGATCATTACCACCAAGTATCATCAATATAGGGTGAAAAAATATTTTGTGAGTTTTCAGAAAACTAGTAGTTTTTTGGAAGCTTGGCAACCCCTTTTAAATGAGATTGTCTTTCGACAGTCTCTGCTTACGGCTACTTCAAGAGGAAACAAACCATAGAGAGAGAACTTATAACTACTTTATTGTGTCAAGTTTCAAGGAGCTAGCAGAAACCGTGTTTGATTTAGAGTTCCAAAAACATCTATCTATATAGGATAAAACAGAGTGAAAATAAAAATTCAAACTGGTACTAGAAACGAACTCTTCAACCTAGTAGAATGAAAATTGGGGAGCCTAGTGGGCTTATTGAACTAATCCTTACCACAAAGTATCATCAATAGTGGGTGAAAAAATATTTGCTGAGATTTCAGAAAACTAGTAGTCTTTTGGAAGCTTGAGAACCCCTTTTAAATGAGAATTTCTTTCGACAGTCTCCGCTTAGGGCTACTTCAAGAGGAAACAAACAATAGAGAGAAAATTTATAACTACTTTATTGTGTCAAGTTTAAAGGAGCTAGCACCAACCGTGTTTGATTTAGAGTTCCAAACACATCTATCTATATAGGAGAAAACAGAGTGAAACCGAAAAATTCAAACTCTTTCTGGAAACTAACGCTTCTGCCTATTAGAATGAAAGTTGGGCAGCCAAGTGGGCTTATTGAACTGATCATTACCACCAAGTATCATCAAGATTGGGTGAAAAAATATTTACTGAGATTTCAGAAAACTATTAGATTTTTGGAAGGTTGGAACCCCATTTCAAATGAAAGTGTCTTTCGCCAGTGTCTTCTTAGGGCTACTTCAAGTGAAAACAAACCAAGGATATAGAAGTTAGAACTACTTTATTGTGTCAAGTTTCAAAGAGCTAGCGCAAACCCTCTTAGATATAGAGTTCCAAATACACCTATCGATATTGTGGAAAACAGAGTTAAACCGAAAAATTCAAACTGTTACTGGAAACGATCACTTCAAACTAGTAGAATGAAAATAGGGCAGCCAAGTTGATTATTTAACTGATCATTTCCACCAAGTATCATCAAGATTGGGTGAAAAAATATTTGCTGAGATTTCAGAAAACTAGTATTTTTTTGGAAGCTTGGCAACCCCTTTCAAATGAAAGTGTCTTTCGCCAGTGTCTGTTTAGGCCTACTTCAAGAGGAAACAAACCATAGAGATAGAAGTTAGAACTACTTTATTGTGTCAAGTTTCAAAGAGCTAGCACAAACCGTCTTAGATTTACTGTTCCAAATACACCTATCGATATTGGGAAAAACAGAGTTAAAACGAAAAATTCAAAAGGTTACTGGAAACTAACGCATCAATTTACTAGAATGAAAATTGGGCAGCCAACTGGGCTTATTAAACTGATCATTACCACCAAGTATCATCAAGATTGGGTAAAAAAAAATTTGCTGAGATTTCAGAAAAGTATTAGATTTCTGGAAGCTTGGAAACCCCTTTCAAATGAAAGTGTCTTTCGCCAGTGTCTGCTTAGGGCGACTTTGGAGGACACAAACCATAGAGATATAAGTTAGAACTACTTTATTGTGTCGAGTTTTAAAGAGCTAGCACAAACCGTCCTATATTTAGAGTTCCAAATACACCTATCTATATTGTGGAAAACAGAGTTAATCCGAGAAATTCAAACTGTTACTGGAAACGAATGCTTGAACCTAGTAGAATGAAAATTGGGCAGCCAAGTGGGCTTATTGAACTGATCATTACCACCAAGTATCATCAATATAGGGTGAAAAAATATTTTGTGAGTTTTCAGAAAACTAGTAGTTTTTTGGAAGCTTGGCAACCCCTTTTAAATGAGATTGTCCTTCGACAGTCTCTGCTTACGGCTACTTCAAGAGGAAACAAACCATAGAGAGAGAACTTATAACTACTTTATTGTGTCAAGTTTCAAGGAGCTAGCAGAAACCGTGTTTGATTTAGAGTTCCAAAAACATCTATCTATATAGGATAAAACAGAGTGAAATTAAAAAATTCAAACTGGTACTAGAAACGAACTCTTCAACCTAGTAGAATGAAAATTGGGGAGCCTAGTGGGCTTATTGAACTAATCCTTACCACAAAGTATCATCAATAGTGGGTGAAAAAATATTTGCTGAGATTTCAGAAAACTAGTAGTCTTTTGGAAGCTTGCCAACCCCTTTTAAATGAGAATTTCTTTCGACAGTCTCCGCTTAGGGCTACTTCAAGAGGAAACAAACAATAGAGAGAAAATTTATAACTACTTTATTGTGTCAAGTTTAAAGGAGCTAGCACCAACCGTGTTTGATTTAGAGTTCCAAACACATCTATCTATATAGGAGAAAACAGAGTGAAACCGAAAAATTCAAACTCTTTCTGGAAACTAACGCTTCTGCCTATTAGAATGAAAGTTGGGCAGCCAAGTGGGCTTATTGAACTGATCATTACCACCAAGTATCATCAAGATTGGGTGAAAAAATATTTACTGAGATTTCAGAAAACTATTAGATTTTTGGAAGGTTGGAACCCCATTTCAAATGAAAGTGTCTTTCGCCAGTGTCTTCTTAGGGCTACTTCAAGTGAAAACAAACCAAGGATATAGAAGTTAGAACTACTTTATTGTGTCAAGTTTCAAAGAGCTAGCGCAAACCCTCTTAGATATAGAGTTACAAATACAAATATCGATATTGTGGAAAACAGAGTTAAACCGAAAAATTCAAACTGTTACTGGAAACGATCACTTCAAACTAGTAGAATGAAAATAGGGCAGCCAAGTTGATTATTTAACTGATCATTTCCACCAAGTATCATCAAGATTGGGTGAAAAAATATTTGCTGAGATTTCAGAAAACTAGTATTTTTTTGGAAGCTTGGCAACCCCTTTCAAATGAAAGTGTCTTTCGCCAGTGTCTGTTTAGGCCTACTTCAAGAGGAAACAAACCATAGAGATAGAAGTTAGAACTACTTTATTGTGTCAAGTTTCAAAGAGCTAGCACAAACCGTCTTAGATTTACTGTTCCAAATACACCTATCGATATTGGGAAAAACAGAGTTAAAAGGAAAAATTCAAAAGGTTACTGGAAACTAACGCATCAATTTACTAGAATGAAATTTGGGCAGCCAACTGGGCTTATTAAACTGATCATTACCACCAAGTATCATCAAGATTGGGTAAAAAAAATTTGCTGAGATTTCAGAAAAGTATTAGATTTCTGGAAGCTTGGAAACCCCTTTCAAATGAAAGTGTCTTTCGCCAGTGTCTGCTTAGGGCGACTTCGGAGGACACAAACCATAGAGATATAAGTTAGAACTACTTTATTGTGTCGAGTTTTAAAGAGCTAGCACAAACCGTCCTATATTTAGAGTTCCAAATACACCTATCTATATTGTGGAAAACAGAGTTAATCCGAGAAATTCAAACTGTTACTGGAAACGAATGCTTGAACCTAGTAGAATGAAAATGGGGCAGCCAAGTGGGCTTATTGAACTGATCATTACCACCAAGTATCATCAATATAGGGTGAAAAAATATTTTGTGAGTTTTCAGAAAACTAGTAGTTTTTTGGAAGCTTGGCAACCCCTTTTAAATGAGATTGTCTTTCGACAGTCTCTGCTTACGGCTACTTCAAGAGGAAACAAACCATAGAGAGAGAACTTATAACTACTTTATTGTGTCAAGTTTCAAGGAGCTAGCAGAAACCGTGTTTGATTTAGAGTTCCAAAAACATCTATCTATATAGGATAAAACAGAGTGAAAATAAAAATTCAAACTGGTACTAGAAACGAACTCTTCAACCTAGTAGAATGAAAATTGGGGAGCCTAGTGGGCTTATTGAACTAATCCTTACCACAAAGTATCATCAATAGTGGGTGAAAAAATATTTGCTGAGATTTCAGAAAACTAGTAGTCTTTTGGAAGCTTGAGAACCCCTTTTAAATGAGAATTTCTTTCGACAGTCTCCGCTTAGGGCTACTTCAAGAGGAAACAAACAATAGAGAGAAAATTTATAACTACTTTATTGTGTCAAGTTTAAAGGAGCTAGCACCAACCGTGTTTGATTTAGAGTTCCAAACACATCTATCTATATAGGAGAAAACAGAGTGAAACCGAAAAATTCAATCTCTTTCTGGAAACTAACGCTTCTGCCTATTAGAATGAAAGTTGGGCAGCCAAGTGGGCTTATTGAACTGATCATTACCACCAAGTATCATCAAGATTGGGTGAAAAAATATTTACTGAGATTTCAGAAAACTATTAGATTTTTGGAAGGTTGGAACCCCATTTCAAATGAAAGTGTCTTTCGCCAGTGTCTTCTTAGGGCTACTTCAAGTGAAAACAAACCAAGGATATAGAAGTTAGAACTACTTTATTGTGTCAAGTTTCAAAGAGCTAGCGCAAACCCTCTTAGATATAGAGTTCCAAATACACCTATCGATATTGTGGAAAACAGAGTTAAACCGAAAAATTCAAACTGTTACTGGAAACGATCACTTCAAACTAGTAGAATGAAAATAGGGCAGCCAAGTTGATTATTTAACTGATCATTTCCACCAAGTATCATCAAGATTGGGTGAAAAAATATTTGCTGAGATTTCAGAAAACTAGTATTTTTTTGGAAGCTTGGCAACCCCTTTCAAATGAAAGTGTCTTTCGCCAGTGTCTGTTTAGGCCTACTTCAAGAGGAAACAAACCATAGAGATAGAAGTTAGAACTACTTTATTGTGTCAAGTTTCAAAGAGCTAGCACAAACCGTCTTAGATTTACTGTTCCAAATACACCTATCGATATTGGGAAAAACAGAGTTAAAACGAAAAATTCAAAAGGTTACTGGAAACTAACGCATCAATTTACTAGAATGAAAATTGGGCAGCCAACTGGGCTTATTAAACTGATCATTACCACCAAGTATCATCAAGATTGGGTAAAAAAAAATTTGCTGAGATTTCAGAAAAGTATTAGATTTCTGGAAGCTTGGAAACCCCTTTCAAATGAAAGTGTCTTTCGCCAGTGTCTGCTTAGGGCGACTTTGGAGGACACAAACCATAGAGATATAAGTTAGAACTACTTTATTGTGTCGAGTTTTAAAGAGCTAGCACAAACCGTCCTATATTTAGAGTTCCAAATACACCTATCTATATTGTGGAAAACAGAGTTAATCCGAGAAATTCAAACTGTTACTGGAAACGAATGCTTGAACCTAGTAGAATGAAAATTGGGCAGCCAAGTGGGCTTATTGAACTGATCATTACCACCAAGTATCATCAATATAGGGTGAAAAAATATTTTGTGAGTTTTCAGAAAACTAGTAGTTTTTTGGAAGCTTGGCAACCCCTTTTAAATGAGATTGTCCTTCGACAGTCTCTGCTTACGGCTACTTCAAGAGGAAACAAACCATAGAGAGAGAACTTATAACTACTTTATTGTGTCAAGTTTCAAGGAGCTAGCAGAAACCGTGTTTGATTTAGAGTTCCAAAAACATCTATCTATATAGGATAAAACAGAGTGAAATTAAAAAATTCAAACTGGTACTAGAAACGAACTCTTCAACCTAGTAGAATGAAAATTGGGGAGCCTAGTGGGCTTATTGAACTAATCCTTACCACAAAGTATCATCAATAGTGGGTGAAAAAATATTTGCTGAGATTTCAGAAAACTAGTAGTCTTTTGGAAGCTTGCCAACCCCTTTTAAATGAGAATTTCTTTCGACAGTCTCTGCTTAGGGCTACTTCAAGAGGAAACAAACAATAGAGAGAAAATTTATAACTACTTTTTTGTGTCAAGTTTAAAGGAGCTAGCACCAACCGTGTTTGATTTAGAGTTCCAAACACATCTATCTATATAGGAGAAAACAGAGTGAAACCGAAAAATTCAAACTCTTTCTGGAAACTAACGCTTCTGCCTATTAGAATGAAAGTTGGGCAGCCAAGTGGGCTTATTGAACTGATCATTACCACCAAGTATCATCAAGATTGGGTGAAAAAATATTTACTGAGATTTCAGAAAACTATTAGATTTTTGGAAGGTTGGAACCCCATTTCAAATGAAAGTGTCTTTCGCCAGTGTCTTCTTAGGGCTACTTCAAGTGAAAACAAACCAAGGATATAGAAGTTAGAACTACTTTATTGTGTCAAGTTTCAAAGAGCTAGCGCAAACCCTCTTAGATATAGAGTTCCAAATACAAATATCGATATTGTGGAAAACAGAGTTAAACCGAAAAATTCAAACTGTTACTGGAAACGATCACTACAAACTAGTAGAATGAAAATAGGGCAGCCAAGTTGATTATTTAACTGATCATTTCCACCAAGTATCATCAAGATTGGGTGAAAAAATATTTGCTGAGATTTCAGAAAACTAGTATTTTTTTGGAAGCTTGGCAACCCCTTTCAAATGAAAGTGTCTTTCGCCAGTGTCTGTTTAGGCCTACTTCAAGAGGAAACAAACCATAGAGATAGAAGTTAGAACTACTTTATTGTGTCAAGTTTCAAAGAGCTAGCACAAACCGTCTTAGATTTACTGTTCCAAATACACCTATCGATATTGGGAAAAACAGAGTTAAAACGAAAAATTCAAAAGGTTACTGGAAACTAACGCATCAATTTACTAGAATGAAAATTGGGCAGCCAACTGGGCTTATTAAACTGATCATTACCACCAAGTATCATCAAGATTGGGTAAAAAAAATTTGCTGAGATTTCAGAAAAGTAATAGATTTCTGGAAGCTTGGAAACCCCTTTCAAATGAAAGTGTCTTTCGCCAGTGTCTGCTTAGGGCGACTTTGGAGGACACAAACCATAGAGATATAAGTTAGAACTACTTTATTGTGTCGAGTTTTAAAGAGCTAGCACAAACCGTCCTATATTTAGAGTTCCAAATACACCTATCTATATTGTGGAAAACAGAGTTAATCCGAGAAATTCAAACTGTTACTGGAAACGAATGCTTGAACCTAGTAGAATGAAAATTGGGCAGCCAAGTGGGCTTATTGAACTGATCATTACCACCAAGTATCATCAATATAGGGTGAAAAAATATTTTGTGAGTTTTCAGAAAACTAGTAGTTTTTTGGAAGCTTGGCAACCCCTTTTAAATGAGATTGTCCTTCGACAGTCTCTGCTTACGGCTACTTCAAGAGGAAACAAACCATAGAGAGAGAACTTATAACTACTTTATTGTGTCAAGTTTCAAGGAGCTAGCAGAAACCGTGTTTGATTTAGAGTTCCAAAAACATCTATCTATATAGGATAAAACAGAGTGAAATTAAAAAATTCAAACTGGTACTAGAAACGAACTGTTCAACCTAGTAGAATGAAAATTGGGGAGCCTAGTGGGCTTATTGAACTAATCCTTACCACAAAGTATCATCAATAGTGGGGTGAAAAAATATTTGCTGAGATTTCAGAAAACTAGTAGTCTTTTGGAAGCTTGCCAACCCCTTTTAAATGAGAATTTCTTTCGACAGTCTCCGCTTAGGGCTACTTCAAGAGGAAACAAAAATAGAGAGAAAATTTATAACTACTTTATTGTGTCAAGTTTAAAGGAGCTAGCACCAACCGTGTTTGATTTAGAGTTCCAAACACATCTATCTATATAGGAGAAAACAGAGTGAAACCGAAAAATTCAAACTCTTTCTGGAAACTAACGCTTCTGCCTATTAGAATGAAAGTTGGGCAGCCAAGTGGGCTTATTGAACTGATCATTACCACCAAGTATCATCAAGATTGGGTGAAAAAATATTTACTGAGATTTCAGAAAACTATTAGATTTTTGGAAGGTTGGAACCCCATTTCAAATGAAAGTGTCTTTCGCCAGTGTCTTCTTAGGGCTACTTCAAGTGAAAACAAACCAAGGATATAGAAGTTAGAACTACTTTATTGTGTCAAGTTTCAAAGAGCTAGCGCAAACCCTCTTAGATATAGAGTTCCAAATACAAATATCGATATTGTGGAAAACAGAGTTAAACCGAAAAATTCAAACTGTTACTGGAAACGATCACTACAAACTAGTAGAATGAAAATAGGGCAGCCAAGTTGATTATTTAACTGATCATTTCCACCAAGTATCATCAAGATTGGGTGAAAAAATATTTGCTGAGATTTCAGAAAACTAGTATTTTTTTGGAAGCTTGGCAACCCCTTTCAAATGAAAGTGTCTTTCGCCAGTGTCTGTTTAGGCCTACTTCAAGAGGAAACAAACCATAGAGATAGAAGTTAGAACTACTTTATTGTGTCAAGTTTCAAAGAGCTAGCACAAACCGTCTTAGATTTACTGTTCCAAATACACCTATCGATATTGGGAAAAACAGAGTTAAAACGAAAAATTCAAAAGGTTACTGGAAACTAACGCATCAATTTACTAGAATGAAAATTGGGCAGCCAACTGGGCTTATTAAACTGATCATTACCACCAAGTATCATCAAGATTGGGTAAAAAAAATTTGCTGAGATTTCAGAAAAGTAATAGATTTCTGGAAGCTTGGAAACCCCTTTCAAATGAAAGTGTCTCTCGCCAGTGTCTGCTTAGGGCGACTTTGGAGGACACAAACCATAGAGATATAAGTTAGAACTACTTTATTGTGTCGAGTTTTAAAGAGCTAGCACAAACCGTCCTATATTTAGAGTTCCAAATACACCTATCTATATTGTGGAAAACAGAGTTAATCCGAGAAATTCAAACTGTTACTGGAAACGAATGCTTGAACCTAGTAGAATGAAAATTGGGCAGCCAAGTGGGCTTATTGAACTGATCATTACCACCAAGTATCATCAATATAGGGTGAAAAAATATTTTGTGAGTTTTCAGAAAACTAGTAGTTTTTTGGAAGCTTGGCAACCCCTTTTAAATGAGATTGTCTTTCGACAGTCTCTGCTTACGGCTACTTCAAGAGGAAACAAACCATAGAGACATAACTTATAACTACTTTATTGTGTCAAGTTTCAAGGAGCTAGCAGAAACCGTGTTTGATTTAGAGTTCCAAAAACATCTATCTATATAGGATAAAACAGAGTGAAAATAAAAATTCAAACTGGTACTAGAAACGAACTCTTCAACCTAGTAGAATGAAAATTGGGGAGCCTAGTGGGCTTATTGAACTAATCCTTACCACAAAGTATCATCAATAGTGGGTGAAAAAATATTTGCTGAGATTTCAGAAAACTAGTAGTCTTTTGGAAGCTTGCCAACCCCTTTTAAATGAGAATTTCTTTCGACAGTCTCCGCTTAGGGCTACTTCAAGAGGAAACAATCAATAGAGAGAAAATTTATAACTACTTTATTGTGTCAAGTTTAAAGGAGCTAGCACCAACCGTGTTTGATTTAGAGTTCCAAACACATCTATCTATATAGGAGAAAACAGAGTGAAACCGAAAAATTCAAACTCTTTCTGGAAACTAACGCTTCTGCCTATTAGAATGAAAGTTGGGCAGCCAAGTGGGCTTATTGAACTGATCATTACCACCAAGTATCATCAAGATTGGGTGAAAAAATATTTACTGAGATTTCAGAAAACTATTAGATTTTTGGAAGCTTGGAACCCCGTTTCAAATGAAAGTGTCTTTCGCCAGTGTCTTCTTAGGGCTACTTCAAGTGAAAACAAACCAAGGATATAGAAGTTAGAACTACTTTATTGTGTCAAGTTTCAAAGAGCTAGCGCAAACCCTCTTAGATATAGAGTTCCAAATACACCTATGGATATTGTGGAAAACAGAGTTAAACCGAAAAATTCAAACTGTTACTGGAAACGATCACTTCAAACTAGTAGAATGAAAATAGGGCAGCCAAGTTGATTATTTAACTGATCATTTCCACCAAGTATCATCAAGATTGGGTGAAAAAATATTTGCTGAGATTTCAGAAAACTAGTATTTTTTTGGAAGCTTGGCAACCCGTTTCAAAATAAAGTGTCTTTCGCCAGTGTCTGTTTAGGCCTACTACAAGAGGAAACAAACCATAGAGATAGAAGTTAGAACTACTTTATTGTATCAAGTTGTAAAGAGCTAGCACAAACCATGTTTGATTTAGAGTTCCAAACACATCTGTCTATATAGGAGAAAACAGAGTGAAACCGAAAAATTCAAACTGTTACTGGAAACGAACGCTTCAACCTAGTTTAATTAAAATTGGACAGCCAAGTGGGCTTGTTGAACTGATCATTACCACCAATTATCATCAAGATTGGGTGAAAAAATATTTACTGAGATTTCAGAAAACTATTAGATTTTTGGAAGCTTGGCAACCCCTTTCAAATGAAAGTGTCTTTCGCCAGTCTCTGCTTAGTGATACTTCAAGAGGAAACAAACCATAGAGATAGAAGTTAGAACTACTTTATTGTGTCAAGTTTTAAAGAGCTAGCACAAACCGTTTTAGATTTAGAGTTCCAAATACACCTATCTATATGGTGGAAAACAGAGTTGAACAGAGAAATTCAAACTGTAATGGAAACGAAAGCTTCAACCTAGTAGAATGAAAATTGGGCAGCCAAGTGGGCTTATTGAAATGATCATTACCACCAAGTATCATCAAGATTGGGTGAAAAAATATTTGCTGAGATTTCAGAAAACTAGTAGTTTCTAGGAAGCTTGGAAACACCTTTTAAATGAGAGTGTCTTTCGCCAGTCTCTGCTTAGGGCTACATCAAGAGGAAGCAAACCATAAAGAGAGAACTTATAACTACTTTATTGTGTCAACTTTCAAAAAGCTAGCACAATCCGAGTCTGATTTAGAGTTCGTAACACATCTATCTATATAGGAGAAAACAGAGTGAAATTGAAAAATTCAAAGTGTTACTGGAAACGAAGGCTTCAACCTAGTAGAATGAAAATTGGGGACCCAAGTTGGCTTTTTGAACTGATCATTACCCCAAAGTATCGTCAATATTGGATGAAAAAATATTTGGTGTGATTTCAGAAAACTATTAGATTTTTGGAAGCTTTGCATCCCCTTTCAAATAAAAGTGTCTTTTGCCATTCTCTGCTTAAGCCTACATCAAGAGGAAACAAACCATAGAGACAGAACTTAGAACTACTTTATTGTGTCAAGTTTTAAAGAGCTAGCACAAACCATCTTTTATTTAGAGTTCCAAATACAACTATCGATATTGTGGAAAACAGAGTTAAACCAAAAAATTCAAAATGTTACTGGAAACGAACGCTTCAATTTAGTAGAATGAAAATTGGGCAGCCAAGTGGGCTTATTGAACTGATCATTACCACCAAGTATCATCAAGATTGGGTGAAAAAATATTTGCTGAGATTTCAGAAAACTATAAGTTTTTTGGAAGCTTGGCAAGTTCTTTCAAATAAAAGTGTCTTTCGCCAGTCTCTGATTAGGGCTACTTCAAGAGGAAACAAACCATAGAGATAGAACTTAGAACCACTTTATTGTGTCAAGTTTCAAATAGCTAGCACAATCCGTTTGATTTAGAATTTCAAACACATCTATCTATATAGGAGAAAACAGAGTGAAACCGAAAAATTCAAACTGTTATTGGAAACGTTTGCTTCAAACTAGAAGAATGAAAATTGGGTAGTCAAGTGGGCTTATTGAACTGATAATTACCACCAAGTATCATCAAGATTGGGTGAAAAAATACTTGCTGAGATTTCATAAAACTAGTAGTTTTTTGGAAGCTTGGCAACTCCTTTTAAATGAAAGTGTCTTTCCCTGTCTCAGTTAAGCCTACTTCAAGAGGAAACAAACCAAAGATACAGAACTCAGAACTAGTTTATTCTGTCAAGTTTCAAGGAGCTAGAACAAACCATGTTTGATTTAGAGTTCCAAACACATCTATCTACATAGGAGAAAACAGATGGAAAACGAAAAATTCAAACTGTTACTGGAAACGAAGGCTTCAACCTCGTAGAATAAAAATTGGGCAGCCAAGTGGGCTTATTGAAATGATCATTACCACAATGTTTCGTCAAGATTTAGTGAAAAAATATTTACTGAGATTTCAGAAAACTATTAGTTTTTGGAAGCTTGGCAACCTCTTTCTAATTAAAGTGTCTTTCATCAGTGTCTGTTTAGGGCTACTTGAAGAGGAAACAATCCATAGAGATAGAAGTTAGAACTACTTTATTGTGTGAAGTTTTAAAGATCTAGCACAAACCGTCTTAGATTTAGAGTTCCAAATACACCTATCCATATTGTGGAAAACAGAGTTAAAACGAAAAATTCAAAATGTTACTGGAAACGAACGCTTCAACCTAGTAGAATGAAAATTGGGCATCCAAGTGGGCTTATTGAACTGATAATTACCACCAAGTATCATCAAGATTGGTTAAAAAAATATTTGCTGAGATTTCAGAAAACTAGTATTTTCTTGGAAGCTTGGCAACCCCTTCCAAATGAAAGTGTCTTTCGCCAGTCTCTGCTTAGGTCTACTTCAAGAGGATACAAACCATAGATATAGAAGTTAGAACTATATTATTATGTCAAGTTTCCAAAAGCTAGCACAAACCATGTTTGATTTAGAGTTCCAAACACATCTATTTATGTAGGAGAAAACAGAGTGAAACAGAAAAATTCTGTTACTGGAAACAAACGCTTAAACCTAGTAGAATGAAAAAATGGGCAGCCAAGTGGCCTTGTTGAACTGATCATTACTACCAAGTATCATCAAGATTGGGTGAAAAAATATTTGCTGAGATTTCAGAAAACTAGTAGTATTTTGGAAGCTTGGCAACCCCCTTCAAATGAAAGTGTCTTTCGCCAGTGTCTGTTTAGGGCAAATTAAGAGGAAACAAACCATAGAGATAGAACTTAGAACTACTTTATTGTGTCAAGTTTCAAAATGCTAGCACAAACCATGTTTGATTTAGAGTTCCATATACATCTATCTATGTAGAAGAACACAGAGGGAAACCGAAAAATTCTGTTACTGGAAACGAACGCTTCAACCTAGTAGAATGAAAATTTGGCAGACAAGTGTCCTTATTGAACTTATATTACCACCAAGTATCATCAAGATTGGGTGAAAAAATATTTGCTAAGATTTCAGAAAACTAGTAGTTTTTTGGAAGCTTGGCAACCCCTTTCAAATGAAAGTGTCTTTCGCCAGTCTCTGCTTAAGCCTACTTCAAGAGGAAACAATCCATAATGATAGAACTTAGAACTACTTTATTGTGTCACGTTTCAAGGAGCTAGCACAAACCGTGTTTGATTTAGAGTTCCAAACACATCTATCTATATAGGAGAAAACAGAGTGAAATCAAAAAATTTAATCTTTTACTGGAAAGGAACGCTTCCACATAGTAGAATGAAAATTCGTCAGCCAAGTGGGCTTATTGAACTGATAATTACCACCAAGTATCATCAATATTGGGTGAAAAAATATTTGCTGGGATTTCAGGAAACGATTAGTTTTTTGGAAGCTTGGCAACCCCTTTCAAATGAAAGTGTCTTTCGACAGTCTCTGCTTAGGGCTACGTCAAGAGCAAACAATCCATATAGATAGAACTTAGAACTACTTTGTTGTGTCAAGTTTCAAAGAGCTAGGACAAACCGTGTTTGATTTAGAATTCCAAAGACAACTATCTATATAGGCGAAAACAGAGTGAAACCGAAAAATTCAAACTGTTACTGGAAACGAACGCTTCAACCTAGTTGAATGAAAATTGGGCAGCCAAGTGGGCTTATTGACCTGATCACTACCACCAAGTATCATCAAGATTGGGTGAAAAAATACTTGCTGAGATTTAAGAAAACTAGTAATTTTTTGGTAGCTTGGAAACCCTTTTCAAATGAAAGTGTCTTTCGCCAGTGTCTGCTTAGGGCTACTTCAAGAGGAAACAAAACATACAGAGAGAACTTATAACTACTTTATTGTTTCAAGTTTCAAGTAGCTAGCACAAACCATGTTTGATTTAGAGATCCAAACCCATCTATCTATGTAGGAGAAAACAGAGTGAAACCGAAAAATACAAACTGTTACTGCTAACGAACGTTTCAACCTAGTAGAATGAAAATAGGGCTGCCAAGTGGGCTTATAGAACTGATCATTGCCACCAAGTATCATCAAGATTGGGTGAAAAAATATTTGCTGAGATTTCAGAAAACAATTAGTTTTTTGAAAGCTTGGCAACCCCTTTCAAATGAAAGTGTCTTTCACCAGTCTCTGCTTAAGCCTTCTTCAAGAGGAAAAAAAACATAAAGATAGAACTTAGAACTACTTTTTTGCGTCAAGTTTAAAGGAGCTAGCACGAACCATGCTTGATTTAGAATTCCAAACACATTGATCTATGTAGGAGAAAACAGAGTAAAACCGAAAAATCCTAACTGTTACTGGAAACAAACGCGTCAATCTAGTAGAATGAAAATTGGGCAGCCAAGTGGACTTATTGAACTGATCATTACTACCAAGTATCATCAAGATTGGGTGAAAAAATATTTGGTGAGATTTCAGAAAATAGTAGTTTCTTGGAAGCTTGGCAACCCCTTTCAAATGAAAGTTTCTTTCGCCAGTCTCTGCTTAAGCCTAGTTCAAGAGAAAACAAACCATAATGATAGAACGTACAAATACTTTCTTGTGTAAAGTTTCAAGGAGCTAGCAGAAACCGTGTTTGATTTAGAGTTCCAAACACATCTCTCTATATAGGAAAAAACAGAGTGAAACCGAAAAATTCAATCTTTCCTGGAAACGAACGCTTCAACCTAGTAGAATAAAAATTGGGCAGCCAAGTGGGCTTATTGAAATGATCATTACCACGATGTTTCGTCAAGAGTTAGTGAAAAAATATTTACTGAGATTTCAGAAAACTATTAGTTTTTGGAAGCTTGGCAACCTCTTTCTAATTAAAGTGTCTTTCATCAGTGTCTGTTTAGGGCTACTTGAAGAGGAAACAATCCATAGAGATAGAAGTTAGAACTACTTTATTATGTCAAGTTTTAAAGATCTAGCACAAACCGTCTTAGGTTTAGAGTTCCAAATACACCTATCCATATTGTTGAAAACAGAGTTAAACCGAAAATTTCAAAATGTTACTGGAAACGAACGCTTCAACCTAGTAGAATGAAAATTGGGCAACCAAGTGGGCTTATTGAACTGATAATTACCACCAAGTATCACCAAGATTGGGTGAAAAAATATTTGCTGAGATTTCAGAAAACTAGTATTTTCTTGGAAGCTTGGCCACCCCTTCCAAATGAAAGTGTCTTTCGCCAGTGTCTGCGTAGGGCTTATTCAAGATGAAACAAACCATAGAGATAGAAGTTAGAACTACTTTATTGTGTCAAGTTTCAAAGAGCTAGCACAAACCTTCTTATATTTAGTGTTCCAAATATACCTATCGATATTGTGGAAAACAGAGTTAAACCAAAAAATTCAAACTGTTACTAGAAACGAACGCAACAACTTAGTAGAAGAAAAATTGGGCAGCCAAGTGGGATTATTGAACTTATTATTACCACCAAGTATCATCAAGATTGGGTGAAAAAATATTTGCTGAGATTTCAGAAAACTAGTAGTTTTTTGGAAGCTTGGCAACCCCTTTCAAATGAAAGTGTTATTTGCCAGTCTCTGCTTAGGGCTACTTCAAGACGAAAAAAATTATAGAGAGAGAACTTAGAACTACTTTATTGTGTCAAGTTTCAAGGAGCTAGCACCAACCGTATTTGATTGAGAGTTCCAAATACATCTATCTATATAGGAGAAAACAGAGTGACATTGAAAAATTCAAAGTGTTACTGGAAACGAACACTTCAACCTAGTAGAATGAAAATTGGGCAGCCAAGTGGGCTTATTGAACTGATCATTACCACCAAGTATCATCAAGTTTGGGTGAAAAAATATATGCTGAGATTTCAGAAAACTTGTAGTTATTTGGTAGCTTGGCAACCCCTTTCAAATGAAAGTGTCTTTCGCCAGTCTCTGCTTAAGCCTACTTCAAGAAGAAACAAACCATAGAGGGAGAACTTAGAACAAGTTTATTGTGTCAAGCTTCAAGGAGCTAGCACAAATCGTGTTTGATTTAGAGTTCCAAACACATCTATCTATATAGGAGAAAACAGAGTGAAACCGAAAAATTCAAACCGTTCCTGGAAACGAACGCTTGACACAAGTAGATTTAAAATAGGGCAGCCAAGTGGGATTATTGAACTGATCATTACCACCAAGTATCGTCCAGATTGGGTGAAAAAATATTTACTGAGATTTCAGAAACTAGTAGTTTTTTTGAAACTTGGTAACCCCTTTCAAATGAAAGTGTCTTTCGTTAGTCTCTGCTTAGGGCTACTTCAAGTGGAAACAAACCATAGAGAGAGAACATAGAACTACTTTATTGTGTAAAGTTTCAAGGCGCTAGCACCAACCGTGTTTGATTTAGAGTTCCAAACACATCTATCTATATAGGAGAGAATTGAGTGAAATTGAAAAATTCACTGTTACTGGAAACGAATGCTTCAACCTAGTAGAATGAAAATTGGGCAGCCAAGGGGGCTTATTGAACTGACCATTACCACCAAGTATCATCAAGATTGGGTGAAAAGTATTTGCTGAGATTTCAGAAAACTAGTAGTTTTTTGGAAGCTTGGCATCCCCTTTCAAATGAAAGTGTCTTTCGCCAGTGTCTGCTTAGGGCTACTTCAAGAGAAAACAAACCATAGAGAGAGAAGTTAGAACTACTTCATTGTTTCATGTTTCAAAGAGCTAGCACAAACCGTCTGAGAATTAGAGTTGCAAATACACCTATCGATACTGTGGAAAACAGAGTTAAACCGAAAAATTCAAACTGTTACTGGAAAAAAACGCTTCAACCTGGTAGAATAAAAATTGGGAGCCAAGTGGGCTTATTGAACTGATTATTACCACCAAGTAGCATCAAGATTGGGTGAAAAAATATTTGCTGAGATTTCAGAAAACTAGTAGTTTTTTGAAAGCTTGGCAACCCCTTTCATATGAAAGTGTCTTTCACCAGTCTCTGCTTGGGGCTACTTCAAGAGGAAACAAACCAAAGAGAGAGAACTTAGAAGTACTTTATTGTGTCAACTTTCAAGTAGCTAGCACCAACCGTGTTTGATTTAGAGTTCCAAACACATCTATCTATATAGGAGAAAACAGAGTGACATTGAAAAATTCAAAATGTTACTGGAAACTACCCTTCAACCAAGTAGAATGAAAATTGGGCAGCCAAGTGGGCTTATTGAAATGATCATTACCACCAAGTATCATCAAGATTGGGTGAAAAAATATTTGCTGAGATTTTAGAAAACTAGTAGTTTTTTGGAAGCTTGGCAACCCCTTTCAGATGAAAGTGTCTTTCGCCATTCTCTGCTAAGGGCTACTTCAAGAGGAAACAAACCATAGAGAGAGAACGTAGAACTACTTTATTGTGTGACGTTTCAAGGAGCCAACACCAACCGTGTTTGATTTAGAGTTCCATACACATCTATCTATATAGGAGAAAACAGAGTGAAAGCGAAATATTCAAACTGTTCCAGGAAACTAACGCTTCAACCTAGTAGAATGAAAATTGGGCACCCAAGTGGGCTTATTGAACTGATCATTACCACCAAGTATTATGAAGATTGGGTGAAAAAATATGTGCTGAGATTTCAAAAAACTAGTAGTTTTTTGGAAGCTTGGCAACCCCTATCAAATGAAAGTGTCTTTCCCCAGTCTCTGCTTAAGCCTACTTCAAGAGGAAACAAACCATAGAGTTAGAAGTTAGAACTGCTTCATTGTGTCAAGTTTCAAAGTTCTAGCACAAAACGTCTTAGATTTAGAGTTCCAAATACACCTATCGATATTTTGGAAAACAGAGTTAAACCGAAAAATTAAAACTGTTACTGGGAACGAACGCTTCAACCTAGTAGAATGAAAATAGGGCAGCCACGTGGAATTATTGAACTGATCATTACCACCAAGTATCATCAAGATTGGGGGAAAAAACAATTTGATGAGATATCAGAAAACTAGGAGTTTTTTGGAAGCTTCGCAACCCCGTTCAAATAAAAGTGTCTTACGCCAGTGTCTGCTTAGGGCTACTTCAAGAGGAAACATAAAGTAGAGATAAAAGTTAGAACTCCTTCATTGTGTCAAGTTTCAAAGAGCTAGCACAAAACGTCTTAGATTTAGAGTTCCAAAACGCCTATCGATATTTTGGAAAACAGAGTTAAACGAAAAAATTCAAACTGTTACTGGAAACGAACGCTTCAACCTAGAAGAATGAAAATTGGGCAACCAAGTGGGATTATTGAACTGATCATTGCCACCAAGGATCATCAAGATTGGGTGAAAAAATATTTACTGAGATTTCAGAAAACTAGTAGTATTTTGGAAGCTTGGCAACCCATTTCAAATGAAAGTGTCTTTCGCCAATCTCTGCTTAGCGCTACTTTAAGAAGAAACAAACCATAGAGAGAGAACATAGAACTACTTTTTTGTGTAAATTTTCAAGGCGCTAGCACCAACCGTGTTTGATTTAGAGTTCCAAACACATCTATCTATATAGGAGAGAATTGAGTGAAATTGAAAAATTCAGTGTTACTGGAAACGAACGCTTCAACCTAGTAGAATGAAAATTGGGCAACCAAGTGGGCTTATTGAACTGATCATTACCACAAAGTATCATCACGATTTGGTGAAAAAATATTTGGGGACATTTCAGAAAACTAGTAGATTTTTGGAAGCTTGGCAACCGTTTTCAAATGAAAGTGTCTTTCGCCAGTCTCTGCTTAAGCGTACTTTAGGAAAAAACAAACCATAGAGATAGAACCTAGAACTACTTTATTGTGTCAAGTTTCAAGGAGCTAGCACAAACCATGTTTGATTTGGAGTTCCAAACACATATATCTATATAGGAGAAAACAGAGTGAAACCGAAAATTTCAAACTGTTACTGGAAACGAACGATTCAACCTAGTAGAATGAAAATTGGGCAGCCAAGTGGGCTTATTGAACTGATCATTACCACCAATATCATCAAGATTGGGTGAAAAAATATTTGCTGAGATTTCAGAAAACTAGTAGTTTTTTGGAAGCTTGGCAACTCCTTTCAAATGAAAGTGTCTTTCGCCAGACTCTGCTTAGTAGCGGCTACTTCAAGAGGAAACCACCCATAGGGAGAGAACTTAGAACTACTTTATTGTGTCATGTTTCAAGGAGCTAGTACAAACCGTGTTTGATTTAGAGTTCCAAACACATCTATCTATATAGAAGAAAACAGAGTGAAATTGAAAAATTCAAAGTGTTACTGGAAAAAAAACGCTTCAACCTAGTAGAATGAAATTTTGGGAGCCAAGTGGGCTTATTGAACTGATCATTACCTCCAAGTATCATCAAGATTGGGTGAAAAAATATTTGCTGAGATTTCAGAAAACGATTAGTTTTTCGGAAGCTTGGCAACCCCCTTAAAATGAAAGTTTCTTTCGCCAGTCTCTCCTTAGGGCTACTTCAAAAGGAAAACAGCCATAGAGAGAGAACTAAGAACTACTTTATTGTGTCATGTTTCAAGGAGCTAGGAACAACCATGTTTGATATAGAGTTCCAAACAAGTCTATCTACATAGGAGAAAACTGAGTGAAATTAAAAAATTCAAAGTGTTACTGGCATCAAAAGCTTCAACATAGTAGAATGAAAATTGGGCAGCCAAGTGGGCTTATTGAACTGCTCATTACCACCAAGTATCATCAAGATTGGCTGAAAAAATGTTTGCTGAGATTTCAGAAACTATTAGATTTTGGAAGCTTGGCAACCCCTTTCAAATGAAAGTGTGTTTCGCCAGTCTCTGCTTAAGCCTAATTCAAGAGGAAAAAAGCCATAGAGATAGAACTTAGAACTACTTTATTGTGTCAAGTTTCAAGGAGCTAGCACAAACCATGTTTGATTTAGAGTTCCCAACACATTTATCTATATAGGAGAAAACAGAGTGAAACTGAAAAATTCAAACTGTTACTGGAAACGGACGCTTCAACCTAGTTAAATGAAAATTGGGCAGCCAAGTGGGTTTACTGATCTGATCATTACCACCAAGTATCGTCAAGATTGGGTGATAAAATATTTGCTGAGATTTCAAAAAAGTATAAGTTTTTTGGAAGCTTGGCAACCCTTTTCAAATCAAAGTATCTTTCGCCAGGGTCTGCTTAGGGCTACTTCAAGAGGAAACAACCCATAAAGAGAGAACTTAGAACTACTTTATTGATTAAAGTTTCAAAAAGCTAGCACAAACCGTGCTTGATAGAGTGTTCCAAACACATCTATCTATATAGGAAAAAACAGAATGAAATTAAATTTCAAAGTCTTACTGGAAACGAACGCTTCAACCTAGTAGAATGAAAATTGGGGAGCCAAGTGGGCTTATTGAACTGATCATTACCACCAAGTATCATCAAGATTGGATGAAAAAATATTTGCTGAGATTTAAGAAAACTAGTAGTTGTTTGGAATCTTGACAACCTTTTTCAATGAAAGTGTCTTTCGCCAGTCTCTGCCTAGGGCTACTTCAAGAGGAAGCAAACCATAGTGAGAGAACATAGAACTTCTTTATTGTGTCAAGTTTCAAGGAGGTAGCACAAACCATGTTTGATTTAGAGTTCCAACCACATCTATCTATATAGGAGAAAACAGAGTGAAACCGAAAAATTCAAACTGTTACTGGAAACGAACGCTTCAACTTAGTAGAATGTAAATTGGGCAGCCAATTGGGCTTATTGAACTGATCATTACCACAAAGTATCATCACGATTTGGTGAAAAAATATTTGCGGAGATTTCAGAAAACTAGTAGATTTTTGGAAGCTTGGCAACCGTTTTCAAATGAAAGTGTCTTTCGCCAGTCTCTGCTTAAGCCTACTTCAGGAAAAAACAAACCATAGAGATAGAACGTAGAACTACTTTATTGTTTCAAGTTTCAAGGAGCTAGCACAAACTATGTTTGATTTGGAGTTCCAAACACATCTATCTATATAGGAGAAAACAGAGTGAAACCGAATATTTCAAACTGTTACTGGAAACGAACGATTCAACCTAGTAGAATGAAAATTGGGCAGCCAAGTGGGCTTATTGAACTGATCATTACCACCAATATCATCAAGATTGGGTGAAAAAATATTTGCTGAGATTTCAGAAAACTAGTAGTTTTTTCGAAGCTTGGCACTCCTTTCAAATGAAAGTGTCTTTCGCCAGACTCTGCTTAGTAGCGGCTACTTCAAGAGGAAACCACCCATAGAGAGAGAACTTAGAACTACTTTATTGTGTCATGTTTCAAGGAGCTAGCACAAACCGTGTTTGATTTAGAGTTCCAAACACATCTATCTATATAGAAGAAAACAGAGTGAAATTGAAAAATTCAAAGTGTTACTGGAAAAAAAAATGCTTCAACCTAGTAGAATGAAATTTTGGGAGCCAAGTGGGCTTATTGAACTGATCATTACCACCAAGTATCATCAAGATTGGGTGAAAAAATATTTGCTGAGATTTCAGAAAACGATTAGTTTTTCGGAAGCTTGGCAATCCCCTTAAAATGAAAGTGTTTTTCGCCAGTCTCTCCTTAGGGCTACTTCAAAAGGAAAACACTCATAGAGAGAGAACTTAGAACTACTTTATTGTGTCATGTTTCAAGGAGCTAGCAACAACCGTGTTTGATTTAGAGTTCCAAACAAGTCAATCTACATATGAGAAAACTGAGTGAAATTGAAAAATTCAAAGTGTTACTGGCATCAAAAGCTTCAACATAGTAGAATAAAAATTGGGCAGCCAAGTGGGCTTATTGAACTGCTCATTACCACCAAGTATCATCAAGATTGGCTGAAAAAATGTTTGCTGAGATTTCAGAAACTATTAGATTTTGGAAGCTTGGCAACTCCTTTCAAATGAAAGTGTCTTTCGCCAGTCTCTGCTTAAGCCTAATTCAAGAGGAAAGAAGCCATAGAGATAGAACTTAGAACTACTTTACTGTGTCAAGTTTCAAGGAGCTAGCACAATCCATGTTTGATTTAGAGTTCCCAACACATTTATCTATATAGGAGAAAACAGAGTGAAACTGAAAAATCCAAACTGTTACTGGAAACAGACGCTTCAACCTAGTTAAATGAACATTGGGCAACCAAGTGGGTTTACTGATCTGATCATTACCCCCAAGTATCTTCAAGATTGGATGAAAAAATATTTGTTGAGACTTAAGAAAACTAGTAGTTTTTTGGAAGAATGGCAACCCCTTTCAAATGAATGTGTCTTTTGCCAGTCTCTGCTTAAGCCTACTTCAAGAGGAAACAAACCATAGAGAGAGAACTTATAACTACTTTATTGTGTCAAGTTTCTAGGAGCTAGCGCAAATTGTGTTCGATTGAGAGTTACAAACACATCTATCTATATAGGAGAAAAAAGAGTGAAACTGAAAAATTCAAACTGTATCTGGAAACGAACTCTTCAACCTTGTAGAATGAATATTGGGCAGCCAAGTGGGCTTATTGAACTGATCATTACCACCATGTATCGTCAAGATTGGGTGAAAAAATATTTGCTGAGATATCAGAAAACTAGTAGTTTTTGGAAGCTTTCAACCCCTTTCAAATGAAAGTGTCTTTCGCCAGTAGGCATAGGGCTTCTTCAAGAGGAAACAAACCATAAAGATAGAAGTTAGAACTACTTTATTGTGTCAAGTTTCAAAGAGCTAGCCAAAACGTCTAAGATTTAGAGTTCCCAATACACCTATCTATATTGTGGAAAACAGAGTTAAACTGAAAATTTCAAACTGTTACTGGAAACGAACGCTTCAACCTAGTAGAATGAAAATTAGGCAGCCAAGTGGGCTTACTGAACTGATCATTACCACCAAGTATCATCAAGATTGGGTGAAAAAATATTTGCTGAGATTTCAGAAAACTAGCAGTTTTTTGGAAGTTTGGTAACCCCTTTCAAATAAAAGTGTCTTTCTCCAGTGTCTGACTAGGGCTAATTCAAGAGTGAACAAAGCATAGGGAGAGAACGCAGAAGTTCTTTATTGTGTCAAGATTCAAGGAGCTAGCAATAACCGTGTTTGATTTAGAGTTCCATACACATCTATCTATAGTAGAAAACAGAGTGAAATTGAAAAATTCAAAGTGTTACTGGAAACGAACGCTTCAACCTAGTAGAATGAAAATTGGGCAGCCAAGTGGTCTTATTGAACTGATCATTACCACCAATATCATCAAGTTTGGGTGAAAAAATATTTTTGTAGATTTCAGGAAACTAGTAGTTTTTTTGAAGCTTGGCAACCCCTTTCAAATGAAAGTGCCTTTCGCCAGTCTGTGCTTAGGGCTACTTCAAGAGAAAACAAACCATAGAGAGAGAACTTAGAACTACCTTATTGTGTCAAGTTTCAAGGAGCTAGCGCAAACCGTGTTTGATTTAGAGTTCTAAACACATCTATCTATATAGGAGAAAACAGAGTGAAACCAAAAAATTCAAACTGTTACTGGAAATGAACCTTTCAACGTAGTTTAATGAAAATTGGGCAGCCGAGTGGGCTAATTGAACTGATCATTACCACCAAGTATCATCAAGTTTGGGTGAAAAAATATTTGCTGAGATTTCAGAAAACTAGAAGTTTTTTGGAAGCTTGGCAACCCCTTTCAAATGAAAGTGCCTTTCGCCAGTCCCTGCTTAAGGCTACTTCCAGAGGAAACAAACCATAGAGATAAAACTTAGAACTACGTTATTTTGTCAAGTTTCAAATAGCTAGCACAATCCGTTTGTTTTTGAATTAAAAACACATCTATCTATATAGGAGAAAACAGAGCGAAACTGAAAAATTCAAACTGTTATTGGAAATGATCCCTTCAGATTAGTAGAATGAAAATTGGGCAGCCCAGTGGGCTTATTGAAGTGATCATTACCACCAAGTATCATCAAGATTGGGTGAAAAATACTTGCTGAAATTTCAGAAAACTAGTAGTTTTTTGCAAGCTTGGCAACTCCTTTCAAATGAAAGTGTCTTTCGCCAGTGTCTGCTTAAGCCTACATCAAGAGGAAACAAACCTTAGAGATAAAACTTAGAACTACTTTATCCTGTCAAGTTTCAAGGAGTTAGCACAAACCGTGTTTGATTTAGAGTTCCAAACACATCTATCTATATAGGAGAAAACAGAGTGAAATTGAAAAATTCAATGTTACTAGAAACGAATGCTTCAACCTAGTAGATTGAAAATTGGGCAGCCAAGTGGGCTTATTGAACTGATCATTACTACCAAGTATCGTAAGATTGGGTGAAAAATATTTACTAAGAGTTCAGAAAACTATTAGTTTTTTGGAAGCTTGGCAACCCCTTTCAAATGAAAGTGTCTTTCGCCAGTGTCTGCTTAGGGCTACTTCAAAAGGAAACAAACGATAGAGATAGAACTTAGAACTACTTTATTGGGTCAAGTTTCGGAGAGCTAGGACAAACCGTGTTTGGTTTAGAATTCCAAACACATCTATCTATATAGGAGAAAACAGAGTGAAACCGAAAAATTCAAACTGTTAGTGGAAACGAACGCTTCAAACTAGTAGAATGAAAATAGGACAGCCAAGTGGGATTATTGAACTGATCATTACCACCAATGGTCATCAAGATTGGGTAAAAAAATATTTGCTGAGATTTCAGAAAACTAGTAGTTTTTTGGAAGCTTGGCAACCCCTTTCTAATGAAAGTGTCTTTCGCCAGTCTCTGCTTAAGCCTACTTCAAGAGGAAACAAACCATAGAGATAGAACTTAGAACTACTTTATTGTGTCAAGTTTCAAGGAGCAGGCACAAACCTTGTTTGATTTAGATTTCCAAACACATCTATGTATATAGGAGAAAACAGAGTGAAATTGAAAAAATCAAAGTGTTACTGCAAATGAACGCTTCAACCTAGTAGAATGAAAATTGGGGAGCCCAGTAGGCTTATTGAACTGATCATTACCACCCAGAATCATCAAGATTGCATGAAAAAACATTTGCTGAGATTTCAGAGAACTAGTTGTATTTTGGAAGCTTGGCAACTTTTTTCAAATAAAAGTGTCTTTCGCCAGTCTCTGCTTAGGGCTACTTCAAGAGGATACAAACCATAGAGATAGAACTTAGAACTACTTTATTGTGACAAGTTTCAAATAGCTAGCACAATCAGTTTTATTTAGAATTCTAAACATATCTTTCTATATAGGAGAAAACAGAGTGAAACCGAAAAATTCAAAATGTTATTGGAAAGGATCGCTTCAAAATAGTAGAATACAATACGGCAGCCTATTTGGCTTATTGAACTTATTATTACCACCAAGAATCATGAAGATTCGGTGAAAAAATATTTGCTGAAATTTCAGAAAACTAGAATTTTTTTGGAAGCTTGGCAACCACTTTCAAATGAAAGTTTCTTTCGCCAGTCTCTTCTTAGGGCTACTTCAAGAGGAAACGAACCATAGAGTTAGAAGTTAGAACTACTTTATTTTGTCCAGTTTCAAAGAGCTAGCACAAACCGTCTTAGATTTAGAGTTCCAAATACTCCTATCGATGTTGTGGAAAACAGAGTTAAACCAAAAAATTCAAACTGTTACTGGAAACGAACGCTTCAACCTAGTAGAATGAAAATTGCGCAGCCAAGTGGGCTTATTGAACTGATCATTACCACCAAGTTTCATCAAGATTGGGTGAAAAAATATTTGATAGATTTCAGAAAACTATTAGATTTTTGGAAGCTTGGCAACCCCTTTCAAATGAAAGTGTCTTTCACCAGTGTCTGCTTAGTGCTCCTTCAAGAGGAAACAAACCATAGTGATAGAAGCTAAGACTTCTTTATTTTGTCAAGTTTCAAAGAGCTAGAACCAACCGTGTTTGATTTAGAGTTCCAAACACATCTACCTATATAGGAGAAAACACAGTGAAATTGAAAAATTCAATGTTACTGGAAATGAACGCTTCAACCTAGTAGAATAAAAATTGGGCAGACAAGTGGGCTTATTGATCGGATCATTACCACCAACTATCATCAAGACTGGGTGAAAAAATATTTGCTGAAATTTCAGAAAACTAGTAGTTTTTTGGAAGCTTGGCAACCTTTTTCAAATAAAAGTGTCTTTCACCTGTCTCTGCTTAGGGCTACTTCAAGAGGAAACAAACCATAGAGATAGAACTTAGAACTCATTTATTGTGTCAAGTTTCAAATAGCTAGCACAATCCGTTTGATTTAGAATTCCAAACACATCTATCTATATTGGAGAAAACAGAGTGAAACCAAAAAATTCAAACTGTTATTGGAAACGATCGCTTCAAAATAGTAGAATGAAAATAGGACAGCCAAGTGGTCTTATTGAACTTATCATTACCACCAAGTATCATCAAGATTGGGTGAAAAAATATTTGCAGAGATTTCAGAAAACTAGTAGTTTTTGGAAGCTTGCCAACCCCTTTCAAATGAGAGTGTCTTTCGCCAGGGTCTGCTTAGGGCTACTTCAAGAGGAAACGAACCATAGAGATAGAAGTTAGAACTACTTTATTGTGTCAAGTTTCAAAGAGCTAGCACAAACCGTCTTAGATTTAGAGTTCCAAATACACCTATCGATGTTGTGGAAAAGGGAGATAAACTGAAAAATTCAAACTGGTACTTTAAACGAACGCTTCAACCTAGTAGAATGAAAATTGGGCAGCCAAGTGGGCTTATTGATCTGATTATTACCACCAACTATCATCAAGATTGGGTGAAAAAATATTTGCAGAGATTTCAGTAAACTAGTAGTTTTTTGGAAGCTTGGCAACCCTTTTCAAATGAAAGTGTCTTTTCCCAGTCTCCGCTTAGGGCTACTTCAAGAGGAAACCACCCATAGAGAGAGAACTTAGAACTACTTTACTGTGTCAAGTTTCAAAAAGCTAGAACAAACCGTGTTTGATTTAGAATTCCAAACACATCTATCTATATAGGAGAAAACAGAGTGAAATTGAAAAATTCAAAGTGTTGCTGGAAACGAGCGCTTCAATCTAGGAGAATGAAAATTGGGCAGCCAAGTGTACTTATTGAACTGATCATTACCATCAAGTATCATCAAGATTGGGTGAAAAAATATTTGCTGAGATTTCAGAAAACTAGTAGTTTTTTGGAAGCTTGGCAACCTCTTTCAAATGAAAGTGTCTTTTGCCAGTCTCTGCTTAAGCCTACTTCAAGAGAAAACGTACTATAGAGAAAGAAATTACAACTACTTTATTGTGTCAAGTTTCAAGGAGCTAGCACAAACCATGTTTGATTTAGAGTTCCAAACACATCTATCAATATAGGAGAAAACAGAGTGAAACTGAAAAATTCATACTGTTACTGGAAACGAACGCTATAACCTAGTAGAATGAAAATTGGGCAGCCAAGTGGGCTTCTTCCACTGATCATTACCACCAAGTATCATCAAGATTGGGTGAAAAAATATTTGCGTAGGTTTCAGAACACTAGTAGTTTTTTGGAAGCTTGTCAACCCCTTTCAAATGAAAGTGTCTCTCGCCAGCGTCTGTTTAGGGCTACTTCAAGAGGAAACAAACCATAGAGAGAGAATTTAGAAGTACTTTATTGTGTCAAGTTTTAAAGAGCTAGCACAAACCGTCTTAGAATTAGAGTTCCAAACACACCTATCTATATTGTGGAAAACAAAGTTAAACCAAAAAATTCAAGCTGTTACTGGAAACGAACGCTTCAACCTAGTAGAATGAAAATTGGGCAGCCAAGTGGGCTTCTTGAACTGATCATTACCACCAAGTATCCTGAAGACTTTGTGAAAAATTATTTGCTGAGATTTTAGAAACCTACTATTTTTTGGAAGCTTGACAAGCCCTTTCAAATGAAAGTGTCTTTCGCCAGTCTCTGCTTAGGGCTACTTCAAGAGAAAACAAACCATAGATATAGAAGTTAGAACTACTTTATTGTGTCAAGTTTCAAAGAGCTAGCACAAACCGTCTTAGATTTAGAGTTCCAAATACACATATCTATATTGTGGAAAACAGAGTTAAACTGAAAAATTCAAACTGTTACTGGAAACGAACGCTTCAACCTAGTAGAATGAAAATTTGGTAGCCAAGTGAGCTTATTGAACTGATCATTACCACCAAGTGTCATCAAAATTGGTGTGAAAAAATATTTGCTGAGATTTCAGAAAACTAGTAGTTTTTTGGTAGCTTGGCAACCTTTTCAAATGAAAGTCTCTTTGGCAGTCTCTGCTTAAGCCTAATTCAAGGGGAAAAAATCCATAGAGAGAGAACTTAGAACTACTTTATTTTGTCAAGTTTCAAGAAGGTAGCACAAACCGTGTTTGATTTAGAATTCCAAACACATCTGTCTATATAGGAGAAAACAGAACGAAATTGAAAAATTCAAAGTGTTACTGGAAACGAATGGTTAACTTAGAAGAATGTCAATTGGGGAGCCACGTGGGCTTATTCAACTGATCATTACCACCAAGTATCATGAAGATTGGGTGAAAAAATATTTGGTGAGATTTCGGAAAACTACTAGTATTTTAGAAGCTTGGCAACCTCTTTCATGTGAAACTGTCTTTCGCCAGTCTCTGCATAGCGCTACTTCAAGAGGAAAGAAACCATAGAGAGAGAACTTAGAACTACTTTATTGTGTCAAGTTTCAAGGAGCTAGCACCAACCGTGTTTGATTTAGAGTTCCAAACACATCTATCTATACAGGAGAAAACTGAGTGAAATTGAAAAATTCAAAGTGTTACTGGAAACGAACGCTTGAAACTAGTAGAATGAAAATTGGGCAGCCAAGTTGGCTTGTTGAACTGATCATTACCACCAAGTATTATCAATATTGGGTGAGAAAATATTTGTGGAGATTTCAGAAAACTAGTGGTTTTTTGGAAGCTGGCAACCCCTTTCAAATGAAAGTGTCTTTCGCCAGTGTCAACTTAGGGCTACTTTAAGAGGAAACAAACCATAGAGATAGAATTTAGAACTACTTTATTGTGTCAAGTTTTAAAGAGCTAGCACAAACCGTCTTAGATTTAGAGTTCCAAATACACCTATCGATATTGTGGAAAACAGAGTTAAACCGAAAAATTCAAACTCTTACTGGAAACGAACGCTTCAACTAAGTAGAATGAAATTTGGGCAGCAAAGTGGGCTTCTTGAACTGATCATTACCACTAAGTATCATCAAGATTGGGTGAAAAAAAATTGCTGAGATTCCAGAAAACTAGTAGTTTTTTGGAAGCTTGGCAACCCCTTTCAAATGAAAGTGTCTTTCGCCAGTCTCTGCTTAGGGCTACTTCAGGAGGAAACCACAAAAAGAGAGAGAACTTAGAACTACTTTATTGTGTCAAGTTTCAAGAAGCTAGCACAAACCGTGTTTGATTTAGAATTCCAAACACATCTATCTATATTGGAGAAAACAGAGTGAAATTGAAAAAATCAAATTGTTACTGGAACGGAACGCTTCAACCTAGTAGAATGACAAATGGGGAGCCAAGTGGGCTTATTCAACTGATCATTACCACCAAGTGTCATCAAGATGGGGTGAAAAAATATTTGCTGAGATTTCAGAAAACTATTAGTTTTTTGGAAGCTTGGCAACCCCTTTCAAATGAAAGTGTCTTTCGCCAGTCTCTGCTTAGGGCTACTTCAGGAGGAAGCAAACCATAGAGATAGAACTTACAACTACTTTATTGTTTTAAGTTTCAAAGAGCTAGCAAAAACCGTGTTTGATTTAGAATTCCAAACACATCTATCTAAATAGGAGAAAACAGATTGAAATTGAAAAATTCAGAGTGTTACTGAAAACGAATGCTTCAACCTAGTAGAATGAAAATTGGGCAGCCAGGTGGGCTTATTGAACTGATGATTACCACCAAGTATCATCCTGATTGTGTGAAATATTATTTGCTGAGATTTCAGAAAAGTATTAGTATTTTGGAAGCTTGGTAACCCCTTTCAAATGAAAGTGTCTTTCGCCAGGGTCTGCTTAGGGCTACTTCAAGAGGAAACAAACCATAGATATAGAAGTTAGAACTACTTTATTGTGTCAAGTTTCAAAGAACTTGCACAAACCGTCTTAGATTTAGAGTTCCAAATACATCTATCTGTACTGTGGAAAACAGAATTAAACCGAAAAATTCAAACTGTTACTGGAAAGGAATGCTTCAAAGTACTAGAATGAAAATTGGGCAGCCAAGTGGGCTTCTTGAACTGATCATTACCAATAAGTATCATCAAGATTGGGTGAAAAAATATTTGCGTAGATTTCAGAAAACTAGTAGTTTTTTGGAAGCTTTGCAACCCCTTTAAAATGAAAGTGTCTTTCGCCAGTTTCTGCTTAGGGATACTTCAAGAGGAAACAAAGCAAAGAGAGAGACCGTAGAACTACGTTATTGTGTCAAGTTTCAAGGAGCTAGCACAAACCATGTTTGACTTAGAGTTCCAAACACATCTATCTATATAGGAGAAAACAGAGTGAAATTGAACAATTCAAATTGTTACTGGAAACAAATGCTTCAACCTAGTAGAATGAAAACTGGGCAGCCAAGTGGGCTCATTGAACTTATCATTACCACCAAGTTTCATCCTGATTGGGTGAAATATTATTTGCAGAGATTTCAGAAAACTATTAGTTTTTTGGAAGCTTGGCCACCCCTTTCAAATGAAAGTGTCTTTCGCCAGTGTCTGCTTAGGGCTACTTCAAGAAGAAACAAACCATAGAGATAGAAGTTAGAACTACTTTATTGTGTCAAGTTTTAAACAGCTAGCACAATTCGTGTTAGATTTAGAGTTCCAAATACACCTATCTATATTGTGGAAAACAGAGTTAAACCAAAAAATTCAAACAGTTACTGGAAACGAACGCTTCAACCTAGTAGAATGAAAATTGGGAAGCCAAGTGTGCTTCCTGAACTGATCATTACCACCAAGTATCATCAACATTGTGTGAAAAAATATTTGCGGAGATTTCAGAAACTAGTAGTATTTTGGAAGCTGGCAACCCCTTTCAAATGAAAGTGTCATTCGCCAGTGTCTGCTTAGGGCTACTTCAAGAGGAAACAAACTATAGAGATAGAAGTTAGAACTACTTTATTGTGTCAAGTTTCAAAGAGATAGCAAAAACCGTCTTAGATTTAGACTTCCAAATACACCTATCTATATTGTGCAAAACAGAGTTAAACGGAAAAATTCAAACTGTTACTGGAAATGAATGCTTCAACCTAGTGGAATGAACTGATCATTACCACCAAGTATCATGAAGATTGGGTGAAAAAATATTTGATGAGATTTCAGAAAACTAGTAGTTTTATTTTACCTTGGCAACCCCTGTCAAATCAAAGTGTCTTTCGCCAGTCTCTGCTTAGGGCTACTTCAAGAGGAAACCACCCATAGAGAGAGAACTTAGAACTACTTTATTGTGTCAAGTTTCAAGGAGCTAGCACAAACCGTGTTTGATTTAGAGTTCCAAACACATCTATCAATATTGGAGAAAACAGAGTGAAATTGAAAAATTCAAATTGTTACTGAACGCGAATGCTTCAACCTAGTAGAATGAAAATTGGGCAGCCAAGTGGGTTTTTTACTGATAATTACCACCAAGTATCATAAAGATTTTGTGAAAAAATATTTGCTGAGATTTCAGAAAACTAGTAGTTTTTTGGAAGCTTGGCAACACCTTTCAAATGAAAGTGTCTTTCGCCAGTCTCTGCTTAAGCATACTTCAAGAGGAAAGAAACCATCGAGAGAGAACTTAGAATTACTTTATTGTGTCAAGTTTCAAAGAGCTAGCACGAACCGTGTTTGATTTAGAGTACCAAACACATGTATCTATATAGGAGAAAACAGAGTGAAATTGAAAAATTCAAAGTGTTCCTGGAAACGAACGCTTCAACCTAGTAGAATGAAAATTGGGAGCCAAGTGGGCTTCTTGAACTGATCATTACCAACAAGTATCATCAGATTGGGTAAAAAAAATTTTGCTGAGATTTCAGAAAACTATTAGTTTTTTTGGAAGCTTGGCAACACCTTTCAAATGAAAGTGTCTTTTGCCAGTGTCTGCTTAGGGCTACTTCAAGAGGAAACAAACCATAGAGATAGAAGTTATAACTACTTTATTTTGTCAAGTTTTAAAGAGCTAGCACAAACCGTCTAAATTTAGAGATCCAAATACACCTATCTATATTGTGGAAAACAGAGTTAAACCGAAAAATTCAAACTGTTACTGGAAATGAACGCTTCAACCTAGTAGAATAAAAATTGGGCAGCCATGTGGGCTTCTTGAACTGATCATTACCACCAAGTATCATCAAGATTGGGTGAAAAATATTTGCGTAGATTTCAAAAAACTAGTAGTTTTTTGGAAGCTTGGCAATCCCTTTCAAACAAAAGTGTCTTTAGTCAATCTCTTCTTAGGGCTACTTCAGGAGGAACCAAACCATAGAGAAAGAACTTAGAACTACTTTACAGTGTCAAGTTTCAAAGAGCTAGCACAAACCGTGTTTGATTTAGAATTCCAATCACATCTATCTATATAGGAGAAAACAGAGTGAAACCGAAAAATTCAAACTGTTACTGGAAACGAACGCTTCAAACTAATAGAATGAATATAGGGCAGCCAAGTGGGATTTTTGAATGATAATTACCACCAAGTATCATCAACATTGCGTGAAAAAATATTTGTGGAGATTTCAGAAAACTAGTAGTTTTTTGGAAGCTTGGCCACCACTTTCAAATGAAAGTGTCTTTCGCCAGGGTCTGCTTAAGGTTACTTCAAGAGGAAACAAACTGTAGAGATAGAAGTTAGAACTACTTTATTGTGTCAAGTTTCAAAGAGCTAGCACAAACCGTCTTAGATTTAGAGTTCCAAATACACATATCTATATTGTGGAAAACGGAGTTAAACCGAAAAATTCAAACTGTTACTGGAAACGAACACTTCAACCTAGTAGAATGAAAATTGGGCAGCCAAGTGAGCTTATTGAACTGATCATGACCACCAAGTGTCATCAAGATTGGGTGAAAAAATATTTGCTGAGATTTAAGAAAACTAGTAGATTTTTGGTAGCTTGGCAACTTTTTCAAATTAAAGTCTCTTTGGCAGTCTCTGCTTAGGGCTACTTCAAGAGGAAACAAACCATAGAGAGAGAACTTAGAACTACTTTATTGTGTCAAGTTTCAAGGAGCTAGCACAAACCGTGTTTGATTTAGAATTCCAAACACATCTATCTATATAGGAGAAAACAGAATGAAATTGAAAAATTCAAAGTGTTACTGGAAACGAACGCTTAACTTAGTAGAATGCCAATTGGAGAGCCACGTGGGCTTATTCAACTGATCATTACAACCAAGTATCATCAATAATGGGTGAAAAAATATTTGCTTAGATTTCAGAAAACTAGAAGTTTTTTAGAAGCTTGGCAACCCCTTTCAAATGAAAGTGTCTTTCACCAGTCTCTGCTTAGGGCTACTTCAAGAGGAGACAAACCATAGAGAGAGAACTTAGAACTACTTTATTGTGTCAAGTTTCAAGGAGCTAGCACAAACCGTGTTTGATTTAGAGTTCCAAACACATCTATCTATATTGGAGAAAACAGAGTCAAATCGAAAAATTCAAAGTGTTACTGGACAAGAACGCTTCAACATAGTAGAATGAAAATTGGGCAGCCAAGTGGGCTTATTGAACTGATCATTACCACCAAGTATCATCAACATTGGGTGAAAAAATATTCGCGTAAATTTCAGAAAACTAGTAGTTTTCTGGAAGCTTGGCAACCCCTTTCAAATGAAAGTGTCTTTCGCCAGCCTCTGCTTAAGCCTACTTCAAGAGGAAACAAACCATCGAGATAGAAGTTAGGACTACTTTATTGGGTCAAGTTTAAAGAGATAGTACAAACCGTCTTAGATTTAGAGTTCCAAATACACCTATCGATATTGTGGAAAACAGAGTGAAACAAAAATTCAAACTGTTACTGGAAACGAACGCTTCAACCTAGTAGAATGAAAATAGGACAGCCAAGTGGGCTTATTGAACTGATCATTACCACCAAGTAGCATCAAGATTGGGTGAAAAAATACTTGCTGACATTCTAGAAAACTATTAGTTTTTTGGAAGCTTGGCAACCCCATTCAAATGAAAGTGTCTTTCGCCATTTTATGCTTAGGGCTACTTCAAGAGGAAACAAACCATAGACAGAACTTAGAGCTACTTTTTTGTGTCAAGTTTCAAAAAGCTAGCACAAACCGTATTTGATTTAGAGTTCCAAACACATCTATCTATATATCAGAATCCAGAGTGAAACCGAAAAATACAAACTGTTACTGCAAACGAAAGCTTCAACCGAGTAGAATGAAAATTGGGCAGCCAAGTGTGCTTATTAAACTGATCATTACCACCAAGATCATCAAGATTGGGTGAAAAAATATTTGCTGAGATTTCAGAAAACAAGCAGTTTTTTGGAAGCTTAGAAACCCCTTTCAATTGAAAGTGTCTTTCTAAAGTCTCTTCTTCGAGCTATTTCAAGAGGAAAAAAACCATAGAGACAGAACTTAGAACTACTTTTTTGTGTCAAGTTTCAAACAGCTAGCCCACACCGTATTTGATTTGGAGTTCCAAACACATCTATCTGTATAGGAGAAAACAGAGTGAAACCGAAAAACTCAAACTGTTACTGGAAAAGAACGATTCAACCTAGTAGAATGAAAATTGGGCAGCCAAGTTGGCTTCTTGAACTGATCATTACCACCAAGGATCACCAAAATTGGGTGAAAAAATATTTGCTGAGATTTCAGAAAACCAGTAGTTTTTTGGAAGCTTGGCAACCCCTTTCAAATGAAAGTGTCTTTCGCCAGTCTCTGCTTAGAGCTACTTCAGGAGGACACCACCCATAGAGAGAGAACTTCGAACTACTTTATTGTGTCAAGTTTCAAGAAGCTATCACAAACGGTTTTTGATTTAGAATTCCAAACACATCTATCTATATAGAAGAAAACAGAATGAAATTGAAAAACTCAAAGTGTTATGGAAACGAACGCTTCAAAATAGTAGAATGACAATTGGGGAGCCAAGTGGGTTTATTCAAATGATCATTACCACCAAGTATCATCAAGATTGGGTGAAAAAATATTTGCTGAGATTTCAGAAAACTATTAGTTTTTTGGAAGCTTGGCAACCCCTTTCAAATGAAAGTGTCTTTTGAGATCTCTGTTTAGGGCGACTTCAAGAGGATACAAACCATAGAGAGAAAACTTAGAACTACTTTATTGTGTCAAGTTTCAAGGAGCTAGCACAAACCGTGTTTGATTTAGAGTTCCAAACACATCTATCTATATAGGAGAAAGAAGAGTGAAACTGAAAAATACAAACTGTTACTGAAAACGAACCCTTCAACCTAGTAGAATGAAAATAGGGCAGCCAAGTTGGCTTATTGAACTGATCATTACCAACAAGTATCATCAAGATTGGGTGAAAAAATATTTGCTGAGATTTCAGAAAACTAGTAGTTTCTTGGAAGCTTGGCAAACCCTTTCAAATGAAAGTGTCTTTCGCCAGTGTTTGCTTAGAGCTACTTTAAGAGGAAACAAACCATAGAGATAGAACTTAGAACTACTTATTGTGTCAAGTTTCAAAGAGCTAGCACAAACCATCTTAGATTTAGAGTTCCAAATACACCTATCTATATTGTGGAAAACACAGATAATCCGAAAAATTCAAACTGTTACTGGAAACGAACGCTTCAACCTAGTAGAATGAAAATTGGCAGCCAAGTAGGCTTATTGAAGTGATCATTACCACGAGGTATCATCAAGATTGGGTGAAAAAATATTTGCTGTGATTTCAGAAAACTAGTTTTTTGGAAGCTTGGCAACCCCTTTCAAATAAAAGTGTCTTTTGCCAGTCTGTGCTTAATCCTATTTCAAGAGGAAACAAAAAATTGAGATAGTACTTAGAACTAATTTATTGTGTCAAGTTTCAAAAAGCTAGCACAAACCATGTTGGAATTAGTGTTCCAAAAACATGTATCTATATAGGAGAAAGCAGAGTGGAACCGAAAAATACAAACTGTTACTGCAAACGAACGCTTCAACATAGTAGAATGAAAATAGGGCAGCCAAGTGGGCTTATTGAACTGATCATTACCACCAAGTATTATCAAGATTGGGTGAAAAAATATTTGCTGAGATTTCAAAAACTAGTAGTTTTCTGGAAGCTTGGCAACCCCTTTCAAATGAAAGTGTTTTTCGCCAGTGTCAGCTTAGTGCTACTTCAAGAAGAAACAAACTATAGAGATATAACTTAGAACTACTTTATTGTGTCAAGTTTCAAAAAGCTAGCAAAAAACCATGTTTGATTTAGAGTTCCAAACACATCTATCTATATATGAGAAAACAGAGTGAATCCGAAAAATTCAAACTTTGACTGGAAACGAACAGTTCAACCTAGTAGAATGAAAATTGGGCAGCAAAGTGGGCTTACTGAACTGATCATTACCTCCAAGTACCATCAAGATTCTGTGAAAAAATACTTGCTGAGATTCCAGTAAACTAGTATTTTTTGGAAGCTTGGCAACCCCTTTCAAAAGAAAGTGTCTTTTGCCATTTTCTGCTTAGGGCTACTTCAAGAGGAAACAAACCATAGAGACAGAACTTTGAACTCCTTTATTGTGTCAAGTTTCAAAAAGCTAGCACAAACCGTGTTTGATTTAGTGTTCCAAACACATCTATCTATATAGGAGAAAACAAGTGAAACAGAAAAATTCGAACTGTTACTGGAAACCAACGCTTCATCCTAGAAGAGAGAAAATTGGGCAGCCAAGTGGGCTAAGTGAACTGATCATTACCACCAAGTATCATGAAGATAGGGTGAAAAAATATTTGCTGAGATTTCAGAAAACTAGTAGTTTTTTGGAAGCTTGGCACCCCCTTTCAAATTGAACTGCCTTTTGCCAGTCTCAGCTTAGGGCCACTTAAAGAGGAAACAAACCATAGAGATAGAAATTAGAACTATTTTTTTTGTGTCAAGTTTCTAGAAGCTAGAACTAACCATGTTTGATTTAGAGTTGCAAACCCATCTATCTATATAGGAGAAAACAGAGTGAAACCGAAAAATTCAAACTGTTACTGGAAACGAACACTTCAACCTAGTAGAATGAAAATTGGGCAGCCAAGTGGGTTTATTGAACTGATCATTATCACCAAGTATCATCAAGATTGGGTGAAAAAATATTTGCTGATATTTCAGAAAACTAGTAGTTTTTTGGAAGCTTGGCATCCCCTTTCAAATGAAAGTGTCTTTCACCAGTCTCTTCTTAGGGCTACTTCAAGAGGAATCAAACCATAGCGACAGAACATAGAACTACTTTATTTTGTCAGTTTTCAAGGAGCTAGCATGAACCTTGTTTTATTTATAGTTCCAAACATATCTACCTATACAGGAGAAAACAGAGTGAAACAGAAAAATTGGAAATGTTACTGGAAACCAATGTTTCATCCTTGAAGAGAGACAATTGGGCAGGGAAGTGGGATCAGTGAACTGATCATTACCACCAAGTATCATCAAGATTGGGTGAAAAAATATTCGCGAAGATTTCAGAAAAATAGTAGTTTTTTGGAAGCTTGGCAACCCCTTTCAAATGAAAGTGTCTTTCGCCAGTGTCTGCTTAGGGCTACTTCAAGAGGAAACAAACTATAGAGATAGAAGTTATAACTACTTTATTGTGTCAAGTTTTAATGAGCTAGCACAAACCCACTTAGATTTAGAGTTCCAAATACACCTATCTATATTGTGGAAAACAGAGTGAAACCAAAAAATTCAAACTGTTACTAAAAAAGATCGCTTAAACCTAGTAGAATGAAAATTGGGCAGCCAAGTGGGCTTATTGAACTGATCATTACCACCAAGTATCATCAAGATTGGGTGAAAAAATATTTGCTGAGATTTCAGAAAACTAGTAGTTTTTTGGAAGCATGGCAACCCCTTTCTAATGACAGTATCTTTCGCCAGTGTCTGCTTAGGGCTACTTCAAGAGGAAACAAACCATAGAGATAGAAGTTAGAACTACTTTATTGTGTCATTTTCAAAGAGCTAGCACAAACCGTCTTTGATTTAGTGTTCCAAATACAGCTATCGATATTGTGGAAAACAGAGTTAAACCGAAAAATTCAAACTGTTACTGGAAACAAACGCTTCAACCTAGTAGAATGAAAATTGCGCAGCCAAGTGGGCTTATTGAACTGATTATTACCACCAAGTATCATCAATATTGGGTGAAAACATATTTGCTGAGATTCCAGAAAACTAGTAGGTTTTTGGATGCTTGGCAACCCCTTTCAAATGAAAGTGTCTTTCGCCAGTCTCTGCTTAGTGCTACTTCAAGAGGAAACAAACCATGGAGATAGAACTTAGAACTACTTTATTGTGTCAAGTTTCAAAGAGCTAGGACTAACCGTTTTTGATTTAGAATTCCAAACCCATCTATCAATACAGAAGAAAACAGAGTGAAACCGAAAAATTCAAACTGTTACTGGAAACGAAAGTTTCAAACTAGTAGAATGAAAATAGGGCGGCCAAGTGGGATTATTGAACTGATCATTACCACCAAGTATCATCAAGATTGGGTGAAAAAATATTTGCAGAGATTACGGAAAACTAGTAGTTTTTTGGAAGCTTGTCAACAGCTTTCAAATGAAAGTGTCTTTCGCCAGTGTCTGCTTAGGGCTACTTCAAGAGGAAACAAACCATACAGATAGTAGTTAGAACTGCTTCATTGTGTCAAGTTTCAAAAAGCTAGCAAAAAACCCTTTTAGATTTAGAGTTCCAAATACACCAATCGATATTGTGGAAAACAGAGTTAAACCGAAAAATTCAAACAGTTACTGGAAACGAATGCTTCAACGTAGCAGAATGAAAATTGGGCAACCAAGTGGGCTTATTGAACTGATCATTACCACCAAGTATCATCAAGATTGGGTAAGAAAAATTGTTGAGATTTCTGAAAACTAGTAGTTTTTTGGAAGCTTGGCAACCCCTTTCAAATGAAAGTGTCTATCTCCATTGTCTGCTTAGGGCTACTTCAAGAGGAAACAAACCATAGAGATAGAAGTTAGAACTACTTTATTGTGTCAAGTTTCAAAGAGCTAGCACAAACCGTCTTAGATATAGAGTTCGAAATACACCTGTCTATATTGTGGAAAAGAAGCTAAACCGAAAAATTCAAACTGTTACTGGAAACGAACGCTTCAACCTAGTAGAATGAAAATTGGGGAGCCAAGTGGGCTTCTTGAACTGATCATTACCACGAAGTATCATCAAGATTGGGTGAAAAAATATTTGCGTAGATTTCACAAAATTAGTCGTCTTTTGGAAGCTTGGCAACCCCTTTCAAATGAAAGTGTCTTTTGCCAGTCTCTGCTTAGGGCTACTTCAAGAGGAAACAAAGCATAGAGAGAGACCGTAGAACTACTTTATTGTGTCAAGTTTCAAGGAGCCAGCACCAACCATGTTTGATTTAGAGTTCCAAACACATCTATCTGTATAGGAGAAAACAGAATGAAATCCAAAAATTCAAACTGTTACTGGAAACGAACACTTCAACCAAGTAGAATAAAAATTGGGCAGCCAAGTGGGCTAATTGAACTGATCATTACCACCAAGTATCATCAAGATTTTGTGAAAAAATATTTGCTGAGATTATAGAAAACTATTAGTTTTTTGTAAGCTTGGCAACCCCTTTCATATGAAAGTGTCTTTTGCCACTCTCTGCTAGGGCTACTTTAGTAGGAAACGACCAATAGAGAGAGACCTTAGAACTACTTTATTGTGTCAAGTTTCAAGAAGCTAGCAAAAACCGTGTTTGATTTAGAATTCCAAACACATCTATCTGTACAGGAGAAAACAGAGTGAAACCGAAAAATTCAAACTGTTAATGGAAACGAACACTTCAACCTAGTAGAATAAAAATTGGGCAGCCAAGTGGGCTAATTGAACTGATCATTACCACCAAGTATCATAAAGATTGGGTGAAAAAATATTTGCTGAGATTATACAAAACTATTGGTTTTTTGGAAGCTTGGCAACTCCTTTCAAATGAAAGTGTCTTTCGCCAGTCTCTGCTTAGTGCTACTTCAAGAGGAAACAAACCATAGAGATAGAACTTACAACTACTTTATTGTGTCAAGTTTCAAAGAGCTAGCACAAACCGTGTTTGATTTAGAGTTCCAAACACATCTCTCAATATAGGAGAAAACAGAGTGAAATTGAAAAATTAAAAGTGTTACTGGAAACGAACGCTTCAACTTAGTAGAATGAAAATTGGGCATCCAAGTGGGCTTATTGACCTGATCATTACCACGAATTATATTCGGATTGGGTTAAAAATTATTTGCTGAAATTTCAGAAAACTATTAGTTTTTTGGAAGCTCGGCAACCCCTTTCAAATGAAAGTGTCTTTCTCCAGTGTCTGCTTCGGGCTACTTCAAGAGGAAACAAACCATAGAGATAGAAGTTAGAACTACTTTATTGTGTCAAGTTTTAAAGAGCTAGCACAAACCGTCTTAGATTTAGAGTTCCAAATACACCTATCGATATTGTGGAAAACAGAGTTAAAAAGAAAAATTCAACGTGTTACTAGAAACGAATGCTTCAACCTAGTAGAATGAAAATTGGGTAGCCAAGTGGGCTAATTGACCTGATCATTACCACTAAGTTTCATCAGATTGGGTGAAAAATTTTTTGCTGAGATTTCAGAAAATTATTAGTTTTCTGGAACCTTGGCAACCCCGTTCAAATGAAAGTGATTTCGCCAGTCTCTACTTAATCCTACTTCAAGAGGAAACAAACCATAGAGATAAAAATTAGAACTACTTTATTGTGTCAAGTTTCAAGGAGGTAGCACAAACCGTGTTTGATTTAGAATTCCAAACACATCTATCTATATAGGAGTAAACAGAGTGAAACCAATAAATTCATACTGTTACTGGAAACGAACGTGTCAACCTAGTAGAATGAAAATTGGGCAGCCAGGTGGGCGTCTTGAACTGATCATTAACACCAAGTATCATCAAGATTGGGTGAAAAAATATTTGCTGAGATTCCAGAAAACTAGTAGTTTTTTGGAAGCTTGGCAACCCCTTTCAAATGAAAGTGTCTTTTGCCAGTCTCTGCTTAGGGCTACTTCAGGAGGAAACCACCCATAGAGAGAGAACGTAGAAGTACTGTATTATGTCAAGTTTCAAAAAGCTAGCACAAACCATGTTTGATTTAGAATTCAGAACACATCAATCTATATAGGAGAAAACAGAATGAAATTGAAAAATTCAAAGTGTTACTGGAAACGAACGCTTCAACTTAGTAGAATGTCAATTGGGGAGCCAAGTGGGCTTATTCAACTAATCATTACCACCCACTATCATCAAGATTGGGTGAAAAAATATTTGCTGAAATTTCAGAAAACTAGTAGATTTTGAAAGCTTGGCAACCCCTTTCAAATGAATGTGTCATTCTCCAGTCTCTGCTTAGGGCTACTTCAAGAGGAAACAAACCATAGCGAGAGAACTTAGAACTACTTTATTGTGTCAAGTTTCCAGGAGCTAGCACAAACCGTGTTTGATTTAGAGTTCCAAACACTTCTATCTATATTGGAGAAAACAGAGTGAAATCGAAAAATTCAAAGTGTTACTGTACACGAAAGCTTCAACATAGTAGAATGAAAATTGGGCAGCCAAGTGGGCTTATTCAACTGATCATTACCACCAAGTATCATCAAGATTAATTGAAAAAATTTTCGCGTAGATTTCAGAAAACTAGTAGTTTTTGGGAAGCTTGGCAACCCCTTTAAAATGAAAGTGTCTTTCGCGAATCTCTGCTTAGGGCTACTTCAAGAGGAAACAAATCATAGAAATAGAAGTTAGAAATACTTTATTGTGTCAAGTTTCAAAGAGCAAGCATAAAACGTGTTTGATTTAGAGTTCCAAATACACCTATGTATATTGTGGAAAACAGAGTTAAACTGAAAAATTCAAACTGTTACTGGAAACGAACGCTTCAACCTAGTAGATGGAAAATTGGGCAGCCATGTGAACTTCTTGAACTGATAATTACCACAAAGTATCATCAAGATTGGGTGAAAAAATATTTGCGTAGATTTCAGAAAACTAGTTGTTTTTGGGAAGCTTGGCAACCCCTTTAAAATGAAAGTGTCTTTCGCGAATCTCTGCTTAGGGCTACTTCAAGAGGAAACAAATCATAGAAACAGAAGTTAGAAATACTTTATTGTGTTAAGTTTCAAAGAGCAAGCATAAACCGTGTTTGATTTAGAGTTCCAAATACACCTATGTATATTGTGGAAAACAGAGTTAAACTGAAAAATTCAAACTGTTACTGGAAATGAACGCTTCAACCTAGTAGATGGAAAATTGGGCAGCCAAGTGAACTTCTTGAACTGATAATTACCACCAAGTATCATCAAGATTGGGTGAAAAAATATTTCCTGAGATTTCAGAAAACTATTAGTTGTTTGAACCAGGTCAACCCCTTTCCAATGAAAGTGTCTTTCGCCAGTCTCTGCTTAGGGCTACTTCAAGAAGAAACAAACCATAGAGAGAGAACTTAAAACTACTTTTTTGTGTCAAGTTTCAAGGAGCTACCACAAACCGTGTTTGATTTAAAGTTCCAAACAAATCTATGTATATTGGAGAAAAAATAGTGAAATTGAAAAATGCAAAGTGTTACTGGACACGAACGCTTCAACCTAGTAGAATGAAAATTGGGCAGCCAAGTGGGCTTATTGAACTGATCATTACCACCAAGTATCATCAAGATTGGGTGAAAAAATATTTGCTGAGATTTCAGAAAACTATTAGTTGTTTGAACCAGGTCAACCCCTTTCAAATGAAAGTGTCTTTCGCTAGTGTCTGCTTAGGGCTACTTCAAGAGGAAACAAACCATAGATATAAAATTAGAACTACTTTATTGTGTCAAGTTTTAAAGAGCTAGCACAAACCGTCTTAGATTTAGAGTTCCAAATACACCTATCGATATTGTGGAAAACAGAGTTAAACCGAAAAATTAAAACTGTTACTGGAAACGAATGCTTCAACCTAGTAGAATGAAAATTGGGCAGCCAATTGGGCTTATTGAACTGATCATTACCACCAAGTATCATCAAGATTGGGTAAAAAAAAAATTTGTTGAGATTTCAGAAAAGTAGTAGTTTTGGAAGCTTGGCAACCCCTTTCAAATGAAAGTGTCTTTCGCCAGTGTCTGCTTAGGGCTACTTCAAGAGGAAATAAACCATAGAGATAGAAGTTAGAACTACTTTATTGTGTCAAGTTTCAAAGAGCTAGCACAAACCGTCTTAGATTTAGAGTTCCAAATACACCTATCTATATTGTGGAAAACAGAGTTAAACAGAAAAATTCAAACTGTTACTGGAAACGAACGCTTCAAACTAGTAGAATGAAAAGTAGGCAGCCAAGTAGGCTTATTGAACTGATCATTACCACCAAGTATCATCAAGGTGGGGTGAAAAAATATTTGCTGATATTCCAGAAAACTAGTAGTTTTTTGGAAGCTAGGCAATACCTTTCAAATGAAGTGTCTTTCGCCAGTCTCTGCTTAGGGCTACTTTAGTAGGAATCCACCCATAGAGAGAGAACTTAGAGCTACTTTATTGCGTCAAGTTTCAAGAAGCTAGCACAAACCGTGTTTGATTTAGAATTCCAAACACATCTATCTGTATAGGAGAAAACAGAGTGAAACCAAAAAATTCAAACTGTTACTGGAAACGAATGCTTCAACCTAGTAGAATGAAAATTAGGGGAGGCAAGTGGGCTTATTGAACTGATCATTACCACCAAGTATGGTCAAGATTGGGTGAAAAAATATTTGCTGAGATTATAGAAAACTATTAGTTTTTTGGAAACTTGGCAACACCTTTCAAATGAAAGTGTCTTTCGCCAGTCTCTGCTTAGTACTACTTCAAGAGGAAACAAACCATAGAGATAGAACTTACAACTACGTTATTGTGTCAAGTTTCAAACAGCTAGCCCACACCGTATTTGATTTGGAGTTCCAAACACATCTATCTGTATAGGAGAAAACAGAGTGAAACCGAAAAACTCAAACTGTTACTGGAAAAGAACGATTCAACCTAGTAGAATGAAAATTGGGCAGCCAAGTTGGCTTCTTGAACTGATCATTACCACCAAGGATCACCAAAATTGGGTGAAAAAATATTTGCTGAGATTTCAGAAAACCAGTAGTTTTTTGGAAGCTTGGCAACCCCTTTCAAATGAAAGTGTCTTTCGCCTGTCTCTGCTTAGGGCTATTTCAAGAGGACACAAACCATAGAGAGAGAACTTAGAACTACTTTATTGTGTCAAGTTTCAAAAAGCTAGCACAAACCGTGTTTGATTTAGAGTTCCAAACACATCTCTCAATATATGAGAAAACAGAGTGAAATTTAAAATTTCAAAGTATTACTGGAAACGAATGCTTCAACCTAGTAGAATGAAAATTGGGCAGCAAATCAAACCGTGTTTGATTTAAAATTCCAAACACATCTATCTATATAGGAAAAAACAGAGTGAAACCGAAAAGTTCAAACTGTTACTGGAAACGAACGCTTCAAACAGTAGAATGAAAATTGGGCAGCCAAGTGGGATTATTCAATTGATCTTTACCACCAAGTATCATCAAGATTGGGTGAAAAATTATATGCTGAGATTTCAGAAAACTAGTAGTTTTTTGGAAGCTTGGCAACCCCTTTCAAATGAAAGAGTCTTTCGCCAGTCTCTGCTTAGGCCTACTTCAAGAAAAAAAAAACATAGAGATAGAACTTAGAACTACTTTATTGTGTCAAGTTTCAAGGAGCTAGCACAAACCATGTTTGATTTAGAGTTCCAAACACATCTATCTGTATAGGATAAAACAGAGTGTAACCGAAAAATTCAAACTGTTCCTGGAAACTTACACTTCAACCTAGTAGAATAAAAATTCGGCAGCCAAGTGGACTTATTGAACTGATCATTACAACCAAGTATCATCAAGATTGGGTGAAAAAATATTTGCTGAGATTTCAGAAAACTAGTAGTTTTTTGGAAGCTTGGCAACCCCTTTCAAATGAAAGTGTCTTTCGCCAGTCTCTGCATAGAGCTACTTCAAGAGGAAACAAACCATAGAGATAGAAGTTAGAACTACTTTATTGTGTCAAGTTTCAATGAGTTAGCACAAGCCGTCTTTGATTTAGAGTTCCAAATACACCTATCGATGTTATGGAAAACAAAGTTTAACCGAAAAATTCAAACAGTTACTGGAAACGAACGCTTCAACCTAGTAGAATGAAAATTGGGCAGCCAAGTGGGCTTATTGAACTGATCATTACCACCAAGTATCATCAAGATTGGGTGAAAAAATATTTGCTGAGATTTCAGAATACTAGTAGTTTTTTGGAAGCTTGGCAACCCCTTTCAAATGAAAGTGTCTTTCACCAGTCTCTGCTTAGGGCTACTTCAAGGAGAAACCACCCATAGAGAGAGAACTTCGAAGTACGTAATTGGGTCAATTTTCAAGCAGCTAGCACAATCCGTGTTTGATTTAGAGTTAAAAACACATCTATCAATATTGGAGAAAAGAGAGTGAAATTGAAAAATTCAAAGTGTTACTGGACACGAACGCTTCAACCTAGTAGAATGAAAATTGGGCAGCCAAGTGTGCTTATTGAACTGATCATTATCACGAAATATCATCAAGATTGGGTGAAAAAATATTTGCTGAGATTTCAGAAAACTAGTAATATTTTTGGAAGTTTGACAAACCCTTTCAAATTAAAGTGTCTTACGCCAGTCTCTGCTTAGGGTTACTTCAAGAGGAAACCACCCGTAGCGAGTGAACTTAGAACTACTTTATTGTGTCAAGTTTCAAAGAGCTAGGACAAACCGTCTTAGATTTAGAGTTCCAAATACACCTATCTATATTGTGGACAATAGAGTTAAACCGAAAAATTCAAACTGTTACTGGAAACGAACGCTTCAACCTAGTAGAATGAAAATTGGGCAGCCAAGTGGGTTTATTGAACTGATCATTACCACCAAGTATCATCAAGATTGGGTGAAAAATATTTGCGTAGATTTCATAAAACTAGTCGATTCTTGGAAGATTTGCAACCCCGTTCAAAGGAAATTGTCTTTCACCAGTGTCTGCTTAGGGCTACTTGAAGAGTAAACAAAGCATAGAGAGAGAACCTAGAACTACTTTATTGTTTCAAGTTTCAAGGAGGTAGCAGAAACCGTGTTTGATTTAGAGTTCCAAACACATCTATCTATATAGGAGAAAACAGAGTAAAATTGAAAAATTCAAAGTGGTACTTTAAAAGAACGCTTCAACCTAGTAGAATTAAAATTGGGCAGGCAAGTTGGCTTACTGAACTGATAATTACCACCAAGTATCATCAAGATTGGGTGAAAAAATATTTGCTGAGGTTTCAGATAACTAGTAGATTTTTGGAAGCTTGGCAACCCCTTTCAAATGAAAGTGTCTTTCGCCAGTCATTGCTTAGGGGTACTTCAGGAGGAAACAAATAATAGAGATAGAACTTAGAACTACTTTATTGTGTCAAGTTTCAAAGAGCTAGCACAAACGGTTTTTGATTTAGAATTCCAAACACATCTATCTATATAGGAGAAAACAAAGTGAAACCGAAAAATTCAAACTGTTACTGGAAACAAACGCTTCAACCTAGTAGAATAAAAATAGGGCAGCCAAGTGGGCTTATTGAACTGATAATAATCACCAAGTATCATCAAGATTGGGTGAAAAAACATTTGCTGAGGTTTCAGAAAACTAGTAGTTTTTGGAAGCTTGGCAACCCCTTTCAACTGAAAGTGTCTTTCGCCAGTCTCTTCTTAAACCTACTTCATGAGGAAACAAACCATAGAGAGAGAACCTATTTTTTTTATTAAAATTAATTTTTATTGTAGGTTGTTCAAAACATTACAAAGTTCTTGAGAGAACTTAGAACTACTTTATTATGTCAAGTTTCAAGGAGCGAGCTCAAACCGTGTTTGATTTAGAGTTCCAAACACATCTATCTATATAGGAGAAAACAGAGTGAAACAGAAAAATTCAAACTGTTACTGGAAACGAACGCTTCAATGTAGTCGAATGAAAATTGGGCAGCCAAGTGGGGTTATTGAACTGATAATTAACACGAAGTATCATCGAGATTGGGTGAAAAAATATTTGCTGAGATTTCAGAAAACTAGTAGTTTTTTGGAAGCGTGGCAACCCCTTTCAAATGAAAGCGTCTTTCACCAGACTCTGTCTAGGGGTACTTCAAGAGGAAAAAAACCATAGAGAGAGAACTTGGAACTACTTTAGGGTGTCAAGTTTCAAGGTGCTAGCACAAACCATGTTTGATTTAGAGTTCCAAACACATCTACCTATATAGGATAAAACAGAGTGAAACCGAAAAATTAAAGTGTTACTGTAAACGAATGATTTAAAATAGTAGAATGAGAATTGGGCAGCCACGTGCTCTTATTGAACTGATCATTACCACCAATTATCTTCAAGATTGTGTGAAAAAAATATGTACTAAGATTTTAGAGAACTATTAGTTTTTTGGAAGCTTGGCAACCCCTTTCAAATGAACGTGTCTTTCGCCAGTGTCTGCTTAGGGCTACTTCAAGAGGAAAAAAAAATAGAGGTAGAAGTTAGAACTACTTCATTGTGTCAAGTTTCAAAGAGCTAGCACCAACCGTGTTTGATTTACAGTTCCAAACACATCTATCAATATAGGAGAAAACAGAGTGAAATTGAAAAATTCAAAGTGTTACTGGAAATGAACGCTTCAACCTAGTAGATTGAAAATTGGGCAGCCAAGTGAGCTTATTGAACTGATAATTACCACCAAGTATCATCAAGATTGGGTGAAAAAATATTTGCTGAGATTTCAGAAAACTATTAGTTTTTTGGAAGCTTGGCAACCCCTTTCAAATGAAAGTGTCTGTTGCCAGTCTCTGCTTAAGCCTATGTCAAGAGGAAACAAATCATAATGATAGAACTTAGAACTACTTTATTGTGTGAAGTTTCAAGGAGCTCTCACAAACCGTGTTTGATTTAGAGTTATAAACACATCTGTCTATATAGGAGAAAACAGAGTGAAACTGAAAAATTCAAATTGTTCCTGGAAACGAATGCTTCAACCTAGTAGAATGAAAATTGGTCAGCCAAGTGGGTTTATTCAACTGATCATTACCACAAAGTATCGTCAATATTGGGTGAACAATATTTACTGAGATTTCAGAGAACTATTAGTTTTTTTGCAAGCTTGGCAACCCCTTTCAAATAAAAGTGTCTTTCGCCAGTGTCTGCTTAGGGCTACTTCAATAGGAAACAAACCATAGAGATAAAAGATAGAACTAATTCATTGTGTCAAGTTTCAAAGAGCTAGCAGAAACCGTCTTAGATTTAGAGTTCCAAATACACATATCGATATTTTGGAAAACAGAGTTAAACCGAAAAATTCAAACTGTTACTGGAAACGAACGCTTCAACCGAGTAGAATGAAAATTGGGCAGCCAAGTGGGCTTATAGAACTGATCATTACCACCAAGTATCATCACGATTTGGTGTTAAAATATTTGTTGAGATTTCAGAAAACTAGTAGTTTTTTGGAAGCTTGGCAACCCCTTTTAAATGAAAGTGTCTTTTGCCAGTCTCTGCTTAAGCCTACTTGAAGAGGAAACAAACCATAGAGTTAGATCTTAGAACTACTTTATTGTGTCATGTTTCAAGGAGGTAGCAGAAACCATGTTTGATTTAGAGTTCCAAACACATCTATCTATATAGGAGAAAACAGAGTGAAACCAAAAAATTCAAACTGTTACTGGAAATGAACGTTTCAACCTAGTAGAATAAAAATTGGGCAGCCAAGTGGGCTTACTGAACTGAGCATTACCACCAATTATCATCAAGATTGGGTGAAAAAATATTTACTGAGATTTCAGGAAACTGTTAGTTTTTTTGGAAGCTTGGCAACCCCTTTCAAATGAAAGTGTCTTTCGCCAGTCTGTGCTTAAGCCTACTTCAAGAGGAAACAAACCATACAGATAGAACTTAGAACTACTTTATTGTGTCAAGTTTCAAGGAGCTAGCATAAACCGTCTGAGAATTTGAGTTCCAAATACACCTATCAATATTGTGGAAAACAGAGTTAAACCGAAAAATTCAACCTGTTACTGGAAACGAACGCTTCAACCTAGTAGAATGAATATTGGGCAGCCAAGTGGGCTTATTGAACAGATCATTACCACCAAGTATCATCAAGATTGGGTGAAAAATAATTGCTGAGATTTCAGAAAACTAGTAGTTTTTTGGAAGCTTGGCATCCCTTTCAAATGAAAGTGTCTTTCGCTAGTCTCTGCTTAGGGCTACTTTAAGAGGAAACAAACCATAGAGAGAGAACGTAGAACTACTTTATTGTGTGAAGTTTCAAAGAGCTAGCACCAACCGTGTTTGATTTAGAGTTCCAAACACATCTATTTATATAGGAGAAAACAGAGTTAAACCGAAAAATTCAAACTGTTCCTGGAAACTAACGCTTCAACCAGGTAGAATGAAAATTGGGCAGCAAATTGGGCTTATTGATCTAATAATTACCACCAAGTATCGTCAAGATTGGGTGAAAAAATATTTGCTGAGATTTCAGAAAACTAGTAGTTTTTTGGAAGCTTGGCAACCCCTTTCAAATGAAAGTGTCTTTCGCCAGTCTCTACTTAAGGCTACTCATGGAGGAAACAAAATAGAGATAGAACTTAGAACTACTTTATTGTGTCAAGTTTCAAAGAGCTAGCACAAAACGTCTTACATTTAGAGTTCCAAATAAACCTATCTATATTGTGGAAAACAGAGTTAAACCGAAAAATTCAAACCGTTCCTGGAAACGAAGGCTTCAACTTAGTAGAATGAAAATTTGGCAGCCAAGTGGGCTTATGAACTGATCATTGCAACCAAGTATCATCAAGATCGGGTGAAAAAATATTTGCTGAGATTCCAGAAAACTAGTAGTTTTTTGGAAGCTTGGCAACCCCTTTTAAATGAAAGTGTCTTTCGCCAGTCTCTGGTTAGGGCTACATCAGGAGGAAACAAACCATAGAGATAGAACTTAGAACTACTTTATTGTGTCAAGTTTCAAGGAGCTAGCAAAAACCGTGTTTGATTTAGAGTTCCACACACATCTATGTATATAGGAGAAAACAGAGAGAAATTGAAAAATTCAAAGTGTTACTGGATACGAATGCTTCAACCAGGTAGAATGAAAATTGGGCAGCCAAGTGGGCTTATTGAACTGATCATTACCACCAAGTATCATCAAGATTGGGTGAAAAAATATTTGCTGAGATTTCAGAAAACTATTACATTTTTGGAAGCTTGGCAACCACTTTCAAATGCAAGTGTCTTTCGCCAGTGTCTGCATATGGTTACTTTAAGAGAATACAAACCATAGAGATAGAACTTAGAACTACTTTATTGAGTCAAGTGTCAAGGAGCTAGCACCAACCCTGTTTGATTTAGAGTTCCAAACACATCTATCTATATAGAAGAAAACAGAGTGAAACCGAAAAATTCAAACTGTTACTGGAAACGAACGCTTCAACCTAGTAGAATAAAAATTGGGCAGCCAAGTAGGCTTATGGAACTGATGATTACCACCAATTATCATTAAGATTCGGTTAAAAAATATTTGCTGAGATTTCAGAAAACTAGTAGTTTTTTGGAAGCCTGGCAACCCCTTTCAAATGAAAGTGTCTTTCGCCAGTATCTGCTTAGGGCAACTTCAAGAGGAAACAAACCATAGAGAGAGAACTTAGAACTACTTTATTGTGTCAAGTTTCAAGGAGCTAGAACCAACCATGTTTGATGTAGAGTTCCAAACACATCTATCAATATAGGAGAAAACAGAGTGAAATTGAAAAATTCAAAGTGTTACTGGAAACGAATGCTTCAACCTTGTAGAATGAAAATTGGGCAGCCAAGTGGGCTTATTGAACTAATCATTACCACCAAGTATCATCAAGATTGGATGAAAAAATATTTGGTGAGATTTCAGAAAACTAATAGTTTTTTTGGAAGCTTGGCAACCCTTTTAAAATGAAAGTGTCTGTCGACAATCTCTGCTTAGGGCTACTTCAAGAGTAAACAAACCATAGAGAGAGAACTTAAAACGACTTTATTGTGTCAATTTTCAAAGAGCTAGCACCAACCATCTTTGATTTAGAGTCCAAACACAATTATCTATATAGGAGAAAACAAAGTCAAATTAAAAAATTCAAACTGTTATTGGAAACCAAAGCTTCAACCTAGTAGAATGAAAATTGGGCAGCCAAGTGGGCTTATTGAACTGATCATCACCACCAAGTATCATCAAGATTGGGTGAAAAAGTATTTGCTGAGATTTCAAAAAACTAGTAGTTTTTTGGAAGTTTGGCAACCCCTTTCAAATGAAAGTGTCTTTCGCCAGTGTCTCCTTAGTGCTACTTCAAGAGGAAACAAACCATAGAGATAGAAGTTAGAACTACTTTATTGTGTCAGGTTTCAAAGAGCTAGCACAAACCATCTTAGATTTAGAGTTCCAAATATACCTATCGATATTGTGGAAAACAGAGTTAAACCGAAAAATTCAAACTGTTACTGGACAAGAACGCTTCAACTTAGTAGAATGAAAATTGGGGAGCCAAGTGGGCTTATTGAACTGATCATTACCAACAAGTATCATCAAGATTGGGTGAAAAAATATTTGCTGAGATTGAAGAAAACTAGTAGTTTTTTGAAAGCTTGGCCACCCCTTTCAAATGAAAGTGTCTTTCGCCAGTCTCTGCTTAGGGCTACTTCAAGAGGAAACAAACAATAGAAAGAGAACTTAGAACTACTTTATTGGGTAAAGTTTCAAGGAGCTAGCACCAACCATGTTTGATTTATATTTCCAAAAACATCTATCTATATAGAAGAAAACAGAGTGAAACCGAAAAATTCAAACTGCTACTGGAAACGAACGCTTCAACCTAGTAGAATAAAAATTGGGTAGCCAAGTGGGCTTATTGAACTGATCATTACCACCAAGTATCATCAATATTGGGTGAAAAAATATCTGCTGAGATTTCATAAATCTAGTAGTTTTTTGGAAGCTTGGCAACCCCTTTCAAATGAAAGTGTCTTTCGCCAGTCTCTGCTTAGGGCTACTTCAAGAGGAAATAAACTATAGAGAGAGAACTTAGAACTACTTTATTGTGTCAAGTTTCAAGGAGCTAGCACCAACCATGCTTGATTTAGAGTTCCAAACACATCGATCTCTATAGGAGAAAAAAGAGTGAAATCCAAAATTTCAAAGTGTTACTGGAAACGAACGCTTCAACCTAGTAGAATGTAAATTGGGTAGCCAAGTGGGCTTATTGAACTCATCATTACTACCAAGCATCATCAAGATTGGGTGAAAGAATATTTGCTGAGATTTCAGAGAACTAGTAGTTTTCTCCAGGCTTGGCAACTTCTTTCAAATAAAAGTGTCTTTCGCCAGTCTCAGCTTAGGGATACTTCAAGAAGAAACAAACCATAGAGATAGAACTTATAACTACTTTATTGTGTCAAGTTTCAAATAGCTAGCACAATCTGTTTGATTTAGAATTCCAAACACATCTATCTATATAGGAGAAAACAGAGTGAAACCGTAAAATTCAAACTGTCATTGGAAACGATCGCTTCAAACTAGGAAAATGAAAATAGGGCAGCCAAGTGGGCTTATTGAACTGATCATTACAACCAAGTATCATCAAGATTGGGTGAAAAAATATTTGCTGAGATTTCAGAAAACTAGTAGTTTTTTGGAAGCTTGGCAACCCATTTCAAATGGAAGTGTCTTTCGCCAGTCTCTGCTTAGAGCTACTTCAAGAAGAAACAAACCATAGACATATAAGTTAGAATTACTTTATTGTGTCAAGTATTAAAGAGCTAGTACAATCCGTCTTAGATTTAGAGTTCGAAATACAATTATTTATATTGTGGAAAACAGAGTTAAACCGAGAAATTCCAACTGTTAATGGAAACGAACGCTTCAACCTGTTAGAATAAAAATTGGGCAACCAAGTGGGCTTAATGAACTGATCATTACCACCAAGTATCATCAACATTGGGTGAAAAAATATTTGCTGAGATTTTAGAAAACTAGTAGTTTTTGGAAGCTTGGCAACCCCTTTCAAATGAAAGTGTCTTTTGCCAGTCTCTGCTTACACCTACTTCAAGAGAAAACAAACCATATAGATAGAACGTAGAACTACTTTATTGTGTCAAGTTTCAAGGAGCTAGCACAAACCATGTTTGATTTTGAGTTCCAAACACATCTATCTATATAGGAGAAAACAGAGTGAAATTGAAAAATTCAGAGTGTTACTGGAAACGAATGCTTCAACTCAGTAGAATGAAAATTGGGCAGACAAGTGGGCTTATTTAACTGATCATTACCACCAAGTATCATCAAGATTGGGTGAAAAAATATTTGCGGAGATTTCAGAAAACTAGTAGTTTTTGGAAGCTGGGCAACCCTTTTCAAATGAAAGTGTCTTTCGCCAGTGTCTGCTTAGGGCTACTTTAAGAGGAAACAAACCATAGAGATAGAAGTTAGAACTACTTTATTGTGTCATGTTTTAAAGAGCTAGCACAAACCGTCTTAGATTTAGAGTTCCAAATACACCTATCTATATTGTGGAAAACAGAGTTAAACCAAAAAATTCAAACTGTTACTGGAAACAAACGCTTCAACCTACTAGACTGAAAATTGGGCAGCCAAGTGGGCTTGTTGAACTGATCATTACCACCAAGTATCATCAAGATTGGGTGAAAAAATATTTGCGTATATTTCAGAAAACTAGTGGTTATTTGGAAGCTTGGCAACCCCTTTCAAATGAAAGTGTCTTTCACCAGTGTCTGCTTAGGGCAACTTCAAGAGTAAATGAAGCATATAGAGAGAACTTAGAACTGCTTTATTCAGTCAAGTTTCAAGGTGCTAGCACAAACCATGTTTGATTTAGAGTTCCAAGCAAATCTATCTATATAGGAGAAAACAGAGTGGAATTGAAAAATTCAAAGTATAACTGTAAAGGAACGCTACAACCTAGTAGAATGAAAATTGGGGAGCAAAGTGGGCTTATTGAACTGATAATTACCACCAAGTATCATCAAGATTGGGTGAAAAAGTATTTGCTGAGATTTCAGAAAACTAGTAGTTTTTTGAAAGCTTGGCAACCCCTTTCAAATGAACCTGTCTTTCGCCAGTGTCTGCTTAGGGCTACTTCAAGAGGAAACAAAGCATAGAGATAGAACTTAGAACTACTTTATTGTGTCAAGTTTTAAAGAGCTAGCACAAACCGTCTTAGATTTAGAGTTCCAAATACACCTATCTATATTGTGGAAAACAGAGTTAAACCGACATATTCAAAGTGTTACTGAAACGAACCCTTCAAACAGGTAGAAAGAAAATACGGCAGCCAAGTGGGCTTATTGAACTGATCATTACCACCAAGTATCATAAAGATTGGGTGAAAAAATATTTGCGTAGATTTCTGAAAACTAGTAGTTATTTGGAAGCTTGGCAACCCCATTCAAATGAAAGTGTCTTTCGCCAGTGTCTACTTAGGGCTACTTCAAGAGGAAACAAACCATAGTGATAGAATTTACAGCTACATTATTGTGTCAAGTTTCAAGGAGCTAGCATAAACCATGTTTGATTTAGAGTTCCAAACACATCTATCTATATAGGAGAAAGTAGAGTGAAACCGAAAAATTCAAACTGTTACTGGAAACGAACACTTCAACCTAGTAAAATGAAAATTGGGCCACCAAGTGGGTTATTGAACTGATCATTACCACCAGGTATCATCAAGATTGGGTGAAAAAATATTTGCTGAGATTTCAGAAAACTAGTAGCTTTTTGGAAGCTTGGCAACCCCTTTCAAATGAAAGTGTCTTTCGCCAGTCTCTGCTTAGAACTACTTCACGAGGAAACAAACCATAGACAGAGAATTTAGAACTACTTTATTTTGTCAAGTTTCAAAAAGCTAGCACCAACCGTGTTTGATTTAGATTTCCAAACACATCAATCTATATAGGAGAAAACAGAGTGAAATTGAAAAATTCAACGAGGTACTGGAAACGAACTGTTCAACCTAGTAGAATGAAAATTGGGCAGCCAAGTGGGCTTATTGAACTGATCATTACCACCAAGTATCATCAAGATTGGGTGAAAAAATTTTTGCTGAGATGTCAAAAAACTATTAGATTTTTGGAAGTTTGGCAACCCCTTTCAAATGAAAGTGTCTTTCAAAAGTGTCTGCTTAGGGCTACTTCAAGAGGAAACAATACATACAGATAAAAGTTAGAACTACTTTATTGTGTCAACTTTTAAAGAGCTACCACAAACCGTCTTAGATTTAGAGTTTCAAATACACCTATCCATATTGTGGAAAACAGAGTTAAACCGAAAAATTCAAACTGTTACTCGAAACGAACTCTTCAACCTAGTTCAATGTAAATTGTGCAGCCAGTGGGCTTATTGAACTGATCATTACCACCAAGTGTCATCAAGATTGGGTGAAAAAATATTGGTGAGATTTCAGAAAACTAGTAGTTTTTTGGAAGCTTGGTAACCCCTTTCAAATCAAGTGTCTTTCGCCAGTCTCTGCTTAAGCCTATTTCAAGAGGAAACAAACCATAGAGATAGAACTTACAACTACTTTATTGCGTCAAGTTTCAAGAAGCCAGCACAAACCGTCTTAGATTTAGAGTTCCAAATACACCTATCTATATTGTAGAAAACAGATTTAAACCAAAAAATTCAAACACTTACTGGAAACGAACGCTTCAACCTAGTAGAATAAAAATTGGGCAGCGAAGTCAGATTATTGAACTGATCATTACCACCAAGTATCATCAAGATTGGGTGAAATAATATTTGCGAAGATTTCAGAAAAATAGTAGTTTTTTGGAAGCTTGGCAACCCCTTTTAAATGAAAGTGTCTTACGCCAGTCACTGCTTAAGCCTACTTCAAGAAGAAGCAAACCATAGAGATAGAACTTAGAACTACTTAATGGTTTCAAGTTTCAAGGAGCTAGCATAAACCATGTTTGATTTAGAGTTCTAAACACATCAATCTATATAGGAGAAAACAGAGTGAAAACGAAAAATTTAAACTGTTACTGGAAACGAATGCTTCAACCTAGTAGAATGAAAATTGGGCAGCAAAGTTGGCTTATTGAACTGATCATTACCTCCAAGTATCATCAAGATTGGGTGAAAAAATATTTGCTGAGATTTCAGAAAACTATTAGTTTTTTGGATACTTGGCAACCCCTTTCAAATGAAAGTGTCTTTCACCAGTATCTGCTTAGGGCTACTTCAAGATGAAACAAACCATAGAGATAGAACTTAGAACTACTTTATTGTGTCTAGTTTTGAATAGCTAGCACAATCCGTTTGATTTAGAATTCCAAACATATCTATTTATATAGGAGGAAACAGAGTGAAACCGAAAAATTCAAACTGTCATTGGAAACGAAAGCGTCAAACAGGTAGAATGAAAATAGGGCAGCCAAGTGGGCTTATTGAACTGATCATTACCACAAGTATCATCAAGATTGGGTGAAAAAATATTTGCTGAGATTTCAGAAAACTAGTCGTTTTTTGGAACCTTGGTAACCCCTTTCAAATGAAAGTGTCTTTCACGAGTCTCTGCTTAGGGCTACATCAAGAGGAAACAATCCATAGACACAGAACTTAGAACTACTTTATTGGGTCAAGTTTCAAAGAGCTAGAACAAACCGTGTGATTTAGAATTCCAAGCACATCTATCTATATAGGAGAAAACAGAGTGAAACCGAAAAATTCAAACTGTTACTGGAAACGAACGCTTCAAACTAGTACAATGAAAAGAGGGCAGCCAAGTGGGATTATTCAATTGATCACTACCACCAAGTATCATCAAGATTGGGTGAAAAAATATTTGCGTAGATTTCAGAAAACTAGTAGTTTTTAAGAAGCTTGGCAACCGCTTTCAAATGAATGTGTCATTCGCCAGTGTCTCCTTAGGGCTACTTCAAGAGGAAACAAACCATAGAGATAGAAGTTACAACTACTTTATTGTGTCAAGTTTCAAAGAGCTAGCACAAACCGTGTTAGATTTAGAGTTCCAAATACACCTATCGATATTGTGGAAAACAGAGTTAAACCGAAAAATTCAAACTGTTACTGGAAACGAATGCTTCAACCTAGTTGAATGAAAATTGGGCAGTCAAGTGGGCTTATTGAACTGATCATTACCACCAAGTATCATCAAGATTGGGTGAAAAAATATTTGCTGAGATTTCAGAAAACTAGTAGTTTTTTGGATGCTTGGCAACCCCTTTCAAATGAAAGTGTCTTTCGCCAGTCTCTGCTTAAGCCTACTTCAACAGGAGACAAACCATAGAGATAGAACTTAGAACTACTTTATTGTGTCAAGTTTCAAGGAGCTAGCAGAAACCATGTTTGATTTAGAGTTCCAAACACATATATCTATATAGGAGAAAAGAGAGTGAAACCGAAAAATTCAAACTGTTACTGGAAACAAACGCTTAAACCAAGTAGAATGAAAATTGGGCAGCCAAGTGGGCTTATTGCACTAATCATTACCACCAAGTATCATCAAGTTTGGGTCAAAAAATGTTTGCTGAGATTTCAGAAAACTAGTAGTTTTTTAGAAGCTTGGCAACCCCTTTCAAATGAAAGTGTCTTTCGCCACTGCCTGCTTAGGGCTACTTCAACAGTAAACCACCCATAGAGAGAACTTAGAACTACTTCATTGTGTCAAGTTTCAAGGTGCTAGCACAAACCGTGTTTGATTTAGAGTTCCAAACACATCTATCTATGTAGGAGAAAACAGAGTGAAACTGAAAAATTCAAAGTGTTCCTGGAATCGAACGCTTCAACCTAGTAGAATAAAAATAGGCAGCCAAGTGGGCTTATTGAACTGATCATTACCACCAAGTATCGTCAAGATTGAGTAAAAAAATATTGACTGAGATTGATGAGAACTATTAGTTTTTTGGAAGCTTGGCAACCCCTTTCAAATGAAAGTGTCTTTCACCAGCGTCTTCTTATGGCTACTTCAAGAGGAAACAAACCATAGAGATAGAAGTTAGAACTACTTCATTGTGTCAAGTTTCAAAGAGCTAGCATAAACCGTCTTAGATTTAGAGTTCCAAATACACCTGTCTATATTGTGGAAAACAGAGTTAAACTGAAAAATTCAAACTGTTACCGGAAACGAACGCTTCAACCTAGTAGAAAGAAAATTGGGCGGCCAAGTTTGCTTATTGAACTGATCATTAACACCAAGTATCATCAAGATTGGGTGAAAAAATATTTGCTGTGATTTCAGAAAACTAGTAGTTTTTTGGAAGCTTGGCAACCTCTTTCAAATGAAAGTGTCTTTGGCCAGTCTCTGCTTAAGCCTACTTCAAAGGAAACAAACCATAATGATAGAACTTAGAACTACTTTATTGTGTCAAGTTTCAAGGACATTGCAAAAACCGTGTTTGATTTAGAGTTCCAAACACATGTATCTATGGAGGAGAAAACAGAGTGAAACTGAAAAATTTAAACTGTTCCTGGAAACGAACGCTTCAACCTAGTAGAATGAAAATTGGGCAGCCAAAGGGACTTATTGAACTGATCATTACCACCAAGTATCATCAAGATTCTGTGAACAATATTTACTGAGATTTCAGAGAACTATTAGTTTTTTGGAAGCTTGGCAACCCCTTTCAAATTAAAGTGTCTATCGCCAGTTTCTGCTTAGGGCTACTTCAAGAGGATAGAAACCATAGAGATAGAAGTTAGAACTACTTCATTGTGTCAATTTCAAAGAGCTAGCACAAACAGTCTTAGATTTAGACTTCCAAATACACCTGTCTATATTGTGGAAAACAGAGTTAAACCGAAAAATTCAAACTGTTACTGGAAATGAACGCTTCAACCTAGTAGAATGAAAATTGGGCAGCCAATTGGGCTTATTGAACTAATCATTATCACCAAGTATCATCAAGATTGGGTGAAAAAATATTTGCTGAGATTTCAGAAAATTAGTAGTTTTTTAGAAGCTTGGCAACCCCTTTCAAATGAAAGTGTCTTTCGCCAGTTTCTGCTTAAGGCTATTTCAACAGGAAACAAAGCATAGAGATAGAAGTTAGAACTGCTTTACTGTGTCAAGTTCAAAGAGCTAGCCCAAACCGTCTTAGATTTAGTGTTCCAAATACACCTATCGATATTGTGGAAAACAGTGTTAAACCGAAAAATTGAAACTGTTACTGGAAAGGAACGCTTCAAACTAGTAGAATAAAATTGGGCAGCCAAGTGGGCTTATTGAACTGATTATAACCACCAAGTATTCTCAAGATTGGGTGAACAATATTTACTGAGATCTCAGAGAACTATTAGTTTTTTGGTAGCTTGGCAACCCCTTTCAAATGAAAGTGTCTTTCGCCAGTGTCTGCTTAGGGCTACTTCAAGTGGAAACAAACCATAGATATAGAAGTTAGAACTACTTTATTTTATCAAGTTTTAAAGAGCTAGCACAAACCATCTTAGATTTAGAGTTCCAAATGCACCTATCAAAATTGTGGAAAACAGAGTTAAACCGAAAAACTCAAACTGTTACTGGAAACGAACGCTTCAACCTAGTAGAATGAAAATTGGGCAGCCAAGTGGGCTTATTGAACTGATGATTACCACCAAGTATCATCAGATTGGGTGAAAAATTATTTGCCGAGATTTCAGAAAACTTGTAGTTATTTGTAAGCTTGGCAACCCCTTTCAAATGAAAGTGTCTTTCGCCAGTGTCTGCTTAGGTCTACTTAAAGAGGAAACAAACCATGGAGAGAGTACTTAGAACTGCTTAATTGTCTTAAGTTTCAAGGAGCTAGCACAAACCGTGTTTTATTTAGAGTTCCAACCTCATCTATCTATATAGGAGAAAACAGAGTGAACTTGAAAAATTCATAGTGTTACTGGAAACGAACACTTCAACCTAGTAGAATGAAAATTGGGCATCAAAGTGGGCTTATTGAGCTGATCATTACCACCAAGTATCATCAAGATTGGGTGAAAAAATATTTGCTGAGATTTCAGAAAACTAGTAGTTTTTTGGAAGCTTGGCAACCCCTTTCAAATTGAACTCTCTTTTGCCCGTCTCAGCTTAGGGCTACTTCAAGAGGAAACAAACCATAGAGATAAAACTTAGAACTACTTTATTGTGTCAAGTTTCAAAGAGCTACCACAAACCGTCATAGATATAGAGTTCCAAATACACCAAACTATAATGTTGAAATCAGTTAAACCCAAAAATTCAAACTGTTACTGGAAACGAACGCTTCAACCTAGTAGAATGAAAATTGGGCAACCAAGTGGGCTTATTGAACTGATCATTACCACCAAGTATCATAAAGATTGGGTGAAAAAATATTGCCTGAGATTTCAGAATACTAGTAGTTTTTTGGAAGCTTTCCAACCCATTTCAAATGAAAGTGTCTTTCGCCAGTGTCTGCTTATGGCTACTTCAATATGAAACAAACCATAGAGATAGAAGTTAGAACTACTTCATTGTGTCAAGTTTCAAACACCTAGCACAAACCGTGTTAGATTTAGAGTTCCAAACACACCTATCGATATTGTGGAAAACAGAGTTAAACTGAAAATTCAAACTGTTACTGGAAACGAACGCTTCAACCTAGTTGAATGAAAATTGGGCAGCCAAGTGGGCTTATTGATCTGATCATTGCCACCAAGTATCATCAAGATTGGGTGAAAAAATATTTGCTGAGATTTCAGAAAACTAGTAGTTTTTTGGATGCTTGGCAACCCCTTTCAAATGAAAGTGTCTTTCGCCAGTCTCTACTTAAGCCTACTTCAACAGGAAACAAACCATAGAGATAGAACTTAGAACTACTTTATTGTGTCAAGTTTCAAGGAGCTAGCAGAAACCATGTTTGATTTAGAGTTCCAAACACATCTATCTATATAGGAGAAAACAGAGTGAAACCGAAAAATTCAAACTGTTACTGGAAACAAACGCTTAAACCTAGTAGAATGAAAATTGGGAAGGCAAGTGGGCTTATTGAACTAATCATTACCACCAAGTATCATCAAGATTTGGTGAAAAAGTTTTTGCAGATATTTCAGAAAACGAGTAGTTTTTTGTAAGCTTGGCAACCCCTTTTAAATGAAAGTGTCTTTCGACAGTCTCTAATTAAGCCTACTTCAAGAGGAAACAAACCATAGAGCTAGAACTTAGAACTACTTTATTGTGTATAGTTTCAAGGAGTTAGCACAAACCGTGTTTGATTTAGAGTTCCAAAAACATCCATCTATATAGGAGAAAACAGAGTGAAATTGTAAAAAAATCAAAGTGTTACTGCAAACGAACGCTTCAACCTAGTAGAATGAAAATTGGGGAGCCAAGTGGGCTTATTGAACTGATCATTACCACCAAGTATCATCAAGATTTGGTGAAAAAATATTTTCTGAGATTTCAGGAAACTAGTAGTTTTTTGGAAACCTGGCAAAACCTTTCAAATGAAAGTGTCTTTCGCCAGTCTCTGCTTAAGCCTACTTCATGAGGAAACAAACCATAATGATAATACTTAGAACTACTTTGTTGTGTCAAGTTTCAAGGAGCTAGCACAAACCGTGTTTGATTTAGAGTTTCAAAAACATCATTCTATATAGGAGAAAACAGAGTGAAACTGAAAAATTCAAACTGTTACTGTAAACGAACGCTTCAACCTAGTAAATAAAAAATTCTGCAGCCAAGTGGGCTTATGGAACTGATCATTACCACCAAGTATCGTCAAGATTCTGTGAAAAATATTTGCTGAGATTTCAGAGAACTAGTAGTTTTTTGAAAGCTTGGCAACCCCTTTCAAATGAAAGTTTCCTTCACCAGTCTCCGCTTAAGCCTACTTCAAGAGGAAACAAACCATAGAGAGAGAACTTAGATCTACTTTATTGTGTCAAGTTTCAAAGAGCTAGCACAAACCATGTTTGATTTAGAGTTTCAAACACATCTATCTATGTAGAAGAAAATAGAGTGAAACCGAAAAATACAAACTGTTTCTGGAAAGGAACGCTTCAACCTAGTAGAGGAAAAATTGGGCAGCCAAGTGTGCTTATTGAACTGATCATTACCACCAAGTATCATCAAGATTGGGTGAAAAAATATTTGCTGAGATTTCAGAAAATTATTAGTTTTTTGGAACCTTGGCAACCCGTTTCAAATTAAAGTTTCTTTCGCTAGTGTCTGCTTAGGGCTACATCAAGAGGAAACAAACCAAAGAGATAGAAGTTAGAACTACTTTATTGTGTCAAGTTTTAGAAAGCTAGCACAAACCGTCTTCGATTTAGAGTTCCACATACACCTATCTATATTGTGGAAAACAGAGTAAACCGAAAAATTCAAACTGTTACTGAAAACGAATGTTTCAACCTAGTAGAATGAAAATTGGGCAGCCAAGAGGGCTTACTGAACAGATCATTACCACCAAGTATCATCAAGATTGTGTGAAAAAATATTTGCTGAGATTTCAGAAAAAAATTAGTTTTTTGGAAGCTTGGCAACCCCTTTCAAATGAAAGTGTCTTTCGTTCGTGTCTGCTTAGGGCTACTTCAAGAGGAAACAAACCATAGTGGTAGAAGTTAGAACTACTTTATTGGGTCAATTTTTAAAGAGCTAGCACAAACAGTCTTAGATTTAGAGTTCCAAATACACCTGTCTATATTGTGGAAAACAGAGTTAAACCGAAAAATTCAAACTGTACTGGAAACGAACGATTCAACCTAGTAGAATGAAAATTGATCAGCCAAGTGGGCTTATTGACCTGATCAATACCACCATGTATCATCAAGATTGGGTGAAAAAATAATTGCTGAGATTTCATAAAACTAGTAGTTTTTTTAAACTTGGCAACCCCTTTTAAATGAAAGTGTCTTTCGCCAGTCTCTGCTTAGGGCTACATCAAGAGGAAACAATCCATAGAGATAGAAGATAGAACTACTTTATTGGGTCAATTTTCAAAGAGCTAGGACAAACCGTGTTTGATTTAAAATTCCAAACACATCTATCTATATAGGAAAAAACAGAGTGAAACCGAAAAGTTCAAACTGTTACTGGAAACGAATGCTTCAAACAGTAGAATAAAAATTGGGCAGCCAAGTGGGATTATTCAATTGATCTTTACCACCAAGTATCATCAAGATTGGGTGAAAAATTATATGCTGAGATTTCAGAAAACTAGTAGTTTTTTGGAAGCTTGGCAACCCCTTTCAAATGAAAGAGTCTTTCGCCAGTCTCTGCTTAGGCCTACTTCAAGAAAAAAAAACATAGAGATAGAACTTAGAACTACTTTATTGTGTCAAGTTTCAAGGAGCTAGCACAAACCATGTTTGATTTAGAGTTCCAAACACATCTATCTGTATAGGAGAAAACAGAGTGTAACCGAAAAATTCAAACTGTTCCTGGAACCTTACACTTCAACCTAGTAGAATAAAAATTCGGCAGCCAAGTGGACTTATTGAACTGATCATTACAACCAAGTATCATCAAGATTGGGTGAAAAAATATTTGCTGAGATTTCAGAAAACTAGTAGTTTTTTGGAAGCTTGGCAACCCCTTTCAAATGAAAGTGTCTTTCGCCAGTCTCTGCATAGAGCTACTTCAAGAGGAAACAAACCATAGAGATAGAAGTTAGAACTACTTTATTGTGTCAAGTTTCAAAGAGTTAGCACAAGACGTCTTAGATTTAGAGTTCCAAATACACCTATCGATGTTATGGAAAACAAAGTTTAACCGAAAAATTCAAACAGTTACTGGAAACGAACGCTTCAACCTAGTAGAATGAAAATTGGGCAGCCAAGTGGGATTATTGAACTGATCATTACCACCAAGTATCATCAAGATTGGGTGAAAAAATAATTGCTGAGAATTCAGAAATCTAGTAGTTTTTTGGAAACTTGGCAACCCCTTTCAAATGAAAGTGTCTTTCGCCAGTGTCTGCTTAGGGCAACTTCAAGAGGAAACAAACCATAGAGATAGAAGTTCGAACTACTTTATTGTGTCAAGTTTTAAAGAGCTAGCACCAACAGTCTTAGATTTAGAGTTCCAAATACACCTATCGATATTGTGGAAAACAGAGTTAAATCGAAAAATTCAAACTGTACTGGAAAGAAACGCTTCAACCTAGTAGAATGAAAATTGGGCAGCCAAGTTGGCTTATTGAACTGATCATTACCACCAAGTATCTTCATGATTGGGTGAAAAAATATTTGCTGAGATTTCAGAATACTAGTAGTTTTTTGGAAGCTTGGAAACCCCTTTCAAATGAAAGTGTCTTTCACCAGTCTGTGCTTAGGGCTACTTCAAGGAGAAACCACCCATAGAGAGAGAACTTCGAAGTACGTAATTGGGTCAATTTTCAAGCAGCTAGCACAATCCGTGTTTGATTTAGAGTTAAAAACACATCTATCAATATTGGAGAAAAGAGAGTGAAATTGAAAAATTCAAAGTGTTACTGGACACGAACGCTTCAACCTAGTAGAATGAAAATTGGGCAGCCAAGTGTGCTTATTGAACTGATCATTATCACGAAATATCATCAAGATTGGGTGAAAAAATATTTGCTGAGATTTTAGAAAACTAGTAGTTTTTTGGAAGCTTGGCAACCCCTTTCAGATGAAAGTGTCTTTCGCCATTCTCTGCTAAGGGCTACTTCAAGAGGAAACCACCCGTAGCGAGTGAACTTAGAACTACTTTATTGTGTCAAGTTTCAAAGAGCTAGGACAAACCGTCTTAGATTTAGAGTTCCAAATACACCTATCTATATTGTGGACAACAGAGTTAAACCGAAAAATTCAAACTGTTACTGGAAACGAACGCTTCAACCTAGTAGAATGAAAATTGGGCAGCCAAGTGGGTTTATTGAACTGATCATTACCACCAAGTATCATCCAAGATTGGGTGAAAAATATTTGCGTAGATTTCAGAAAACTAGTCGATTCTTGGAAGATTTGCAACCCCGTTCAAAGGAAATTGTCTTTCACCAGTGTCTGCTTAGGGCTACTTCAAGAGTAAACAAAGCATAGAGAGAGAACCTAGAACTACTTTATTGTTTCAAGTTTCAAGGAGGTAGCAGAAACCGTGTTTGATTTAGAGTTCCAAACACATCTATCTATATAGGAGAAAACAGAGTGAAATTGAAAAATTCAAAGTGGTACTTAAAAGAACGCTTCAACCTAGTAGAATTAAAATTGGGCAGGCAAGTTGGGTTACTGAACTGATAATTACCACCAAGTATCATCAAGATTGGGTGAAAAAAATTTGCTGAGGTTTCAGATAACTAGTAGATTTTTGGAAGCTTGGCAACCCCTTTCAAATGAAAGTGTCTTTCGCCAGTCATTGCTTAGGGGTACTTCAGGAGGAAACAAATAATAGAGATAGAACTTAGAACTACTTTGTTGTGTCAAGTTTCAAAGAGCTAGCACAAACGGTTTTTGATTTAGAATTCCAAACACATCTATCTATATAGGAGAAAACAAAGTGAAACCAACCGAAAAATTCAAACTGTTACTGGAAACAAACGCTTCAACCTAGTAGAATAAAAATAGGGCAGCCAAGTGGGCTTATTGAACTGATAATAATCACCAAGTATCATCAAGATTGGGTGAAAAAATATTTGCTGAGGTTTCAGAAAACTAGTAGTTTTTGGAAGCTTGGCAACCCCTTTCAAACTGAAAGTGTCTTTCGCCAGTCTCTTCTTAAACCTACTTCATGAGGAAACAAACCATAGAGAGAGAACCTATTTTTTTATTAAAATTAATTTTTATTATAGGTTGTTCAAAACATTACAAAGTTCTTGAGAGAACTTAGAACTACTTTATTGTGTCAAGTTTCAAGGAGCGAGCTCAAACCGTGTTTGATTTAGAGTTCCAAACACATCTATCTATATAGGAGAAAACAGAGTGAAACAGAAAAATTCAAACTGTTACTGGAAACGAACGCTTCAACGTAGTCGAATGAAAATTGGGCAGCCAAGTGGGCTTATTGAACTGATAATTAACACGAAGTATCATCGAGATTGGGTGAAAAAATATTTGCTGAGATTTCAGAAAACTAGTAGTTTTTTGGAAGCTTGGCAACCCCTTTCAAATGAAAGCGTCTTTAACCAGACTCTGTCTAGGGGTACTTCAAGAGGAAAAAAACCATAGAGAGAGAACTTGGAACTACTTTAGGGTCTCAAGTTTCAAGGTGCTAGCACAAACCATGTTTGATTTAGAGTTCCAAACACATCTACCTATATAGGATAAAACAGAGTGAAACCGAAAAATTAAAGTGTTACTGGAAACGAATGCTTTAAAATAGTAGAATGAGAATTGGGCAGCCACGTGCCCTTATTGAACTGATCATTACCACCAATTATCTTCAAGATTGTGTGAAAAAATATGTACTAAGATTTTAGAGAACTATTAGTTTTTTGGAAGCTTGGCAACCCCTTTCAAATGAACGTGTCTTTCGCCAGTGTCTGCTTAGGGCTACTTCAAGAGGAAAAAAAAAATAGAGGTAGAAGTTAGAACTACTTCATTGTGTCAAGTTTCAAAGAGCTAGCACCAACCGTGTTTGATTTACAGTTCCAAACACATCTATCAATATAGGAGAAAACAGAGTGAAATTGAAAAATTCAAAGTGTTACTGGAAATGAACGCTTCAACCTACTAGATTGAAAATTGAGCAGCCAAGTGAGCTTATTGAACTGATCATTACCACCAAGTATCATCAAGATTGGGTGAAAAAATATTTGCTGAGATTTCAGAAAATATTAGTTTTTTGGAAGCTTGGCAACCCCTTTCAAATGAAAGTGTCTGTTGCCAGTCTCTGCTTAAGCCTATGTCAAGAGGAAACAAATTATAATGATAGAACTTAGAACTACTTTATTGTGTGAAGTTTCAAGGAGCTAGCACAAACCGTGTTTGATTTACAGTTCCAAACACATCTGTCTATATAGGAGAAATCAGAGTGAAACTGAAAAATTCAAATTGTTCCTGGAAACGAATGCTTCAACCTAGTAGAATGAAAATTGGTCAGCCAAGTGGGTTTATTGAACTGATCATTACCACAAAGTATCGTCAATATTGGGTGAACAATATTTACTGAGATTTCAGAGAACTATTAGTTTTTTTGCAAGCTTGGCAACCCCTTTCAAATAAAAGTGTCTTTCGCCAGTGTCTGCTTAGGGCTACTTCAATAGGAAACAAACCATAGAGATAAAAGTTAGAACTAATTCATTGTGTCAAGTTTCAAAGAGCTAGCAGAAACCGTCTTAGATTTAGAGTTCCAAATACATATATCGATATTGTGGAAAACAGAGTTAAACTGAAAAATTCAAACTGTTACTGGAAACGAACACTTCAACCGAGTAGAATGAAAATTGGGCAGCCAAGTGGGCTTATAGAACTGATCATTACCACCAAGTATCATCACGATTTGGTGTTAAAATATTTGTTGAGATTTCAGAAAACTAGTAGTTTTTTGGAAGCTTGGCAACCCCTTTTAAATGAAAGTGTCTTTTGCCAGTCTCTGCTTAAGCCTACTTCAAGAGGAAACAAACCATAGAGTTAGATCTTAGAACTACTTTATTGTGTCAAGTTTCAAGGAGCTAGCAGAAACCATGTTTGATTTAGAGTTCCAAAAACATCTATCTATATAGGAGAAAACAGAGTGAAACCGAAAAATTCAAACTGTTACTGGAAACGAACGTTTCAACCTAGTAGAATAAAAATTGGGCAGCCAAGTGGGCTTACTGAACTGACCATTACCACCAATAATCATCAAGATTGGGTGAAAAAATATTTACTGAGATTTCAGGAAACTGTTAGTTTTTTTGGAAGCTTGGCAACCCCTTTCAAATGAAAATGTCTTTCGCCAGTCTGTGCTTAAGCCTACTTCAAGAGGAAACAAACCATACAGATAGAACTTAGAACTACTTTATTGTGTCAAGTTTCAAGGAGCTAGCACAAACCGTCTGAGAATTTGAGTTCCAAATACACCTATCAATATTGTGGAAAACAGAGTTAAACCGAAAAATTCAACCTGTTACTGGAAACGAACGCTTCAACCTAGTAGAATGAATATTGGGCAGCCAAGTGGGCTTATTGAACAGATCATTACCACCAAGTATCATCAAGATTGGGTGAAAAATAATTGCTGAGATTTCAGAAAACTAGTAGTTTTTTGGAAGCTTGGCATCCCTTTCAAATGAAAGTGTCTTTCGCCAGTCTCTGCTTAGGGCTACTTTAAGAGGAAACAAACCATAGAGAGAGAACGTAGAACTACTTTATTGTGTGAAGTTTCAAGGAGCTAGCACCAACCGTGTTTGATTTAGAGTTCCGAACACATCTATTTATATAGGAGAAAACAGAGTTAAACCTAAAAATTCAAACTGTTCCTGGAAACTAACGCTTCAACCAGGTAGAATGAAAATTGGGCAGCAAAGTGGGCTTATTGATCTGATAATTACCACCAAGTATTGTCAAGATTGGGTGAAAAAATATTTGCTGAGATTTCAGAAAACTAGTAGTTTTTTGGAAGCTTGGCAACCCCTTTCAAATGAAAGTGTCTTCCCCCAGTCTCTACTTAAGGCTACTCATGGAGGAAACAAAATAGAGATAGAACTTAGAACTACTTTATTGTGTCAAGTTTCAAAGAGCTAGCACAAACCGTCTTAGATTTAGAGTTCCAAATAAACCTATCTATATTGTGGAAAACAGAGTTAAACCGAAAAATTCAAACCGTTCCTGGAAACGAAGGCTTCAACTTAGTAGAATGAAAATTGGGCAGCCAAGTGGGCTTATTGAACTGATCATTGCAACCAAGTATCATCAAGATCGGGTGAAAAAATATTTGCTGAGATTTCAGAAAACTAGTAGTTTTTTGGAAGCTTGGCAACCCATTTCAAATGGAAGTGTCTTTCGCCAGTCTCTGCTTAGAGCTACTTCAAGAAGAAACAAACCATAGACATATAAGTTAGAATTACTTTATTGTGTCAAGTATTAAAGAGCTAGTACAATCCGTCTTAGATTTAGAGTTCGAAATACAATTATTTATATTGTGGAAAACAGAGTTAAACCGAGAAATTCCAACTGTTAATGGAAACGAACGCTTCAACCTGGTAGAATAAAAATTGGGCAACCAAGTGGGCTTAATGAACTGATCATTACCACCAAGTATCATCAACATTGGGTGAAAAAATATTTGCTGAGATTTTAGAAAACTAGTATTTTTGGGAAGCTTGGCAACCCCTTTCAAATGAAAGTGTCTTTTGCCAGTCTCGGCTTACACCTACTTCAAGAGAAAACAAACCATATAGATAGAACGTAAAACTACTTTATTGTGTCAAGTTTCAAGGAGCTAGCACAAATCATGTTTGATTTTGAGTTCCAAACACATCTATCTATATAGGAGAAAACAGAGTGAAATTGAAAAATTCAGAGTGTTACTGGAAACGAACGCTTCAACTCAGTAGAATGAAAATTGGGCAGACAAGTGGGCTTATTTAACTGATCATTACCACCAAGTATCATCAAGATTGGGTGAAAAAATATTTGCGGAGATTTCAGAAAACTAGTAGTTTTTGGAAGCTGGGCAACCCTTTTCAAATGAAAGTGTCTTTCGCCAGTGTCTGCTTAGGGCTACTTTAAGAGGAAACAAACCATAGAGATAGAAGTTAGAACTACTTTATTGTGTCATGTTTTAAAGAGCTAGCACAAACCGTCTTAGATTTAGAGTTCCAAATACACCTATCTATATTGTGGAAAACAGAGTTAAACCAAAAAATTCAAACTGTTACTGGAAACGAACGCTTCAACCTAGTAGACTGAAAATTGGGCAGCCAAGTGGGCTTGTTGAACTGATCATTACCACCAAGTATCATCAAGATTCGGTGAAAAAATATTTGCGTATATTTCAGAAAACTAGTGGTTATTTGGAAGCTTGGCAACCCCTTTCAAATGAAAGTGTCTTTCACCAGTGTCTGCTTAGGGCAACTTCAAGAGTAAATGAAGCATATAGGGAGAACTTAGAACTGCTTTATTTAGTCAAGTTTCAAGGAGCTAGCACAAACCATGTTTGATTTAGAGTTCCAAGCAAATCTATCTATATAGGAGAAAACAGAGTGGAATTGAAAAATTCAAAGTATTACTGTAAACGAACGCTACAACCTAGTAGAATGAAAATTGGGAAGCAAAGTGGGCTTATTGAACTGATAATTACCACCAAGTATCATCAAGATTGGGTGAAAAAATATTTGCTGAGATTTCAGAAAACTAGTAGTTTTTTGAAAGCTTGGCAACCCCTTTCAAATGAACCTGTCTTTCGCCAGTGTCTGCTTAGGGCTACTTCAAGAGGAAACAAAGCATAGAGATAGAACATAGAACTACTTTATTGTGTCAAGTTTTAAAGAGCTAGCACAAACCGTCTTAGATTTAGAGTTCCAAATACACCTATCTATATTGTGGAAAACAGAGTTAAACCGACATATTCAAAGTGTTACTGGAAACGAACCCTTCAAACAGGTAGAATGAAAATACGGCAGCCAAGTGGGCTTATTGAACTGATCATTACCACCAAGTATCATAAAGATTGGGTGAAAAAATATTTGCGTAGATTTCTGAAAACTAGTAGTTATTTGGAAGCTTGGCAACCCCATTCAAATGAAAGTGTCTTTCGCCAGTGTCTACTTAGGGCTACTTCAAGAGGAAACAAACCATAGTGATAGAATTTACAGCTACATTATTGTGTCAAGTTTCAAGGAGCTAGCATAAACCATGTTTGATTTAGAGTTCCAAACACATCTATCTATATAGGAGAAAGTAGAGTGAAACCGAAAAATTCAAACTGTTACTGGAAACGAACACTTCAACCTAGTAAAATGAAAATTGGGCCGCCAAGTGGGTTATTGAACTGATCATTACCACCAGGTATCATCAAGATTGGGTGAAAAAATATTTGCTGAGATTTCAGAAAACTAGTAGCTTTTTGGAAGCTTGGCAACCCCTTTCAAATGAAAGTGTCTTTCGCCAGTCTCTGCTTAGAACTACTTCACGAGGAAACAAACCATAGACAGAGAATTTAGAACTACTTTATTTTGTCAAGTTTCAAAAAGCTAGCACCAACCGTGTTTGATTTAGATTTCCGAACACATCAATCTATATAGGAGAAAACAGAGTGAAATTGAAAAATTCAACGAGGTACTGGAAACGAACTGTTCAACCTAGTAGAATGAAAATTGGGCAGCCAAGTGGGCTTATTGAACTGATCATTACCACCAAGTATCATCAAGATTGGGTGAAAAAATTTTTGCTGAGATGTCAAAAAACTATTAGATTTTTGGAAGTTTGGCAACCCCTTTCAAATGAAAGTGTCTTTCAAAAGTGTCTGCTTAGGGCTACTTCAAGAGGAAACAATACATACAGATAAAAGTTAGAACTACTTTATTGTGTCAACTTTTAAAGAGCTACCACAAACCGTCTTAGATTTAGAGTTTCAAATACACCTATCCATATTGTGGAAAACAGAGTTAAACCGAAAAATTCAAACTGTTACTCGAAACGAACTCTTCAACCTAGTTCAATGTAAATTGTGCAGCCAGTGGGCTTATTGAACTGATCATTACCACCAAGTGTCATCAAGATTGGGTGAAAAAATATTGGTGAGATTTCAGAAAACTAGTAGTTTTTTGGAAGCTTGGTAACCCCTTTCAAATCAAGTGTCTTTCGCCAGTCTCTGCTTAAGCCTATTTCAAGAGGAAACAAACCATAGAGATAAAACTTACAACTACTTTATTGCATCAAGTTTCAAGAAGCCAGCACAAACCGTCTTAGAATTAGAGTTCCAAATACACCTATCTATATTGTAGAAAACAGATTTAAACCAAAAAATTCAAACACTTACTGGAAACGAACGCTTCAACCTAGTAGAATAAAAATTGGGCAGCGAAGTCAGATTATTGAACTGATCATTACCACCAAGAATCATCAAGATTGGGTGAAATAATATTTGCGAAGATTTCAGAAAAATAGTAGTTTTTTGGAAGCTTGGCAACCCCTTTTAAATGAAAGTGTCTTATGCCAGTCTCTTCTTAAGCCTACTTCAAGAAGAAGCAAACCATAGAGATAGAACTTAGAACTACTTAATGGTTTCAAGTTTCAAGGAGCTAGCATAAACCATGTTTGATTTAGAGTTCTAAACACATCAATCTATATAGGAGAAAACAGAGTGAAAACGAAAAATTTAAACTGTTACTGGAAAAGAATGCTTCAACCTAGTAGAATGAAAATTGGGCAGCAAAGTTGGCTTACTGAACTGACCATTACCTCCAAGTATCATCAAGATTGGGTGAAAAAATATTTGCTGAGATTTCAGAAAACTATTAGTTTTTTGGATACTTGGCAACCCCTTTCAAATGAAAGTGTCTTTCACCAGTCTCTACTTAGGGCTACTTCAAGATGAAACAAACCATAGAGATAGAACTTAGAACTACTTTATTGTGTCTAGTTTTCAATAGCTAGCACAATACGTTTGATTTAGAATTTCAAACATATCTTTTTATATAGGAGAAAACAGAGTGAAACCAAAAAATTCAAACTGTCATTGGAAACGAAAGCTTCAAACAGGTAGAATGAAAATAGGGCAGCCAAAGGGCTTATTGAACTGATCATTACCACAAGTATCATCAAGATTGGGTGAAAAAATATTTGCTGAGATTTCAGAAAACTAGTCGTTTTTTGGAACCTTGGTAACCCCTTTCAAATGAAAGTGTCTTTCGCGAGTCTCTGCTTAGGGCTACGTCAAGAGGAAACAATCCATAGACACAGAACTTAGAACTACTTTATTGGGTCAAGTTTCAAAGAGCTAGAACAAACCGTGTGTGATTTAGAATTCCAAGCACATCTATCTATATAGGAGAAAACAGAGTGAAACCGAAAAATTCAAACTGTTACTGGAAACGAACGCTTCAAACTAGTACAATGAAAAGAGGGCAGCCAAGTGGGATTATTCAATTGATCACTACCACCAAGTATTATCAAGATTGGGTGAAAAATATTTGCGTAGATTTCAGAAAACTAGTAGTTTTTAAGAAGCTTGGCAACCGCTTTCAAATGAATGTGTCATTCGCCAGTGTCTCCTTAGGGCTACTTCAAGAGGAAACAAACCATAGAGATAGAAGTTACAACTACTTTATTGTGTCAAGTTTCAAAGAGCTAGCACAAACCGTGTTAGATTTAGAGTTCCAAATACACCTATCGATATTGTGGAAAACAGAGTTAAACTGAAAAATTCAAACTGTTACTGGAAACGAAAGCTTCAACCTAGTTGACTGAAAATTGGGCAGTCAAGTGGGCTTATTGAACTGATCATTACCACCAAGTATCATCAAGATTGGGTGAAAAAATATTTGCTGAGATTTCAGAAAACTAGTAGTTTTTTGGATGCTTGGCAACCCCTTTCAAATGAAAGTGTCTTTCGCCAGTCTCTGCTTAAGCCTACTTCAACAGGAGACAAACCATAGAGATAGAACTTAGAACAACTTTATTGTGTCAAGTTTCAAGGAGCTAGCACCAACCGTGTTTGATTTAGAGTTCCAAACACATATATCTATATAGGAGAAAAGAGAGTGAAACCGAAAAATTCAAACTGTTACTGGAAACAAACGCTTAAACCAAGTAGAATGAAAATTGGGCAGCCAAGTGGGCTTATTGAACTAATCATTACCACCAAGTATCATCAAGATTGGGTGAAAAAATATTTGCTGAGATTTCAGAAAACTAGTAGTTTTTTAGAAGGTTGGCAACCCCTTTCAAATGAAAGTGTCTTTCGCCACTGCCTGCTTAGGGCTACTTCAACAGTAAACCACCCATAGAGAGAACTTAGAATTACTTCATTGTGTCAAGTTTCAAGGTGCTAGCACAAACCGTGTTTGATTTAGAGTTCCAAAAACATCATTCTATATAGGAGAAAACAGAGTGAAACTGAAAAATTCAAACTGTTACTGTAAACGAACGCTTCAACCTAGTAAATGAAAAATTGGGCAGCCAAGTGGGCTTATGGAACTGATCATTACCACCAAGTATCGTCAAGATTCTGTGAAAAATATTTGCTGAGATTTCAGATAACTAGTAGTTTTTTGAAAGCTTGGCAACCCCTTTCAAATGAAAGTTTCCTTCACCAGTCTCCGCTTAAGCCTACTTCAAGAGGAAACAAACCATAGAGAGAGAACTTAGAACTACTTTATTGTGTCAAGTTTCAAAGAGCTAGCACAAACCATGTTTGATTTAGAGTTTCAAACACATCTATCTATGTAGAAGAAAATAGAGTGAAACCGAAAAATTCAAACTGTTACTGGAAAGGAACGCTTCAACCTAGTAGAGGAAAAATTGGGCAGCCAAGTGTGCTTATTGAACTGATCATTACCACCAAGTATCATCAAGATTGGGTGAAAAAATATTTGCTGAGATTTCAGAAAATTATTAGTTTTTTGGAACCTTGGCAACCCGTTTCAAATTAAAGTTTCTTTCGCTAGTGTCTGCTTAGGGCTACATCAAGAGGAAACAAACCAAAGAGATAGAAGTTAGAACTACTTATTGTGTTAAGTTTTAGAAAGCTAGCACAAACCGTCTTCGATTTAGAGTTCCACATACACCTATCTATATTGTGGAAAACAGAGTAAACCGAAAAATTCAAACTGTTACTGAAAACGAATGTTTCAACCTAGTAGAATGAAAATTGGGCAGACACGTGGGCTTACTGAACTGATCATTACCACCAAGTATCATCAAGATTGGGTGAAAAAATATTTGCTGAGATTTCAGAAATCTAATAGTTTTTTGGAAGCTTGGCAAACCCTTTCAAAACAAAGTGTCTTTCGTCAGTCTCTGCTTAGGGCTACTTCAAGAGGAAACAAACCATAGAGAGAGTACATAGAACTACTTTATTGTGTCATGTTTCAAGGAGCCAGCACAAACCGTGTTTGATTTAGAGTTCCAAACACATCTATCTATATAGGAGAAAACAAAGTGAAATTGAAAAATTCAAAGTGTGACTGGAAACAAATGCTTCAACCTAGTAGAATTAAAATTGAGCATCCAAGTGGGCTTACTGATCTGATAATTACCACCAAGTATCATCAAGTTTGGGTGAAAAAATGTTTGCTGAGATTCAAGAAAACTAATAGTTTTTTGGAAGCTTGGCAACCCCTTTCAAATGAAAGTGTCTTTCACCAGTGTCTGCTTAGGGCTACTTCAAGAGGAAACATACCATAAAAACTACTTTATTGTGTAAAGTTTTAAAGAGATAGCACAAACCGTGTTTTATTTAGAGTTCCAAACACATCTATCTATATTGTGGAAAACAGAGTTAAACCGAAAAATTCAAACTGTTACTGGAAACGAATGCTTCAACCCAGTAGAATGAAAATTGGGCAGCCAAGTGGACTAACTGATCTGACAATTACCACAAAGTATCATCAAGATTGTGTGAAAAAATATATGCTGGGATTTCAGAAAACTAGTAGTTTTTTAAAAGCTTGGCAACCTCTTTCAAATGAAAGTGTCTTTCACCAGTATCTGCTTAGGACTAGTTCAAGAGGAAAGAAACCATAGAGATAGATGTTAGAACTACTTTATTCTGTCACGTTATAAAGAGGAAGCAAAAACGGTCTTAGATTTAGAGTTCCAAATACACCTATCTATATTGTGAAAAACACAGTTAAACAGAAAAATTCAAACTGTACTGGAAACGAATGCTTCAACCTAGTAGAGTGAAAATTGGGCAGCCAAGTGGGCTTCTTGAACTGATCATTACTACCAAGTATCATCAAGATTGGGTGAAAAAATATTTGCTGGGATTTCAGAAAACTAGTAGTTTTTTGGAAGCTTGGCAACTTCTTTCAAATGAAAATGTCTTTCGCCAGTATCTGCTTAGGGCTACTTCAAGAGGAAACAAAACATAAAGATAGAGGTTAGAACTACTTTATTGTGTCAAGTTTTAAAGAGCTAGCACAAACCGTGTTTTATTTAGAGTTCCAAACACATCTATCGATATTGGGTGATACAGAGTTAAATCGAAAAATTCAAACTGTTACTGTAAACGAACGCTTCAACCCAGTAGAATGAAAATTGGGCAGCCAAGTGGACTTACTGATCTGATAATTACCACCAAGTATCATCAAGATTGAGTGAAAAAATATTTGCTGAGATTTCAGAAAACTAGTAGTTTTTTGGAAGCTTTGCAACACCTTTCAAATGAGAGTGTCTTTCGCCAGTCTCTGCTTAGGGCTACTTCAAGAGGAAACAAACCAAAGAGAGAGAAGTTAGAACTACTTTATTGTTTCAAGTTTCAAAGAGCTAGCACAAACCGTGTTAGATTTAGAGTTCCAAATACACCTATCGATATTGTGGAAAACAGAGTTAAATCGAAAAATTCAAACTCTTACTGCAAACGAAGGTTTCAACCTAGAAGAATGAAAATTGGGCAGCGAAGTGGGCTTATTGAACTGATTATTACCACCAAGTATCATCAAGATTGGGTTAAGAAATATTTGCTGAATTTTCAGAAAACTAGTAGTTTTTTAAAAGCTTGGCAACCCCTTTCAAATGAAAGTGTCTTTAGCCAGACTCTGCTTAGGCCTACTTCAAGAGGATACAAACAATAGAGAGAACTTAGAACTACTTTATTGTGTCAAGTTTCATGGAGTTAGCACAAACCATGTTTGATTTAGAGTTCCAAACACATCTATCTATATAGGGGAAAATAGAGTGAAACAGAAAAATTCAAACTGTTATTGGAAATGATCGCTTCAAAATAGTAGAATGAAAATAGGGCAGCCACGTGGGCTTATTGAACTGATCATTACCACCAAGTATCATCAAGATTTGGTGAAAAAATATTTGCTGAGGTTTCAGAAAACTAGTAGTGTTTTGGAAGCTTGGCAACCCCTTTCAAATGAAAGTGTCTTTCGCCAGTGTCTGCTTAGGGCTACTTCAAGAGGAAACGAACCATAGAGATAGAAGTTAGAATTACTTTATTGTGTCAAGTTTCAAAGAGCTAGCAAAAAACCGTCTTAGATTTAGAGTTCCAAATACACCTATCTATGTTTTGGAAAACAGAGTTAAACCGAAAAATTCAAACTGTTACTGGTAACGAACGCTATAACCTAGTAGAATGAAAATTGGGAAGCCAAGTGGGCTTATTGATCTGATCATTACCACCAACTATCATCAAGATTGGATGAAAAAATATTTGATGAGATTTCAGAAAACTAGTAGTTTTTTTGGAAACTTGGCAACTTTTTTCAAATAAAAGTGTCTTTCGCCAGTCTCTGCTTAGGGCTACGTCAAGAAGAAACATACCATAGAGATAGAACTTAGGACTACTTTATTGTCTCAAGTTTCAAATAGCTAGCACAATCCATTTGATTTAGAATTCCAAACACATCTATTTATATAGGAGAAAACACAGTGAAACCGAAAAATTCAAACTGTTATTGGAAACGATCGCTTCAAACAAGTACAATGAAAACAGGGCAGCCAAGTGGGCTTATTGAACTGATCATTACCACCAAGTGTCATCATGATTGGGTGAAAAAATATTTGCTGAGATTTCAGAAAACTAGTAGCTTTTTGGAAGCTTGGCAACCCCTTTCAATGAAAGGTTCTTTCGCCAGTGTCTGCTTAGGCCTACTTCAAGAGGAAACGAACAATAGAGATAGAAGTTAGAACTACTTTATTGTGTCAAGTTTCAAAGAGCTAGCACAAACTGTCTTAGATTTAGAGTTCCAAATACACCTATCGATGTTGTGGAAAACACAGTTAAACCGAAAAACTCAAACTGTTACTGGAAATGAATGCTTCAACCTAGTAGAATAAAAATTGGGCAGCCAAGTGGGCTTATTGAACTGATCATTACCACCAAGTATCAACAAGATTGGGTAAAGAAATATTTGCTGAGATTTCAGAAAACTAGTAGTTTTTTGGAAGCTTGGCAACCCCTTTCAAATGAAAGTGTCATTCGCCAGTCTCTGCTGAGGGCTACTTCAAGAGGAAACCACCCATAGGGAGAGAACTTAGAACTACTTTGTTGTGTCAAGATTAAAGGAGCTAGCAAAAACCGTGTTTGATTTAGAGTTCCAAACACATCTACCTATATAAGAGAAAACAGAGTGAAATTGAAAAATTCAATTTTACTGCAAATGAACGCTTCAACCTAGTAGAATAAAAATTGGGCAGACATGTGGGCTTATTGAACTGACCATTACCACCAAGTATCATCAAGTTTGGGTGAAAAAATATTTGCTGAGATTTCAGAAATCTATTAGATTTTTGGAAGCTTGGTAACCCCTTTCAAATGAAAGTGTCTTTCGGCAGTGTCTGCTTAGGGGTACTTCAAGAGAAAACAAACCAAAGAGATAGAAGTTAGAACTACTTTAATGTTTCAGGTTTCAAAGCGCTAGCACAAACGGTCTTAGATTTAGAGTTCCAAATACAACTATCTATATTGTGGAAAACAGAGTTAAATCAAAAAATTCAAAATCTTCCTGCAAACGAACGTTTCAACCTAGTAGAATGAAAATTGGGCGGCCAAGTGGGCTTTTTGAACTGATTATTACCACCAAGTATCATCACGATTGGGTTAAATATATTTGCTGAGATTTCAGAAAACTAGTAGTTTTTTCTAAGCGTGGCAACCCCTTTCAAATGAAAGTGTCTTTCGCCAGACTCTGCTTAAGTCTACTTCAAGAGGATACAAACCATAGAGATAGGACTTAGAACTACTTTATTGTGTCAAGTTTCAAGGAACTAGCAAAAACCATGTTTGATTTAGAGTTCCAAACACATCTATCTATATAGGAGAAAACAGAGTGAAACCGAAAAATTCAAACTGTCACTGGAAACGAACGCTTCAAATTAGTAGACTAAAAATTGGGCAACCAAGTGGGCGTATTGAAATGATCATTACCACCAAGTATCATCAAGATTTGGTGAAAAAATATTTGCTGAGATTTCAGAAAACTAGTAGGTTTTTGGAAGCTTGGCAACTTTTTTCAAATAAAAGTGTCTTTCACCAGTCTCTGCTTAGGGCTACTTCAAGAGGAAACATACCATAGAGATAGAACTTAGAACTCATTTATTGTGTCAAGTTTCAAATAGCTAGCACAATCCGTTTGATTTAGTATTCCAAACACATCTATCTATATAGGAGAAAAGAGAGTGAAACCGAAAAATTCAAACAGTTATTGGAAACGATCGCTTCAAAATGGTAGAATGAAAATAGGGCAGCCAAGTGGTCTTATTGAACATATCATTACCACCAAGTATCATCAAGATTAGGTGAAAAAATATTTGCTGAGATTTCAGAAAACTAGTAGTTTTTTGGAAGCTTGGCAACACCTTTCAAATGAAAGTGTCTTTCGCCAGTGTCTGCTTAGGGCTACTTCAAGAGGAAATGAACCATAGAGATAGAAGTTACAACTACTTTATTGTGTCAAGTTTCAAAGAGCTAGCACAAACCATCTTAGATTTATAGTTCCACATACACCTACCGATATTGTGGAAAACAGAGTTAAATCGAAAAACTCAAACTGTTACTGGAAACGAACGCTTCAACCTAGTAGAATTAAAATTGGGCAGCCAAGTGGGTGCATTGAACTGATCATTACCACCAAGTATCATCAAGATTGGGTGAAAAATATTTGCTGAGATTTCAGAAAATTATTAGTTTTATGGAACCTTGGCAACCTGTTTCAAATTAAAGTTTCTTTCGCTAGTGTCTGCTTAGGGCTACATCAAGAAAAAAAAAACCAAAGAGATAGAAGTTAGAACTACTTTATTGTGTCAAGTTTTAGAAAGCTAGCACAAACCATCTTCGATTTAGAGTTCCAAATACACCTATCTATATTGTGGAAAACAGAGTAAACCGAAAAATTCAAACTGTTACTGAAAACGAATGCTTCAACCTAGTAGAATGAAAATTGGGCAGACACGTGGGCTTACGGAACTGATCATTATCACCAAGTATCATCAAGATTGGGTGAAAAAATATTTGCTGAGATTTCAGAAAACTAGTAGTTTTTTGGAAGCTTGGCAAACCCTTTCAAAACAAAGTGTCTTTCGTCAGTCTCTGCTTAGGCCTACTTCAAAAAAAAAGAAACCATACCGAGAGTACACAGAACTACTTTATTGTGTCATGTTTCAAGGAGCCAGCACAAACCGTGTTTGATTTAGAGTTCCAAAAACATCTATCTATATAGGAGAAAACAAAGTGAAATTGAAAAATTCAAAGTGTGACTGGAAACAAAGGCTTCAACCTAGTAGAATTAAAATAGAGGATCCAAGTGGGCCTACTGATCTGATAATTACCACCAAGTATCATCAAGTTTGGGTGAAAAAATGTTTGCTGAGATTTAAGAAAACTAATAGTTTTTCGGAAGCTTGGCAACCCCTTTCAAATGAAAGTGTCTTTCACCAGTGTCTGCTTAGGGCTACTTCAAGAGGAAACAAACCATAAAGATAGAAGTTAGAATTACTTTATTGTTTCAAGTTTTAAAGAGCTAGCACAAACCGTGTTTTATTTAGAGTTCCAAACACATCTATCTATATTGTGGAAAACAGAGTTAAACTGAAAAATTCAAACTGTTACTGGAAACAAACGCTTCAACCCAGTAGAATGAAAATTGGGCAGCCAAGTGGACTTACTGATCTGACAATTACCACAAAGTATCATCAAGATTGTGTGAAAAAATATATGCTGGGATTTCAGAAAACTAGTAGTTTTTTAAAAGCTTGGCAACCTCTTTCAAATGAAAGTGTCTTTCGCCAGTATCTGCTTAGGGCTAATTCAAGAGGAAAGAAACCATAGAGATAGATGTTAGAACTACTTTATTCTGTCAAGTTATAAAGAGGAAGCAAAAACGGTCTTAGATTTAGAGTTCCAAATACACCTATCCATATTGTGGAAAACACAGTTAAACAGAAAAATTCAAACTGTACTGGAAACGAATGCTTCAACATAGTAGAGTGAGAATTGGGCAGCCAAGTGGGCTTCTTGTCTGATCATTACTACCAAGGATCATCAAGATTGGGTGAAAAAATATTTGCTGGGATTTCAGAAAACTAGTAGTTTTTTGGTAGCTTGGCAACTTCTTTCAAATGAAAATGTCTTTCGCCAGTATCTGCTTAGGGCTACTTCAAGAGGAAACAAAACATAAAGATAGAGGTTAGAACTACTTTATTGTGTCAAGTTTTAAAGAGCTAGCACAAACCGTGTTTTATTTAGAGTTCCAAACACATCTATCGATATTGGGGAATACAGAGTTAAACCGAAAAATTCAAACTGTTAATGGAAACGAACGCTTCAACCCAGTAGAATGAAAATTGGGCAGCCAAGTGGACTTACTGATCTGATAATTACCACAAAGTATCATCAAGATTGTGTTAAAAAATATTTGCTGGGATTTCAGAAAACTAGTAGTTTTTGGAAGCTTGGCAACCTCTTTCAAATGAAAGTGTCATTCGCCAGTATCTCCGTAGGGCTACTTCAAGAGGAAACAAACCATAGAGATAGAACTTAGAACTACTTTATTGGGTCAAGTTTCAAATAGCTAGCAAGATCCGTTTGATTTAGAATTAAAAACACATCTATCTATATAGGAGACAACAGAGTGAAACCGAAAAATTCAAACTGTTACTGGAAATGAATGCTTCAACCTAGTAGAATGAAAATTGGGCAGCCAAGTGGGCTTATTGAACTGATCATTACCACCAAGTATCATCAAGATTGGGTGAAAAAATATTTGCTGAGATTTCAGAAAACTAGTAGTTTTTTGGAAGCTTGGCAAAACCTTTCAAATGAAAGTGGCTTTCTCCAGTCTCTGCATAGGGCTACTTCAAGAGGAATCAAACCATAGGGATAGAACTTAGAACTACTTTATTTTTTAAAGTTTCAAAAAGCGAGCACAAACCGTGTTTGATTTAGAGTTTCAAATACACCTATCTATATTGTGGAAAACAGAGTTAAGTCGAAAAATTCAAACAGTTACTGGAAAAGAACGCTTCAAACGAGTAGAATGAAAATTGGGCAGCCAAGTGGGCTATTGAACTGATCATTACCACCAAATATCATCAAGATTGGGTGAAAAAATATTTGCTGAAATTTCAGAAAACTACTAGTTTTTTGTAAGCTTGGCAACCCCTTTCAAATGAAAGTGTCTATCACCAGTCTCTGCTTAAGCCTACTTCATGAGGAGACAAATCATAGAGATAGAACTTAGAACTACTTTATTGTGTCAAGTTTCAAGGAGCTAGCACAAACCATGTTTGATTTAGAGTTTCAAACACATCTATCTATACAGGAGACAACAGAGTGAAACCGAAAATTTCAAACTGTTACTGGAAACGAACACTTCAAACTAGTAGAATGAAAATTGGGCAGCCAAGTGGGCTATTGAACTGATCATTACCACCAAGTATCATCAAGATTGGGTGAAAAAATATTTGCTTAGATTTCAGAAAACTAGTTGTCTTTCGCCAGTCTCTGCTTAAGCCTACTTCAAGAGGAAACAAACCATAGAGATCGAACTTAGTCCTACTTTATTGTGTAAAGTTTCAAGGAGTTAGAACAAACCATGTTTGATTTAGAGTTAAAATCACATAACTACATAGGAGAAAACAGAGTTAAACCGAAAAATTCAAACTGTTACTGGAAACGAAGGCTTCATCCTAGTAGAATGAAAATTGGGCAGCCAAGTGGGCTTATTGAACTGAGCATTACCACGAAGTATCATCAAGATTGGGGGAAAAAATATTTGCTGAGATTTCAGAAAATTATTAGTTTTTTAAAAGCTTTGCAACCCCTTTCAAATGAAAGTGTCTTTCGCCAGTGTCTGCTTAGGGCTACTTCAAAGGAAACAAAACATAGAGCGAATACATAGAACTACTTTATTGTGTCAAGTTTCAAGGAGCTAGCACAAACCGTGTTTGATTTAGAGTTCCAAACACATCTATCTATATAGGAGAAAACAGAATGAAATTGAAAAATTCAAAGTGTGACTGGAAACAAAGGCTTCAACCTAGTAGAATGAAAATTGGGCATGCAAGTGGGCTTTCTGATCTGATAATTACCACCAAGTATCATCAAGTTTGTGTGAAAAAATGTTTGCTGAGATTTAAGAAAACTGTTAGTTTTTTGGAAGCTTGGCAACCCCTTTAAAATGAAAGTGTCTTTCGCCAGTATCTGCTTACAGCTACTTCAAGAGGAAACAAACCATAGATATAGAAGTTAGAACTACTATATTGTGTCAAGTTTCAAGTAGCTAGCACAATCCATTTGACTTAGAATTCCAAAAATATCTATCTATATAGGAGAAAACAAAATGAAACCGAAAAATTTAAACTGTTATTGGAAACGAACGCTACAAACTAGTAGAATGAAAATAGGGCAGCCAAGTGGACTTATTGTACTGATCATTACCACCAAATATCATCAAGATGGGTGAAAAAATATTTGCTGAGATTTCAAAAAACTAGTACTTTTTTGAAAGCATTTCAACCACTTTAAATTGAAAGTGTCTTTTGCCAGTGTCTGCTTAGGGCTACTTCAAGAGGAAACAAACCATATAGATAGAAGTTAGAACTACTTTATTGTGTCAAGTTTTAAGAGATAGCACAAACCGTCTTAGATATAGAGTTCCATATACACCTATCTATATTGTGGAAAACAGAATTAAACCGAAAAATTCAAACTGTTACTGGAAACGAAGGTTCAACCTAGTAGAATGACAATTGGGCAGCAAAGTGGGCTTATTGAACTGATGAATACCAAGAAAGTATCATCAAGATTGGGTGAAAAAATATTTGCTGAGATTTCAGAAAACTAGTAGATTTTTGGAAGACTGGCAACACCTTTCGAATGAAAGTGTCTTTCGCCAGTCTCTACTTAAGCCTACTTCAAAAGGAAACAAACCATAGAGATAGCAGTTGGAACTTCTTTATTGTGTCAAGTTTCATGGAGCTAGCACAAACCGTGTTGATTTAGAGTTCCAAACACATCTATCTATATAGAAGAAAACAGAGTGAAATTGAAAAATTCAAAGTGTTACTGGAAACGAACGCTTCAACTTAGTAGAATGAAAATTGGGCAGCCAAGTGGGTTTCTTGAACTGATCATTACCACCAAGTATCTTCAAGATTGGGTAAAAAAATATTTGCTGAGATTTCAGAAAACTAGTAGTTTTTTGGAAGCTTGGCAACCCCGTTCAAATGATAGTGTCTTTCTCCAGTTTCTGCTTGGGGCTACTTCAAGAGGAAACAAACCATAGAGATAGAAGTTAGAACTACTTTATTGTGTCTAATTTTAAAGAGCTAGCACAAACCGTCTTAGATTTAGAGTTCCAAATACACCTATCTAAATTGTGGAAAACAGAGTTAAACTGAAAAATCAAACTGTTACTGGGAACGGATGCTTCAACCTATTAGAATGAAAATACGGCAGCCAAGTGGGCTTATTGAACTGATCATCACTACCAAGTATCATCAAGATTGGATAAAAAAATATTTGCTGCGATTTCAGAAAACTAGTAGTTTTTTGGAAGCTTGGCATCTTCTTTCAAATCAAAGTGTTTTCGCCAGTCTCTGCTTAGGCCTACTTCAAGAGGATACAAAACATAGAGATAGAACTTAGTACTACATTATTGTGTTAAGTTTCAAATAGCTAGCACAATCCGTTTGATTTAGAATTCCAAACATATCTATCTGTATAGGAGAAAACAGAGTGAAACCGAAAAATTCAAACTGTTATTGGAAACGAACGCTTCAAACTAGTAGAATGAAAATAGGGCAGCCAAGTGTTCTTATTGAACTGATCATTACCACGAAGTATCATCAAGATTGGGTGAAAAAATATTTGCTGAGATTTCAGAAAACTAGTAGTTTTTTGGAAGCTTCGCAACCTATTTCAAATGAAAGTGTCTTTTGCCAGTCTCTGCTTAAGCCTACACCAAGAGGAAACATACCATAGAGAAAGAACTAAGAACTACTTTATTGTGTCATGTTTCAAGGAGCTAGCAAAAACCATGTTTGATTTAGAGTTCCAAACACATCTATCTATATAGGAGAAAACAGAGTGAAACCGAAAAATTCAAACTGTTACTGGAAACAAACGCTTTAACCTAGTTTAATGAAAATTGGGCAGCCAAGTGGGCTTCTTGAATTGATCATTACCACCAAGTATCATCAAGATTGGGTGAAAAAATATTTGCGTAGGTTTCAGAAAACTAGTAGTTTTTGGGTAGCTTCTCAACCCCTTTTAAATGAAAGTGCCATTCACCAGTGTCTGCTTAGAGCAACTTCAAAAGGAAACAAACCATAGAGAGAGACCTTAGAACTACTTTATTGTGTCAAGTTTAAGGAGCTAGCACAAACCGTGTTTGTTTTATAGTTCCAAACACATCTATCTATATAGGAGAAAACAGAGTGAAATTTAAAAATAAAAAGTGTTCTTGAAAATGAACACTTCAACCTTGTAGAATGAAAATTAGGCAGCCAAGTAGGCTTATTGAACTGATCATTACGACCAAGTATCCTAAAGATTTAGTGAAAAAATATTTGCTGAGATTTCAGAAAACTAGTAGTTTTTTGGAAGCTTGGCAACCCCTTTCAAATGAAAGTGTCTTTCGCCAGTGTCTTCTTAGGGCTACTTCAAGAGGAAACAAACCATAGAGATAGAAGTTAGAACTACTTTATTGTGTTAAGTTTTAAAAAGCTAGCAAAAACCTTCTTAGATTTAGAGTACTAAATACACCTATCAATATTGTGGAAAACACAGTTAAACCAAAAATTCAAACTGTTACTGGAAACGAATGCTTCAACCTAGTAGAATGAAAATTAGGCAGCCAAGTGGGCTTCTTGAACTGATCAATACCACCAAGTATCATCAAGATTGGGTGAAAAAATATTTGCTGAGATTTCAGAAATCTAGTAGTTTTTTTGGAAGCTTGGCAACCCCTTTCAAATTAAAGTGTCTTTCGCCAGTCTCTGCTTAGGGCTACTTTAAGAGTAAACAAAGCATACAGAGAGAACGTAGAAGTACTTTATTGTGTCAAGTTTCAAGGAGCTAACACAAACCGTGTTTGATTTAGAGTTCCAAACACATCTATCTATTTAGGAGAAAACAGAGTGAAATTGAAAAATTCAAAGTGTTACTGGAAACGAACGCTTCAACTTAGTAGAATGAAAATTGGGCAGCCAAGTGGGTTTCTTGAACTGATCATTACCACCAAGTATCTTCAAGATTGGGTGAAAAAATATTTGCTGAGATGTCAGAAAACTAGTAGGTTTTTGGAAGCTTGGCAACCCCGTTCAAATGATAGTCTCTTTCTCCAGTTTCTTCTTAGGGCTACTTCAAGAGGAAACAAACCATAGAGATAGAAGTTAGAACTACTTTATTGTGTCAAATTTTAAAGAGCTAGCACAAACCGTCTTAGAGTTTCAAATACACCTATCTAAATTGTGGAAAACAGAGTTAAAACAAAAAATCAAACTGTAACTGGAAATGAGTGCTTCAACCTATTAGAATAAAAATTGGGCAGCCAAGTGGGCTTATTGAACTGATCATCAATACCAAGTATCATCAAGATTGAATAAAAAAATATTTGCTGCGATTTCAGAAAACTAGTAGTTTTTTGGAAGCTTGGCAACTTCTTTCAAATGAAAGTGTTTTCGTGAGTCTCTGCTTAGGGCTACTTCAAGAGGAAACAAAACATAGAGATAGAACTTAGATCAACATTATTGTGTTAAGTTTCAAATAGCTAGCACAATCCGTTTGATTTAGAATTCCAAATATATCTATCTATATAGGAGAAAACAGAGTGAAACCGAAAAATTGAAAAAGTTATTGGAAACGAACGCTTCAAACTAGTAGAATTAAAATAGGGCAGCCAAGTGTTCTTATTGAACTGATCATTACCACGAAGTATCATGAAGATTGGGTGAAAAATATTTGCTGAGATTTCAGAAAACTAGTACTTTTTTGGAAGCTTCGCAACCCCTTTCAAATGAAAGTGTCTTTTGCCAGTCTCTGTTACGCCTACAACAAGAGGAAACATACCATAGAGAAAGAACTAAGAACTACTTTATTGTGTCAAGTTTCAAGGAGCTAGAAAAAACCATGTTTGATTTAGAGTTCCAAACACATCTATCTATAGAGGAGAAAACAGAGTGAAACCGAAGAATTCAAACTGTTACTGGAAACGAACGCTTTAACCTAGTGGAATGAAAATTGGGCAGCCAAGTGGGCTTCTTGAATTGATCATTTCATCAAGATTGGGTGAAAAAATATTTGCGTAGGTTTCAGAAAACTAGTAGTTTTTGGGAAGCTTGGCAACTCCTTTCAAATGAAAAATTGTGGAAAACAGAGTTAAACTGAAAAATTCAAACTATTACGGGAAACCAACGCTTCAACCTAGTAGAATGAAAATTGGGCTGCCAAGTGGGCTTCTTGAACTGATAATTACCACCAAGTATCATCAAGATGGTGTGAAAAAATATTTGCTGGGATTTCAGATAACTAGTAGTTTTTTAAAAGCTTGGCAACTTCTTTCAAATGAAAGTGTCTTTCGCCAGTATCTGCTTAGGGCTACTTCAAGAGGAAACAAACCATAGAGATAGAACTTAGAACTACTTTATTGGGTCAAGTTTTAAATAGCTAGCACAGTCCGTTTGATTTAGAATTCCAAACACATCTATCTATATAGGAGACAACAGAGTGAAACCGAAAAATTCAAACTGTTACTGGAAACGAACGCTTCAACCTAGTACAATGAAAATTGGGCAGCCAAGTGGGCTAATGAACTGAACATTACCACCAAGTATCATCAAGATTGGGTGAAAAAATATTTGCTGAGATTTCAGAAAACTAGTATTTTTTTGGAAGCTTGGCAACCCCTTTCAAATGAAAGTGTCTTTCGCCAGTCTCTGCTTAAGCCTACTTCAAGAGGAAACCATCCATAGAGATGAAACTTATAACTACTTTATTCTGTCAAGTTTCAAAGAGCTAGCACAAACCGTGTTTGATTTAGAGTTCCAAACACATCTAACTGTATACGAGAAAACAGAGTGAAATTGAAAAATTCAAAGGGTTACTGGGAACGAACGCTTCAACCTAGTAGAATGAAAGTTGGGCAGCCAAATGGGCTAATTGAACTGATCATTACCACCAAGAATCATCAAGATTGGGTGAAAAAATGTTTGGTGAGATTTCAGGAAACTATTAGTTTTTTGGAACCTTGGCAAACCCTTACAAATAAAAGTGTCTTTCTCCAGTCTCTGCTTTGGGCTACTTCAAGAGGAAACAAACCATAGAGATAGAACTTAGAACTTCTTTATTGTGTAAAGTTTCAAAAAGCGAGCACAAACCGTGTTTGATTTAGAGTTTCAAATACACCTATCTATATTGTGGATAACAGAGTTAAGTCGAAAAATTTAAACTGTTACGGGAAGAAAGCTTCAACCTAGTAGAATGAAAGTTGGGCAGCCACCTGGGCTATTGAACTGATCGTTATTACCAAGTATCATCAAGATTGGGTGAAAAAATATTTGCTGTGATTTCAAAAAACTAGTAGTTTTTTGGAAGCTTGGCAACCTCTTTCAAATGAAAGTGTCTTTCGCCAGTCTCTGCTTAATCCTACTTCAAGAGGAAACAAACCATACGGATAGAACTTAGAACTACTTTATTGTGCCAAGTTTCAAGGAGCTAGCACAAACCATGTTTGATTTAGATTTCCAAACACATCTATCTATATTGGAGAAAACAGAGTGAAACCAAAAACTTCAAACTGTTACCAGAAACGAATGCTTCAACCTAGTAGAATGAAAATTGGGCAGCCAAGTGGGCTTATTGAACTGATCATTACCTCCAAGTATCATAACGATTGGGTGAAAAAATATTTGCTGAGATATCAGAAAACTAGTAGTTTTTTGGAAGCTTGGCAACCCCTTTCAAATGAAAGTGTCTTTCGCCAGTGTCTGCTTGGGGCTACTTCAAGAGGAAACAAACCATAGAGATAGAACTTAGAACTATTTTATTGTGTCAAGTTTCAAGGAGCTAGCACAAACCGTGTTTGATTTATACTTCCAAACGTATCTATATATATAGGAGAAAACAGAGTGAAACCGAAAAATACAAACTCTTACTGTAAACGAACGTTTCAACCTAGTAGCATGAAAATAGGGCTGCCAAGTGGGCTTATTGAACTGATCATTACCACCAGTATCATCAACATTGGGTAAAAAAATATTTGCTGACATTTCAGAAAACAATTAATTTTTTGGAAGCTTGGCAACCCCTTTCAAATGAAAGTGTCTTTCGCCAGTGTCTGCTTATGGCTACTTCAAGAGGAAACAAACCATAGAGACAGAACTTAGAACTACTTTATTGTGCCAAGTTTCAAAAAGCTACCACAAACCGTGTTTGATTTAGAATTCCAAAAACATCTATCTATATAGGAGAAACCAGAGTGAAACCGAAAAATACAAACTGTTACTGGAAACGAACACATCAACCTAATAGAATGAAAATAGGGCAGCCAAGTGGGCTTATTGAACTGATCATTACCACCAAGTATCATCAAGATTGGGTGAAAAAATATTTGCTGAGATTTCAGGAAACTAGTAGTTTTTTGGAAGCTTGGCAACCCCTTTCAAATGAATGTGTCTTTCTCCAGTCTCTGCTTAGGGCTACTTCAAGAGGAAACAAACCATAGAGATAGAACTGAGAAATACTTTATTGTGTCAAGTTTCAAAAAGCTAGCACAAACCGTGTTTGATTTAGAGTTTCAAATACACCTATCAATATTGTGGAAAACAGAGTGAAACCGAAAAATTCACACTGTTCCTGGAAACGAACGCTTCAACCTAATAGAATGAAAATTGGGCAGCCGAGTGTGCTTATTGAACTGATCATTATCTCCAAATATCATCAAGTTTGGGTAAAAAAATACTTGCTGAGATTCCAGAAAACTAGATGTTTTTTGGAAGCATGGCAACCCCTTTCAAATGAAAGTGTCTTTCGCCATTTTCTGCTTAGGGCTACTTCAAGAGAAAACAAACCATAGAGACAGAACTTAGAACTACTTTATTGTGTCAAGTTTCAAAAAGCTAGCACAAACCGTGTTTGATTTAGACTTCCAAACAGTCTATCTATATAGGAGAAACCAGAGTGAAACCGAAAAATTCAAACTGTTACTGGAAACGAACGCTTCAACCTAGTAGAATGAAAATTGGGCAGCCAAGTTTGCTTATTGAACTGATCATTATCTCCAAATATCAACAAGATTGGGTGAAAAAATACTTGCTGAGATTCCAGAAAACTAGTAGTTTTTTGGAAGCTTGGCAACCCCTTCAAATGAAAGTGTCTTTTGCCAGTGTCTGCTTATGGCTATTTCAAGAGGAAACAAACCATAGAGATAGAACTTAGAACTACTTTATGGTGTCAAGTTTCTAAAAGCTAGCACAAACCGTGTTTTATTTAGAGTTCCAAACACATCTATCTATATAGGAGAAAACAGAGTGAAACCGAAAAATTCAAACTGTTACTGGAAACGAAGGCTACAACCTGGTAGAATGAAAATAGGGCTGCCAAGTGGGCTTATTGAACTGATCATTACCACCAAGTATCATCCAGATTGGGTGAAAAAATATTTGCTGAGATTTCAGGAAACTAGCAGTTTTTTGGAAGATTGGCAACCCCTTTCAAATGAAAGTGTCTTTCTTCAGTCTCTGCTTAGGGCTAATTCAAGAGGAAACGAACCCTAGAGATAGAACTTAGAACTACTTTATTGTGTCAAGTTTCAAAGAGGTAGGACAAACCTTGTTTGATTTAGAATTCCAAACACATCTATCTATATAGGAGACAACAGAGTGAAACCAAAAAATTCGAACTGCTCCTGGAAACGAACGCTTCAACCTAGCAGAATGAAAATTGGGCAGGCAAGTGGGCTTATTGAACTGATCATTACCACCAAGTATCATCAAGATTGGGTGAAAAAATATTTGCTGATATTTAAGAAAACTTGTAGTTTTTTGGTAGTTTGGCAACCCCTTTCAAATGAAAGTGTCTTTCGCCAGTGTCTGCCTGGGGCTAGTTCAAGAGGAAACAAACCATAGAGATAGAACTTAGAACTACTTTATTGTGTCAAGTTTCAAGGAGCTAGCAGAAACCGTGTTTGATTTATACTTCAAAACATATCTATCTATATAGGAGAAAACAGAGTGAAACCGAAAAATACAAACTCTTACTCTAAACGAACGTTTCAACCTAGTAGAATGAAAATAGGGCAGCCAAGTGGGATTATTGAACTGATCATTACCACCAAGTATTATCAAGATTGGGTGAAAAAAATATTTCCTGAGATATCAGAAAACTAGTAGTTTTTTGGAAGCTTGCAAACCCCTTCAAATGAAAGTGTCTTTGGCCAGTGTCTGTTTAGGGCTATTTCAAGAGGAAACAAACCATAGAGATAGAACTTAGAACTACTTTATTGTGTCAAGTTAATAAAAGCTGGCAGAAACCGTGTTTCATTTAGAGTTCCAAACACATCTATCTATATAGAAGAAAACAGTGTGAAACGTAAAATACAAACTGTTACTGGAAACGAACGCTTCAACCTAGTATAAAGAAAATAGGGCTGCCAAGTGGGCTTATTGAACTGATCATTACCACCACGTATCATCAAGATTGCGTGAAAAATATTTGCTGAGATTTCAGAAAATAATTACTTTTTTGGAATCTTGGCAACCCCTTTCAACTGAAAATGTCTTTCAAATGAAAATGTGAAAATTTCACACTGTTACTGGCAAGGAATGCTTCAACCTAGTAGAATGAAAATTGGCCAGCTAAGTGGCCTTATTGAGCTGATCATTACCACCAAGTAACATCCAGATTTGGTGAAAAAATATTTTCTGAGATTTTAGAAAACTAGTATTATTTTAGAACTTGGCAACCCCTTTCAAATTGAAGTGTCTTTCGCCAGTGTCTGCTTAGGGCTACATCAAGAGGAAACAAACCTTAGAGATAGAAGTTAGAACTAATTTATTGTGTCAAGTTTCAAAGAGCTAGTACAAACCGTTTTGGATTTAGAGTTCCATATACACCTCTCCATATTGTCGAAAAGAGTGAAACCGAAAAATTCACACTTTTACTGGCAACGAATGCTTCAACCTCATAGAATGAAAATTGGGCAGCAAGTGGGCTAAGTGAACTGGTCATTACCACCAAGTAACATCAAGATAGGGTGAAAAAATATTTGCTCAGATTTCAGAAAACTAGTATTTTTTTGGAAGGTTGCCACCCCCTTTCAAATTGAACTGTCTTTCGCCAGTCTCAGCTTAGGTCTACATCAAGAGGAAACAAACCATACAGATAGAAATTAGAACTACTTTATTGTGTCAAGTATCAAAAGCTAGCACAAACCGTTTTAGACTTAGAGTTCCAAATACACCTATCCATATTGTCGAAAAGAGAGTGAAACCTGAAAATTCAAACTGTTACTGGAAAAGAACCCATAAACCTAGTAGAATGAAAATTCGGCAGCCAAGTGGGCAAAGTGAACTGATCATTACCACCAAGTATCAAGAAGATAGGGTGAAAAAATATTTGCTGAGATTTCAGAAAACTAGTAGTTTTTTGGAAGCTTGGCAACCCCTTTCAAATTGAACTGTCTTTTGCCAGTCTCAGCTTAGGCCTACTTCAAGAGGAAACAAACCATAGAGATAGAAATTAGAACTACTTTATTGTGTCAAGTTTCAAGAAGCTAGCACTTACCGTGTTTGATTTAGAGTTCCAAAACCATCTATCTATATAGGAGAAAACAGAGTGAAACAGAAAAATTCAAAGTGTTCCTGGAAAGGAACGCTTCAACCTAGAAGAATGAATATTGGGCAGCCACGTTGGTTTATTGAACTAATCATTACCACCAAGTATCATCAAGATTGCGTGAAAAAATGTTTGCTGAGATTTCAGAAAACTAGTCGTTTTTTTGAAGCTTGGCAACCCCTTTCAAATTCAACTGTCTTTCGCCAGTCTCTGCTGAGGGCTACTTCAAGAGGAAACAAACCATACAGATAGAACTTTGATCTACTTTATGGTGTCAAGTTTCAAGGAGCTAGCACAAACCGTGTTTGATTTAGTGTTCCAAACACATCTATCTACATAGGAGAAAACAGAGTGAAACCGAAAAATTCACACTGTTACTGGCAACGAATGCTTCAAACTAATAGAATGAAAATTGGGCAGCTAAGTTGGCTTATTGAACTGATCATTACCACCAAGTAACATCAAGATAGGGTGAAAAAATATTTTCTGAGATTTCAGAAAACTAGTAGTTTTTTGGAAGCTTGGCAACCCCCTTCAAATTGAACTGTCTTTTGAAAGTCTCACCTTAGGGCTATTTCGAGAGGAAACAAACCATAGAGATAGAACATCGAACTACTTTATTTTGTCAAGTTTCATGAAGCTAGCCCAAACCGTGTTTGATTTAGTGTTCCGAACACATCTATCTACATAGGAGAAAACAGAGTGAAAGCGAAAATTTCAAAAGTTAGTGGAAACGAACACATCAACCTAGTAGAATGAAAAATGGGCAGCCAAGTGGGTTTATTGAAATGATCATTACCACCAAGTATCATCAAGATTGGGTGAAAAAATATTTGCTGAGATTTCAGAAAACTAGTAGTTTTTTGAAAGCTTGGCAACCCCTTTCAAATGAAAGTGTCTTTCGCCAGTCTCTTCTTAGGGCTACTTCAAGAGGAAACAAACCATAGCGACAGAACATGGAACTATTTATTTTGTCAAGTTTCAAGGAGCTAGCACAAACCGTGTTTGATTTAGTGTGCCAAACACATCTATCTATATAGGAGAAAACAGAGTTAAACGCAAAAATTCACACTGTTACTGGCAAGGAATGCTTCAACCTAGTAGAATGAAAATTGGCCACCTAAGTGGCCTTATTGAACTGATCATTACCACCAAGTAACATCCAGATTGGGTGAAAAAATATTTTCTGAGATTTTAGACAACTAGTAGTTTTCTGGAAGCTTGGCAACCCCTTTCAAATTAAAGTGTCTTTCGCCAGTGTCTGCTTAGGGTTACATCAAGAGGAAACAAACCATAGAGATAGAAGTTAGAACTAATTTATTGTGTCAAGTTTCAAAGAGGTAGTATAAACCGTTTTAGATTTAGAGTTCCAAATACACCTCTCCATATTGTCGAAAAGAGTGAAACCGAAAAATTCACACTTTTACTGGCAACGAATGCTTCAACCTAGTAGAATTAAAATTGGGCAGCCAAGTGGGCTACGTGAACTGGTCATTACCACCAAGTAACATCAAGATAGGTTGAAAAAATATTTGCTGAGATTTCAGAAAACTAGCAGTTTTTAGGAAAGTTGGCACCCCCTTTCAAATTGAACTGTCTTTCGCCATTCTCAGCTTAGGGCTACATCAGGAGGAAAGAAACCGTTAGAGATAGAAATTAGAACGACTTTATTGTGTCAAGTTTCAAGAGGCTAGCACAAACCGTGTTTGATTTAGTGTTCCAAACACATGTATCTATATAGGAGAAAACAGGGTGAAACCGAAAAATTCACACTGTTACTGGCAACGAAGGCTTCAAACTAGTAGAATGAAAATTGGCCAACTAAGTGGCCTTATTGAACTGATCATTACCATCTAGTTACATCCAGATTGGGTGAAAAAATATTTTCTGAGATTTTAGAAAACTAGTAGTTTTTTGGAAGCTTGGTACCCTTTCAAATTACAGTGTCTTTCGCCAGTGTCTGCTTAGGGCTACATCAAGACATAACAAACCTTAGAGATAGAAGTTAGAACTAATTTATTGAGTCAAGTTTCAAAGAGCTAGTACAAACTGTTTTAGATTTAGAGTTCCAAATACACCTCTCCATATTGTCGAAAAGAGTGAAACCGAAAAATTCAAACTTTTACTGGCAACGAATGATTCAACCTAGTACAATAAAAATTGGGCAACCAAGTGGCCTTATTGAACTGATCCTTACCACCCAGTAACATCCAGATTGGGTGAAAAAATATTTTCTGAGATTTTAGAAGACTAGTAGTTTTTTTTAGTTTTTTGGAAGCTTGGCAACCCCTTTCAAATTACAGTGTCTTTCGCCAGTGTCTGCTTAGGGCTACTTCAAGAGGAAACAAACCTTAGAGATAGAACTTAGAACTACTTTATGGTGTCAAGTTTCAAGGAGCTAGCACAAACCGTGTTTGATTTAGTGTTCCAAACACATGTATCTATATAGGAGAAAACAAGGTGAAACCAAAAAATTCACACTGTTACTGGCAAGGAATGCTTCAACCTAGTAGAATGAAAATTGGCCAGCTAAGTGGCCTTATTGAACTGATCATTACCACCAAGTAACATCCAGATTGGGTGAAAAAATATTTTCTGAGATTTCAGAAAACAAGTAGTTTTTTGGAAGCTTGGCAACCCCTTTCAAATTAAAGTGTCTTTCGCCAGTCTCTGCTGAGGGCTACTTCAAGGGGAAACAAACCATAGAGATAGAGTATAGAACTACTTTATTTTGTCAAGTTTCAAGTAGCTAGCATGAACCCTGTTTTATTTATAGTTCCAAACATATCTACCTATACAGGAGAAAACAGAGTGAAACAGAAAAATTCCAACTGATACTGGAAACCAACGCTTCATCATAGAAGAGAGAAAATTGGGCAGATAAGTGGGCTAATTGAACTGATCATTACCACCAAGTATCATCAAAATTGGGTGAAAAAATATTTGCTGAGATTTCAGAAAACTAGTAGTTTTTTGGTTGCTTGGCAACTCCTTTCAAATGAAAGGGTCTTTCTCCAGTCTCTGTTTAGGCCTAGTTCAAGAGGAAACAAACCATAGAGATAGAACTTAGAACTACTTTATTGTGTCAAGTTTCAAGGAGCTAGCACAAACCGTGTTTGATTTAGTGTTCCAAACACATGTATCTATATAGCAGAAAACAGAGTGAAACCGAAAAATTCACACTGTTATTGGCAAGAATGCTTCAACCGAGTAGAATGAAAATTGGCCAGCTAAGTGGCCTTATTGAACTGATCATTACCACCAAGTAACAGCTAGATTGGGTGAAAAAATATTTTCTGTGATTTTAGAAAACTAGTAGTTTTTTTGAAGCTTGGCAACCCCTTTCAAATTACAGTGTCTTTCGCCAGTGTCTGCTTAGGGCTACATCAAGAGGAAAGAAACCTTAGAGATAGAATTTAGAACTAATTGATTGTGTCAAGTTTCAAAGAGGTAGTACAAACCATTTTAGATATAGAGTTCCAAATACACCTATCCATATTGTCGAAAACAGAGTGAAACCGGAAAAATCAAACTGTTACTGGAAATGAACGCTTCAACCTAGTAGAATGAAAATTGGGTAGCCAAGTGGGCTAAGTGAACTGGTCATTACCACCAAGTATCATGAAGATAGGGTGAAAAAATATTTGCTGAGATTTCAGAAAACTAGTAGTTTTTTGGAAGCTTGGCAACCTCTTTCAAATTGAACTGTCTTTTGCCAGTCTCAGCTTAGGGATATTTCAGGAGGAAACAAACCATAGAGATAGAAATTAGAAGTATTTATTGTGTCAACTTTCAAGGATCTAGCACAAACCGTGTTTGATTTATTGATCCAAACCCATCTATCTATACAAGAGAAAACAGAGTGAAACCGAAAAATTCAAACTGTTACCGGAAACAAACGCTTCAACCTAGTAGAATGAAAATTGGTCAGACATGTGCGTTTCTTGAACTGATCATTACCACCAAGAATCATCAAGATTTGGTTAAAAAATATTTGCTGATATTTCAGAAAACTAGTAGTTTTTTGGAAGCTTAGCAACCCCTTTCAATTGAAAGTGTCTATCGCCAGTCTCTTCTTATTGCTACTTCAAGAGGAAACAAACCATAGAGATAGAAATTAGAACTACTTTATTGTGTCAAGTTTCAAAAACTAGCACAAACCGTTTTAGACTTAGAGTTCCAAATAAACCTATCCATATTGTCGAAAAGAGAGTGAAACCGGAAAATTCAAACTGTTAGTGGAAACGAACCCTTCAACCTAGTAGAATGAAAATTTTGCAGCCTAGTCTGCTAAGTGAACTGATCATTACCACCAAGTATCATGAAGATAGGGTGAAAAAATATTTGCTGAGATTTCAGAAAACTAGTAGTTTTTTGGAAGCTTGGCAACCCCTTTCAAATTGAACTGTCTTTTGCCAGTCTCAGCTTAGGGCTACTTCAAGAGGAAACAAACCATACAGATAGAACTTAGAACTACTTTATTGTGTCAACTTTCAATGATCTAGTACAAACCGTGTTTGATTTAGTGTTCCAAACACATCTATCTATATAGGAGAAAACAGAGTGAAACCGAAAAATTCACACTGTTACTGGCAACAAATGTTTCAACCTAGTAGAATGAAAATTGGCCAGCTAAGTAGCCTTATTGAAATCATCATTACCACCCAGTAACATCCAGATTGGGTGAAAAAGTATTTTCTGAGATTTTAGAAAACTAGTAGTCTTTTGGAAGCTTGGCAACCACTTTCAAATGAAAGTGTCTTTCGCCAGTCTCTGTTTAGGCCTAATTCAAGAGGAAACCAACCATAGAGATAGAATTTAGAACTACTTTATTGTGTCATGTTTCATGGAGCTAGCACAAACCGTGTTTGATTTAGAGTTCCAAACACATCTATCTATACAGGAGAAAAGACAGTGAAACCGAAAAATTCAAACTGTTACTGGCAACGAATGCTTCAACCTAGTGGAATGAAAATTGGGCAGCTACGTTGGCTTATTGAACTGATCATTACCACCAAGTAACATGCAGATCGGGTGAAAAAATATTTGCTGAGATTTTAGAAAACTAGTAGTTTTTTGGAAGCTTGCAACCCCTCTCAAACGAAAGTGTCTTTCGCCATTGTCTGCTTATGGCTACATCAAGAGGAAACAAACCATAGAGATGGACTTTGGAACTACTTTATTGTGTCAAGTTTCAAAAGCTAGCAATAACTGTATTAGATTTAGAGTTCCAAATACACCTCTCCATATTGTCGAAAACAGAGTGAAACCGGAGAATTCAAACTGTTAGTGGAAACGAAGGCTTCAACCTAGTAGAATGAAAATAGGGCAGCCAAGTGGGCTAAGTGAACTGATCATTACCACCAGGTATCATGAATATAGGGTGAAAAAATATTTGCTGAGATTTCAGAAAACTAGTTGTTTTTTGGAAGCTTGGCAACCCCTTTCAAATGAAAGTGTCTTTCCCCAGTCTCTGTTTAGGCCTAATTCAAGAGGAAAGAAACCGTAGAGATAGAACTTAGAAATACTTAATTGTGTCAAGTTTCACGGATCTAGCACAAACCGTGTATGATTTAGTGATAAAAAGAAATCTATCTATATAGGAAAAAACAGAGTGAAACCGAAAAATTCACACTCTTAAGGGCAACAAATGCTTCAACCTAGTAGAATGAAAATTGAGCAGCTAAGTTGACTTATTGAACCGATCATTCCCACCAAGTAACATCAAGATTGGGTGAAAAAATATTTGCTGAGATTTCAGAAAACTAGTAGTTTTTTAAAAGCTTGGCAACCCCTTTCAAATGAAAGTGTCTTTTGCCCATCTCAGCTTAGGGCTACTTCAAGAGGAAAAAACCATAGAGATAGAACATAGAAGTACTTTATTATTTCAAGTTTCAAAAGCTAGCACGAACCGTGTTTGATTTAGTGTTTCAAACACGTCTATCTACATAGGAGAAAACAGAGTAAAACCGAAAAATTCAACCTGTTACTGGAAACGAAATCTTCAACCTAGTAGAATGAAAATTGGTCAGCGAAGTGGGTTTATTGAACTGATCATTACCACCAAGTATCATCAAGATTGGGTGAAAAAATATTTGCTGAGGTTTCAGAAAACTAGTAGTTTTTTAGAAGCTTGGCAACCCCTTTCAAATGAAAGTGTCTTTCGCCAGTCTCTGTTTAGGCCTAATTCAATAGGAAACAAACCATAGAGATAGAACTTAGAACTACTTTATTGTGTCATGTTTCATGCAGCTAGCACAAACCGTGTTTGATTTAGAGTTCAAAACACATCTATCTATACAGGAGAAAAGACAGTGAAACCGAAAAATTCAAACTGTTATGTAAACGAACGCCTCAACCTAGTAGAATGAAAATTGATCAGCGAAGTGGGTTTATTGAACTGATCATTACCACCAAGTATCATTAAGATTGGGTGAAAAAATATTTGCTGATGTTTCAGAAAACTAGTAGTTTTTTGGAAGCTTGGCGACCCCTTTCAAATGAAAGTGTCTTTTGCCAGTCTCTGTTTAGGCCTAATTCAATAGGAAACCAACCAGAGAGATAGAACTTAGAACTACTTTATTGAGTAATGTTTCATGGAGCTAGCACAAACCGTGTTTGATTTAGAGTTCCAAACACACCTATCTATACAGGAGAAAAGAGAGTGAAACCGAAAAATTCACACTGTTACTGGCAACGAATTCTTCAACCTAGTGGAATGAAAATTGGGCAGCTAAGTTGGCTTATTGAACTGATCATTACCACCAAGTAACATCAAGATTGGGTGAAAAAATATTTGCTGAGATTTTAGAAAACTTAGTAGTTTTTTGGAAACTTGGTACCCCTCTCAAATAAAAGTTTCTTTCGCCAGTGTGTGCTTATGGCTACATCAAGAGGAAACAAACCACATAGAGATAGATGTTGGAACTACTTTATTGTGTCAAGTTTCAAAAGCTAGCAAAAACCGTTTTAGATGTAGAGTTCCAAATACACCTCTCCATATTGTCAAAACCAGAGTGAAACCGGAAAATTCAAACTGTTACTGGAAACGAATGCTTCAACCTAGAAGAATGAAAATTGGGCAGCCCAGTGGGCTAAGTGAACTGATCATTACCACCAAGTATCATGAAGATAGGGTGAAAAAATATTTGCTGAGATTTCAGAAAACTAGTAGTTTTTTGGAAGCTTGGAAACCCCTATCAAATTAAACTGTCTTTTGCCAGTCTCAGCTTAGGGCTACTTCAAGAGGAAACAAACCATAGAGACAGAAATTAGAACGACTTTATTGTATCAAGTTTCAAGAAACTAGCACTAACCGTGTTTGATTTAGAGTTCGAAACCCCTCTCTCTATATAGGAGAAAATAGTGTGAAACCGAAAAATTCAAAGTGTTACTGGAAAGGAACGCTTCAACCTAGTAGAATGAATAATGGGCAGCCAAGTGGGTTTATTGAACTGATCATTACCACCAAGGAGCATCGAGATTGGGTGAAAAAATATTTGCTGAGATTTTTGAAAATTAGTAATTTTTTAAAAGCTTGGCAACCCCTTTCAAATGAAAGTGTCTTTTGCAAGTCTCAGCTTAGGGCTATTTCAAGAGGAAACAAACCATAGAGATAGACCATAGAAGTAATTTATTTTGTCAAGTTTCAAGAAGCTAGCACGAACCGTGTTTGACTTAGAGTTCCAAACCCCTCTATCTATATAGGAGAAAATTGTGTGAAACCGAAAAATTCAAAGTGTTACTGGAAACGAAAGCTTCAACCTAGTAGAATGAATATTGGGCAGCCAAGTGGGTTTATTGAACTGATCGTTACCACCAAGTATCATCAAGATTGGGTGGAAAAATATTTGCTGAGATTAGAGAAAACTAGTAGTTTTTAGGAAGCTTGGCAACCCCTTTCAAATTGAACTGTCTTTTGCCAGTCTCAGCTAAGGGCTATTTCAAGAGGAAAAAAACCATAGAGATAGAACATAGACGTACTTTATTTTTTCAAGTTTCAAGAAGCTAGCACGAACCGTGTTTGATTTAGTGTTCCAAACACGTCAATCTATATAGGAGAAAACAGATTAAAACCGAAAAATTCAAACTGTTACTGGAAACGAACGCTTCAAAATAGTAGACTGAAAATAGGTCAGCGAAGTGGGTTTATTGAACTGATCATTACCACCAAGTATCATCATTGGGTGAAAAAACATTTGCTGAGGTTTCAGAAAACTAGTTGTTTTTTGGAAGCTTGGCAACCCCTTTCAAATGAATGTGTCCTTCGCCACTCTCTGTTTAGGCCTAATTCAAGAGGAAACAAACCATAGAGATAGAACTTAGAACAACTTTATAGTGTCAGGTTTCATGGAGCTAGGAGAAACCTTGTTTGATTTAGAGTTCCAAACACATCTATCTATACACGAGAAAAGACAGTTAAACCGAAAAATTCACACTGTTACTGGCAACGAATGCTTCAACCTAGTGGAATGAAAATTGGGCAGCTAAGTTGGCTTATTGAACTGATCATTACCACCAAGTAACATCCAGATTGGGTGAAAAAATATTTGATGAGATTTTAGAAAACTAGTGGTTTTTTGGAAGCTTGGCAACCCCTCTCAAATGAAAGTGTCTTTTGCCAGTGTCTGCTTATGGCTACATCAAGAGGAAACAAACCATAGAGATAGACGTTGGAACTACTTTATTGTGTCAAGTTTCAAAAGCTAGCAAAAACCGATTTAGATTTAGAGTTCCAAATGCACCTCTCCATATTGTCAAAAACAGAGTGAAACCGGAAAATTCAAACTGTTACTGGAAACGAACGATTCAACCTAGAAGAATGAAAATTGGGAAGCCAAGTGGGCTAAGTGAACTGATCATTACCATCAAGTATCATGAAGATAGGGTGAAAAAATATTTGCTGAGATTTCAGAAAACTTGTAGTTTTTTGGAAGCTTGGCAACCCCTTTCAAATTGAACTGTCTTTTGCCAGTCTCAGCTTAGGGCTACTTCAAGAGGAAACAAACCATAGAGATAGAAATTAGAACGACTTTATTGTGTCAAGTTTCAAGAAGCTAGCACTAACCGTGTTTGATTTAGAGTTCCAAACCCCTCTATCTATATAGGAGAAAATTGTGTGAAACCGAAAAATTCAACGTGTTACTGGAAAAGAACTCTTCAACCTAGTAGAATGAATATTGGTCTGCCAAGTGGGTTTATTGAACTGATCATTACCACCAAGGAGCATGAAGATTGGGTGAAAAGATATTTGCTGAGATTTCAGAAAACTAGTAGTTTTTTGAAAGCTTGGCAACCCCTTTCAAATAAAAGTGTCTTTCGCCAGTCTCTTCTTCGGGCTACTTCAAGAGGAAAGAAACCATAGTGACAGAACATAGAACTACTTTATTTTGTCAAGATTCATGGAGCTAGCATGAACCGTGTTTTATTTATAGTTCCAAGCAAATCTACCTGTACAGGAGAAAACACAGTGAAACAGAAAATTTCGAACTGTTACTGGAAACCAACGCTTCGTCCTAGAAGAGAGAAAATTGGGCAAGGAAGTGGGATAAGTGAACTAATCATTACCACCAAGTATCATCAAGATTGGGTGAAAAAATATTTGCTGAGTTTTCATAAAACTAGTAGTTTTTTGGAAGCTTGGCAACCCCTTTCAAACTGAACTGTCTTTTGCCAGTCTCAGCTTATGGCTATTTCGAGAGGAAACAAACGATAGAGATAGAACATCGAACTACTTTATTTTGTCAAGTTTCATGAAGCTAGCCCAAAGCGTGTTTGATTTAGTGTTCCAAACACATCTATCTGTGTAGAAGAAAACCGAAAAATTCAAACTGTTACTGAAAACGATCGCTTCAACCTAGTAGAATAAAAATTGGGCAGCGAAGTGGGTTTATTGAACTGATCATTACCACCAAGTATCATCAAGATTGGGTGAAAAAACATTTGCTGAGATTTCAGAAAACTAGTAGTTTTTTGGAAGCTTGGCAACCCCTTTCAAATGAAAGTGTCTTTCGCCAGTCTCTTCTTAGGGCTACTTCAAGAGGAAACAAACCTTACAGATAGAAATTAGAGCTACTTTATTGTGTCAAGTTTCAAGAAGCTAGCACTAACCATGTTTGATTTAGAGTTCCAAACCCATCTATCTATATAGGAGAAAACAGAGTGAAACCGAAAAATCAAAGTGTTACTGGAAAGGAACGCTTCAACAAGTAGAATGAATATTGGGCAGCCAAGTGGGTTTATTGAACTGATCATTACCACCAAGTATCATCAAGATTGGGTGAAAAAATATTTGCTGAGATTTCAGAAAACTCGTAGTTTTTTGGAAGCTTGCTAACCCCTTTCAAATGAAAGTGTCTTTCGCCAGTCTCTGCTGAGGGCTACTTCAAGAGGAAACAAACCCTACAGATAGAACTTAGAACTACTTTATGGTGTCAAGTTTCAAGGAGCTAGCACAAACCGTGTTTGATTTAGTGTTCCAAACACATCTATCTATATAGGAGAAAACAGAGTGAAACCGACAAATTCACACTGTTACTCGCAACGAATGCTTCAAACTAATAGAATGAAAATTGGGCAGCCATGTTTGGTTATTGAACTGATCATTACCACCAAGTAACATCAAGATTGGGTGAAAAAATATTTGCTGAGATTTCAGAAAACTAGTAGTTTTTTGGAAGCTTGGCAACCCCTTTCAAACTGAACTGTCTTTTGCCAGTCTCATCTTAGGGCTATTTCGAGAGGAAACAAACCATAGAGATAGAACATCGAACTACTTTATTTTGTCAAGTTTCATGAATCTAGCCCAAACCGTGTTTGATTTAGTGTTCCAAACACATCTATCTGTATAGGAGAAAACAGAGTAAAGCCGAAAAATTCAAACTGTTACTGGAAAGGATCGCTTCAACCTAGTAGAATGAAAATTGGGCAGCCAAGTGGGTTTATTAAACTGATCATTACCACCAAGTATCATCCAGATTGGGTGAAAAAATATTTGCTCTGATTTCAGAAAACTAGTAGTTTTTTGGAAGCTTGGACAACCCCTTTCAAATGAAAGTGTCTTTCGCCAGTCTCTTCTTAGGTCTACTTCAAGAGGAAACAAACCATACAGATAGAAATTAGAACTACTTTATTGTGTCAAGTTTCAAGAAGCTAGCACTAACCATGTTTGATTTAGAGTTCCAAACCCATCTATCTATATAGGAGAAAACAGAGTGAAACCGAAAAATCAAAGTGTTACTGGAAACGAACGCTTCAACCTAGTAGAATGAATATTGGGCAGGAAAGTGGTTTTGGTAAACTGATCATTACCACCAAGTATCATCTAGATTGGGTGAAAAAATATTTTCTGAGATTTGAGAAAACTAGTAGATTTTTGGAAGCTTGGCAACCCCTTTCAAATGAAAGTTTCTTTCGCCAGTCTCTGCTGAGGGCTACTTCAAGAGGAAACAAACCATACAGATAGAACTTAGAACTACTTATGTTGTCAAGTTTCAAGGAGCTAGCACAAACCGTGTTTGATTTAGTGTTCCAAACACATCTATCTATATAGGAGAAAACAGAGTGAAACCAAAAAATTCACACTTTTACTGGCAACGAATGCTTCAACCTAGTGGAATGAAAATTGGACAGCTAAGTTGGCTTATTGAACTGATCATTACCACCAAGTAACATTCAGATTGGTTGAAAAAATATTTGCTGAGATTTTAGAAAACTAGTAGTTCTTTGGAAGCTTGGAAACCCCTCTCAAATGAAAGTGTCTTTCGCCAGTGTCTGCTTATGGCTACATCAAGAGGAAAGAAACCATAGATATAGACGTTAGAACTACTTTATTGTGTCAAGTTTCAAAAGTTAGCAAAAACCTTTTTAGATTTAGAGTTCCATATACAGCTCTCCATATTGTCATAAACAGAGTGAAACCGGAAAATTCAAACTGTTAGTGGAAACGAACGCTTCAACCTAGTAGAATGAAAATTGGTCAGCCAAGTGCGTTTATTGAACTAATCATTACCACCAAGTATCATCAAGATTGGGGGAAAAATATTTGCTGAGATTTCAGAAAACTAGTAGTCTTTGGGAAGCTTGGCAACCCCTTTCAAATTAACGTGTCTTTCGCCAGTCTCTGCTGAGGGCTACTTCAAGAGGAAACAAACCATACAGATAGAACTTAGAACTACTTTATGGTGTCAAGTTTCAAGGAGCTAGCACAAACCGTGTTTGATTTAGTGTTCCAAACACATCTATCCATATAGGAGAAAACAGAGTGAAACCGAAAAATTCACACTGTTACTGGCAACGAATGCTTCAAACTAATAGAATGAAAATTGGGCAGCCAAGTGGGTTTATTGAACTGATCATTACCACCAAGTATCATGAAGATTGGGTGAAAAAATATTTGCTGAGATTTCAGAAAACTAGTTGTTTTTTGGAAGCTCGGCAACCCCTTTCAAATTAAAGTGTCTTTCGCCAGTCTCTGCTGAGGGCAACTTCAAGAGGAAACAAACAATAGAGACAGAGCATAGAACTACTTTATTGTGTCAAGTTTCATGGAGCTAGCATAAACCGTGTTTGATTTAGAGTTCCAAACACATCTATCTATATAGGAGAAAACAGAGTGAAACCGAAAAATTCACACTTTTATTGGCAAGGAATGCTTCAACCTAGTGGAATGAAAATTGGGCAGCTAACTTGGCTTATTGAACTGATCATTACCACCAAGTAACATCAAGATTGGGTGAAAAAATATTTGCTGAGATTTTAGAACACTTAGTAGTTTTTTGCAAGCTTGGTACCCCTCTCAAATAAAAGTGTCTTTCGCCAGTGTCTGCTTACGGCTACATCAAGAGGAAACAAACCATAGATATAGACTTTAGAAGTACTTTATTGTGTCAAGTTTCAAAAGCTAGCAAAAACCGTTTTAGATTTAGAGTTCCAAATACACCTCTCCATATTGATGAAAACAGAGTGAAACCGGAGAATTCTAACTGTTAGTGGAAAAGAAGGCTTCAACCTAGTAGAATGAAAATAGGGCAGCAAAGTGGGCTAAGTGAACTGATCATTACCACCAGGTATCATGAAGATAGGGTGAAAAAATATTTGCTGAAATTTCAGAAAACTAGTAGTTTTTTGGAAGCTTGGCAAGCCCTTTCAAATTGAACTGTCTTTTGCCAGTCGCAGCTTAGGGATACTTCAAGAGAAAACAAACCATAGTGATAGAAATTAGAACTACTTTATTTTGTCAAGTTTCAAGAAGCTAGCACAAACCGTGTTTGATTTAGAGTTCCAAAGCCATCAATCTATATAGAACAAAACAGAGGGAAACCGAGAAATTCAGCGTTACTGGAAACAAACGCTTCAATCTAGAAGAATGAATATTGGGCAGCAAAGTGGGTTTATTGAACTGATCATTACAACCAAGTATCATCAAGATTGGGTGAAAAAATATTTGCTGAGATTTCAGAAAACTCGTAGTTTTTTGGAAGCTTGGCAACCCCTTTCAAATGAAAGTGTCTTTCGCCAGTCTCTTCTTTGGGCTACTTCAAGAGGAAACAAACCATGGTGACAGAACATAGAACTACTTTATTTTGTCAAGATTCAAGGAGCTAGCATGAACCGTGTTTTATTTATAGTTCCAAGCAAATCTACCTGTACAGGAGAAAACACAGTGAAACAGAAAATTTCGAACTGTTACTGGAAACCAATGCTTCATCCTAGAAGAGAGAAAATTGGGCAGAAAAGTGGGATAAGTGAACTAATCATTACCACCAAGTATCATCAAGATTGGGTGAAAAAATATTTGCTGAGTTTTCAGAAAACTAGTAGTTTTTTGGAAGCTTGGCAACCCCTTTCAAACTGAACTGTCTTTTGCCAGTCTCAGCTTATGGCTATTTCGAGAGGAAACAAACCATAGAGATAGAACATCGAACTACTTTATTTTGTCAAGTTTCATGAAGCTAGCCCAAAGCGTGTTTGATTTAGTGTTCTAAACACATCTATCTGTGTAGAAGAAAACAGAGTAAAGCCGAAAAATTCAAACTGTTACTGGAAAGGATCGCTTCAACCTAGTAAAATGAAAATTGCGCAGCGAAGTGGGTTTATTGAACTGATCAATACCACCAAGTATCATCAAGATTGGGTGAAAAAACATTTGCTGAGATTTCAGAAAACTAGTAGTTTTTTGGAAGCTTGGCAACCCCTTTCAAATGAAAGTGTCTTTCGCCAGTCTCTTCTTAGGGCTACTTCAAGAGGAAACAAACCATACAGATAGAAAATAGAGCTACTTTATTGTGTCAAGTTTCAAGAAGCTAGCACTAACCATGTTTGATTTAGAGTTCCAAACCCATCTATCTATATAGGAGAAAACAGAGTGAAACCGAAAAATCAAAGTGTTACTGGAAAGGAACGCTTCAACCTAGTAGAATGAATATTGGGCAGCCAAGTGGGTTTATTGAACTGATCATTACCACCAAGTATCATCAAGATTGGGTGAAAAAATATTTGCTGAGATTTCAGAAAACTCGTGGTTTTTTGGAAGCTTGCTAACCCCTTTCAAATGAAAGTGTCTTTCGCCAGTCTCTGCTGAGGGTACTTCAAGAGGAAACAAACCATACAGATAGAACTTAGAAATACTTTATGGTGTCAAGTTTCAAGGAGCTAGCACAAACCGTGTTTGATTTAGTGTTCCAAACACATCTATCTATATAGGAGAAAACAGAGTGAAACCGAGAAATTCACACTGTTACTCGCAACGAATGCTTCAATCTAATAGAATGAAAATTGGGCAGCTATGTTGGCTTATTGAACTGATCATTACCACAAAGTAACATCAAGATTGGGTGAAAAAATATTTGCTGAGATTTCAGAAAACTAGTAGTTTTTTGGAAGCTTGGCAACCCCTTTCAAACTGAACTGTCTTTTGCCAGTCTCAGCTTAGGGCTATTTTGAGAGGAAACAAACCATAGAGATAGAACATCGAACTACTTTATTTTGTCAAGTTTCATGAAGCTAGCCCAAACCGTGTTTGATTTAGTGTTCCAAACACATTTATCTGTATAGGAGAAAACAGAGTAAAGCCGAAAAATTCAAACTGTTACTGGAAAGGATCGCTTCAACCTAGTAGAATAAAAATTGGGCAGCCAAGTGGGTTTATTAAGCTGATCATTACCACCAAGTATCATCCAGATTGGGTGAAAAAATATTTGCTGAGATTTCAGAAAACTAGTAGTTTTTTGGAAGCTTGGACAACCCCTTTCAAATGAAAGTGTCTTTCGCCAGTCTCTTCTTAGGGCTACTTCAAGAGGAAACAAACCATACAGATAGAAATTAGAACTACTTTATTGTGTCAAGTTTCAAGAAGCTAGCACTAACCATGTTTGATTTAGAGTTCCAAACCCATCTATCTATATAGGAGAAAACAGAGTGAAACCGAAAAATCAAAGTGTTACTGGAAACGAACGCTTCAACCTAGTAGAATGAATATTGGGCAGGTAAGTGGTTTTAGTAAACTGATCAATACCACCAAGTATCATCTAGATTGGGTAAAAAAATATTTTCTGAGATTTGAGAAAACTAGTAGTTTTTTGGAAGCTTGGCAACCCCTTTCAAATGAAAGTGTCTTTCGCCAGTCTCTGCTGAGGGCTACTTCAAGAGGAAACAAACCATACAGATAGAACTTAGAACTACTTATGTTGTCAAGTTTCAAGGAGCTAGCACAAACCGTGTTTGATTTAGTGTTCCAAACACATCTATCTATATAGGAGAAAACAGAGTGAAACCAAAAAATTCACACTTTTACTGGCAACGAATGCTTCAACCTAGTGGAATGAAAATTGGGCAGCTAACTTGGCTTATTGAACTAATCATTACCACCAAGTAACATTCAGATTGGTTGAAAAAATATTTGCTGAGATTTTAGAAAACTAGTAGTTCTTTGGAAGCTTGGAAACCCCTCTCAAATGAAAGTGTCTTTCACCAGTGTCTGCTTACGGCTACATCAAGAGGAAAGAAACCATAGATATAGACGTTAGAACTACTTTATTGTGTCAAGTTTCAAAAGTTAGCAAAAACCGTTTTAGATTTAGAGTTCCAAATACAACTCTCCATATTGTCATAAACAGAGTGAAACCGGAAAATTCAAACTGTTAGTGGAAACGAACGCTTCAACCTAGTAGAATGAAAATTGGTCAGCCAAGTGCGTTTATTGAACTAATCATTACCACCAAGTATCATCAAGATTGGGGGAAAAAATATTTGCTGAGATTTCAGAAAACTAGTAGTCTTTGGGAAGCTTGGCAACCCCTTTCAAATTAACGTGTCTTTCGCCAGTCTCTGCTGTGGGCTACTTCAAGAGGAAACAAACCATACAGATAGAACTTAGAACTACTTTATTGTGTCAAGTTTCAAGAAGCTGGCACTAACCATGTTTGATTTAGAGTTCCAAACCCATCTATCTATATAGGAGAAAACAGAGTGAAACCGAAAAATCAAAGTGTTACTGGAAAGGAACGCTTCAACCTAGTAGAATGAATATTGGGCAGCCAAGTGGGTTTATTGAACTGATCATTACCACCAAGTATCATCAAGATTGGGTGAAAAAATGTTTGCTGAGATTTCAGAAAACTCATAGTTTTTTGGAAGCTTGCTAACCCCTTTCAAATGAAAGTGTCTTTCGCCAGTCTCTGCTGAGGGCTACTTCAAGAGGAAACAAACCATACAGATAGAACTTAGAACTACTTATGGTGTCAAGTTTCAAGGAGCTAGCACAAGCCGTGTTTGATTTAGTGTTAAAACACATCTATCTATATTGGAGAAAACAGAGTGAAACCGAGAAATTCACACTGTTACTGGCAACGAATGCTTCAAACTAATAGAATGAAAATTGGGCAGCTAACTTGGCTTATTGAACTGATCATTACCACCAAGTAACATCAAGAATGGGTGAAAAAGTATTTGCTGAGATTTCCGAAAACTAGTAGTTTTTTGGAAGCTTGGCAACCCCTTTCAAACTGAACTGTCTTTTGCCAGTCTCATCTTAGGGCTATTTCGAGAGGAAACAAACCATAGAGAAAGAACATCGAACTACTTTATTTAGTCAAGTTTCATGAATCTAGCCCAAACCGTGTTTGATTTAGTGTTCCAAACACATCTATCTGTATAGGAGAAAACAGAGTAAAGTCGAAAAATTCAAACTGTTACTGGAAAGGATCGCTTCAACCTAGTAGAATGAAAATTGGGCAGCCAAGTGGGTTTATTAAACTGATCATTACCACCAAGTATCATCCAGATTGGGTGAAAAAATATTTGCTGAGATTTCAGAAAACTAGTAGTTTTTTGGAAGCTTGGACAACCCCTTTCAAATGAAAGTGTCTTTCGCCAGTCTCTTCTTAGGGCTACTTCAAGAGGAAACAAACCATACAGATAGAAATTAGAACTACTTTATTGTGTCAAGTTTCAAGAAGCTAGCACTAACCATGTTTGATTTAGAGTTCCAAACCCATCTATCTATATAGGAGAAAACAGAGTGAAACCGAAAAATCAAAGTGTTACTGGAAACGAACGCTTCAACCTAGTAGAATGAATATTGGGCAGGAAAGTGGTTTTAGTAAACTGATCATTACCACCAAGTATCATCTAGATTGGGTGAAAAAATATTTTCTGAGATTTGAGAAATCTAGTAGATTTTTGGAAGCTTGGCAACCCCTTTCAAATTAACGTGTCTTTCGCCAGTCTCTGCTGAGGGCTACTTCAAGAGGAAACAAACCATACAAATAGAACTTAGACTACTTTATGGTGTCAAGTTTCAAGGAGCTAGCACAAACCGTGTTTGATTTAGTGTTCCAAACACATCTATCCATATAGGAGAAAACAGAGTGAAACCGAAAAATTCACACTGTTACTGGCAACGAATGCTTCAAACTAATAGAATGAAAATTGGGCAGCTAAGTTGGCTTATTGAACTGATCATTACAACCAAGTAACATCAAGATTGGGTGAAAAAATACTTGCTGAGATTTCAGAAAGCAAGTAGTTTTTTGGAAGCTTGGCAACCCCTTTCAAATGAAAGTGTCTTTCGCCAGTCTCTTCTTCGGTCTACTTCAAGAGGAAACAAAACATAGCGACAGAACATAGAACTACTTTATTTTGTCAAGATTCAAGGAGGTAGCATGAACCGTGTTTTCTTTATAGTTCCAAGCAAATCTACCTATACAGGAGAAAACAGAGTGACAGAAAATTTCGAACTGTTACTGGAAACCAACGCTTCATCCTAGAAGAGAGAAAATTGGGCAGGGAAGTGGGTAAGTGAACTAATCATTACCACCAATATCATCAAAATTGGGTGAAAAAATATTTGCTGAGATTTCAGAAAACTAGTAGTTTTTTGGTTGCTTGGCAACCAATTTCAAAAGAAAGTGTCTTTCGCCAGTCTCTGTTTAGGCCTGATTCAAGAGGAAAAAAACCATAGAGATAGAACTTAGAAATACTTTATTGTGTCAAGTTTCAAGGAGCAAGCACAAACCATGTTTGATTTAGTGTTCCAAACACATGTATCTATATAGGAGTAAACAGAGCGAAACCGAAAAATTCACAATGTTACTGGCAACGAATGCTTCAACCTAGTAGAATGAAAATTGGCCAGCTAAGTGGCCTTATTGAACTGATCATTACCACCAAGTAACATCAAGATTGGGTGAAAAATATTTGCTGAGATTTTAGAAAACTTAGTAGTTTTTTGCAACCTGGTACCCGTTTCAAATAAAAGTGTCTTTCGCCAGTGTCTGCTTACGGCTACATCAAGAGGAAACAAACCATAGAGATAGACTTTAGATCTACTTTATTGTGTCAAGTTTCAAAAGCTAGCAAAAACCGTTTTAGATTTAGAGTTCCAAATACACCTCTCCAGATTGACGAAAACAGAGTGAAACCGGAGAATTCAAACTGTTAGTGGAAACGAAGGCTTCAACCTAGTCGAATGAAAATAGGGCAGCCAAGTGGGCTAAGTGAACTGATCATTACCACCAGGTATCATGAAGATTGGGTGAAAAAATATTTGCTGAGATTTCAGAAAACTAGTAGTTTTTTGGAAGCTTGGCAAGCCCTTTCAAATTGAACTGTCTTTTGCCAGTCTCAGCTTAGAGATATTTCAAGAGAAAACAAACCATAGAGATAAAAATTAGAACTACTTTATTGTGTCAAGTTTCAAGAAGCTAGCACAAACCGTGTTTGATTTAGAGTCCAAAGCCATCTATCTATATAGGAGAAAACAGAGGGAAACCGAAAATTTCAGTGTTACTGGAAACGAACGCTTCAACCTAGAAGAATGAACATTGGGCAGCCAAGTGGGCTTATTGAACTGATAATTACCACCAAGTATCATCAAGATTGGGTGAAAAAATATTTGCTGATTTTTCAGAAAACTAGTAGTTTTTTGGAAGCTTGGCAACCCCTTTCAAATGAAAGTGTCTTTCGCCAGTCTCTGCTGAGGGCTACTTCAAGAGGAAACAAACCATTCAGATAGAACTTAGAACTACTTTATGGTGTCAAGTTTCAAGGAGCTAGCACAAACCGTGTTTGATTTAGTGTTCCAAACACATCTATCTATATAGGAGAAAACAGAGTGAAACCGAGAAATTCACACTGTTACTGGCAACGAATGCTTCAACCTAGTGGAATGAAAATTGGGCAGCTAAGTTGGCTTATTGAACTGATCATTACCACGAAGTAACATCAAGAATGGGTGAGAAAATATTTGCTGAGATTTCAGAAAACTAGTAGTTTTTTGGAAGATTGGCCACCCCTTTCAAATGAAAGTGTCTTTCTCCAGTCTCTGCTGAGGGCTACTTCAAGAGGAAAGAAACCATAGAGATAGAGCATAGAACTACTTTATTGTGTCAAGTTTCATGGAGCTAGCATAAACCGTGTTTGATTTAGAGTTCCAAACACATCTATCTATATAGGAGAAAACAGAGGGAAACCGAAAAATTCACACTTTTACTGGCAACGAATGCTTGAACATAGTGGAATGAAAATTGGGCAGCTAACTTGGCTTATTGAACTGATCATTACAACCAAGTAACAACAAGATTGGGTGAAAAAATATTTGCTGAGATTTCACGAAACTAGTAGTTTTTTGGGAAGCTTGGCAACCCCTTTCAAATTAACGTGTCTTTCGCCAGTCTCTGCTGAGGGCTACTTCAAGAGGAAACAAACCATACAGATAGAACTTAGAACTACTTTATGGTGTCAAGTTTCAAGGAGCTAGCACAAACCGTGTTTGATTTAGTGTTCCAAACACATCTATCCATATGGGAGAAAACAGAGTGAAACCGAAAAATCCACACTGTTACTGGCAACGAATGCTTCAAACTAATAGAATGAAAATTGGGCAGCTAAGTTGGCTTATTGAACTGATCATTACAACCAAGTAACATCAAGATTGGGTGAAAAAATACTTGCTGAGATTTCAGAAAACAAGTAGTTTTTTGGAAGCTTGGCAACCCCTTTCAAATGAAAGTGTCTTTCGCCAGTCTCTTCTTCGGTCTACTTCAAGAGGAAACAAAACATAGCGACAGAACATAGAACTACTTTATTTTGTCAAGATTCAAGGAGGTAGCATGAACCGTGTTTTCTTTATAGTTCCAAGCAAATCTACCTATACAGGAGAAAACGGAGTGACAGAAAATTTCGAACTGTTACTGGAAACCAAGGCTTCATCCTAGAAGAGAGAAAATTGGGCAGGGAAATGGGTATGTGAACTAATCATTACCACCAATATCATCAAAATTGGGTGAAAAAATATTTGCTGAGATTTCAGAAAACTAGTAGTTTTTTGGTTGCTTGGCAACCAATTTCAAAAGAAAGTGTCTTTCGCCAGTCTCTGTTTAGGCCTGATTCAAGAGGAAAAAAACCATAGAGATAGAAATTAGAACTACTTTATTGTGTCAAGTTTCAAGGAGCAAGCACAAACCGTGTTTGATTTAGTGTTCCAAACACATGTATCTATATAGGAGTAAACAGAGCGAAACCGAAAAATTCACAATGTTACTGGCAACGAATGCTTCAACCTAGTAGAATGAAAATTGGCCAGCTAAGTGGCCTTATTGAACTGATCATTACCACCAAGTAACATCAAGATTGGGTGAAAAATATTTGCTGAGATTTTAGAAAACTTAGTAGTTTTTTGCAATCTTGGTACCCCTTTCAAATAAAAGTGTCTTTCGCCAGTGTCTGCTTACGGCTACATCAAGAGGAAACAAACCATAGAGATAGACTTTAGAACTACTTTATTGTGTCAAGTTTCAAAAGCTTGCAAAAACCGTTTTAGATTTAGAGTTCCAAATAAACCTCTCCAGATTGACGAAAACAGAGTGAAACCGGAGAATTCAAACTGTTAGTGGAAACGAAGGCTTCAACCTAGTCGAATAAAAATAGGGCAGCCAAGTGGGCTAAGTGAACTGATCATTACCACCAGGTATCATGAAGATTGGGTGAAAAAATATTTGCTGAGATTCCAGAAAACTAGTAGTTTTTTGGAAGCTTGGCAAGCCCTTTCAAATTGAACTGTCTTTTGCCAGTCTCAGCTTAGAGATATTTCAAGAGAAAACAAACCATAGAGATAAAAATTAGAACTACTTTATTGTGTCAAGTTTCAAGAAGCTAGCACAAACCGTGTTTGATTTAGAGTCCAAAGCCATCTATCTATATAGGAGAAAACAGAGGGAAACCGAAAAATTCAGTGTTACTGGAAACGAACGCTTCAACCTAGAAGAATGAACATTGGGCAGCCAAGTGGGCTTATTGAACTGATAATTACCACCAAGTATCATCAAGATTGCGTGAAAAAATATTTGCTGAGATTTCAGAAAACTAGTAGTTTTTTGGAAGCTTGGCAACCCCTTTCAAATGAAAGTGTCTTTTGCCAGTCTCTGCTGAGGGCTACTTCAAGAGGAAACAAACCATTCAGATAGAACTTAGAACTACTTTATGGTGTCAAGTTTCAAGGAGCTAGCACAAACCGTGTTTGATTTAGTGTTCCAAACACATCTATCTATTTAAGAGAAAACAGAGTGAAACCGAGAAATTCACACTGTTACTGGCAACGAATGCTTCAAACTAATAGAATGAAAATTGGGCAGCTAAGTTGGCTTATTGAACTGATCATTACCACCAAGTAACATCAAGATTGGGTGAGAAAATATTTGCTGAGATTTCAGAAAACTAGTAGTTTTTTGGAAGCTTGGCAACCCCTTTCAAATGAAAGTGTCTTTCGCCAGTCTCTGCTGAGGGCTACTTCAAGAGGAAACAAACCATTCAGATAGAACTTAGAACTACTTTATGGTGTCAAGTTTCAAGGAGCTAGCACAAACCGTGTTTGATTTAGTGTTCCAAACACATCTATCTATTTAAGAGAAAACAGAGTGAAACCGAGAAATTCACACTGTTACTGGCAACGAATGCTTCAAACTAATAGAATAAAAATTGGGCAGCTAAGTTGGCTTATTGAACTGATCATTACCACCAAGTAACATCAAGATTGGGTGAGAAAATATTGGCTGAGATTTCAGAAAACTAGTAGTTTTTTGGAAGCTTGGCAACCCCTTTCAAATGAAAGTGTCTTTCGCCAGTCTCTGCTGAGGGCTACTTCAAGAGGAAAGAAACCATAGAGATAGAGCATAGAACTACTTTATTGTGTCAAGTTTCATGGAGCTAGCATAAACCGTGTTTGATTTAGAGTTCCAAACACATCTATCTATATAGGAGAAAACAGAGGGAAACCGAAAAATTCACACTTTTACTGGCAATGAATGCTTGAACATAGCGGAATGAAAATTGGGCAGCTAACTTGGTTTATTGAACTGATCATTACAACCAAGTAACAACAAGATTGGGTGAAAAAATATTTGCTGAGATTTCAGGAAACTAGTAGTTTTTTGGAAGCTTGGCAACCCCTTTCAAATTAAAGTGTCTTTCGCCAGTCTCTTCTTAGGGCTACTTCAAGAGGAAACAATCCATACAGATAGAAATTAGGCCTACTTTATTGTGTCAAGTTTCAAGAAGCTAGCACTAACCAGGTTTGTATTCGAGTTCCAAATCCATCTATCTATATAGGAGAAAACAGAGTGAAACCGAAAAATTCACACTTTTACTGGCAACGAATGCTTCAACCTAGTGGAATGAAAATTGGGCAGCTAACTTGGCTTATTGAACTGATCATTACCACCAAGTAACAACAAGATTGGGTGAAAAAATATTTGCTGAGATTTTAGAAAACTTAGTAGTTTTTTGCAAGCTTGGTACCCCTGTCAAATAAAAGTGTCTTTCGCCAGTGTCTGCTTATGGCTACATCAAGAGGAAACAAACCATAGAGATAGACGTTAGAACTACTTTATTGTGTCAAGTTTCAAAAGCTAGCAAAAACCGTTGTAGATTTAGAGTTCCAAATACACCTCTCCATATTAACGAAAACAGAGTGAAACCGGAGAATTCAAACTGTTAGTGGAAACGAAGGCTTCAACCTAGTAGAATGCAAATAGGGCAGCCAAGTTGGGTAAGTGAACTGATCATTACCACCAGGTATCATGAAGATAGGGTGAAAAAATATTTGCTGAGATTTCAGAAAACTAGTAGTTTTTTGGAAGCTTGGCAACCCCTTTCAAATTGAACTGTCTTTTGCCAGTCTCAGCTTAGGAATACTTCAAGAGAAAACAAACCATAGAGATAGAAATTAGAACTACTTTATTTTGTCAAGTTTCAAGAAGCTAGCACAAACCGTGTTTGATTTAGAGTTCCAAAGCCATCTATCTATATAGGAGAAAACAGAGGGAAACGGAAAAATTCATTGTTACTGGAAATGAACGCTTCAATCTAGAAGAATGAATATTGGGCAGCCAAGTGGGTTTATTGAACTGATCATTACCACCAAGTATCATCAAGATTGGGTAAAAAATATTTGCTGAGATTTCAGAAAACTCATAGTTTTTTGGAAGCTTGGCAACCCCTTTCAAATTAAAGTGTCTTTCGCCAGTCTCTGCTGAGGGCTACTTCAAGAGGAAACAAACCATACAGATAGAGCATAGAACTACTTTATGGTGTCAAGTTTCAAGGAGCTAGCACAAACCGTGTTTGATTTAGTGTTCTAAACACATCTCTCTATATAGGAGAAAACAGAGTGAAACCGAGAAATTCACACTGTTACTGGCAACGAATGCTTCAAACTAACAGAATGAAAATTGGGCAGCTAAGTTGGCTTATTGAACTGATCATTACCACCAAGTAACATCACGATTGGGTGAAAAAATATTTGATGAGATTTCAGAAAACTAGTAGTTTTTTGGAAGCTTTTCAACCCCTTTCAAACTGAACTGTCTTTTGCCAGTCTCAGCTTAGGGCTATTTTGAGAGGAAACAAACCATACAGATAGAACATCGAACTACTTTATGTTGTCAAGTTTCAAGAAGCTAGCACAAACCGTGTTTGATTTAGTGTTCCAAACACATCTATCTATATAGGAGAAAACAGAGTGAAACCGAAAAATTCACACTCTTACTGGCAAGGAATGCTTCAACCTAGTAGAATGAAAATTGGCCAGCTATGTGGCCTCATTGAACTGATCATTACCACCAAGTAACATCCAGATTGGGTGAAAAAATATTTTCTGAGATTTTAGAAAACTAGTAGTTTTTTGGAAGCTTGGCAACCCCTTTCAAATTAAAGTGTCTTTCACCAGTGTCTGCTTAGGGCTACGTCAAGAGGAAACAAACCATAGAGATAGAAGTTAGAACTAATTTATTGTGTCAAGTTTCAAAGAGATAGTATAAACCGTTTTAGATTTAGAGTTCCAAATACACCTATCCATATTGTCGAAAACAGAGTGAAACCGGAAAATTCATACTGTTACTGGAAACGAACGCTTCAACCTAGTAGAATGAAAATGGGCAGCCAAGTGGGCTAAGTGAACTGGTCATTATCACCAAGTATCATGAAGATAGGGTGAAAAAATATTTGCTGAGATTTCAGAAAACTAGTAGTTTTTTGGAAGCTTGGCAAACTCTTTCAAATTGAACTGTCTTTTGCCAGTCTCATCTTAGGGCTACTTCAAGAGGAAACAAACCATAGAGATAGAAATTAGAACTACTTCATTGTGTCAAGTTTCAAGAAGCTAGTGCTAACCGTGTTTGATTTAGAGTTCCAAACCCATCTATCCATATAGGAGAAAACAGAGTGAAACCGAAAGATTCAAAGTGTTACTGGAAACGAATGCTTCAACCTAGAAGAATGAATATTGGGCAGCCAAGTGGGTTTATTCAACTGATCATTACCACCAAGTATCATCAAGATTGGGTGAAAAAATATTTGCTGAGATTTCTGAAAATTAGTAGTTTTTTGGAAGCTTGGCAACCCCTTTCAAATGAAAGTGTCTTTCGCCAGTCTTTGCTGAGGGCTACTTCAAGAGGAAACAAACCATACAGATAGAACTTAGAACTACTTTATGGTGTCAAGTTTAAAGGAGCTAGCACAAACCGTGTTTGATTTAGTGTTTCAAACACATCTATCTATATAGGACAAAACAGAGTGAAACTGAAAAATTCACACTGTTACTGGCAACGAATGTTTCAAACAAATAGAATGAAAATTGGGCAGCTAAATTGGTGTATTGAACTGATGATTACCACCAAGTAACATCAAGATTGGGTGAAAAAATATTTGCTAAGTTTTCAGTAAACTAGTAGTTTTTAGGAAGCTTGGCAACCACTTTCAAATGAGAGTGTCTTTCGCCAGTCTCTTTTAGGGCTACTTCAAGAGGAAACAAACCATTGCGACAGAACATAGAACTACTTTATTTTGTCAAGATTCAAGGAGCTAGCATGAACCGTGTTTTATTTATTGTTCCAAGCAAATCTACCTATACAGGAGAAATCACAGTGAAAAAGAAAATTTCGAACTGTAACTGGAAACCAAGGCTTCATCCTAGAAGAGAGAAAATTGGGCAAGGAAGTGGGATAAGTGAACTAATCATTACCACCAAGTATCATCAAGATTGGGTGAAAAAATATTTGCTGAGTATTCAGAAAACTAGTAGTTTTTTGGAAGCTTGGCAACCCCTTTCAAATGAAAGTGTCTTTCGCCAGTCTCTTCTTCGGTCTAAATCAAGAGGAAACAAAACATAGCGACAGAACATAGAACTACTTTATTTTGTCAAGATTCAAGGAGGTAGCATGAACCGTGTTTTCTTTATAGTTCCAAGCAAATCTACCTATACAGGAGAAAACGGAGTGACAGAAAATTTCGAACTGTTACTGGAAACCAACGCTTCATCCTAGAAGAGAGAAAATTGGGCAGGGAAGTGGGTAAGTGAACTAATCATTAGCACCAATATCATCAAAATTGGGTGAAAAAATATTTGCTGAGATTTCAGAAAACTAGTAGTTTTTTTGTTGCTTGGCAACCAATTTCAAAAGAAAGTGTCTTTCGCCAGTCTCTGTTTAGGCCTGATTCAAGAGGAAAAAAACCATAGAGATAGAACTTAGAACTACTTTATTGTGTCAAGTTTCAAGGAGCAAGCACAAACCGTGTTTGATTTAGTGTTCCAAACACATGTATCTATATAGGAGTAAACAGAGCGAAACCGAAAAATTCACAATGTTACTGGCAACGAATGCTTCAACCTAGTAGAATGAAAATTGGCCAGCTAAGTGGCCTTATTGAACTGATCATTACCACCAAGTAACATCAAGATTGGGTGAAAAATATTTGCTGAGATTTTAGAAAACTTAGTAGTTTTTTGCAATCTTGGTACCCCTTTCAAATAAAAGTGTCTTTCGCCAGTGTCTGCTTACGGCTACATCAAGAGGAAACAAACCATAGAGATAGACTTTAGAACTACTTTATTGTGTCAAGTTTCAAAAGCTTGCAAAAACCGTTTTAGATTTAGAGTTCCAAATACACCTCTCCAGATTGACGAAAACAGAGTGAAACCGGAGAATTCAAACTGTTAGTGGAAACGAAGGCTTCAACCTAGTCGAATGAAAATAGGGCAGCCAAGTGGGCTAAGTGAACTGATCATTACCACCAGGTATCATGAAGATTGGGTGAAAAAATATTTGCTGAGATTCCAGAAAACTAGTAGTTTTTTGGAAGCTTGGCAAGCCCTTTCAAATTGAACTGTCTTTTGCCAGTCTCAGCTTAGAGATATTTCAAGAGAAAACAAACCATAGAGATAAAAATTAGAACTACTTTATTGTGTCAAGTTTCAAGAAGCTAGCACAAACCGTGTTTGATTTAGAGTCCAAAGCCATCTATCTATATAGGAGAAAACAGAGGGAAACCGAAAAATTCAGTGTTACTGGAAACGAACGCTTCAACCTAGAAGAATGAACATTGGGCAGCCAAGTGGGCTTATTGAACTGATAATTGCCACCAAGTATCATCAAGATTGCGTGAAAAAATATTTGCTGAGATTTCAGAAAACTAGTAGTTTTTTGGAAGCTTGGCAACCCCTTTCAAATGAAAGTGTCTTTCGCCAGTCTCTGCTGAGGGCTACTTCAAGAGGAAACAAACCATTCAGATAGAACTTAGAACTACTTTATGGTGTCAAGTTTCAAGGAGCTAGCACAAACCGTGTTTGATTTAGTGTTCCAAACATATCTATCTATTTAAGAGAAAACAGAGTGAAACCGAGAAATTCACACTGTTACTGGCAACGAATGCTTCAAACTAATAGAATGAAAATTGGGCAGCTAAGTTGGCTTATTGAACTGATCATTACCACCAAGTAACATCAAGATTGGGTGAGAAAATATTGGCTGAGATTTCAGAAAACTAGTAGTTTTTTGGAAGCTTGGCAACCCCTTTCAAATGAAAGTGTCTTTCGCCAGTCTCTGCTGAGGGCTACTTCAAGAGGAAAGAAACCATAGAGATAGAGCATAGAACTACTTTATTGTGTCAAGTTTCATGGAGCTAGCATAAACCGTGTTTGATTTAGAGTTCCAAACACATCTATCTATATAGGAGAAAACAGAGGGAAACCGAAAAATTCACACTTTTACTGGCAACGAATGCTTGAACATAGCGGAATGAAAATTGGGCAGCTAACTTGGCTTATTGAACTGATCATTACAACCAAGTAACAACAAGATTGGGTGAAAAAATATTTGCTGAGATTTCAGGAAACTAGTAGTTTTTTGGAAGCTTGGCAAACCCTTTCAAATGAAAGTGTCTTTCGCCAGTCTCTTCTTAGGGCTACTTCAAGAGGAAACAAACCATAGCGACAGAACATAGAACTACTTTATTTTGTCAAGATTCAAAGAGCTAGCATGAACCGTGTTTTATTTATAGTTCCAATCAAATCTACCTATACAGGAGAAAACACAGTGAAACAGACAATTTTGAACTGTTACTGGAAACCAACGCTTCATCCTAGAAGGGAAAAAATTGGGCAAGGAAGTGGGATAAGTGAACTAATCATTACCACCAAGTATCATGAAGATAGGGTGAAAAAATATTTGCTGAGATTTCATAAAACTAGTAGATTTTTGGAAGCTTGGCAACCCCTTTCAAACTGAACTGTCTTTTGCCAGTCTCAGCTTAGGGCTATTTCGAGAGGAAACAAACCATAGAGATAGAACATCGAACTACTTTATTTTGTCAAGTTTCATGAAGCTAGCCCAAACCGTGTTTGATTTAGTGTTCCAAACACATCTATCTGTATAGGAGAAAACAGAGTAAAACCGAAAAATTCAAACTGTTATTGGAAACGATCGCTTCAACCTAGTAGAATGAAAATTGGGCAGCCAAGTGGGTTTATTGAACTGATCATTACCACCAAGTATCATCAAGATTGGGTGAAAAAATTTTTGCTGAGATTTCAGAAAACTAGTAGTTTTTTGGAAGCTTGGCAACCCCTTTCAAATTAAAGTGTCTTTCGCCAGTCTCTTCTTAGGGCTACTTCAAGAGGAAACAATCCATACAGATAGAAATTAGGCCTACTTTATTGTGTCAAGTTTCAAGAAGCTAGCACTAACCAGGTTTGATTTCGAGTTCCAAATCCTTCTATCTATATAGGAGAAAACAGAGTGAAACGGAAAAATTCACACTTTTACTGGCAACGAATGCTTCAACCTAGTGGAATGAAAATTGGGCAGCTTACTTGGCTTATTGAACTGATCATTACCACCAAGTAACATCAAGATTGGGTGAAAAAATATTTGCTGAGATTTTAGAAAACTTAGTAGTTTTTTGCAAGCTTGGTACCCCTGTCAAATAAAAGTGTCTTTCGCCAGTGTCTGCTTATGGCTACATCAAGAGGAAACAAACCATAGAGATAGACGTTAGAACTACTTTATTGTGTCAAGTTTCAAAAGCTAGCAAAAACCGTTGTAGATTTAGAGTTCCAAATACACCTCTCCATATTAACGAAAAAAGAGTGAAACCGGAGAATTCAAACTGTTAGTGGAAACGAAGGCTTCAACCTAGTAGAATGAAAATAGGGCAGCCAAGTTGGGTAAGTGAACTGATCATTACCACCAGGTATCATGAAGATAGGGTGAAAAAATATTTGCTGAGATTTCAGAAAACTAGTAGTTTTTTGGAAGCTTGGCAACCCCTTTCAAATTGAACTGTCTTTTGCCAGTCTCAGCTTAGGAATACTTCAAGAGAAAACAAACCATAGAGATAGAAATTAGAACTACTTTATTTTGTCAAGTTTCAAGAAGCTAGCACAAACCGTGTTTGATTTAGAGTTCCAAAGCCATCTATCTATATAGGAGAAAACAGAGGGAAACGGAAAAATTCATTGTTACTGGAAATGAACGCTTCAATCTAGAAGAATGAATATTGGGCAGCCAAGTGGGTTTATTGAACTGATCATTACCACCAAGTATCATCAAGATTGGGTAAAAAATATTTGCTGAGATTTCAGAAAACTCATAGTTTTTTGGAAGCTTGGCAACCCCTTTCAAATTAAAGTGTCTTTCGCCAGTCTCTGCTGAGGGCTACTTCAAGAGGAAACAAACCATACAGATAGAGCACAGAACTACTTTATGGTGTCAAGTTTCAAGGAGCTAGCACAAACCGTGTTTGATTTAGTGTTCTAAACACATCTCTCTATATAGGAGAAAACAGAGTGAAACCGAGAAATTCACACTGTTACTGGCAACGAATGCTTCAAACTAACGGAATGAAAATTGGGCAGCTAAGTTGGCTTATTGAACTGATCATTACCACCAAGTAACATCACGATTGGGTGAAAAAATATTTGATGAGATTTCAGAAAACTAGTAGTTTTTTGGAAGCTTGGCAACCCCTTTCAAACTGAACTGTCTTTTGCCAGTCTCAGCTTAGGGCTATTTTGAGAGGAAACAAACCATACAGATAGAACATCGAACTACTTTATGTTGTCAAGTTTCAAGGAGCTAGCACAAACCGTGTTTGATTTAGTGTTCCAAACACATCTATCTATATAGGAGAAAACAGAGTGAAACCGAAAAATTCACACTCTTACTGGCAAGGAATGCTTCAACCTAGTCGAATGAAAATTGGCCAGCTAAGTGGCCTCATTGAACTGATCATTACCACCAAGTAACATCCAGATTGGGTGAAAAAATATTTTCTGAGATTTTAGAAAACTAGTAGTTTTTTGGAAGCTTGGCAACCCCTTTCAAATTAAAGTGTCTTTCACCAGTGTCTGCTTAGGGCTATGTCAAGAGGAAACAAACCATAGAGATAGAAGTTAGAACTAATTTATTGTGTCAAGTTTCAAAGAGATAGTATAAACCGTTTTAGATTTAGAGTTCCAAATACACCTATCCATATTATCGAAAACAGAGTGAAACCGGAAAATTCATACTGTTACTGGAAACGAACGCTTCAACCTAGTAGAATGAAAATGGGCAGCCAAGTGGGCTAAGTGAACTGGTCATTATCACCAAGTATCATGAAGATAGGGTGAAAAAATATTTGCTGAGATTTCAGAAAACTAGTAGTTTTTTGGAAGCTTGGCAAACTTTTTCAAATTGAACTGTCTTTTGCCAGTCTCATCTTAGGGCTACTTCAAGAGGAAACAAACCATAGAGATAGAAATTAGAACTACTTCATTGTGTCAAGTTTCAAGAAGCTAGTGCTAACCGTGTTTGATTTAGAGTTCCAAACCCATCTATCCATATAGGAGAAAACAGAGTGAAACCGAAAGATTCAAAGTGTTACTGGAAACGAATGCTTCAACCTAGAAGAATGAATATAGGGCAGCCAAGTGGGTTTATTCAACTGATCATTACCACCAAGTATCATCAAGATTGGGTGAAAAAATATTTGCTGAGATTTCAGAAAATTAGTAGTTTTTTGGAAGCTTGGCAACCCCTTTCAAATGAAAGTGTCTTTCGCCAGTCTCTGCTGAGGGCTACTTCAAGAGGAAACAAACCATACAGATAGAACTTAGAACTACTTTATGGTGTCAAGTTTAAAGGAGCTAGCACAAACCGTGTTTGATTTAGTGTTTCAAACACATCTATCTATATAGGACAAAACAGAGTGAAACTGAAAAATTCACACTGTTACTGGCAACGAATGTTTCAAACAAATAGAATGAAAATTGGGCAGCTAAATTGGTGTATTGAACTGATGATTACCACCAAGTAACATCAAGATTGGGTGAAAAAATATTTGCTAAGTTTTCAGTAAACTAGTAGTTTTTAGGAAGCTTGGCAACCACTTTCAAATGAGAGTGTCTTTCGCCAGTCTCTTTTAGGGCTACTTCAAGAGGAAACAAACCATTGCGACAGAACATAGAACTACTTTATTTTGTCAAGATTCAAGGAGCTCACATGAACCGTGTTTTATTTATAGTTCCAAGCAAATCTACCTATACAGGAGAAATCACAGTGAAACAGAAAATTTTGAACTGTAACTGGAAACCAACGCTTCATCCTAGAAGAGAGAAAATTGGGCAAGGAAGTGGGATAAGTGAACTAATCATTACCACCAAGTATCATCAAGATTGGGTGAAAAAATATTTGCTGAGATTTCAGAAAACTAGTAGTTTTTTGGAAGCTTGGCAACCCCTTTCATACTGAACTGTCATTTGCCAGTCTCAGCTTAGGGCTATTTTGAGAGGAAACAAACCATAGAGATAGAACATTGAACTACTTTATTTTGTCAAGTTTCATGAAGCTAGCAAAAACCGTGTTTGATTTAGTGTTCCAAACACATCTATCTGTATAGGAGAAAACAGAGTAAAACCGAAAAATTCAAACTTTTACTGGAAAAGATCGCTTCAACCTAGTAGAATGAAAATTGATCAGCCAAGTGGGTTTATTGCACTGATCATTACCACCAAGTATCATCAAGATTGGGTGAAAAAATAATTGCTGATATTTCAGAAAACTAAAAATTTTTTGGAAGCTTGGCAACACCTTTCAAATTAAAGTGTCTTTCGCCAGTCTCTTCTAAAGGCTACTTCAAGAGGAAACAAACCATAAAGATAGAAATCAGAACTACTTTATTGTGTCAAGTTTCAAGAAGCAAGCACTAACCATGTTTGATTTAGAGTTACAAACCCATCTATCTATATAGGAGAAAACAGAGTGAAACCGAAAAATTCACACTGTTACTGGCAAGGAATGCTTCAACCTAGTAGAATGAAAATTGGCCAGCTAAGTGGCCTCATTGAACTGATCATTACCACCAAGTAACATCCAGATTGGGTGAAAAAATATTTGCTGAGATTTTAGAAAACTTAGTAGTTTTTTGCAAGCTTGGTACCCCTCTCAAATAAAAGTGTCTTTCACCAGTGTCTGCTTATGGCTACATCAAGAGGAAACAAACCATATAGATAGACGTTAGAACTACTTTATTGTGTCAAGTTTCAAAAGCTAGCAAAAACCGTTTTAGATTTAGAGTTCCAAATACACCTCTCCATATTGACGAAAACAGAGTGAAACCGGAGAATTCAAACTGTTAGTGGAAACGAAGGCTTCAACCTAGTCGAATGAAAATAGGGCAGCCAAGTGGGCTAAGTGAACTGATCATTACCACCAGGTATCATGAAGATTGGGTGAAAAAATATTTGCTGAGATTCCAGAAAACTAGTAGTTTTTTGGAAGCTTGGCAAGCCCTTTCAAATTGAACTGTCTTTTGCCAGTCTCAGCTTAGAGATATTTCAAGAGAAAACAAACCATAGAGATAAAAATTAGAACTACTTTATTGTGTCAAGTTTCAAGAAGCTAGCACAAACCGTGTTTGATTTAGAGTCCAAAGCCATCTATCTATATAGGAGAAAACAGAGGGAAACCGAAAAATTCAGTGTTACTGGAAACGAACGCTTCAACCTAGAAGAATGAACATTGGGCAGCCAAGTGGGCTTATTGAACTGACAATTACCACCAAGTATCATCAAGATTGGGTGAAAAAATATTTGCTGAGATTTCAGAAAACTAGTAGTTTTTTGGAAGCTTGGCAACCCCTTTCAAATGAAAGTGTCTTTCGCCAGTCTCTGCTGAGGGCTACTTCAAGAGGAAACAAACCATTCAGATAGAACTTAGAACTACTTTATGGTGTCAAGTTTCAAGGAGCTAGCACAAACCGTGTTTGATTTAGTGTTCCAAACACATCTATCTATTTAAGAGAAAACAGAGTGAAACCGAGAAATTCACACTGTTACTGGCAACGAATGCTTCAAACTAATAGAATGAAAATTGGGCAGCTAAGTTGGCTTATTGAACTGATCATTACCACGAAGTAACATCAAGATTGGGTGAGAAAATATTTGCTGAGATTTCAGAAAACTAGTAGTTTTTTGGAAGCTTGGCAACCCCTTTCAAATAAAAGTGTCTTTCGCCAGTCTCTGCTGAGGGCTACTTCAAGAGGAAACAAACCATAGAGATAGGGCATAGAACTACTTTATTGTGTCAAGTTTCATGGAGCTAGCATAAACCGTGTTTGATTTAGAGTTCCAAACACATCTATCTATATAGGAGAAAACAGAGGGAAACCGAAAAATTCACACTTTTACTGGCAACGAATGCTTGAACATAGCGGAATAAAAATTGGGCAGCTAACTTGGCTCTTGAACTGATCATTCCAACCAAGTAACAACAAGATTGGTTGAAAAAATATTTGCTGAGATTTCAGGAAACTAGTAGTTTTTTGGAAGCTTGGCAAACCCTTTCAAATGAAAGTGTCTTTCGCCAGTCTCTTCTTAGGGCTACTTCAAGAGGAAACAAACCATAGCGACAGAACATAGAACTACTTTATTTTGTCAAGATTCAAAGAGCTAGCATGAACCGTGTTTTATTTATAGTTCCAATCGAATCTACCTATACAGGAGAAAACACAGTGAAACAGACAATTTTGAACTGTTACTGGAAACCAACGCTTCATCCTAGAAGGGAGAAAATTGGGCAAGGAAGTGGGATAAGTGAACTAATCATTACCACCAAGTATCATCAAGATTGGGTGAAAAAATATTTGCTGAGATTTCATAAAACTAGTAGTTTTTTGGAAGCTTGGCAACCCCTTTCAAACTGAACTGTCTTTTGCCAGTCTCAGCTTAGGGCTATTTCGAGAGGAAACAAACCATAGAGATAGAACATCGAACTACTTTATTTTGTCAAGTTTCATGAAGCTAGCCCAAACCGTGTTTTATTTAGTGTTCCAAACACATCTATCTGTATAGGAGAAAACAGAGTAAAACCGAAAAATTCAAACGGTTACTGGAAACGATCGCCTCAACGTAGTAGAATGAAAATTGGGCAGCCCAGTGGGTTTATTGAACTGATCATTACCACCAAGTATCATCAAGATTGGGTGAAAAAATTTTTGCTGAGATTTCAGAAAACTAGTAGTTTTTTGGAAGCTTGGCAACCCCTTTCAAATGAAAGTGTCTTTCGGCAGTCTCTTCTTAGGGCTACTTCACGAGGAAACAATCCATACAGATAGAAATTAGGCCTACTTTATTGTGTCAAGTTTCAAGAAGCTAGCACTAACCAGGTTTGATTTCGAGTTCCAAATCCATCTATCTATATAGGATAAAACAGAGTGAAACCGAAAAATTCACACTTTTACTGGCAACGAATGCTTCAACCTAGTGGAATGAAAATTGGGCAGCTAAGTTGGCTTATTGAACTGATCATTACCACCAAGTAACATTCAGATTGGTTGAAAAAATATTTGCTGAGATTTTAGAAAACTAGTAGTTCTTTGGAAGCTTGGAAACCCCTCTCAAATGAAAGTGTCTTTCGCCAGTGTCTGCTTACGGCTATATCAAGAAGAAAGAAACCATAGATATAGACGTTAGAAGTACTTTATTGTGTCAAGTTTCAAAAGTTAGCAAAAACCGTTTTAGATTTAGAGTTCCAAATACAACTCTCCATATTGTCATAAACAGAGTGAAACCGGAAAATTCAAACTGTTAGTGGAAACGAACGCTTCAACCTAGTAGAATGAAAATTGGTCAGCCAAGTGCGTTTATTGAACTAATCATTACCACCAAGTATCATCAAGATTGGGGGAAAAAATATTTGCTGAGATTTCAGAAAACTAGTAGTCTTTGGGAAGCTTGGCAACCCCTTTCAAATTAACGTGTCTTTCGCCAGTCTCTGCTGAGGGCTACTTCAAGAGGAAACAAACCATACAGATAGAACTTAGAACTACTTTATGGTGTCTAGTTTCAAGGAGCTAGCACAAACCGTGTTTGATTTAGTGTTCCAAACACATCTATCCATATAGGAGAAAACAGAGTGAAACCGAAAAATTCACACTGTTACTGGCAACGAATGCTTCAAACTAATAGAATGAAAATTGGGCAGCTAAGTTGGCTTATTGAACTGATCATTACAACCAAGTAACATCAAGATTGGGTGAAAAAATACTTGCTGAGATTTCAGAAAACAAGTAGTTTTTTGGAAGCTTGGCAACCTCTTTCAAATGAAAGTGTCTTTCGCCAGTCTCTTCTTCGGTCTACTTCAAGAGGAAACAAAACATAGAGACAGAACATAGAACTACTTTATTTTGTCAAGATTCAAGGAGGTAGCATGAACCGTGTTTTATTTATAGTTCCAAGCAAATCTACCTATACAGGAGAAAACAGAGTGACAGAAAATTTCAAACTGTTACTGGAAACCAACGCTTCATCCTAGAAGAGAGAAAATTAGGCAGGGAAGTGGGTAAGTGAACTAATCATTACCACCAAGTATCATCAAAATTGGGTGAAAAAATATTTGCTGAGATTTCAGAAAACTAGTAGTTTTTTGGTTGCTTGGCAACCAATTTCAAAAGAAAGTGTCTTTCGCCAGTCTCTGCTTAGACCTGATTGAAAATGAAAAAAACCATAGAGATAGAACTTAGAACTACTTTATTGTGTCAAGTTTCAAGGAGCAAGCACAAACCGTGTTTGATTTAGTGTTCCAAACACATGTATCTATATAGGAGTAAATAGAGCGAAACCGAAAAATTCACAATGTTACTGGCAACGAATGCTTCAACCTAGTAGAATGAAAATTGGCCAGCTAAGTGGCCTTATTGAACTGATCATTACCACCAAGTAACATCAAGATTGGGTGAAAAATATTTGCTGAGATTTTAGAAAACTTAGTAGTTTTTTGCAACCTTGGTACCCCGTTCAAATAAAAGTGTCTTTCGCCAGTGTCTGCTTATGGCTACATCAAGAGGAAACAAACCATAGAGATAGACTTTAGAACTACTTTATTGTGTCAAGTTTCAAAAGCTTGCAAAAACCATTTTAGAATTAGAGTTCCAAATACACCTCTCCAGATTGACGAAAACAGAGTGAAACCGGAGAATTCAAACTGTTAGTGGAAACGAAGGCTTCAACCTAGTCGAATGAAAATAGGGCAGCCAAGTGGGCTAAGTGAACTGATCATTACCACCAGGTATCATGAAGATTGGGTGAAAAAATATTTGCTGAGATTCCAGAAAACTAGTAGTTTTTTGGAAGCTTGGCAAGCCCTTTCAAATTGAACTGTCTTTTGCCAGTCTCAGCTTAGAGATATTTCAAGAGAAAACAAACCATAGAGATAAAAATTAGAACTACTTTATTGTGTCAAGTTTCAAGAAGCTAGCACAAACCGTGTTTGATTTAGAGTCCAAAGCCATCTATCTATATAGGAGAAAACAGAGGGAAACCGTAAAATTCAGTGTTACTGGAAACGAATGCTTCAACCTAGAAGAATGAACATTGGGCAGCCAAGTGGGCTTATTAAACTGATAATTACCACCAAGTATCATCAAGTTTGGGTGAAAAAATATTTGCTGAGATTTCAGAAAACTAGTAGTTTTTTGGAAGCTTGGCAACCCCTTTCAAATGAAAGTGTCTTTCGCCAGTCTCTGCTGAGGGCTACTTCAAGAGGAAACAAACCATTCAGATAGAACTTAGAACTACTTTATGGTGTCAAGTTTCAAGGAGCTAGCACAAACCGTGTTTGATTTAGTGTTCCAAACACATCTATCTATTTAAGAGAAAACAGAGTGAAACAGAGAAATTCACACTGTTACTGGCAACGAATGCTTCAAACTAATAGAATGAAAATTGGGCAGCTAAGTTGGCTTATTGAACTGATCATTACCACCAAGTAACATCAAGATTGGGTGAGAAAATATTTGCTGAGATTTCAGAAAACTAGTAGTGTTTTGGAAGCCTGGCAACCCCTTTCAAATGAAAGTTTCTTTCGCCAGTCTCTGCTGAGGGCTACTTCAAGAGGAAACAAACCATAGAGATAGAGCATAGAACTACTTTATTGTGTCACGTTTCATGGAGCTAGCATTAACCGTGTTTGATTTAGAGTTCCAAACACATCTATCTATATAGGAGAAAACAGAGGGAAACCGAAAAATTCACACTTTTACTGGCAACGAATGCTTGAACATAGCAGAATGAAAATTGGGCAGCTAACTTGGCTTATTGAACTGATCATTACAACCAAGTAACAACAAGATTGGGTGAAAAAATATTTGCTGAGATTTCAGGAAACTAGTAGTTTTTTGGAAGCTTGGCAAACCCTTTCAAATGAAAGTGTCTTTCGCCAGTCTCTTCTTAGGGCTACTTTAAGAGGAAACAAACCATAGCGACAGAATATAGAACTACTTTATTTTGTCAAGATTCAAAGAGCTAGCATGAACAGTGTTTTATTTATAGTTCCAATCAAATCTACCTATACAGGAGAAAACACAGTGAAACAGACAATTTCGAACTGTTACTGGAAACCAACGCTTCATCCTAGAAGGGAGAAAATTGGGCAAGGAAGTGGGATAAGTGAACTAATCATTACCACCAAGTATCATGAAGATAGGGTGAAAAAATATTTGCTGAGATTTCATAAAACTACTAGTTTTTTGGAAGCTTGGCAACCCCTTTCAAACTGAACTGTCTTTTGCCAGTCTCAGCTTAGGGCTATTTCGAGAGGAAACAAACCATAGAGATAGAACATCGAACTACTTTATTTTGTCAAGTTTCATGAAGCTAGCCCAATCCGTCTTTGATTTAGTGTTCCAAACACATCTATCTGTATAGGAGAAAACAAAGTAAAACCGAAAAATTCAAACTGTTACTGGAAACGATCGCTTCAACCTAGTAGAATGAAAATTGGGCAGCCAAGTGGGTTTATTGAACTGATCATTACCACCAAGTATCATCAAGATTGGGTGAAAAAATTTTTGCTGAGATTTCAGAAAACTAGTAGTTTTTTGGAAGCTTGGCAACCCCTTTCAAATGAAAGTGTCTTTCGCCAGTCTCTTCTTAGGGCTACTTCAAGAGGAAACAAACCATACAGACAGAAATTAGGCCTACTTTATTGTGTCAAGTTTCAAGAAGCTAGCACTAACCAGGTATGATTTCGAGTTCCAAATCCATCTATCTATATAGGAGAAAACAGAGTGAAACCGAAAAATTCACACTTTTACTGGCAACGAATGCTTCAACCTAGTGGAGTGAAAATTGGGCAGCTAACTTGGCTTATTGAACTGATCATTACCACCAAGTAACATCAAGATTGGGTGAAAAAATATTTGCTGAGATTTTAGAAAACCTCTAGTTTTTTGGAAGCTTGGCAACCCCTCTCAAATGAAAGTATCTTTCGCCAGTGTCTGCTTACAGCTACATCAAGAGGAAACAAACCATAGAGATAGACGTTAGAACTACTTTATTGTGTCAAGTTTCAAAAGCTAGCAAAAACCGTTGTAGATTTAGAGTTCCAAATACACCTCTCCATATTAACGCAAACAGAGTGAAACCGGAGAATTCAAACTGTTAGTGGAAACGAAGGCTTCAACCTAGTAGAATGAAAACAGGGCAGCCAAGTTGGCTAAGTGAACTGATCATTACCACCAGGTATCATGAAGATAGGGTGAAAAAATATTTGCTGAGATTTCAGAAAACTAGTAGTTTTTTGGAAGCTTGGCAACCCCTTTCAAATTGAACTGTCTTTTGCCAGTCTCAGCTTAGGAATACTTCAAGAGAAAACAAACCATAGAGTTAGAAATTAGAACTACTTTATTTTGTCAAGTTTCAAGAAGCTAGCACAAACCGTGTTTGATTTAGAGTTCCAAAGCCATCTATCTATATAGGAGAAAACAGAGGGAAACGGAAAAATTCATTGTTACTGGAAATGAACGCTTCAATCTAGAAGAATGAATATTGGGCAGCCAAGTGGGTTTATTGAACTGATCATTACCACCAAGTATCATCAAGATTGGGTAAAAAATATTTGCTGAGATTTCAGAAAACTCATAGTTTTTTGGAAGCTTGGCAACCCCTTTCAAATTAAAGTGTCTTTCGCCAGTCTCTGCTGAGGGCTACTTCAAGAGGAAACAAACCATACAGATAGAGCATAGAACTACTTTATGGTGTCAAGTTTCAAGGAGCTAGCACAAACCGTGTTTGATTTAGTGTTCCAAACACATCTATCTATATAGGAGAAAACAGAGTGAAACCAAAAAATTCACACTGTTACTGGCAACGAATGCTTCAAAGTAACAGAATGAAAATTGGGCAGCTAAGTTGGCTTATTGAACTGATCATTACCACCAAGTAACATCACGATTGGGTGAAAAAATATTTGATGAGATTTCAGAAAACTAGTAGTTTTTTGGAAGCTTGGCAACCCCTTTCAAACTGAACTGTCTTTTGCCAGTCTCAGCTTAGGGCTATTTTGAGAGGAAACAAACCATAGAGATAGAACATCGAACTACTTTATGTTGTCAAGTTTCAAGGAGCTAGCACAAACCGTGTTTGATTTAGTGTTCCAAACACATCTATCTATATAGGAGAAAACAGAGTGAAACCGAAAAATTCACACTCTTACTGGCAATGAATGCTTCAACCTAGTAGAATGAAAATTGGCCAGCTAAGTGGCCTCATTGAACTGATCATTACCACCAAGTAACATCCAGATTGGGTGAAAAAATATTTTCTGAGATTTTAGAAAACTAGTAGTTTTTTGGAAGCTTGGCAACCCCTTTCAAATTAAAGTGTCTTTCACCAGTGTCTGCTTAGGGCTACGTCAAAAGGAAACAAACCATAGAGATAGAAGTTAGAACTAATTTATTGTGTCAAGTTTCAAAGAGATAGTATAAACCGTTTTAGATTTAGAGTTCCAAATACACCTATCCATATTATCGAAAACAGAGTGAAACCGGAAAATTCATACTGTTACTGGAAACGAACGCTTCAACCTAGTAGAATGAAAATTGGGCATCCAAGTGGGCTAAGTGAACTGGTCATTATCACCAAGTATCATGAATATAGGGTGAAAAAATATTTGCTGAGATTTCAGAAAACTAGTAGTTTTTTGGAAGCTTGGCAAACTCTTTCAAATTGAACTGTCTTTTGCCAGTCTCATCTTAGGGCTACTTCAAGAGGAAACAAACCATAGAGATAGAAATTAGAACTACTTTATTGTGTCAAGTTTCAAGAAGCTAGCACTAACCATGTTTGATTTAGAGTTCCAAACCCATCTATCTATATAGTAGAAAACAGAGTGAAACCGAAAGATTCAAAGTGTTACTGGAAACGAATGCTTCAACCTAGAAGAATGAATATTGGGCAGCCAAGTGGGTTTATTCAACTGATCATTACCACCAAGTATCATCAAGATTGGGTGAAAAAATATTTGCTGAGATTTCAGAAAATTAGTAGTTTTTTGGAATTTGGCAACCCCTTTCAAATGAAAGTGTCTTTCGCCAGTCTCTGCTGAGGGCTACTTCAAGAGGAAACAAACCATACAGATAGAACTTAGAACTACTTTATGGTGCCAAGTTTCAAGGAGCTAGCACAAACCGTGTTTGATTTAGTGTTTCAAACACATCTATCTATATAGGACAAAACAGAGTGAAACTGAAAAATTCACACTGTTACTGGCAACGAATGTTTCAAACAAATAGAATGAAAATTGGGCAGCTAAATTGGTGTATTGAACTGATGATTACCACCAAGTAACATCAAGATTGGGTGAAAAAATATTTGCTAAGTTTTCTGTAAACTAGTAGTTTTTAGGAAGCTTGGCAACCCCTTTCAAGTTAAAGTGTCTTTCGCCAGTCTCTGCTGAGGGCTACTTCAAGAAAAAACAAACCAAAGAGATAGAGCATAGAACTAATTTATTGTGTCAACTTTCAAGGAGCTAGCACAAACCGTGTTTGATTTAGTGTTCCAAACACATGTATCTATATAGGAGAAAACAGAGTGAAACCAAAAAATTCACACTGTTACTTGCAACGAATGCTTCAACCTAGTACAATAAAAATTGGCCAGCTAAGTGGCCTCATTGAACTGATCATTCCCACCAAGTAACATCCAGATTGGGTGAAAAAATATTTTCTGAGATTTTAGAAAACTAGTAGTTTTTTGGAAGCTTGGCAACCCCTTTCAAATGAAAGTGTCTTTCGCCAGTGTCTGCTTAGGGCTACGTCAAGAGGAAACAAACCATAGAGATAGAAGATAGAACTAATTTATTGTGTCAAGTTTCAAAGAGCTTGTATAAACCGTTTTAGATTTAGAGTTCCAAATACACCTCTCCATATTGTCGAAAACAGAGTGAAACTGGAAAATTCAAACTGTTACTGGAATCAAACGCTTCAACCTACTAGAATGAAAATTGGGCAGCCAAGTGGGCTAAGTGAACTGGTCATTACCACCAAGTATCATGAAGATAGGGTGAAAAAATATTTGCTGAGATTTAAGAAAACTAGTAGTTTTTTGGAAGCTTGGCACCCCTTTCAAATTGAACTGTCTTTTGCCAGTCTCAGCTTAGGGCTACTTCAAGAGGAAACAAACCATAGAGATAGAAAGTAGAACTACTTTATTGTGTCAAGTTTCAAGAAGCTAGCACTAACACTGTTTTATTTAGAGTTCCAAACCCATCTATCTATATAGGAGAAAACAGAGTGAAACCAAAAAATCAAAGTGTTACTGGAAACGAACGCTTCAACCTAGAAGAATGAATATTGGTCAGCCAAGTGGGTTTATTGAACTGATCATTACCACCAAGTATCATCATGATTGGGTGAAAAAATATTTGCTGAGATTTCAGAAAACTAGTAGTTTTTTTGGAAGCTTGGCAACCCCTTTCAAATGAAAGTGTCTTTCGCCAGTCTCTGCTGAGGGCTACTTCAAGACGAAACAAACCATACAGATAGAACTTAGAACTACTTTATGGTGTCAAGTTTCAAGGAGCTAGCACAAACCGTGTTTGATTTAGTGTTCCAAACACATCTATCTATATAGGAGAAAACAGAGTGAAACTAAAAAATTCACACTGTTACTGGCAACAAATTCTTCAAACTAATAGAATGAAAATTGGGCAGCTAAGTTCGCTTTTTGAACTGATCATTACCACCAAGTAACATCAAGATTGGGTGAAAAAATGTTTGCTGAGATTTCAGAAAACTAGTAGTTTTTTGGAAGCTTGGCAACCCCTTTCAAATGAAAGTGTCTTTCGCCAGTCTCTTCTTAGGGCTACTTCAAGAGGAAACAAACCATAGCGACAGAACATAGAACTACTTTATTTTGTCAAGATTCAAGGAGCTAGCATGAACCGTGTTTTATTTATAGTTCCATGTAAATCTACCTATACAGGAGAAAACACAGTGAAAAGGAAAATTTCAAACTGTTACTGGAAACCAACGCTTCATCCTAGAAGAGAGAAAATTGGGCAAGGCAGTGGGATAAGTGAACTAATCATTACCACCAAGTATCATCAAGATTGGGTGAAAAAATATTTGCTGAGATTTCAGAAAACTAGTAGTTTTTTGGAAGCTTGACAACCCCTTTCAGACTGAACTGTCTTTTGCCAGTCTCAGCTTAGGGCTATTTCGAGAAAAAAACAAACCATAGAGATAGAACATCAAACTACTTTATTTTGTCAAGTTTCATGAAGCTAGCCCAAACCGTGTTTGATTTAGTGTTCCAAACACATCTATCTGTATAGGAGAAAACAGAGTAAAACCGAAAAATTCAAGCTGTTACTGGCAACGAATGCTTCAACCTAGTAGAATGAAAATTGGCCAGCTAAGTGGCCTCATTGAACTGATCATTACCACCAAGTAACATCCAGATTGGGTGAAAAAATATTTTCTGAGATTTTAGAAAACTAGTAGTTTTTTGAAGCTTGGCAACCCCTTTCAAATTAAAGTATCTTTCCCTAGTGTCTGCTTAGGGCTACTTCACGAGGAAACAAACCATAGAGATAGAAGTTAGAACTAATTTATTGTGTCAAGTTTCAAAGAGCTAGTATAAACCGTTTTAGATTTAGAGTTCCAAATACACCTCTCCATATTGTTGAAAACAGAGTGAAACTGGAGAATTCAAACTGTTACTGGAAACGAATGCTTTAACCTAGTTGAATGAAAATTGGGCAGCCAAGTGGGCTAAGTGAACTGGTCATTACCACCAAGTATCATGAAGATAGGGTGAAAAAATATTTGCTGAGATTTCAGAAAACTAGTAGTTTTTTGGAAGCTTGGCACCCCCTTTCAAATTGAACTGTCTTTTGCCAGTCTCAGTTAGGGCTACTTCAAGAGGAAACAAACCATAGAGATAGAAATTAGAACTACTTTATTGTGTCAAGTTTCAAGAAGCTAGCACTAACCGTGTTTGATTTAGAGTTCCAAACCCCTCTATCTATATAGGAGAAAATAGTGTGAAACCGAAAAATTCAAAGTGTTACTAGAAACGAACGACTCAACATAGTAGAATGAATATTGGGCAGCCAAGTGGGTTTACTGAACTGATCATTACCACCAAGTATCATCAAGATTGGGTGAAAAAATATTTGCTGAGATTTCAGAAAACTAGTAGTTTTTTGAAGCTTGGCAACCCCTTTCAAATGAAAGTGTCTTTCGCCAGTCTCTGCTGAGGGCTACTTCAAGAGGAAACAAACCATACAGATAGAACTTAGAACTACTTTATGGTGTCAAGTTTCAAGGAGCTAGCACAAACCGTGTTTGATTTAGTGTTCCAAACACATCTATCTATATAGGAGAAAACAGAGTGAAACCGAAAAATTCACACTGTTACTGGCAACGAATGCTTCAAACTAATAGAATGAAAATTGGGCAGCTAAGTTCGCTTTTTGAACTGATCATTACCACCAAGTAACATCAAGATTGGGTGAAAAAATGTTTGCTGAGATTTCAGAAAACTAGTAGTTTTTTGGAAGCTTGGCAACCCCTTTCAAATGAAAGTGTCTTTCACCAGTCTCTTCTTAGGGCTACTTCAAGAGGAAACAAACCATAGCGACAGAACATAGAACTACTTTATTTTGTCAAGATTCAAGGAGCTAGCATGAACGGTGTTTTATTTATAGTTCCAAGCAAATCTACCTATACAGGAGAAAACACAGTGAAACAGAAAATTTCGAACTGTTACTGGAAACCAACGCTTCATTTTAGAAGAGAGAAAATTGGGCAAGGAAGTGGGATAAGTGAACTAATCATTACCACCAAGGATCATCAAGATTGGGTGAAAAAATATTTGCTGAGATTTCAGAAAACTAGTAGTTTTTTGGAAGCTTGACAACCCCTTTCAAACTGAACAGTCTTTTGCCAGTCTCAGCTTAGGGCTATTTCGAGAAAAAACAAACCATAGAGATAGAACATCGAACTACTTTATTTTGTCAAGTTTCATGAAGCTAGCCCAAACCGTGTTTGATTTAGTGTTCCAAACACATCTATCTGTATAGGAGAAAACAGAGTAAAGTCGAAAAATTCAAACTGTTACTGGAAAGGATCGCTTCAACCTAGTAGAATGAAAATTGGGCAGCCAAGTGGGTTTATTAAACTGATCATTACCACCAAGTATCATCAAGATTGGGTGAAAAAATTTTTGCTGAGATTTCAGAAAACTAGTAGTTTTTTGGAAGCTTGGCAACCCCTTTCAAATGAAAGTGTCTTTCGCCAGTCTCTGTTTAGGCCTAATTCAAGAGGAAACAAACCATAGAGATAGAACTTAGAACAAGTTTATTATGTCATGCTTCATGGAGCTAGCACAAACCGTGTTTGATTTAGAGTTCCAAACACATCTATCTATATAGGAGAAAAGAGAGTGAAATCGAAAAATTCACACTTTTACTGGCAACGAATTCTTCAAAATAGTGGAATGAAAATTGGGCAGCTAAGTTGGCTTATTGAACTGATCAGTACTACCAAGTAACATCCAGATTGGATGAAAAAATGTTTGCTGATATATTAGAAAACTAGTAGTTTTTTGGAAGCTTGGCAACCCCTCTCAAATGAAAGTGTCTTTCACCAGTGTCTGCTTATGGCTACATCAAGAAGAAACAAACCATAGGGATAGACGTTAGAACTACTTTATTGTGTCAAGTTTCAAAAGCTAGCAAAAACCGTTTTAGATTTAGAGTTCCAAATACACCTCTCCATGTTGACGAAAACAGAGTGAAACCGGAGAATTCAAACTGTTAGTGAAAACGAAGGCTTCAACCTAGTAGAATAAAAATAGGGCAGCCAAGTGGGCTAATAGAACTGATCATTACCACCAGTTATCATGAAGATAGGGTGAAAAAATATTTGCTGAGATTTCTGAAAACTAGTAGTTTTTTGGAAGCGTGGCAACCCCTTTCAAATTCAAATGTCTTTTGCCAGTCTCAGTTAGGGTTATTTCAAGAGGAAACAAACCATAGAGATAGAAATCAGAACTACTTTATTGTGTCAAGTTTCAAGAAGCTAGCACTAACCGTGTTTGATTTAGAGTTCCAAACCCCCCTATCTATATAGGAGAAAATAGTGTGAAACCGAAAAATTCAAAGTGTTACTAGAAACGAATGCTTCAACCTAGTAGAATGAATATTGGGCAGCCAAGTGGGTTTATTGAACTGATCATTACCACCAAGGAGCATCAAGATTGGGTGAAAAAATACTTGCGGAGATTTCAGAAAACTCGTAGTTTTTTGGAAGCTTGGCTACCCCTTTCAAATTGAACTGTCTTTTGCCAGTCTCAGCTAAGGGCTAAATCAAGAGGAAACAATCCATAGAGATATAACTTAGAACTACTTTATTGTGTCATGTTTCATGAAGCTAGACAAACCGTGTTTGATTTAGTGTTCCAAACACATCTATCTATATATTAGAAAACAAAGTGAAACCGAAAATTTCACACTTTCACTCGCAACGAATGCTTCAACCTAGTGGAGTGAAAATTGGGCAGCTAACTTGGTTTATTGAACTGATCATTACCACCAAGTAACATCAAGATTGGGTGAAAAAATATTTGCTGAGATTTTAGAAAACCTCTAGTTTTTTGGAAGCTTGGCAACCCCTCTCAAATGAAAGTATCTTTCGCCAGTGTCTGCTTACGGCTACATCAAGAGGAAACAAACCATAGCGATAGACGTTAGAACTACTTTATTGTGTCAAGTTTCAAAAGCTAGCAAAAACCGTTTTAGATTTAGAGTTCCAAATACACCTCTATATATTGTCGAAAACAGAGTGAAACCGGAGAATTCAAACTGTTAGTGGAATCGAAGGCTTCAACCTAGTAGAATGAAAGTAGGGCAGCCAAGTGGGCTAAGTGAGCTGATCATTACCACCAGGTATCATGAAGATAGGGTGAAAAAATATTTGCTGAGATTTCAGAAAACTAGTAGTTTTTTGGAAGCTTGGCAACCCCTTTCAAATTGAACTGTCTTTTGCCAGTCTCAGCCTAGGGCTACTTCAAGAGGAAACAAACACTAGAGATAGAAATTAGAACTACTTTATTGTGTCAAGTTTCAAGAAGCTAGCACTAACCGTGTTTGATTTAGAGTTCCAAACCCCTCTATCTATATAGGAGAAAAGAGTGTGAAACCGAAAAATTCAAAGTGTTACTGGAAACGAACGCTTCAACCTAGTAGAATGAATATTGGGCAGCCAAGTGGGTTTATTGAACTGATCATTACCACCAAGTATCATCAAGATTGGGTGAAAAAATATTTGCTGAGGTTTCAGAAAACTAGTAGTTTTTTGGAAGCTTGGCAACCCCTTTCAAATGAAAGTGTCTTTCGCCAGTCTCTGTTTAGGCCTAATTCAAGAGGAAACAAACCATAGAGATAGAACTTAGAACTACTTTATTGTGTCATGTTTCATGGAGCTAGCACAAACCGTGTTTGATTTAGAGTTCCAAACACATCTATCTATACAGGAGAAAAGAGAGTGAAACCGAGAAATTCACACTGTTACTGCCAATGAATGCTTCAACCTAGTGGAATAAAAATTGGGCAGCTAAGTTGGCTTATTGAACTGATCATTACCACCAAGTAACATCCAGACTGGGTGAAAAAATATTTGCTGAGATTTTAGAAAACTAGTAGTACTTTGGAAGCTTGGCAACCCCTCTCAAATGAAAGTGTCTCTCGCCAGTGTCTGCTTAGGGCTACATCAAGAGGAAACAAACCATAGAGATAGACGTTAGAACTACTTTGCTGTGTCAAGTTTCAAAAGCTGGCAAAAACCGTTTTAGATTTAGAGTTCCAAATACACCTCTCCATATTGTCGAAAACAGAGTGAAACCGGAGAATTCAAACTGTTAGTGGAATCGAAGGCTTCAACCTAGTAGAATGAAAATAGGGCAGCCAAGTGGGCTAAGTTAACTGATCATTGCCACCAGGTATCATGAAGATAGGGTGAAAAAATATTTGCTGAGATTTCAGAAAACTAGTAGTTTTTTGGAAGCTTGGCAACCCCTTTCAAATTGATCTTTCTTTTGCCAGTCTCAGCTTAGGGTACTTCAAGAGGAAACAAACCATAGAGATAGAAATTAGAACTACTTTATTGTGTCAAGTTTCAAGAAGCAAGCACTAACCGTGTTTGATTTAGAGTTCCAAACCCCTCTATCTATATAGGAGAAAATAGTGTGAAACCGAAAAATTCAAAGTGTTACTGGAAACGAACGCTTCAAACTAGTAGAATGAATATTGGACTGCCAAGTGGGTTTATTGAACTGATCATTACCACCAAGGAGCATCAAGATTGGGTGAAAAAATATTTGCTGAGATTTCAGAATACTAGTAGTCTTTTGGAAGCTTGGACCCCTTTCAAATTAAAGTGTCTTCGCCAGTCTCTGCTGAGGGCTACTTCAAGAGGAAAGAAAGGACACAGTTAAAACTTACAACTACTTTATGGTGTCAAGTTTCAAGAAGCTAGCACAAACCGTGTTTGATTTAGTGTTCCAAACACATCTATCTATATAGGAGAAAACAGAGTGAAACCGAAAAATTCACACTGTTACTGGCAACCAATGCTTCAAACTAATAGAATGAAAATTGGGCAGCTAAGTTGGCTTATTGAACTCATCATTACCACTAAGTAACATCAAGATTGGGTGAAAAAATATTTGCTGAGATTTCAGAAAACTAGTAGTTTTTTGGAAGCTTGGCAACCCCTTTCAAACTGAACTGTTTTTTGCCAGTCTCAGCTTAGGGCTATTTCGAGAGGAAAACAACAATACAGATAGAAATTAGAACTACTTTATTGTGTCAAGTTTCAAGAAGCTAGCCCAAACCGTGTTTGATTTAGAGTTCCAAACACATCTATCTATACAGGAGAAAAGAGAGTGAAACCGAAAAATTCGCACTGTTACTGGCAACGAATGCTTCAACCTAGTGGAATGAAAATTGGGAAGCTAAGTTTGCTTATTGAACTGATCATTACCACCAAGTAAAATCCAGATTGGGTGAAAAAATATTTGCTGAGATTTTAGAAAACTAGTAGTTTTTTGGAAGCTTGGAAACCCCTTTCAAATGAAAGTGTCTTTCGCCAGTCTCTGTTTAGGCCTAATTCAAGAGGAAACAAACCATAGAGATAGAACTTAGAACTACTTTATTGTGTCATGTTTCATGGAGATAGCCCAAACCGTGTTTGATTTAGAGTTCCAAACACATCTATCTATACAGGAGAAAAGAGAGCGAAACCGAAAAATTCACACTGTTACTGGCAACGAATGCTTCAACCTAGAGGAATGAAAATTTGGCAGCTAACTTGGCTTATTGAACTGATCATTTACCACCAAGTAACATCCAGATTGGGTGAAAAAATATGTGCTGTAATTTTAGAAAACTTAGTAGTTTCTGGAAGCTTGGTACCCCTCTCAAATAAAAGTGTCTTTCGCCAGTGTCTGCTTACGGCTACATCAAGAGGAAACAAACCACAGAGATAGACGTTGGGACTACTTTATTGTGTCAAGTTTCAAAAGCTAGGAAAAACCGTTTTAGATTTAGAGTTCCAAATACACCTCTCCATATTGTCGAAAACAGAGTGAAACCGGAAAATTCAAACTGTTCCTGGAAAGGAACGATTCAACCTAGAAGAATGAAAATTGGGCAGCCAATTGGGCTAAGTGAACTGATCATTACCACCTAGTATCATGAAGATAGGGTGAAAAAATATTTGCTGAGATTTCAGAAAACTAGTAGTTTTTTGGAAGCTTGGCAACCCCTTTCAAAATGAACTTTCTTTTGCCAGTCTCAGCTTAGGCATATTTCGAGAGGAAACAAACGTTAGAGATAGAACATCGAACTACTTTATTTTGTCAAGTTTCATGAAGCTAGCCCAAACCGTGTTTGATTTAGTGTTCCATACACATCTATCTGTATAGGAGAAAGAAGAGTAAAACCGAAAAATTCAAACTGTTACTGGAAACGATCGCTTCATCCTAGTAGAATGCAAATTGGGCAGTCAAGTGGGTTTATTGAACTGATCATTAAAACCAAGTATCATCAAGATGGGGTGAAAAAATATTTGCTGATATTTCAGAAAACTAGTAGTTTTTTGGAAGCTTTGCAACCCCTTTCAAATGAAAGTGTCTTTCGCCAGTCTCTGTTTAGGCCTAAGTCAAGAGGAAACAAACCATAGAGATACAACGTAGAACTACTTTATTGTGTCATGTTTCATGGAGCTAGCACAAACCTTGTTCGATTTAGAGTTCCAAACACATCTATCTATACAGGAGAGAAGAGAGTGAAACCGAAAATTTCACACTGTTACTGGCAAGGAATGCTTCAACATAGTGGAATGAAAATTGGGCACCTAAGTTGGCTTATTGAACTGATCACTACCACCAAGTAACATCCAGATTGGGTGAAAAAATATTTGCTGAGATTTTAGAAAACGAGTAGTTCTTTGGAAGCTTGGCAATCACTCTCAAATGAAAGTGTCTTTTGCCAGTGTCTGCTTACGGCTCCATCAAGATGAAACAAACCATAGAGATAGACGTTAAAACTCCATTATTGTGTCAAGTTTCAAAAGCTAGCAAAAACCGTTTTAGATTTAGAGTTCCAAATACACCTCTCCATATTGTCGAAAACAGAGTGATACCGGAAAATTCAAACTGTTACTGGAAACGAACGCTTCAACCTAGTAGAATGAAAATTGGTCAGCCAAGTGCGTTTATTGAACTGATCATTACCACCAAGTATCATCAATATTGGGTGAAAAAATATTTGCTGTGATTTCAGAAAACTAGTAGTCTTTGGGAAGCTTGGCAACCCCTTTCAAATTAAAGTGTCTTTCTTCTCTGCTGAGGGCTACTTCAAGAGGAAAGAAACCACACAGATAGAACTTAGAACTACTTTATGGTGTCAAGTTTCAAGGAGCTAGCACAAACCGTGTTTGATTTAGTGTTCCAAACACATCTATCTATATGGGAGAAAACAGAGTGAAACCGAAAAATCAAAGTGTTCCTGGAAACGAACGCTCAACCTAGTGGAATGAATATTGGGCCGCCAAGTGGGTTAATTGAACTGATCATTACCACCAAGTATCATCAAGATTGGGTGAAAAAATAATTGCTGAGATTTCAGAAAACTAGAAGTTTTTTGGAAGTTTGGCAACCCCTTTCAAATTAAAGTGTCTTTCGTCAGTCTCTGCTGAGGGCTACTTTAAGAGGAAACAAGGCATAGAAATAGAGCATAGAACTACTTTATTGTGTCAAGTTTCATGGAGCTAGCATATACCGTGTTTGATTTAGAGTTCCAAACACATCTATCTATATATGAGAAAACAGAGTGAAACCGAAAAATTCACACTTTTACTGCCAACGAATGCTTCAACCTAGTGGAATGAAAATTGGGCAGCTAACTTGGCTTATTGAACTGATCATTACCACCAAGTAACATCAAGATTGGGTGAAAAAATATTTGCTGAGATTTTAGAAAACTTTGTAGTTTTTTGCAAGCTTGGTACCCCTCTCAAATAAAAGTGTCTTTCACCAGTGTCTGCTTACGGCTACATCAAGAGAAAACAAACCACAGAGATAGACGTTAGAACTACTTTATTGTGTCAAGTTTCAAAAGCTAGCAAAAACCGTTTTAGATTTAGAGTTCCAAATGCACCTCTCCATATTGTTGAAAACGGAGTGAAACCGGAGAATTCAAACAGTTAGTGGAATCGAAGGCTTCAACCTAGTAGAATGAAAATAGGGCAGCCAAGTGGGCTAAGTGAACTGATCATTACCACCAGGTATCATGAAGATAGGGTGAAAAAATATTTGCTGAGATTTCAGAAAACTAGTAGTTTTTTGGAAGCTTGGCAACCCCTCTCAAATTGAACTGTCTTTTTCCAGTCTCAGCTTAGGGCTACTTCAAGAGGAAACAAACCATAGAGATAGAAATTAGAACTACTTTATTGTGTCAAGTTTCAAGAAGCTATCACTAACCGTGTTTGATTTAGAGTTCCAAACCCCTCTATCTATATAGGAGAAAAGAGTGTGAATCCGAAAAATTCAAAGTGTTACTGGAAACAAACGCTTCAACCTAGTAGAATGAAAATTGGTCAGCGAAGTGGGTTTATTTAACTGATCATTACCCCCAAGAATCATCAAGATAGGGTGAAAAAATATTTGCTGATAATTCAGAAAACTAGTAGTTTTTTGGAAGCTTGGCAACCCCTTTCAAATGAAAGTGTCTTTCGCCAGTCTCTGTTTAGGCCTAATTCAAGAGGAAACAAACCATAGAGATAGAACTTAGAACTACCTTATTGTGTCATGTTTCATGGACCTAGCAGAAACCGTGTTTGATTTAGTGTTATAAACAAATCTATCTATATAAGAAAAAACAGCGTGAAACCGAAAAATTCACACTCTTACGGGCAACGAATTCTTTAACATAGTAAAATGAAAATTGGGCAGCCAAGTGGGTTTATTGAACTGATCATTACCACCAAGTTACATCAAGATTTGGTGAAAAAATATTTGCTGATAATTCAGAAAACTAGTAGTTTTTGGAAGCGTGGCAACCACTTTCAAATGAAAGTGTCTTTCTCCAGTCTCTTCTTAGCGCTAGTTCAAGAGGAAACAAACCATACAGATAGAAATTAGAGCTACTTTATTGTGTCAAGTTTCAAGAAGCTATCACGAACCGTGTTTGATTTAGTGTTCAAACACGTCTCTCTATATAGGAGAAAACAGAGTAAAACCGAATAATTCAAACTGTTACTGGAAACGAATGCTTCAACCTAGTAGAATGAAAATTGGTCAGCGAAGTGGGTTTATTGAACTGATCATTACCACCAAGGAGCATCAAGATTGGGTGAAAAAATATTTGCTGAGGTTTCAGAAAACTAGTAGTTTTTTGGAAGCTTGGCAACCCCTTTCAAATTGAACTGTCTTTTGCCAGTCTCAGCTTAGGGCTACTTCAAGAGGACACAAACCATAGAGATAGAAATTAGAACTACTTTATTTTGTCAAGTTTCAAGAAGCTAGCACTAACCGTGTTTGATTTAGGGTTCCATACCCCTCTATCAATATAGGAGAAAAGAGTGTGAAACCGAAAAATTCAAATTATTACTGGAAACGAAGACTTCAACCTAGTAGAATGAATATTGGGCTGCCAAGTGGGTTTATTGAACTGATCATTACCACCAAGGAGCATCAAGATTGGGTGAAACAATATTTGCTGAGATTTCAGAAAACTAGTAGTCTTTTGGAAGCTTGGCAACCCCTTTCAAATTTAAGTATCTTTTGCCAGTCTCTGCTGAGGGCTACTTCAAGAGGAAAGAAACCACACAGATAGAACTTAGAACTACTTTATGGTGTCAAGTTTCAAGGAGCTAGCACAAACCGTGTTTGATTTAGAGTTCCAAACCCATCTATCTATATAGGAGAAAACAGAGTGAAACCAAAAAAATCACACTGTTACTGGCAACGAATGCTTCAAACTAATAGAATGAAAATTGATCAGCTAAGTTGGCTTATTGAACTTATCATTACCACCAAGTAACATCAAGATTGGGTGAAAAAATATTTGCTGAGATTTCAGAAAACTAGTAGTTTTTTGGAAGCTTGGCAACCCCTTTCAAATGAAAGTGTCTTTCGCCAGTCTCTGTTTAGGCCTAATTCAAGAGGAAACAAACCATAGAGATAGAACTTGGAACTACTTTATTGTGTCAAGTTTCATGCACCTAGCATAAACCGTGTTTGATTTAGAGTTCCAAACACATCTATCTATATAGGAGAAAAGAGAGTGAAACCGAAAAATTCACACTTTTACTGGCAATGAATGCTTCAACCTAGTAGAATGAAAAATGGTCAGCGAAGTGGGTTTATTGAACTGATCATTACCACCAAGTATCATCAAGTTTGGGTGAAAAAACGTTTGCTGAGATTTCAGAAAACTAGTAGTTATTTGGAAGCTTCGCAACCCCTTTCAAAGGAAAGTGTCTTTTACCAGTTTCTGTTTAGACCTAATTCAAGAGGAAACAAACCATAGAGATAGAACTTGGAACTACTTTATTGTGTCATGTTTCATGGAGCTATCATAAACCGTGTTTGATTTAGAGTTCCAAACACATCTATCTATATAGGAGAAAGCAGAGTGAAACCGAAAAATTCAAACTTTTACTGGCAACGAATGCTTCAACATAGTGGAATGAAAATTGGGCAGCTAACTTAGCATATTGAACTGATCATTACCAACAAGTAACATCAAGATTGGGTGAAAAAATATTTGCTGATATTTCAGAAAACTAGTAGTTTTTTGGAAGCTTGGCAACCCCTCTCAAATGAAAGTGTCTTTCGCCAGTGTCTGCTTACGGCTACATCAAGAGGAAACAAACCATAGAGATAGACGTTAGAAATACTTTATTGTGTCAAGTTTCAAAAGCTAGCAAAAACCGTTTTAGATTTAGAGTTCCAAATACAACTATCCATATTGCCGAAAACAGTGAAACCGGAAAATTCAAACTGTTACTGGAAACGAACGCTTCAACCTAGTAGAATGATAATTGGGCAGCGAAGTGGGCTAAGTGAACTGATCATTACCACCAAGTATCAGCAAGATTGGGTCAAAAAATATTTGCTGAGATTTCAGAAAACTAGTAGTTTTTTGGACGCTTTGCAACCCCTTTAAAATTGAACTGTCTTTCGCAGTCTCTGTTTAGGCCTAATTCAAGAGGTAAGAATCCATAGATATAGAACTACTTTATTGTGTCAAGTTTCAAGGAGCTAGCACAAACCGTGTTTGATTTACAGTTCCAAACCCATCTATCTATATAGGAGAAAATAGAGTAAAACCGAAAATTTCAAACTGTTACCGGAAACAAACGCTTCAACCTAGTAGAATGAAAATTGGTCAGCCAAGTGGGTTTGTTGAACTGATCAATACCACCAAGTATCATCAAGAATGGGTGAAAAAATATTTGATGATATTTCAGAAAACTAGTAGTTTTTTGGAAGCTTGGCAACCCCTTTCACATGAAAGTGTCTTTAGCCAGTCTCTTCTTAGGGGTACTTCAAGAGGAAACAAACTATAGAGATAGAACTTAGAACTACTTTATTTTGTCAAGTTACAAAAAGCTAGCATGAACTGTGTTTTATTTATAGTTCCAAACATATCTACCTATACAGGAGAAAACAGAGTGAAACAGAAAAATTCGAACTGTTACTGGAAACCAACGCTTCATCCTAGAAAAGAGAAAATTGGGCAGGGAAGTGGGCTAAGTGAACTGATCATTACCACCAAGTATCATCAAGATTGGGTGAAAAAATATTTGCTCAGATTTCAGAAAACTAGTAGTTTTTTGGAAGCTTGGCAACCCCTTTCAAATGAAAGTGTCTTTTGCCAGTCTCTGTTTAGGCCTAATTCAAGAGGAAACAAACCCTGGAGATAGAAATTAGAACTACTTTATTGTGTCAAGTTTCAAGGAGCTAGCACAAACCGTGTTTGCTTTAGAGTTCCAAACACATCTATCTATATAGGAGAAAACAGAGTGAAACAGAAAAATTCGAACTGTTACTTGGAACCAATGCTTCATCCTAGAAGAGAGAAAATTGGGCAGCCAAGTGGGCTTTTTGAGCTGATCACTACCACCATGAATCATCAAGATTGGCTGAAAAAATATTTGCTGAGATTTTAGAAGTCTAGTAGTTTTTTGGAATCTTGGCAACCCCTTTCAAATGAAAGTGTCTTTCGCCAGTCTCTGCTTAAGCCTACCTCAAGAGGAAAAAAACCATAGAGACAGAATTTAGAACTACTTTATTGTGTCAAGTTTCAAGGAGCTAGGAAATACCGTTTTTGATTTAGAGTTCCAGACATATCTATCTATATAGGAGAAAATAGAGTAAAACCGAAAATTTCAAACTGTTACCGGAAACAAACGCTTCAACCTAGTAGAATGAAAATTGGTCAGCCAAGTGGGTTTGTTGAACTGATCAATACCACCAAGTATCATCAAGATTGGGTGAAAAAATGTTTGCTGAGATTTCAGAAAACTAGTAGTTTTTTGGAAGCTTGGCAACCCCTTTCAAATTAAAGTGTCTTTCGCTAGTCTCTTCTTCGGGCTACTCCAAGAGAAAACAAACCTTAGAGATAGAAATTAGAACTACTTTATTGTGTCAATTTCAAGAAGCTAGCACAAACCGTGTTTGATTTAGAGTTTCAAACCCATCTATCTATATAAAAGAAAACAGAGTGAAACTGAAAAATTCAAAGTGTTTCTGAAACGAACGCTTCAACCTAGTAGAATGAAAATTGGGCAGCCTAGTGGGTTCATTGAACTGATCATTACCACCAAGTATCATCAAGATTGGGTGAAAAAATATTTGTTGAGATTTCAGTAGTTTTTTGGAAGCTTGGCAACCCCTTTCAAATTAAAGTGTCTTTCGCCAGTCTCTGCTGAGGGGTACTTTAAGAGGAAACAAACCATAGAGATAGAACAAAGAACTACTTTATTTGGTCAAGTTTCAAGGAGGTAGCAACAGCCTTGTTTTATTTATAGTTCCAAACATATCTATCTATACAGAAGAAAACAGAGTGAAACAGAAAAATTCGAACTCTTACTGGAATCCAACGCTTCATCCTAGAAGAGAGAAAATTGGGCAGCCAAGTGGGCTCTTTGAACTGATCATTACCACCAAGAATCATCAATTTGGGTGAAAAAACTTTGCTGAGATTTTAGAAATCTAGTACTTTTTTGGAAGCTTGGCAACCCCTTTCAAATGAATGTGTCTTTCGCCAGTCTCTGCTTAAGTCTACTTCAAGAGGAAACAAACCATAGACACAGAACTTAGAAGTACTTTATTGTGTCAAGATTCAAGGAGCTAACAAATACTGTTTTTGATTTAGAGTTCCAAAAACATCTATCTATATAGGAGAAAACAGAGTGAAATCGAAAAATTCAAACTGTGACTTGAAATGAATGCTTCAACCTAGTAGAATGAAAATTGGTCAACCAAGTGGGTTTATTGAACGGATCATTACCACCAAGTACCATCAAGATTTCGTGAAATAATATTTGCTGACATTTCAGAAAACTAGTAGTTTTTTGGAAGTTTGGCAACCCCTTTCAAATTGAACTGTCTTTTGCCAGTCTCAACTTAGGGATACTTCAAGAGAAAACAAACCATAGAGATAGAAATTAGAACTACTTTATTGTGTCAAGTTTCAAGAAGCTAGCACGAACCGTGTTTGATTTAGAGTCCAAACCCATCTATCTATATAGTAGAAAACAGAGTGAAACCGAAAAATTCAAAGTGTTAATGTAAACGAACACTTCAACCTAGTAGAATGAAAATTGGGCAGCCAAGTGGGTTTATTGAACTGATCATTACCACCAAGTATCATAAAGATTGGGTAAAAAAATATTTGCTGAGATTTCAGAAAAGTAGTAGTTTTTTGGAAGCTTGGCAACCACTTTCAAATTAAAGTGTCTTTCGCCAGTCTCTGCTGAGAACAGAGAAATGTTACAACGCTTCATCCAAGAAGAGAGAAAATTGGGCAGCCAAGTGGGCTTTTTGAACTGATCATTACCACCAAGAATCATCAAGATTGGGTGAAAAAACTATTTGCTGAGATTTTAGAAAACTAGTAGTTTTTTGGAACCTTGGCAACCCCTTTCAAATTTAAGTGTTTTTGGCAGTCTCTGCTGAGGGCTACTTGAGGAGGAAACAAACCATAGAGATAGAACAAAGAACTACTTTATTTTGTCAAGTTTCAAGGAGCTAGCATGAACCGTGTTTTATTTATAGTCCCAAACATATCTACCTATAGAAGAGAAAACAGAGGGAAACAGAACAATGCGAACTGTTACTGGAAACCAACGGTTCATCCTAGAAGAGAGAAAATTGGCAGGAAAGTGGGATAAGTGAACTGATCATTACCACCAAGTATCATCAAGATTGGGTGAAAAAATATTTGCTGAGACTTCAGAAAACTAGTAGTTTTTGGAAGCTTGGCAACCCCTTTCAAATGAAAGTGTCTTTTGCCAGTCTCTGTTTACTCCTAATTCAAGAGGAAACAAACCATAGAGATAGAAGATAGAACTGCTTTATTGTGTCAAGTTTCAAGGAGCTAGCACAAACCATGTTTGATTTAGTGTTCCAAACACATCTATCTATATAGGAGAAAACAGAGTGAAACCGAAAAATTCACACTGTTACTGGCAACGAATGCTTCAACCTAGTTGAATGAAAATTGGGCAGCTATGTTGGCTTATTGAACCTATCATTACCACCAAGTAACATCAAGGTTGGGTGAAAAAATATTTGCTGAGATTTTAGAAAACTAGTAGTTTTTGGAAGCTTGGCAACCCCTTTCAAATGAAAGTGTCTTTCGCCAGTCTCTGCTGAGGGCTACTTTAAGAGGAAACAAACCATAGAGATAGAACATAGAACTACTTTATTTTGTCAAGTTTAAAGAGCTAGCATGAAGCGTGTTTTATTTATAGTTCCAAACATATCTACCTATACAGGAGATAACAGAGTGAAACAGAAAAATTCAAACTGTTACTGGAAACCAAGGCTTCATCCTAGAAGAGAGAAAAATGGGCAGCCAAGTGGGCTTTTTGAAATGATCATTAAAACCAAGAATCATCAAGATTGGGTGAAAAAATATTTGCTGTGATTTTAGAAAACTAGTAGTTTTTTGCAGGCTTGGCAACCAATTTCAAATGAAAGTGTCTTTCGCCAGTCTCTGCTTAAGCCTACTTCAAAAGGAAACAAACCATAGAGACAGAACTTAGAACTACTTTGTTGTATCAAGTTTCAAGGAGCTAGCATATACCGTTTTTGATTTAGAGTTCCAAACACATCTATCTATATTGGAGAAAACAGAGTGAAACCGAAAAATTCAAACTGTTACTTGAAACGAATGCTTCAACCTAGTAGAATGAAATTGGTCAGCCAAGTGGGTTTATTGAACTGATCATTACCACCAAGTAACATCAAGATTGAGTGAAAAAGTATTTGCTGATATTTCAGAAAACTAGTAGTTTTTTGGAAGCTTGGCAACCCCTTTCAAATTAAAGTGTCTTTCGCCAGTCTGTTCTTAGGGCAACTTCAAGAGGAAACATACCATAGAGATAGAACATAGAACTACTTTATTTTGTCAAGTTGTCAAGTTTCAAAAAGCTAGCATGAACCTTGTTTTATTATAGTCCCAAACATATCTACCTATAGAGGAGGAAACAGAGTGAAACAGAAAAATTCGAACTTTACTGGAAACCAATGCCTCATCCTAGAAGAGAGAAAATTGGGCAGCCAAGTGGGCTTTTTCAACTGATCATTACCACCAAGAATCATCAAGATTGGGTGAAAAAAATATTTGCTGAGATTTTAGAAATCTAGTAGTTTTTCGGAAGCTCGGCAACCCTTTCAAATACAAGTGTCTTTCGCCAGTCTCTGCTTAAGCCTACTTCAAGAGGAAACAAACCATAGAGACAGAACTTAGAACTACTTTATTGTGTCAAGTTTCAAGGAGCTAGCAAATACCGTTTTTGATTTAGGGTTCCAAACACATCTATCTATATAGGAGAAAACAGAGTGAAATCGAAAAATTCAAACTGTGACTTGAAAGGAACGCTTCAACCAAGTAGAATGAATATTGGTCAACCAAGTGGGTTTATTGAACTGATCATTACCACCAAGTATCATCAAGATTTCGTGAAAAAATATTTGCTGAGATTTCAGAAAACTAGTCGTTTTTTGGAAGCTTGGCTACCCCTTTCAAATTGAACTGCCTTTTGCCAGTCTCAGCTTAGGGATACTTCAAGAGAAAACAAACCATAGAAATAGAAATTAGAACTACTTTATTGTATCAAGTTTCAAGAAGCTAGCAAACACCGTGTTTGATTTAGAGTTCCAAACCCATCTATCTATATAGTAGAAAACAGAGTGAAACCGAAAAATTCAAACTGTTACTTGAAACGAACGCTTCAACTTAGTAGAATGAATATTGGGCAGCCAAGTGGGTTTATTGAACTGATCATTACCACCAAGTATCATCAAGATTTGATGAAAAAATATTTGCTGAGATTTCAGAAAACTAGTAGTTTTTTGAAAGCTTGGCAACCCCTTTCAAATTAAAGTGTCTTTCGCCAGTCTCTGCTGAGGGCTACTTGAAGAGGAAACAAACCATAGAGATAAAAAATAGAACTACTTTATTTTGTCAAGTTTCAAGGAGCTAGTATGAACCGTGTTTTATTTATTGTTCCAAACATATCTATCTGTACAGGAGAAAACAGAGTGCAACAGGAAAATTCGAACTCTTACTGGAAACCAACGCTTCATTTTAGAAGAGAGAAAATTGGGCAGGGAAGTGGGATAAGTGAACTGATCTTTACCACCAAGTATCATCAAGATTGGGTGAAAAAATATTTGGTGAGATTTCAGAAAACTAGTAGTTTTTTGGAAGCTTGGCAACCCCTTTCAAATGAAAGTGTCTTTCGCCAGTCTCTGCTTAAGCCTACTTCAATAGGAAACAAACCATAGAGACAGAACTTAGAACTACTTTGTTGTATCAAGTTTCAAGGAGCTAGCATGTACCGTTTTGATTTAGAGTTCCAAACACATCTATCTATATAGGAGAAAACAGAGTGAAACCGAAAAATTCAAACTGTTACTTGAAACGAACGCTTCAACCTAGTAGAATGAAATTGGTCAGCCAAGTTGGTTTATTGAACTGATCATTACCACCAATATCATCAAGATTGGGTGAAAAACTATTTGCTGATATTTCAGGAATCTAGTAGCTTTTTGGATGCTTGGCAACCCCTTTCAAATTAAAGTGTCTTTCGCCAGTCTCTTCCTTGGGCTACTTCAAGAGAAAACAAACCACAGAGATAGAAATTCGAACTTCGTTTTTGTGTCAAGTTTCAATAAGCTAGCACAAACCGTGTTTGATTTAGAGTTCCAAACCCATCTATCTATATAGGAGAAAACAGAGTGAACCAAAAAATTCAAAGTGTTACTGGAAACGAATGCTTCAACCTAGTAGAATGAAAATTGGGCAGCCAAGTGGGTTTATTGAACTGATCATTACCACCAAGTATCATCAAGATTGGGGGAAAAAATATTTGCTGAGATTCAGAAAACTAGTAGTTTCTTGGAAGCTTGGCAACCTTTTTCAAATTAAAGTGTCTTTCGCCAGTCTCTGCTGAGGGCTGCTTGAAGAGGAAATAAACCATAGAGATAGAACATAGAACTACTTTATTTTGTCAAGTTTCAAGGAGCTAGCATGAACCGTGTTTTATTTATAGTTCCAAACATATCTACCTATACAGGAGAAAACAGAGTGAAACAGAAAAATTCGAACTGTTACTGGAAACCAATGCTTCATCCGAGAAGAGAGAAAATTGGGCAACCAAGTGGGCTTTTGAACTGATCATTACCACCAAGAATCATCAAGATTGGGTGAAAAAATATTTGCTGAGATTTTAGAAAACTAGTTGTTTTTTGGAAGCTTGGCAACCCCTTTCAATTTAAAGTGTTTTTCGCCAGTCTTTGCTTAAGCCTACTTCATAAGGAAACATACCATAGAGACAGAACTTAGAACTACATTGTTGAATCAAGTTTCAAGGAGCTAGCATATACTGTTTTTGATTTAGAGTTCCAAACACATCTATCTATATAGGAGAAAACAGATTGAGACCGAAAAATTCGAACAGTTACTGGAAATCAACGCTTCATCCTAGAAGAGAGAAAATTGGGCAGCCAAGTGGGCTTTTTGAACTGATCATTACCAGCAAGTATCATGAAGATTGCGTGAAAAAATATTTGCTGAGATTTTAGAAATCTAGTAGTTTTTTGGAAGCTTGGCAACTCCTTTCAAATGAAAGTGTCTTTTTTTTAAAATTAATTTTTATTGTAGGTTGTTCAAAACATTACATAGTTCTTGATATATCATATTTCACACTTTGATTCAAGTGGGCTGTGAGCTCTCATTTTTACCCCATATACAGATTGCAGAATCACATCAGTTGCAGAACCATTGATTTACATATTGCCATTCTGGTGTCTGTTGTATTCTGCTGCCTTTCCTATCCTCTACTATCCCCCTCCCCCCTCCCCTCCCCTCTTCTCTCTCTACCCCCTCTACTGTAGTTCATTTCTCCCCCTTATATTTTTCCTCCTTTCCCCTCACTTCCTCTTGTATGTAATTTTGTATACCCCTGAGTGTCTCCTTCCATTTACATGCAATTTCCCTTCTCTCTCCCTTTTCCTCCCACCTCTCATCCATGTTTAATGTTAATCTTCTTCTCATGCTCTTCGTCCCTACTCTGTTCTTAGTTTCTCTCCTTATATCAAAGAAGACATTTGGCATTTGTTTTTAAGGGATTGGCTAGCTTCACTTAGCATAATCTGCTCTAATGCTATCCATTTCCCTCCAAATTCTATGATTTTGTCATTTCTTAATGCAGAGTAATACTCCATTGTGTATAAATGCCACATTTTTTATCCATTAGTCTATTGAAGGGCATCTAGGTTGGTTCCACAGTCTTGCTATTGTGAATTGTGCTGCTATGAACATGGATGTAGCAGTGTCCCTATAGTGTGCTCTTTTTAGGTCTTTAGGGAATAGACCGAGTAGGGGAATAGCTGGATCAAATGGTGGTTCCATTCTGAGCTTTTCAATAAATCTCCCTACTGCTTTCCAAATTGGCCGCACCAATTTGCAGTCCCACCAGCAATGTACAAGAGTACCCTTTTCCCCACATCCTCGCCAGCACTTGTTGCTGTTTGACTTCCTAATGGCTGCCAATCTTACTGGAGTGAGATGGTATCTTAGGGTAGTTTTGATTTGCATTTCTCTGACTGCTAGAGATGGTGAGCATTTTTTCATATACTTGTTGACTGATTGTATGTCCTCCTCTGAGAAATTTCTGTTCAGGTCCTTGGCCCATTTGTTGATTGGGTTATTCGTTATCTCATTGTCTAATTTTTTTAGTTCTTTGTATATTCTGGATATTAGGGCTCTGTCTGAAGTGTGAGGAGTAAAAATTTGTTCCCAGGACGTAGGCTCCCTATTTACCTCTCTTATTGTTTCTTTTGCTGAGAAAAAACTTTTTAGTTTGAGTAAGTCCCATTTGTTGATTCTAGTTATTAACTGTTGTGCTATGGGTGTCCTATTGAGGAATTTGGAGCCCGACCCCACAGTATGTAGATCATAGCCAACTTTTTCTTCTATCAAACACCATGTCTCTGATTTGATATCAAGTTCCTTGATCCACTTTGAGTTAACTTTTGTGCATGGCGAGAGAAAGGGATTTAGTTTCATTTTGTTGCAAATGGATTTCCAGTTTTCCCAACACCATTTGTTGAAGATGCTATCCTTCTTCCATTGCATGCTTTTAGCCCCTTTATCGAATATAAGATAGCTGTAGTTTTGTGGCTTGGTTTCTGTGTCCTCTATTCTGTACCATTGGTCCACCCTCCTGTTTTGGTACCAGTACCATGCTGTTTTTGTTACTATTGCTCTGTAGTATAGTTTGAAGTCTGGTATAGCTATACCCCCTGATTCACACTTCCTGCTTAGCATTGTTTTTGCTATTCTGGGTCTTTTATTTTTCCATATGAATTTCATGATTGCTTTCTCTATTTCTACAAGAAATGCCGCTGGGATTTTGATTGGCATTGGATTAAACCTATAGAGAACTTTTGGTAATATCGCCATTTTGATGATGTTACTTCTACCTATCCATGAACAGGGTATATTTTTCCATCTTCTAAGATCTTCTTCTATTTCTTTCTTTATGGTTCTGTAGTTTTCATTGTATAAGTCTTTCACCTCTTTTGTTAGGTTGATTCCTGAGTATTTTATTTTTTTTTGAGGATATTGTGAATGGGGTGGTTGTCCTCATTTCCATTTCAGAGGATTTGTCACTGATATACAGGAATGCCTTTGATTTATGCGTGTTGATTTTATAGCCTGCCACTTTGCTGAATTCATTTATTAGCTCTAATAGTTTCTTTGTAGACCCTTTTGGGTCTGCTAGGTATAGAATCATGTCATCTGCAAATAGTGATAATTTGAGTTCTTCTTTTCCTATTTTTATGCCTTTAATTTCTTTCGTCTGTCTAATTGCTCTGGCCAGTGATTCGAGAACTATGTTGAACAGAAGTGGTGAGAGAGGGCATCCCTGTCTTGTTCCAGATTTTAGAGGGAATGCCTTCAGTTTTTCTCCATTCAGAATGATGCTAGCCTGAGGCTTAGCATAGATTGCTTTTACAATATTGAGGTATGTTCCTGTTATCCCTAGTTCTTCTAGAGTTTTGAACATGAAGGGATGCTGTACTTTGTCGAATACTTTTTCCGCATCTATTGAGATGATCAGATGGTTCTTATTTTTAAGCCTATTGATGTGGTGGATAACATTTATTGATTTCCGTATATTGAACCAACCTTGCATCCCAGGGATAAATCCTACCTGATCATGGTGCACAATTTTTTTGATATGTTTTTGTATCCGGTTCGCCAGAAGTTTATTGAGGATTTTTGCATCTAGGTTCATTAGAGATATTGGTCTGTAGTTTTCTTTCTTTGAGGTGTCTTTGTCTGGTTTAGGAATCAGGGTGATGTTGGCCTCATAGAATGAATTTGGAAGTTCTCCCTCTTTTTCTATTTCCTGAAATAGCTTGAAAAGTATTGGTATTAGTTCCTCTTTAAAGGTTTTGTAAAACTCTGCTGTATACCCATCCGGTCCTGGGCTTTTCTTAGTTGGTAGTCTTTTGATGGTATCTTCTATTTCCTCAATTGATATTGGTCTGTTTAGGTTGTCAATATCCTCCTGACTCAATCTGGGCAAATCATATGACTTAAGAAATTTATTGATGCCTTCACTATCTTCTATTTTGTTGGAGTATAAGGATTCAAAATAATTTCTGATAATCTTCTGTATTTCTGAAGTGTCTGTTGTGATATTGCCTTTTTCATCCCGTATGCTGGTAATTTGAGTTCTCTCTCTTCTTCTCTTCATTAGCGTGGCTAAGGGTCTGTCGATTTTATTTATTTTTTCAAAGAACCAACTTTTAGTTTTGTCAATTTTTTCTATTGTTTCTTTCGTTTTGATTTCATTAATTTCAGCTCTGATTTTAATTATTTCTTGTCTTCTACTTCTTTTGCTGTTGTTTTGCTCTTCTTTTTCTAGGATTTTGAGTTGAAGTATTAGATCATTTATTGGTTGGTTTTTTCTTTTTTTAAGGAATGAACTCCAAGCAATAAATTTTCCTCTTAGAACTGCTTTCAATGTGTCCCATAGATTCCGATATGCTGTGTCTGTGTTTTCATTTATCTCTAAGAAGTTTTTAATTTCCTCCTTGATGTCTTCTATAACCCATTGATCATTTAGTAACCTATTGTTCATTCTCCAAGTGATGCATGATTTTTCCTTACTTCTTTTATCGTTAATTTTCAATTTCATTCCATTATGATCAGATAAGATGCATGGTATTATCTCTACTCCTTTATATTGTCTAAGAGTTGCCCTGTGACATAATATATGATCTATTTTTGAGAAGGTTACAAGTGCTGCTGAGAAAAAAGTGTAACTGCTTGATGTTGGGTGGTATATTCTATATATGTCAATTAAGTCTAGGTTATTAATTGTGTTATTGAGCTCTATAGTTTCCTTATTCAACTTTTGTTTGGAACATCTGTCCAGTGGTGAGAGAGGTGTGTTGAAGTCTCCCATGATTATTGTATGGTGGTCTATTAGACTCTTGAACTTGAGAAGAGTTTGTTTGATGAACATAGCTGCACCATTGTTTGGGGCATATATATTTATGATTGTTATGTCTTGTTGGTGTATGGTTCCCTTGAGAAGTATGTAGTGTCCCTCTTCATCCCTTTTGATTAACTTTGGCTTGAAATCTATTTTATTTGATATGAGTATGGATACTCCTGCTTGTTTCCGAAGTCCATATGAGTGATATGATTTTCCCCAACCTTTCACCTTCAGTCTATGTATGTCTTTTCCTATCAAATGTGTCTCCTGAAGGCAGCATATTGTTGGGTCTTGTTTTGTGATCCATTCTACTAGCCTGTGTCTCATAATTGGTGAGTTTAAGCCATTAACATTTAGGGTTATTATTGAGATATGGGTTGTTCTTCCAGCCATATATGTTACTAAACATGGTTTGTTTTCCTCTTTGATTATCCCCCCCCCTTTACTGTACTACCTCCCGCTGTTGGTTTTCATTGATATTTTCCATTTCCTCTTCCTGTAATATTTTGCCGAGGATGTTTTGAAGAGACGGTTTTCTAGCTGCAAATTCTTTTAACTTTTGTTTATCATGGAAGGTTTTAATTTCATCTTCCATCCTGAAGCTTAATTTCGCGGGATACACAATTCTTGGTTGGAACCCATTTTCTTTCAGTGTATGAAATATGTTATTCCAGGATCTTCTAACTTTCAGAGTCTGTGTTGAAAGATCAGCTGTTATCCTGATTGGTTTACCCCTAAATGTAATCTGCTTCCTTTCTCTTGTAGCTTTTAAAATTCTCTCCTTTTTCTGTATGTTGGGCATTTCATTATAATGTGTCTAGGTGTGGATCTCTTATTATTTTGCACATTCAGCGTCCTGTAGGCTTCTAGGATTTGGGATTCTGTCTCATTCTTCAAGTCTGGGAAGTTTTCTCATATTATTTCATTGAATAGATTGCTCATTCCTTTGGTTTGGACCTCAATACCTTCCTGTATCCCAATGACTCTTAAGTTTGGTCTCTTTATGTTATCCCATGTTTCTTGAATGTTCTGCTCATGGTTTCTTAACAGCTTTGCTGAGCTGTCTATGTTCTTCTCCAGTTGAAATACTTTGTCTTCATTGTCTGATGTTCTATCTTCTAAGTGTTCTACTCTGCTGGTAGTATTCTCAATTGAGTTTTTAAGTTGGTTTATTGTTTCCTGCATTTCCAGGTTTTCTGTCTGTTTGTTTTTTATAACCTCTATCTCCCTGTATAATTGATCTTTTGCTTCTTGGATTTGTTTATGTAATTCATTGTCGAAGTGGTCGAAGTGGTCTTTCATTGTCTGATTTTGCTGTCTAATGTCTTCCTTGAGACTCCAGATCATCTGAAGCATGTATATCCTGAATTCTTTATCTGACATTCCATCTGCTGCAGATATTACCTCTTCTAAAGTTGAATTGACCTGCATTGCTTGTGGTCCTTTCTTTCCTTGTCTTTTCATACTGATCGCGTTTTTTTCTGCTTGGTGAAACTGTTGTGTTATTGATTTTTCCCCCTATATATTTATATTGCTCTTGTATAGCTGCAACGTCTCCCTTGCAGGCTTTGGCGGTGGTTCTGCCCCTCCTTCAATTGAGGCAATGTGCCTACCACGCCGGGAGGCCGCTGTGTGTGTACTTTTGATGGGCCTGTTCTTTCGGTGGTCACAGGTCCGCCTACCTTGCAGGCGTGAGCAGCGGCTGTGCCCCTCCGCTGGCCGCTAGGCCTGTTCTGTCTGTCGGTTGCAGGTCTATCTACCTAAAAGGCGCTGGTGGTGGCTCTGCCCCTCCCCCAACCGGGGTGATGTATCTGGCGGGCCACTGGGCCTGTTTTGTCGGTGGTCACGGTTCCGCCTACCTTGCACGCGCGTGGAGCAGCTGTGTCCCTCCAAGAGTTTCTGGGCCTGACCTGCCGGTGGGTGGCAACTGCGCCTACCTTGCAGGCGCAGGGGTGGCTCTGCCGCTCCGCGGGTCACTAGGCCTGATCTGCTGGTGAGTTGCAGGTCTGCCTAACTTGCAGGCGCCCGGCGGCTCTGCCCCTCCCCCAACCGGAGCTATGTGTCTGGCGGTCCACTGGGCCTGTTTTGTCGGTGGCCACGGTTCTGCCTACCTTGCACGAGCGTGGAGCAGCTGTGTCCCTCCGAGAGTTGCTGGGCCTGACCTGTCGGTGGGTGGCAAGTGCGCCTACCTTGCAGGCCCGGGGGTGGCTCTGCCGCTCCGCGGGTTGCTGGGCCTGATATGCTGGTGAGACGCAGGTCTGCCTACCTTGCAGGCGCCCGGCGGCTCTGCCCCTCCCCCAACCGGGGCGGGGCGATGTGTCTGGCCTGCTGCTGGGCATGTTCTGTTGGTGGTCACGGTTCAGCCTACCTAGCAGGCACGTGGGGCAGCTGTGCCCCTCCGCAGGTTTTTGGGCTTGACCTGCCGGTAGGTCGCAGTTCTGCCTACCTTGTAGGCTCGGGGGGTGGCTCTGCCACTCTGTGGATTGCTGTGCCTGTTCTGCTGGTGGGTAGTGGGTCCACCTACCTTGCAGCCGCCCGGCGGCTCTGCCCCTCCCCCAACCGGAGCGATGTGTCTGGCGGTCCACTGGGCCTGTTTTGTCGGTGTTCACAGTTCCGCCTACCTTGCACACGCGTGGAGCAGCTGTTTCATTAGTGCCTGGGCACACTCTCCTTGTTTGCCTCCCTCAGGCCCTAAGTTTGTAGAGCTTGGGGCTGAGAACCCCCAGCCAATTTGCTTACCTTCTGGTAGCCACACTCCCATATCTGGTGCAAGAGACCTCAGTTGTCAGCACTGGTGGGAGCGGTAGCCGTGAGTCCCACGCCGAGGCGAGTCGGTGCAAGAGACCTCAGTTGTCAGCACTGGTGGGAGCGGTAGCTGGGAGTCCCGTGCCGCGCGGCTCCTGCCGGCTCCTGCGCCAGCGCCGCCTCCGGGGTTTCTTGACTACCACGCCGGCAGGTCGCTGGACCTGTTCCGGGCGCAGGCGGCGGCTCTGTTCGGCCCCCGCTCTAGCCGGGGCGACGCAACACCACGCCAGCGGGTCACTGGGCTTGTTCCGGGCTCTGGTGGCGGCTCTGCTCTGCCCCTCTGGCCTCCACAGTATTCAGCAGGACCCGGACCGAGAAACAGTTTCTGCGGGTTCTTTATCCCTGGGCCAGAGCAGTTCCGGGAGCCAGAATTCGGCCTCTCTGGACTTGGTGCATGCTCTGACAGGAGCAGGCTCCAAGAAGCACTTTCCACGGGTTCTATAGCCCTGGGCCAGAGCAGCTCCAGGAGCCGGAACTCCGCCACTGCGGGCTCGGTGCGTGTTCTGATAGGAGCAGGCTCCAAGAAGCAGTTTCCGCGGGTTATTTAGCACTTAGTCTGAGCAATTGTCTGCGAGACGCAGACAATTGTTAGCCTGAAATTACCTGTTCTATAGCTGAAAGAGCTGCAATCAGTTGAAAACAAGGATGGTGACGTAAGCTCTCCAAGAAGGTGGCCGCTGGCTTCCTCCGTGGTCTGACCGGTGTGGAGAACCGAACTGGACCGTTTACTTCCCCCGTCTCCAACCCAGAATTCAGCTCCGAGCTCAGCAAATGCCTAGCTGGCAGGATCCCACAGAATCAGCATCGCTGTATCTCTGCGCCACCAGCCTGTCGTTTCCTGGCGCGCCGCAGACTCCAGCTGCAGGGTGATCTGCCGAACAAGCAGCTCTCCATACGGACAGATCGCTCGCGTTTGAGCCCATGAAGCTGATCCTCGTGCGATGAAAATCCTTCCACTTGGTTTTGGAGCACCCCAATTTTGCTGGAAATTCCTAACAAGATAGCTTTTAGCCGTTCTAACTCGTCATTTTCCCTCACAGTGACACAGTACACGGAGTTACTGCACGCCCTTCGTGGCCATCTCTGAAAGTGTCTTTCGCCAGTCTCTGCTTAAGCCTACTTCAAGAGGAAACAAACCATAGAGACAGAACATAGAACTACATTATTGTGTCAAGTTTCAAAAAGCTAGCAAATACCGTTTTTGATTTAGAGTTCCAAACACATCTATATATAGGAGAAAACAGAGTGAAATCGAAAAATTCAAACTGTGACTTGAAAGGAACGCTTCAACCTAGTAGAATGAAAATTGGTGAACCAAGTGGGTTTATTGAACTGATCATTACCACCAAGTACCATCAAGATTTCGTGAAAAAATATTTGCTGAGATTTCAGAAAACTAGTAGTTTTTTGGAAGCTTGGCAACCCCTTTCAAATTGAACTGTCTTTTGCCAGTCTCAGCTTAGGGATACTTCAAGAGAAAACAAACCATAAAGATAGAAAATAGAACTACTTTATTGTATCAAGTTTCAAGAAGCTAGCACAAACCGTGTTTGATTTAGAGTTCCAAACCCATCTATCTATATAGTAGAAAACAGAGTGAAACCGAAAAATTCAAAGTTTTACTGTAAACGAACGCTTCAAACTAGTAGAATGAAATTGGTCAGCCAAGTGGGTTTATTGAACTGATCATTACCACCAAGTATCATCAAGATTGGGTGAAAAAATATTTGCTGAGATTTCAGAAAACTAGTAGTTTTTTGGAAGCTTGGCAACCCCTTTCAAATTAAAGTGTCTTTCGCCAGTCTCTGCTGTGGGCTACTTGAAGAGGAAACAAACCATAGAGATAGAAAATAGAACTACTTTATTTTGTCAAGTTTCAAGGAGCTAGCATGAACCGTGTTTTATTTATAGTTCCAAACATATCTACCTATACAGGAGAAAACAGAGTGAAACAGAAAAATTCGAACTGTTACGGGAAACCAACGCTGCAACCTAGAAGAGAGAAAATTGGGCAGCGAAGTGGGCTTTTTGAACTGATCATTACCACCAAGAATCATCAAGATTGGGTGAAAAAATATATGCTGAGATTTTAGAAAACTAGTAGTTTTTTGGAAGCTTGGCAACCCCTTTCAAATGAAAGTGTCTTTCGCCAGTCTCTGCTTAAGCCTACTTCAAAAGGAAACAAACCATAGAGACAGAACTTACAACTACTTTGTTGTATCAAGTTTCAAGGAGCTAGCATATACCGTTTTTGATTTAGAGTTCCAAACACATCTATCTATAGATGAGAAAACAGAGTGAAAAATAAAAATTGAAACTGTGACTTTAAACGATGCTTCAACCTAGTAGAATGAAAATTGGGCAGCCAAGTGGGTTTATTGAACTGATCATTACCACCAAGTATCATCAAGATTGGATAAAAAAATATTTGGTGAGATTTCAGAAAACTAGTAGTTTCTTGGAAGGTTGGCAACCCTTTTCAAATTAAAGTGTCTTTCGTCAGTCTCTGCTGAGGGCTACTTGAAGAGAAAACAAACCATAGAGATAGAACAAAGAACTACTTTATTTTGTCAAGTTTCAAGGAGCTAGCATGAACCGTGTTTTATTTATAGTTCCAAACACATCTATCTGTACAAGAGAAAACAGGGTGAAACAGGAAAATTTGAACTGTTACTGGAAACCAACGCTTCATCCTAGAAGAGAGAAAATTGGGCAGGGAAGTGGGATAAGTGAACTGATCTTTACCACCAAGTATCATCAAGATTGGGTGAAAAAATATTTGGTGAGATTTCAGAAAACTAGTAGTTGTTTGGAACCTTTGCAACCCCTTTCAAATGAAAGTGTCTTTCGCCAGCATCTGCTTAAGCCTACTTCAAGTGGAAACAAACCATAGAGATAGAACTTAGAACTACTTTATTGTGTCATTTTCAAGGAGCTAGCAAATAACATTTTTGATTTAGAGTTTCAAACACATCTGTCTATAGAGGAGAAAACAGAGTAAAACCGAAAAATTCACACTGTTACTGGCAACGAACGCTTCAACCTAATAGAATGAAAATTTACCAGCCAAGTGGGTTTTGAACTGATCATTACCACCAAGTATCATCAAGATTGGATGAAAAAATATTTGCTGAGATTTCAGAAAACTAGTAGTTTTTTGGAAGCTTGGCAACCCCTTTCAAATTAAAGTGTCTTTCGCCAGTCTCTGCTGAGGGCTACTTGAAGAGGAAACAATTCATAGAGATAGAACATAGAACTACATTATTGTGTCAAGTTTCAAGGAGCTAGCACAAACCGTGTTTGGTTTAGTGTTCCAAACACATCTATCTATATAGGAGAAAACAGAGTGAATACGAAAAATTCACACTGTTACTGGCACTGAATGCTTCAACCTATTAGAATGAAAAATGGGCAGCTAAGATGGCTTATTGAACTGATCATTACCACCAAGTAACATCAAGATTGGGTGAAAAAATATTTGCTGAGATTTTAGAAAACTAGTAGTTTTTGGAAGCTTGGCAACCCCTTTCAAATGAAAGTGTCTTTCGCCAGTCTCTGCTTAAGCCTACTTCAAGAGGAAACAAACCATAGAGATAGAACTTACAACTACTTTATTGTGTCAAGTTTCAAGGAGCTAGGAAATACCGTTTTTGATTTAGAGTTCCAAACACATCTATCTATATAGGAGAAAACAGAGTGAAAAATAAAAATTCAAATAGTTACCGCAAATGAACGCTTCAAACTAGTGGAATAAAAATTGGGCAGCCAAGTGGGCTTATTGAACTGATCATTACCACGAAGTATCATCATGATTGGGTGAAAAAATATTTGCTGAGATTTCAGAAAACTAGTAGTTTTTTGGAAGCTTGGCAACCCTTTTCAAATGAAAGTGTCTTTCGCCAGTCTCTCCTTAGGTCTACTTCAAGACGAAACAAACCATAGAGAGAGAAGATAGAACTACTTTATTGTGTAAAGTTTCAAGGAGCTAGAACAAACCGTGTTTGATTTATAGTTCTAAACACATCTACCTATAAAGGAGAAAACAGAGTGAAATCTAAAAATTCAAACTGTTACTGGAAACGAACGCTTCAACCTATAAGAGAGAAAATTAGGCAGCCAAGGGGGCTAAGACAAGAGATAATTACCACCAAGTATCATCAAGATTGGGTGAAAAAATATATGCTGATATTTCAGAAAACAAGTACATTTTTGAAGCTTGGCAACCCGTTTCAAATGAAAGTGTCTTTCGCCATTCTCTACTTAGGGCTACTTCAAGTGGAAAAAAACCATAGAGATATAACTTAGAACTACATTATTGTGTCAATTTTCATGAAGCTAGCACAAACCGTGTGTGATTTAGAGTTCGAAACACATCTGTCTATATAGGAGAAAACAGAGTGAAACCTAAAAATTCAAACTGTTACTGGAAACGAACGCTTCAACCTAGAAGAATGAAAATTGGCCGGCAAGTGGGCTTATTCAACTGATCATTACCACCAAGTATCATCACGATTGGGTGAAAACAAATTTGCTGAGATTTCAGAAAACTTTGAGTTTTTTTGATTCTTGGCAACCCCTTCCAAATTAAAGTGTCTTTCGCCAGTCTCTGCTTAGGGATAATTCAAGAGGAAACAAACCATAGAGATAGAACTTAGAACTACTTTTTTGTGTCAAGTTTCAAGGAGATAGCACAAACCGTGTTTGATTTATAGTTCCAACACATCTACCTATACAGGAGAAAACAGAGTGTAACCCCAAAATTCAAACTGTTACTGGAAAGGAACGCTTCAACCTATAACAGAGAAAATTGGGCTGCCAAGTGGGCTAAGTGAACTGACAATTACCACCAAGTATCATCAAAAATATTTGCTGAGATTTGAGAAATCTAGTAGTATTTTGGAAGCTTGGTAACCCTTTCAAATGAAAGTGTCTTTCGCTAGTCTCTGCTTAGGGCTACTTCAAGAGGAAACAAACCATTGAGAGAGAACATAGAACTCCTTTATTGTGTCAAGTTTCAAGGATCTAGCACAACCAGTGTTTGATTTAGAGTTCCAAACATATCTATCTATATAGTCAAAAAAAGAGTGAAACCATAAAATTAAACTGTTACTGGAATTGAACGCTTCAACCGTGTACAATGAAAATCGGGCAGCCAAGTGGGCTTATTGAACTGATCATTACCACCATGTATCATCAAGATTGGTTGAAAAACTATTTGCTGAAATTTCAGAAAACTAATAGTTTTTTGGAATCTTAGCAACCCCTTTAAAATGAAAGTGTCTTTTGCCAGCCTCTGCCTAGGGCTACTTCAAGAGGAAAAAATAAACATAGAGATATAACTTAGAACTACATTATTGTGTCAACTTTCAAGGAGCTAGCGCAAACCGTCTTAGATTTAGAGTTCCAAATACCCCTATCTGTATTTTCGAAAACAGAGTGAAACCGAAAAATTCAAACTGTTACTGGAGACCAACGCTTCATCTTAAAAGAGAGAAAAATGGGCAGCCAAGTGGGCTAAGTAAACTGATCATTACCACCAGGTACCATCAAAATTGGGTGAAAAAATATTTGCTGAGATTTCAGAAAACTAGTTGTTTTTTCTAAGCTTGGCAAGCCCTTTCAAATAAAAGTGTCTTTCCCCAGTGTCTGCTTAGGGCTACTTCAAGAGGAAACAAACCGTATGGATAGAACTTAGAACTACTTTATTTTGTCAAATTTTAAGGAGCTGGCACAAACCGTGTTTGATTTAGAGTTTCAAACACATCTACCTGTACAGGAGAAACCTGAGTGAAACCTAAAAAATCAAACTGTTACTGGAAACGAACGCTTCAATTTAGTAGAATGAAAATTGGGCACCAAGTGGGCTTATTGAAATGATCATTACCACCAAGTATCATCAAGATTGGTTGATAAAATATTTGCTAAGTTTTCAGAAAACTAATACTTTTTGAAAGCTTGGCAACCCCTTTCAAATGAAAGTGTCTTTCGCCTGTCTCTGCTTAGGGGTACTTCAAGAGGAAACAAACCATAGAGATAGAACTTAGAACTACTTTATTGTGTCAAGTTTCAAGGAGGTAGCAGAAACCGTGTTTAATTTAGAGTTCTAAACACATCTATCTATATAAGAGAAAACAGATTGAAAATGAAAAATTCAAACTGTTACTAAAAACAAACTCTTCAACCTAGTAGAATGAAAATTGTGCAGCCAAGTGGACTTATTAAACTGATCATTACCACCAAGTATCATCAAGATAGGGTCAAAAAAATATTTGCTGAGATTTCAGAAATCTAATAGTTTTTTTTGCAGCATGGCAACCCCTTTCAAATGAAAGTGTCTTTCGCCACTCTCTGCTTAGGACTACTTCAAGAGGAAACAAACCATAGAGATAGAACATAGAAGTACTTTATTGTGTCAAGTTTTAAAGAGCTACCACAAACCGTGTTTGATTTAGAATTTCAAACACATCTCCCTGTAAAGGAGAAAACAGAGTGAAACCGAAAAATTCAAACTGTTACTGGAAACGAACGCTTCAACCTAGTAGAATGAAAATTGGGCAGCCAGGTGGGCTTATTGAACTGATCATTACCACCAAGGATCATCAAGTTTGGGTGAAAAAATATTTGCTGAGATTTCAGAAAACTAGTAGTTTTTGGAAGCTTGCAAACCCCTTTAAAATGAAAGGGTCTTTCGCCAGTCTCTGCTTAGGGCTACTTCAAGAAGAAACACACCATAGAGACAGAACTTAGAACTACTTTTTGGTGTCAAGTATCAAGGATCTAGCACACACCGTGTTCGATTTAGAGTTCGAAACACATCTATCTATATAGGAGAAAACAGAGCGAAACTGAAAAATTCAAACTGTTACTGGAAACGAACGCTTCAACCTAGTAGAATGAAAATTGGCCATCCAAGTGGGCTTATTGAACTGATCATTACCACCAAGTAGCATCAAGATTGGGTGAAAAAATATTTGCTGAGATTTCAGAAAACTAGTAATTTTTTGGAAGCTTGGCAACAACTTTCAAATGAAAGTGTCTTTCGCCAGTCTCTGCTTAGGGCTACTTCAAGAGGAACAAACCATAGGGATATAACTTAGAACTACTTTATTGTGTCAAGTTTTAAGGAGCTACCACAAACCGTGTTTTATTTAGAGTTTCAAACACAACTCCCTGTAAAGGAGAAAACAGAGTGAAACCCAAAAATTCAATCTGTTACTGGAAACGAAGGCTACAATTTAGTAGAATGAAAATTGGGCACTAAGTGGGCTTATTGAAATGATCATTACCACCAAGTATCATCAAGATTGGGTGAAAAAATATTTGCTGAGATTTCAGAAAACTAGTAGTTTTTTGGAAGCTCGGCAACCCCTTTCAAATGAAAGTGTCTTTCGCCAGTCTCTGCTTAGGGCTACTTCAAGAGGAAACAAACCATAGAGATAGAACTTAGAACTACTTTATTGTGTCAAGTTTCAAGGAGCTAGTAGAAACCGTGTTTAATTTAGAGTTCCAAACACATCTATCTATGTTGGAGAAATCAGAGTGAAACCTAAAAGTTCAAACTGTTACTGAAAACGAACGCTTCAACCTACAAGAGAGAAAATTGGGCAGCCAACTGGGCTAAGTGAACTGATAATTACCACCAAGTATCATCAAGATTGTATGAAAAAATGTTTGCTGAGATTTCAGAAAAGTAGTAGTTTTTTGGAAGCTTGGTAACCCCTTTCAAATGAAATTGTCTTTCGCCATTCCCTACTTAGGGCTACTTCAAGTGGAAAAAAACCATAGAGATATAACTTAGAACTACATTATTGTGTCAACTTTCAAGAAGCTAGCACAAACTGTGTGTGATTTATAGTTTCAAACACATCTACCTATAGATGAGAAAACAGAGTGAAACCTAAAAATTCACACTGTTACTAAAAACGAACGCTTCAACCTAGAAGAATGAAAATTGAGCAGCCAAGTGGGCTTAGTGAACTGATCACTACCACCAAGTGTCATGAAGCATGGGTGAAAGAATATTTCCTGAGATTTTAGAAAAATAGTAGGTTTTTGGAAGCTTGGCAACCCCTTTCAAATCAAAGTGTCTTTTGCCAGTCTTTTCTTAGGGATACTTCAAGAGGAAACAAAGTATAGAGATAGAACTTAGTACTACTCTATTGTGTCAAGTTTCAAGGAGCTAGCAAAACCGTGTTTGATTTAGAGTTCAAAACACATCTGTGTATATAGGAGAAAACAGAGTGAAACCTAAAAATTCAAAGTGTTACTGGAAAGGAACGCTTCAACCTAGAAGAATGAATATTGGGCAGCCAAGTGGGTTTATTGAACTGATTATTACCACCAAGTATGATCAAGATTGGGTGAAAAAATATTTGCTCAGATTTCAGAAAACTAGTAGTTTGTTGAAAGTTTGGCAACCCCTTTCAAATCAAAGTCTGTTTCCCCAGTCTCTACTTAGGGCTACTTCAAGAGGAAACAAACCATTCAGATAGAACATAGAACTACTTTATTGTGTCTTCTTTCAAGGAGCTAGCACAAACCGTGTTTGATTTAGAGTTCGAAACACATCTATCTATATAGGAGAAAAAGAGTGAAACCTAAAAATTCAAACTGTTACTGGAAACGAACACTTCAACCTTGTAGATTGAAAATTGGCCAGCCAAGTGGGCTTATTCAACTGATCATTACCACCAAGTATCTTCATGATTGGGTGAAAACAAATTTGCTGAGATTTCAGAAAACTTTGAGTTTTTTGGATTCTTGGCAACCCCTTTCAAATGAAAGTGTCTTTCGCCAGTCTCTGCTTAGGGCTAATTCAAGAGGAAACAAACCATAGAGATAGAACTTAGAACTACTTTTTTGTGACAAGTTTCAAAGAGATAGCACAAACCGTGTTTGATTTTTAGTTCCAAACACATCTACCTATACAGGAGAAAACAGAGTGTAACCCCAAAATTCAAACTGTTACTGGAAAGGAACGCTTCAACCTATGACAGAGAAAATTAGGCAGCCAAGTGGGCTAAGTGAACTGATAATTACCACCAAGTATCATCAAGATCGGGTGAAAAAATATTTGCTGAGATTTGAGAAATCTAGTAGTTTTTTGGAAGCTTGGCAACCCCTTTCAAATGAAAGTGTCTTTCGCCAGTCTCTGCTTAGGGCTACTTCAAGAGGAAACAAACCATAAAGATACAACTTAGAACTACTTTATTGTGTCAAGTTTCAAGGAGCTAGCACAAACCGTGTTTGATTTATACTTTGAAACACATCTAACTATATTGGAGAAAAGAGAATGAAACCTTAAAATTCAAACTGTTACTGGAACGAATGCTTCAACCTAGAAGAGAGAAAATTGGGCAGCCATGTGGGCTAAGTGAACAGATAATTACCACCAAGTATCATGAAGATAGGGTGAAAAAATATTTGCTGAGACTTAAGAAAACTAGTAGTTTTTTGGAAGCTGGGCAACCCCATTCAAATGAAAATGTCTTTCACCAGTCTGTGCTTAGGGCTACTTCCAGAGGAAACAAACCATTCAGATAGAACTTAGAACTTTTTCTTTGTGTCAAGTTTCATGGAGCTAGCACAAACCGTGTTTGATTTAGAGTTCCAAACACATCTATCTATATAGTCGAAAACAGAGTGAAACCTAAAAATTCAAACTGTTACTGGAAACAAACGCTTCAACCTAGTAGAATGAAAATTGGCCAGCCAAGTGGGCTAATTGAACTGATCATTACCACCAAGTATCATCAATATTGGGTGAAAAAATATTTGCTGAGATATCAGAAAACTAGTAGTTTTTTGGAAGCTTGGCAACCCCTTTGAAATGAAAGTGTCTTTCGCCAGTCTCTGCTTTGGGGTACTTCAAGAGGAAACCAACCTTAGAGATATAACTTAGAACTACATTATTGTGTCAAGTTTCAAGGAGCTAGCACAAACCGTGTTTGATTTATAGGTTCAAACACATCTACCTATAGAGGAGAAAACAGATCAAAACCTAAAAATTAAAACTGTTACTGGAAACAAAGGCTTCAACTTGGAAGAATGAATTTGGGCACCAAAGTGGGCTTAGTGAAGTGATCACTACCACCAAGTATCATCAAAATTGGGTGAAAAAATATTTGCTGAGTATTCAGAAAACTAGTAGTTTTTGCAAGCTTGGCAACCCCTTTAAAATGAATGTGTCTTTCGCCAGTCTCTGGTTTTGGCTACCTCAAGAGGAAACAAAACGTAAAGATAGAACTTAGAACTACTTTATTGTGTCAAGTTTCAAGGAGCTAGCACAAACCGTGTTTGACTTATAGTTCCAAATACATCTACCTATACAGGAAAAAGCAGAGTGAAACCTAAAAATTCAAACTGTTACTGGAAACGAACGTTTCAACCTAGAAGATGAAATTTGGGCAGCCTAGTGGGCAAAGTGAACTGATCATTACCACCAAGAATCATCAAGATTGGGTGAAAAAATATTTGCTGAAATTTCACAAATCTAGTCGTTTTTTGGAAGCTAGCAACTCCTTTCAAATGAAAGTGTCTTTCGCCAGTCTCTGCTTTGGGCTTCTTCAAGAGGAAAGAAAACATAGAGATAGAACTTAGAAGTGTTTTATTGTGCCAAGTATCAAAAAGCTAGAATGAACCGTGCTTGATTTATAGTTCCAAACACATCTACCTATACAGGAGAAAACAGAGTGAAACCTAAAAATTCAAACTGTTACTGGAAACGAACGCGTCAACCTACAAGAGAGAAAATTGGCCAGCCAATGGGCAAAGTGAACTCATCACTACCACCAAGTATCATCAAGATTGGTTGAAAAAATATTTGCTGAAAATTCAGAAAACTGGTAGTTTTTTGGAAGCTTGGAAACCCCTTTCAAATGAAAGTGTCTTTCGCCAGTCTCTAATTAGGGTTACTTCAAGAGGAAACAAACCATAGAGATAGAACTTAGAACTCTTTTATTGTATCTAGTTTCAAATAGCTAGCACGGACAGTGTTAGATGTAGAGTTCCAAAAACATCTATCTATATTGTCGAAAATAGAGTGAAACTTAAAAATTCAAACTGTTACTGGAAATGAAAACTTCACCCTAGAAGAATGAAAATTGGGCAGCCAAGTGGGCAATGTGAACTGATCATTACCACCAATTATCATCAAGATTGGTTTAAAAAATATTTGCTGAAATTTCAGAAAACTAGTAGTTTTTTGAAAGCTTGGCAACCCCTTTCAAATGAAAGTGTCTTTTGCCAGTCTCTGCTTAGGGCTACATCATGTTTAAACAAACTATAGAGATATAACTTAGAACTACTTTATTGTGTCAAGTTTCCAGGAGCTAGCACAAACTTTGTTTGATTTATATTTCCAAACACATCTAATCATACAGTAAAAAGCAGAGTGAAACCTAAAAATTCAAACAGTTCCTGGAAACGAACGCTTCAACCTAGAAGATGAAATTTGGGCAGCCTAGTCGTCAAAGTGAACAGATCATTACCACCAAGAATCATCAAGATTGGGTGAAAAAATATTTACTGAGATTTCATAAAACTAGTAGTTATTTGGAAGCTTGGCAACAATTTTCATATGAAAGTGTCTTTCACCCGTCTCTGCTTAGGGCTACTTCAAGAGGAAACAAAACATAGTGTTAGAACGTAGAACTACTTTATTGTATCAAGTTTCAAAAACCTAGCACAAACCGAGTTTTATTTGAAGTTTCAAATACATCTACCCATACAGGAGAAAACAGAGTGAAGCCTAAAAATTCACAGTGTTACTGGAAACGAAAGCTTCAACCAAGAAGAATGAAAATTGGGCAGTCAAGTATGCTTAGTGAAGTGACCATTACCACCAAGTATCATCAAGATTGGGTGAAAAAATATTTGCTGAGATTTCAGAAAACTAGTAGTTTTTTGGAAGCTTGCAAACCCCTTTAAAATGAAAGGGTCTTTCGCCAGTCTCTGCTTAGGGCCACTTCAAGAGGAAACAAACAATAGAGATAGAACTGAGAAGTACTTTATTCTGTCAACTTTCAAGGAGGTAGCACAAGCCGTGTTTGATTTATAGTTCCAAACACATCTATCTATATAGTCGAAAACAGAGTGGAACCTAAAAATTCAAACTATTACTGGAAATGAACGCTTCAACCTAGTAGATTGAAAATTGGGCAGCCAAGTGGGATTATTTAACTGATTATTACTACCAAGTATCATCAAGATTGGGTGAAAAAATATTTGCTGAGATGTCAGAAATCTAGTAGTTTTTTGGAAGCTTGGCAACCCCTTTCAAATGAAAGTGTCTTTCACCAGTCTCTGCTTTGCGCTACTTCAAAAGGAATCAAAACATAGAGATAGAACTTAGAAGTACTTTATTGTGTCAAGTATCAAAAAGCTGGCACAAACCGTGTTTGATTCATAGTTCCAAACACATCTACCTATACAGGAGAAAACAGAGTGAAACCGAAAAATTCAAACTGTTACTGGAAACAAAAGCTTCAACCTAGAAGGGAGAAAATTGGGCAGCCAAGTGGGCCAAGTGAACTGATACTTACCACCAAGTATCATCACGATTTGGTTAAAAAGTATTTGCTGAGATTTCGGAAAACTAGTAGATTTTTGGAAGCTTGGCAACCCTTTAAAATGAAAGTGTTTTTCGAAAGTCTCTGCTTTAAGCTATTTCAAGAGAAAAGAAACCATAGAGATATAAGTTAGAACTACTTTATTGTTTCACGTTTCAAGGAGCTAGCACAAACCATAATTGATTTAGAGTTCCAAACACATCTACCTATACAGGAGAAAACAGAGTGGAACCTAAAAATTCAAAGTGTTACTGGAAACGAACGCTTCAATCTAGAAGAGAGAATTTTGGGCAGCCAATGGGCAAAGTGAACTGATACTCACCACCACGAATCTTCAAGATTGGGAGAAAAAATATTTCCTGAGATTTTAGAAAACTAGTAGTTTTTTTCTAAGCTTGGCAAACCCTTTCAAATGAAAGTGTCATTCACCAGTTTCTGCTAAGGTATACTTCAAGAAGAAACAAACCATAGAGATAGAACTTAGAACTAATTTACTGTGTCATGTTTCAAGGAGCTAGCACAAACCGTGTTTGATTTATAGTTCCAAACACATCTACCTATACAGGAGAAAACAGAGTGAAAACTAAACATTGAATCTGTTACTGCAAACGAACGCTTCAACTTAGACGAATGAAAATTGAGCAGCCCTGTGGGAAAAGTGAACTGATCATTACTACCAAGTATCATCAAGATTGGGTGAAAAAATATTTGCTGAGATTCAGAAAACTAGTAGTTTTTTGGAAGCTTGGCAACCCCATTCAAATGAAAGTGTCTTTCGCCAGTCTCTGCTTAGGGCTACTTCAAGAGGAAACAATCCATAGATATAGAACTTAGAACTACTTTATTGTGTCAAGTTTCAAGGAGCTAGCGCAAACCGTGTTTAATGTAGACTTTCAAGTTCATCTACCAATACAGGAGAAAACAGAGTAAAGCCTAACTATTCAAAGTGTTACTGGAAACGAACGCTTCAACCTAGAAGAATGAAAATTGGGCAGTCAAGTACGCTTAGTGAACTGATCATTTCCACCAAGTATCATCAAGATTGGGTGAAAAAATATTTGCTGAGATTTCAGAAAACTAGTAGATTTTTGGAAGCTTTGAAACCCCTTTCAAATGAAAGTGTCTTTCGCCAGTCTCTGCTTAGGGCTACTTCAAGAGGTAACAAACCATAGAGATATAACTTAGAACTACATTATTGTCTTAAGTTTCAAGGAGCTAGCACAAACCGTGTTTGATTTATAGTTCCAAACGATCTACCCATAAAGGGGAAAACAGAGTGAAACCTACGAATTCACACTGTTACTGGAAACAAACGCTTAAACCTAGAAAAATGACATTTAGGCAGACAAGTGGGCTTAGTGAACTGATCACTACCACCAAGTATCATCAAGATTGGGTGAAAAAATATTTGCTGAGATTTCAGAAAACTAGTAGTTTTTGGAAGCTTGGCAACCCCTTTCAAATGAAAGTGTCTTTCGCCAGTCTCTACTTAGTGTTACTTCAAGAGGAAACAAACCAGAGAGATAGAACTTCGAACTATTTTATTGTGTCTAGTTACAAAAAGCTAGCATGAACCGTGTTTGATTTAGAGTTCCAAACACATCTATCTATATAGGAGAAAAGAGTAATATGGAAAAATTCAAACTGTTACTGGAAACCAATGCTTCAACCTACTTGAATGAAAATTGGGCAGCCAAGTGAAATTATTGTATTGAACATTACCATCATGTATCATCAAGATTGGGTGAAAAAATATTTGCTGATATTTCAGAAAACTAGTAGTTTTTTGGAAGCTTGGCAACCCCTTTCAAATGAAAGTGTCTTTCACCAGTCTCTACTTAGGGTTACTTCAAGAGGAAACAAACCAGAGATAGAACTTTGAACTATTTTATTGTGTCTAGTTACAAAAAGCTAGCATGAACCGTGTTTGATTTAGAGTTCCAAACACATCTATCTATATAGGAGAAAAGAGTAATATGGAAAAATTCAAACTGTTACTGGAAACCAACGCTTCAACCTAGTTGAATGAAAATTGGGCAGCCAAGTGAGATTATTGAACTGAACATTACCATCAAGTGTCATCAAGATTGGGTGAAAAAATATTTGCTGAGATTTTTGAAAAGTAGTTTTTTTTTGAAAGCTTGACAACCCCTTTGAAATGAAAGTGTCTTTCGCCAGTCTCTGCTTTGGGGTACTTCAAGAGTAAACAAAGAGTAGAGATAGAACTTAGAACTACTTTATTGTGTTAAGTATCAAGGAGCTAGCACAAAAAGTGTTTGATTTATAGTTAAAAACACATCTACCTATAGAGGAGAAAACAGGGTGAAACCTAAAAATTCAAACTACTACTGGAAAAAAACGGTTCAACCTAGAAGAATGATAATTGGGTAGCCAAGTTGGCTTAGTGAACTGATCATTACCACCAAGTATCATCAAGATTGAGTGAAAAAAATATTTGCTGATATTTCAGAAAACTAGTAGTTTTTTGGAAGCTTGGCAACCCTTTTAAATAAAAGTGTCTTTTGCCAGTCTCTGCTTAGGGCTAATTCAAGATGAAAAAAAAAACATAGAGATAGAACTTAGAACTACATTATTGTGTCAAGTTTCAAGGAGCTAGCACAAACCGTGTTTTATTTATAGTTCCAAACACTTCTACCTATAGAGGAGAAAACAGAGTGAAACCTAAAAATTCAAACTGTTACTGGAAACAATCCGTTCAACCTAGAAGAAAGAAAACTGGGGAGCCAAATGGGCTTAGTGACCTGATCACTAAGACCAAGTATCCTCAAGATTGGGTGAAAAAATATTTAATGAGATTTCAGAAAACTAGTAGTTTTTTGGAAGCTTGGCAACCCCTTTAAAATGAAAGTGTCTTTCTCCAGTCTCTACTTAGGGCTACTTCAAGAGGAAAAAAACCATAGAGATAAAACTTAGAATTATTTTATTGCGTCTATTTTCAAAGAGCTAGCACGATTTTAGATTTATAGTTCCAAGCACATCTATCTATATATTTGAAAACAGAGTGAGCCCTAAAAATTCAAACTGTTACGGAAACGAACGCTTCTACCTAGAAGAGAGAAAATTGGGCAGCCAAGTGGGCTAAGTGAACTGATAATTACCAACAAGTATTATCAAGATTGGGTGAAAAAATATTTTCTGATATTTCAGAAAACTAAGTTTATTAGAAGCTTGGCAACCCCTTTCAAATGAAAGTGTCTTTCGCCAGTCTGTGCTTAGGGCTATTTCAAGAGGAAACAAACCAGAGAGAAAGAACTTAGAACTACTATATTGTGTCAAGTTTCAAAGAGCTAGCACAAACCCTGTTAGATTTGGAGTTCCAAATACACCTATGTATATTGTCGAAAACAGAGTGAAACAGAAAAATTCAAACTGTTACTGGAAACCAATGCTTCAACCTACAAGAATGAAAATTGGGCAGTCAAGTGGGATTAGTGAACTGATCATTACCACCAAGTATCATCAAGATTGGGTGAAAAAAATACTTGCTGAGATTTCAGAAAACTAGTAGTTTTTTGGAAGCTTGGCAAACCCTTTCAAATAAAAGTGTCTTTCGCCAGTCTCTGCTTAGGGCTACTTCAAGAGGGAAAAAAAAGAGATAGACTTAGATCTAAATTATTGTGTCAAGTTTCAAGGAGTTAGCACAAACCATGTTTGATTTATAGTTCCAAACACTTCTACCTATACAGGAGAAAACAGAGTGAAACCTAAAAATTCAAACTGTTATGGAAACAAATGCTTCAACCTAGAAGAATGAAAATTGGGCAGCCATGTGGGATTAGTTAACTTATCACTACCACCAAGTATCATCAAGATTGGGTGAAAAAATATTTGCTGAGATTTCAGAAAACTAGTAGTTTTTTGAAAGCTTGGCAACCCCTTTCAAATGAAAGTGTCTTTCTCCAGTCTCTACTTAGGGCTACATCAAGAGGAAACAAAGCATAGAAATAGAACTTAGAACTACTTTATTGTGTCAACTATCAAAAAGCTAGCACAAACCGTGTTTGATTTATAGTACCAAACACATGTACCTATACAGGAGAAAAGAGAGTGAAACCTAAAAATTTAATTTTTACTGGAAACGAATGCTTCATCATAGAAGAGAGAAAATTGGGGAGCCAAATGGCCTAGTTAACTGTTCATTACCACCAAGTATCATCAAGATTGGGTAAAAAAATATTTGCTGAGATTTCAGAAAAGTTAGTTTTTTAGAAGCTTGGCAACCCCTTTCAAATGAAAGTGTCTTTCGCCAGTCTCTGCTTAATGCTACGTCAAGAGGAAACAAAGCATAGAGATAGAACATAAAACTACTTTATTCTGTCAAGTTACAAGGAGGTACCACAAACCATGTTTGATTTAGAGTTCCAAACACATCTACCTAAAGATGAAAAAACAGAGTGGAACCTAAAAATTCAAACTGTAACTGGAAACGAACGCTTCAACCTAGAAGAGTGAAAATTGGGCAGTCAAGTGGGCTTAGTGAACTGATACTTACCACCATGTATCATCAAGATTGGGTGAAAATATATTTGCTGAGGTTTCAAAAAACTAGTAGTTTTTTGGAAGCCTGACAACCCTTTCAAATGAAAGTGTCTTTCACCAGTCTCTACTTAGGCCTACTTGAAGAGGAAACAAACCATAGATACAGAACTTAGAACTATTTTATTGTGTCTAGTTTCAAAGAGCTAGCACGATGTTAGATTTAGAGTTCCAAACACATCTAACCATATAGTCGAAAACAGAGTGAAACCTAAAAATTCAAACTGTTACTGGAAATGAACGCTTCAACCTAGAAGAATGAAAATTGGGCAGCCAAGCGGTCTTCGTGAACTGATCATTACCACCAAGTATCATCAGCATTGGGTGAAAAAATATTTGCTGAAATTTCAGAAAACTAGTAGTTTTTTGGAAGCTTGGCAAACCCTTTCAAGTTAAAGTGTCTTTCGCAGGTCTCTGCTTATGGCTACGTCAAGAGGAACCAAACCATAGAAATAGAACTAAGAACTACTTTATTGTATCAAGTTTCAGGGAGCTAGCACAAACCATGTTTGATTTAGAGTTCCAAACACATCTATCTATAATAGGAGAAAACAGAGTGAAACTGAAAAATTCAAACTGTTACTGGAAACGAATGCTTCAACCTAGTAGAATGAAAATTGAGAAGCTAAGTGGGCTTATTTAACTGATCATTACCAACAAGTATCATCAAGATTGGTTGAAAAAATATTTGCTGAGATTTCAGAAAACAAGTAGTTATTTGAGGCTTGGCATCCCCTTTCAAATGAAAGTTGCTTTCGCCAGTCTCTTCTTTTGGCTACTTCAAGAGAAAACAAAGCAGAGAAATAGAACCTAGAACTACTTTATTGAGTCAAGTATCAAAAAGCTAGCACAAACCGTGTTTGATTTATAGTTCCAAACACATATACCTATACAGGAGAAAACAGAGTGAAACCTAAAAATTCAAACTGTTACTGGAAACGAACGCTTCAACCTAGAAGAATTAAAATTGGGCACCCAAGTGGGCTTAGTGAACTGATCATTACCACCAAGTATCATCAAGATTGGTTGAAAAAATATTTTCTGAGATTTCAGAAAATAAGTAGTTTTTTGGAAGCTTGGCAAACCCTTTCAAATGAAAGTGTCTTTCGCCAGTCTCTTCTTAGGGCTACTTCAAGAGGAAACAAACGGTGGAGAGAGAACTGAGAAGTAATTTATTGTGTCAAGTTTCAAGGAGCTAGCACAAACGGTGTTTGATTTATAGTTCCAAACACATCTACCTATAGAGAAGAAAACAGACTGAAACCTAAAAATTCAAACTGTTACTGGAAACGAACACTTCAACCTATAAGAGAGAATATTGGGCAGCCCAATGGGCTAAGTGAACTGATAATTACCACCAATTATCATCAAGATTGGGTGAAAAAATATTTTCTGAGATTTCCGAAAATTTATTTTTATAGATGCTTGGCAACCCCTTTCAAATGAAAGTGTCTTTCGCCAGTCTCTGCTTAGGGCTAATGCAAGAGGAAACAAACCAGAGAAATAGAGCTTAGAACTACTTTATTGTGTCAAGTATCAAGGAGCTAGCACAAACCGTGTTTGATTTATACTTCCAAACACATCTACCTATAGAAAAGAAAACAGAGTGAAACCCAAAAATTCAAACTGTTACTGCAAACAAACTCTTCAATCTAGAAGAATGAAAATTGGGCATCCAAGTGGGCTTAGTGACGTGGTCACTAGCACCAAGTATCATCAAGATTGTGTGAAAAAAATATTTGCAGAGATTTCAGAAAACTAGTAGTATTTTGGAAGCTTGGCAACCCCTTTGAAATGAACGTGTGTTTCGCCAGTCTCTGCTTAGGGCTACGTCAAGAGGAAACAAACCATAGAGATAGAACATAGAACTTCTTTATTCTGTCAAGTTATAGGGAGGTACCACAAACCGTGTTTGATTTAGAGTTCCAAACACATCTATTTATATAGTCTAAAACAGAGTGGAACCTAAAAATTCAAACTGTTCCTGGAAACGAACGCTTCAACCTAGAAGAGTGAAAATTGGGCATTCAAGTGGGCTTAGTGAACTGATACTTACCACCATGTATCATCAAGATTGGGTGAAAAAATATTTGCTGAGGTTTCAGAAAACTAGTAGTTTTTTGGAAGCTTGGCAACCCTTTCAAATGAAAGTGTTTTTCACCAGTCTCTACTTAGGGCTACTTGAAGAGGAAACAAACCATAGATATAGAACTTAGAACTATTTTATTGTGTCTCGTTTCAAAGAACTAGCACGATGTTAGATTTAGAGTTCCAAACACATCTAACCATATAGTCGAAAACAGAGTGAAACATAAAAAATTAAAACTGTTACTGGAAATGAACGCTTCAACCTAGAAGAATGAAAATTGGGCAGCCAAGCAGTCTTCGTGTACTGATCATTACCACCAAGTATCATCAGCATTGGGTGAAAAAATATTTGCTGAAATTTCAGAAAACTAGTAGTTTTTTGGAAGCTTGGCAACCCCTTTCAAGTGAAAGTGTCTTTCGCAGGTCTCTGCTTATGGCTACTTCAAGAGGAACCAAACCATAGAAATAGAACTGAGAACTACTATATTGTAGCAAGTTTCAGGGAGCTAGCACAAACCATGTTTGATTTAGTGTTCCAAACACATCTATCTATATAGGAGAAAACAGAGTGAAACTGAAAAATTCAAACTGTTACTGGAAACGAATGCTTCAACCTAGTAGAATGAAAATTGAGAAGCTAAGTGGGCTTATTTAACTGATCATTACCAACAAGTATCATCAATATTGGTTGAAAAAATATTTGCTGAGATTTCAGAAAACAAGTAGTTATTTGGAAGCTTGGCAACCCCTTTCAAATGAAAGTTGCTTTCGCCAGTCTCTGCTTTTGGCTACTTCAAGAGGAAACAAAGCATAGAAATAGAACTTAGAACTACTTTATTGTGTCAAGTTTCAAGGAGCTAGCAAAAAACGTCTTTGATGTATACTTCCAAACACGTCTACCTATACAGGAGAAAATAGAGTGAAACCTAAAAATTCAAACCGTTACCGGAAACGAACGCTTCAACCTAGAAGAGAAAATTGGGCACCCAAGCAGGCTTAGTGAACTGATCATTACCACCAAGTATCATCAATTTTGGGTGAAAAAATACTTGCTGAAATTTCAGAAAACTAGTAGTTTATGGAGGCTTGGCAACCCCTTTGAAATGAAAGTGTCTTTCGCCAGTTTCTGCTTAGGGCTACTTCAAGAGGAAAAAACTTTAGAGATAGAAATTGGAACTATTTTATTGTGTCAGGTTTCAAAGAGCTAGCACAAACCGTGTTAGATTTAGAGTTCCAAACACATCTATCTATATAGTCGAAAACAGAGTGAAACCTAAAAATTCAAACTGTTACTGGAAACGAACGCTTAAACCTAGAAAAATGAAAATTGGGCAGCCAAGTGGGCTTAGTGAACTGATCATTACCTTCTAGTATCATCAAGATTGGGTAAAAAATATTTGCTGAGATTTCAGAAAACTAGTAGTTTTTTGGAAGCTTGGCAACCCCTTTCAAATAAAAGTGTCTTTCGCCAGTCTTTGCTTAGGGCTACTTCAATAAGAAACAAACCATAGAGATAGAGCATAGAACTACTTTATTGTGTCAAGTTTCATGGAGCTAGCATAAACCGTGTTTGATTTAGAGTTCCAAACACATCTATCTATATAGGAGAAAACAGAGGGAAACGCAAAAATTCACACTTTTACTGGAAACGAACGTTTCAACCTAGATGAATGAAAATTGGTCAGCCAAGTGGGCTTCATGTACCTATCATTACTGCCAAGTATCATCAAGATTGGGTGAAAATATATTTTCTGAGATTTCAGAACCTCGAAGTTTACTGGAAGCTTGGCCACCCTTTCCAAATGAATGTGTCTTTCGCCAGTTTCTGCTTAGGGCTTGTTCAAGAATAAACAAACCATAGAGATACAACTGAGAACTAATTTTGGTGTCAAGTTTAAAGGAGCTAGCACAAACCGTTTTTGATTTGGAGTTCCAAACACATCTATCTATATAGAAGAAAACAGAGTGAAACCTAAAAATTCATACTGTTACTGGAAATGAACGCTTCAACCTAGAAGAACAAAATTTGGGCAGCCACGTATACTTAGTGTACTGATCATTACCGCCAAGTATCATCACGTTTGGCTGAAAACATATTTCCAAAGATTTCAGAAACTCGAAATTTTCTGGAAGCTTGGCAACCCTTTTCAAATGACAGTGTCTTTTGCAAGTCTCTGCTTAGGGCCACTTTAAGAGGAACAAACCATAGAGATAGATGATGAGTACACTAAGTCAACCTGCCTGCCCAAATTTTGTTCTTATAGGTTTAAGTGTTCGTTTCTAGTAACAGTTTGACTTTATCGGTTTCACTCTGTTTTCTCCTATATAAATAGATGTGTTTGGAATACTAAATCAAACATGGTTTGTGCTAGCTCCTTGAAACTTGACACAATACAGCAGTTCTCAGTTTTCTCTCTATGTTTTTTTTTCTCTTGAAGTAGCCCTAAGCAGAAACTTATGAAAGACACTTTCATTTGAAAGGGGTTGCCAAGCTTCAAAAAGACTTCGAATTTCTGAAATCTCCGGAAATATGTTTTCACCCAATCTTGATGATACTTGGCGGTAATGTTCAGGACCCTAAGCCCACTTGACTGCCCCAATTTCGTTATTCTTGGTTAAAGCGTTCGTTTTCAGTAAAAGTTTGAATTTTTAGGTTTCACTCTGATTTCTACTATATAGATAGATGTGTTTGGAACTCTAAATCAAATACGGGTTGTGCTAGCTCTTTGAAACTTGACACAATAAAGTAGTTCTCAGTTCTCTCTCTATGGTTTGTTTCCTCCTGTCGTAGCCCTAAAGAGAAACTTGCAAAAAACACTTTCATTTGAAAGAAGTTTCCAAGCTTTCAAAAACTTCGAGTTTTTGAAATCTCTGAAAATATGTTTTCATCCAATCTTGATGATACTTGGCGGTAATGATGAAGACACTAACCCCAATGGACTTCCCAAATTTCGTTCTTGTAGGTTGGAGCATTGTTTTTCAGTAACAGTTTGAATTTTTAGTTTTCACTTTGTTTTCTCCTATATTGATACATGTGTTTTGAACTCTAAATCAAACACGGGTTGTGCTAGCTTTTTGAAACTTGACACAATAAAGTAGTTCTCTTTTCTCTCTCTATGGTTTGTTTCCTCTTGAAGTAGGCCTATGCAGAGACTTGCAAAAGACACTTTCATTTGAAAGGGTTTGCCAAGCATCCAAAAAACTTCGAGTTTCTGAAATCCCGGAAATATGTTTTCACCCAATCTTGATGATTCTTGGCGGTAATGATTAGTACTCTAAGCCAACCTTACTGCCCCAATTTTGTTCTTGTAGGTTGAAGCGTTCATTTCCAGTAACAGTTGGAATTTTTAGGTTTCACTCTGTTTTCTCCTATATAGATAGATATTTTTGGAACTCGAAATCAAACACGGTTTGTGCTAGCTCCTTGAAACTTGACACAATAAAGTAGTTCTCTGTTCTCTCTCTATGGTTTCTTTCCTCTTGAAGTAGCCCTAAGCAGAGACTAGTGAAAGACACGTTCATTTGAAGGAGGTTGACAAGCTTCAAAAAAACTTCGAGTTTCTAAAATCTTGGCTAACATTTTTTCACCCAATCTTGATGATACTTGGCGGTAATGGTCACTACACTAAGCCCCCTTCGTTCCCCAATTTTGTTCTCCTAGGTTGAATCGTTTGTTTCCAGTAACAGTTTGAATTTTTAGGTTTCACTCTGTTTTCTCCTGTACAGATAGATGTGCTTGGTACTCCAAATCAAACACGGTTTGTGCTAGCTCCTTGAAACTTGACACAATAAAGAAGTTCTCGTTTTTCTCTCTATGGCTTGTTTCCTTTTGAAGGAGCCATAAGGAGAGACTTGCGAAAGACACTTTAGTTTGAAAGGGGTTGCCAAGTTTCCAAAAAACTTCGAGTTTCTGAAATCTCCGGAAATATGTTTTAACCCAATCTTGATGATACTTGGCGGTAATGATTAGTACCCGAATCCCATTTGACTCCCCCAATTTCGTTCTTCTAGGTTGAAGCGTTCATTTCCAGTAACAGTTTGAATTTTGAGTTTTCACTCTGTTTTCTCTTATATAGATAGATGTGTTTGGAACTCTAAATCAAACACGGGTTGTGCTAGCTCCTTGGAACTTTACACAATAAAGAATCTCTCAGTTCTCTCTCTATGGTTTTTTTTCTCTTGACCTAGCCCTAAGCAGTAACTTGCAAAAGACACTTTCATTTGAAAGGGGTTGCCAAGCTTCCAAAAAACTTCGAGTTTCTAAAATCTCCGGACATATGATTTCACCCAATCTTGATGATACTTGGCGTAATGATTAGTACCCGACGCCCACTTGACTACCCCAATTTCGTTCTTCTAGGTTGAAGCGTTCGTTTACAGTAACAGTTGGAAATATTAGGTTTCACTCTTTTTTCTCCTATATAGATAGATGTGTTTGGAACTCTAAATCAAACACAGGTTGTGCTATTTCCTTCAAACTTGACACAATAAAGAAGCTCTCAGTTCTCTCTCTATGGTTTGTCTCCTCTTGACCTAGCCCTAAGCATAAACTTGAGAAAGACACTTTCATTTGAAAGGGGTTGCGAAGCTTCCAAAAAACTTCGAGTTTTTGAAATCACCGGATATATGTTTTCACCCAATCTTGATGATACCAAGGATAATGATCAGGACACTCAGCCCACTTGACTGCCCCAATTTCCTTCCTGTAGGTTGAAGCATTCGTTTCCAGCAACAGTTTGAATTTTTAGGTTTCACTCTGTTTTCTCCTATATAGATAGATGTGCTTAGAACTCTAAATCAAACACGGTTTTTGCTAGCTTCTTGAAACTTGACACAATAAAGAAGTTTTCAGTTCTCTCTCAATGGCTTGTTTCCTCTTGAAGTAGCCCTCAGGAGAGAGTTGCAAAAGACACTTTAATTTGAAAGGAGTTGCCCAGCTTCCAAATACTTCGAGTTTCTGAAATCTCGGCCAATATTTTTTTACCCAGTCTTGAAGGTACTTGGCGGTAATGATCAGTACACTAAGTCAACTTGGCTGTCCAAATTTTGTTCTTAAAGGTTGATGCGTTTGTTTCCAGTAACAGTTTGAATTTTTCGGATTCCTTTTGTTTTGTCCTATATAGATAGATGTGTTTGGAACTCTAAATCAAACACAGGTTGTGCTAGCTCCTTACAACTTGACACAATAAAGTAGTTCTCAGTTCTCTCTCTATGGTTTGTTTCCTCTTGACATACCCCTAAGCAGATATGCAAAAGACACTTTCATTTGAAAAGGGTTGCCAAGCTTCCAAAAAACTTCGAGTTTCTGAAATCTCGGCAAATATTTTTTTCACCCAATCCTGAAGATACTTGGTGGTAATGATCAGTACATTACGTCAAGTTGGATGCCCAAATTTTGTTCTTATAGGTTGAAGCGTTCGTTTCCAGTAACAGTTTGAAGTTTAGGTTTCACTTTGTTTTCTCCTATATAGATAGATTTTTTAGAACTCTAAATCAAACACGGTTTGTGCTAGCTCCTTGAAACTTGACACAATAAAGTAGTTCTTAGTTCTCTATCTTTGATTTGTATTTTCTTTACGTAGTCCTAAGGAGATACTTGCGAAGGACACTGTAATTTGAAAGAAGTTGCCAAGCTTCCAAAAAACTTCTAGTTTCTGAAATTAGACAAATATTTTATCACCCAATCTTGATGATACTTGGCGGTAAGGATCACTACACTGAGACCACTTGGCTGCCCAAATTTCGTTCTCCTAGGTTGAATCGTTCGTTTCCAGTAACAGTTTGAATTTTTAGGTTTCACTTTGTTTTCTCCTATATAGATAGATATGCTTGGAACTCTATATCAAACACGGTTTGTGCTAGCTCCTTGAAACTTGACACAATAAAGAAGTTCTCAGTTCTCTCTCTATGGCTTGTTTCCTCTTGATGTAGCCCTAAGGAGAGACTTGCAAAAGACACTTTAATTTGAAAGGGGTTTCCAAGCTTCCATAAACTTTGAGTTTCTGAAATCTCGGCAAATATTTTTTCACCCAATCTTGAAGATACTTGGCGGTAATGATCAGTAGACTACGTCAAGTTGGATGCCCAAATTTTGTTCTTATAGGTTGAAGCGTTCGTTTCCAGTAACATTTTGAAATTTAGGTTTCACTTTGTTTTCTCCTATATAGATAGATTTGTTTAGAACTCTAAATCAAACACGGGTTGTGCTAGATCCTTGAAACTTGACACAAGTAAGTAGTTCTCAGCTTTCTCGCTATGGTTTGTTTCCTCTTGATGTAGCCCTAAGCAGAAACTTGCGAAAGACACTTTCATTTGAAAGGGGTTGTCAAGTTTCCAAAAAACTTCGAGTTTTTGAAATCTCTGGTAATATGTGTGCACCCAATCTTGATGATAATTGGCGATAATGATTAGTACCCTAAGCCCACTTGACTGCCCCAATTTCGTTCTTGTAGGTTGGAGCATTCGTTTCAAGTAACAGTTTGAATTTTTAGGTTTCACTCTGTTTTCTGCTATATAGATACATGTACTTGGTACTCTAAATCAGACACGGTTTGTGCTAGCTCCTTGAAACTTGACACAATAAAGAAGTTCTCAATTCTCTCTTGATGGTTTGTTTCGTCTTGAAATAGCCCTAAGGAGAGATTTGGAAAGACACTTTAATTTTTAAGGGGTTGCCAAGCTTTCAAAAAACTTCGAGTTTTTTAAATCTCGGCAAATATTTTTTTACCCAATATTGAAGATGCTTGACGGTAATGATCAGTACACTAAGTCAACTTGGCTGCCCAAATTTTGTTCTTATAGGTTGAATCATTCTTTCCCAGTAACAGTTTGAATTTTTAGGTTTCACTCTGTTTTCTCCTACATAGATAGATGTGTTTGGAACTCTAAATCAAACACGGGTTGTGCTAGCTCTTTGAAACTTGACACAATAAAGTAGTTCTCAGTTCTCTCTCTACGGTTTCTTTCCTCTTGACGAAGCCCTAAGCAGAAACTTGCGAAAGACACTTTCATTTTAAAGGGGTTGCCAAGCATCCAAAAAACTTTGAGTTTTTGAAATCTCCGGAAATATATTTTCCCCCAATCTTGATGATACATGGCGGTAATGATCAGTACACTAAGCCCACCTGACTGCCCCAATTTCATTCTTGTAGGTTGAAGCACTCGTTTCATGTAAAAGATTGAATTTTTAGGTTTCACTTTTTTTCTTCTATATAGATAGATGTGGTTGGAACTCTAAATCAAACACGGTTTGTGCTTGATTTGAAACTTGACACAATAAAGTAGTTTCTGTCCTCTCTCTATGGTTTGTTTCCTTTTGAAGTAGCTCTAAGCAGAGACTTGCGAAAGACACTTTCATTTGAAAGGGTTTGCCAAGCTTCCAAAAAACTTCGAGATTCTGAAATCTCAGCAAATATTTTTTCACCCAATCTTGATGATACTTGGTGGTAATGATCAGTACCCTAAGCCCACTTGACTGCCAAATTTTGTTCTTTTAGTTTGAAAGGTTCGTTTCCAGTAACAGTTTGAATTTTTAGGTTTCACTCAGTTTTCTCCTATATAGATAGATGTGCTTGGTACTCTTAATCAAACATGGTCTCTGCTAGCTCCTTGAAACTTGACACAATAAAGAAGTTCTCAGTTCTCTCTCTATGGTTTATTTCCTCTTGAAGTAGCCCTAAGGAGAGACTTGGAAAGACACTTGAATTTGAAAGAAGTTGCCAAGCTTCCAAAAAACTTTGAGTTTTTGAAATCTCCGGAAATATATTTTCCCCCAATCTTGATGATACATGGCGGTAATGATCAGTACACTAAGCCCACCTGACTTCCCCAATTTCATTCTTGTAGGTTGAAGCACTCGTTTCATGTAAAAGATTGAATTTTTAGGTTTCACTTTTTTTCTTCTATATAGATAGATGTGGTTGGAACTCTAAATCAAACACGGTTTGTGCTTGATTTGAAACTTGACACAATAAAGTAGTTTCTGTCCTCTCTCTATGGTTTGTTTCCTTTTGAAGTAGCTCTAAGCAGAGACTTGCGAAAGACACTTTCATTTGAAAGGGTTTGCCAAGCTTCCAAAAAACTTCGAGATTCTGAAATCTCAGCAAATATTTTTTCACCCAATCTTGATGATACTTGGTGGTAATGATCAGTACCCTAAGCCCACTTGACTGCCAAATTTTGTTCTTTTAGTTTGAAAGGTTCGTTTCCAGTAACAGTTTGAATTTTTAGGTTTCACTCAGTTTTCTCCTATATAGATAGATGTGCTTGGTACTCTTAATCAAACATGGTCTCTGCTAGCTCCTTGAAACTTGACACAATAAAGAAGTTCTCAGTTCTCTCTCTATGGTTTATTTCCTCTTGAAGTAGCCCTAAGGAGAGACTTGGAAAGACACTTGAATTTGAAAGAAGTTGCCAAGCTTCCAAAAAACTTCGAATTTTTGAAATTTCAGGAAATTTTTTTTCACCCAATCTTGAAGATACTTGATGGTAATGATCAATGCACTAGCTCAACTTGGCTGCCCAAATTTTGTTTTTACAGGTTGATGCGTTCGTTTCCAGTAACTGTTTGAATTTTTAGGTTTCACTCTGTTTTCTCCTATATAGATAGATGTGTTTGGAACTCTAAAGCAAACACGGGTTGTGCTAGCTCTTTGAAACTTGACACAATAAAGTAGTTCTCAGTTCTCTCTTTATGGTTTGTTTCCTCTTGAAGTAGCCCTAAGCAGACACCTGTGAAAGACACTTTCATTTGAAAGGGTTTGCCAAGAATCCAAAAATCTTCAAGTTCTGAAATCTCCGGAAATATATTTTCACCCAATCTTGATGATACTTGGTGGTAATGATTAGTACCCTAAGCCCCCTTGACTGCCCCAACTTCGTTCTTCGAGGTTGAAGTGTTCGTTTCCAGTAGCAGTTTGAATTTTGAGTTTTCACTCTGTTTTCTCCTATATGGATAGATGAGTTTGGAACTCTAAATCAAACACGGGTTGTGCTAGCTCCTTGAAACTTTACACAATAAAGAATTTCTCAATTCTCTTTCTAGGGTTTTTTCCTTTTGACATAGCCCTAAGCAGATACTTGTGAAAGACACTTTCATTTGAAAGGGGTTGCCAAGCATCCAAAAAACTTCGAGTTTCTGAAATCTCGGCAAATATTTTTTTCACCCAATCTTGACGATACTTGGCAGTAATGACCAGTGCACTAAGTCAACTTGGCTGCCCAAATTTTGTTCTTATAGGTTGAAGCGTTCGTTTCCAGTAACAGTTTGAATTTTTAGGTTTCACTCTGTTTTTTCCTATATAGATATAAGTGTTTGGAACTATAAATCAAACACGGTTTGTGCTAGCTCCTTGAAACTTGACACAATAAAGTAGTTCTCAGTTCTCTCTCTATGGTTTGTTTTCTCTTGAAGTAGCCCTAAGGAGAGACTTAGAAAGAAACTTTAATTTGAAAGGCGTTGTGAAACTTACAAAAAACTTCAAGTTTCTGAAGTTTCGAGATATATTTTTTTACCCAATCTTGCTGATACTTGGCGGTAATGATCAGTACACTAAGCCCACTTGACTGCCCCAATTTCGTTTTTGTAGGTTGCAGCATTCGTTTTCAGTAACAGCTTGAATTTTTAGGTTTCACTCTGTTTTCTCCTATGTAGATAGATGTGCTTGGAACACTAAATCAAACATGGTTTGTGCTAGCTTCTTGAAACTTGACACAATAATGAAGTTCTCAGTTCTTTCTTTATGGTTTGTTTCCTCTTGAAGTAGCCCTAAGGAGAGACTTGCAAAAGACACTTTAATTTAAAGGGGTTGCCAAGCTTCCAAAAACTTCGAGTTTCTGAAATCTTGGCAAATATTTTTTCACCCAATCTTGAAGATACTTGGCGGTAATGATCAGTACACTAAGTCAACTTGGCTGCCTAAATTTTGATCTTATAGGTTGAAGTGTACGTTTCCAGTAACAGTTTGAATTTTTAGGTTTCACTCTGTTTTCTCCTATTTAGATATAAGTGTTTGAAACTCTAAATCAAATACGGTTTGTGCTAGCTCATTGAAACTTGACACAATAAAGTAGTTCTCTGTTCTCTCTCTATGATTTGTTTTCTCTTGAAGTACCCTAAGCAGAGACTCGCAAAAGACACTTTCACTTGAAATGGGTTGCCAAGATTCCAACAAAATTCGAGTTTCTGAAATCCCCACAAATATTTTTTCACCCAAACTTGATGATACTTGGTGGTAATGATCACTACACTAAGCCCACTTGATTGCCCCAATTTCGATCTTGTATTTTGAAGCATTCGTTTCCAGTAACAGTATGAATTTTTATTTTTCACTCTGATTTCTCTTATATAGATAGATGTGTTTCGAACTCTAAATCAAACACAGTTTGTGCTAGCTCTTTGAAACTTGACACAATAAAGTAGTTCTCTGTTCTCTCTATATGGTTTGTTTTATTTTGATGTAGCCCTAACCAGAGATTTGCAAAAGACACTTTCATTTGAAAGGGGTTGCCAAGCTTCCAAAAAGTTCGAGTTTCTGAAATCTCGGCAAATATTTGTTCACCCAATCCTGAAGATACTTGGCAGTAATGATCAGTACACTAAGTCAAATTGGCTGCCCAAATTGTGTTCTTATAGGTTGAAGCGTTCGTTTCCAGTAACAGTTTGAATTTTTAGGTTTCCCTCTCATTTCTCCTAGTTAGATATAAGTGTTTGGAACTCTAAATCAAACACGGTTTTTGCTAGCTCCTTGAAACTTGACACAATAAAGTAGTTCTCTGTTCTCTCTCTATGGTTTCTTTTCTCTTGAAATAGCCCTAAGAAAAAACTTTCAAAAGACAATTTCATTTGAAAGGGGTTGCCAAGCTTCCAAAAAACTTCGAGTTTCTTAAATCTTCGAAAATATGATTTCACCCAATCTTGATGATACTTGGCGGTAATGATGAATACACTAAGCCTACTTGACTGCCCCAATTTTGATCTTGTGGTTTGAAGCATTCGTTTCCAGTAACAGTTTAAATTTTTAGGTTTCACTCTGTTTTCTCCTATATAAATAGGTATTCTTGGAACTCTAAATCAAACACGGTTTGTGCTAGCTCCTTGAAACTTGACACAATAAAAAAGTTCTCAGTTCTCTCCCTATGTCTTGGTTCCTCTTGAAGTAGTCCTAAAGAGAGACTTGCGAAAGACACTTTAATTTGAAATAGGTTGCCAAGCATCCAAAAAACTTCGAGTTTCTGAAATCTCGGCAAATATTTTTTCACCCAAGTATCTTGAAGATACTTGGCGGTAATGACCAGTACACTAAGTCAACTTGGCTTTCCAAATTTTGTTCTTATAAGATGAAGCGTTCATTTCCAGTAACAGTTTGAATTTTTAGGTTTCACTCTGTTTTCTCCTATATAGATAAGTGTTTGGAAGTATAAATCAAACACGGTTTGTGCTAGCTCCTTGAACTAGACAAAGTAAGGTAGATCTCAGTTCTCTCAATATGGTTTGTTTCCTCTTTAAGTAAACCTATCAGTACACTAAGCCCAGTTGACTGCCCAAATTTTGTTCTTCTAGGTTGAAGCGTTCGTTTCCAGTAACAGTTTGAATTTTTAGGTATCACTCTGTTTTCTCCTATATAGATAGATGTGTTTGGAACTCTAAATCAAACACAGTTTGTGCTAGCTCCTTGAAACTTGACACAATAAAGTACTTCTCTGTTCTCTCTCTATGGTTTGTTTTTTCACCCAATCTTGATGATACTTTTCAGTAATGATCAGTACACTAAGCTCACTTGACTGCCCAAATTTTCTTCTTCTAGTTTGAAGCGTTCATTTCCAGTAACAGTTTGAATTTTTAATTTCACTCTGTTTTCTCCTATATAGATAGATGTGTTTCAAACTGTAAATCAAACACGGGTTGTGCTAGCTTTTTGAAACTTGACATAGTAGAGTAGTTCTCAGTTCTCTCTCTGTGGTTTGTTTCTTCTTTAAGTAGCCCTAAGCAGAGACTTGCGAAAGACACTTCAATTTGAAAGTGGTTCCCAAGCTTTCAAAAAACTTCTAGTTTCTGAAATCTCCGGAAATATGTTTTCACCCAATCATGATGATACTTGATGGTAATGATCAGTTCCCTAAGCCTATTTGACTGCCCCAATTTTGTTCTTTTAGGTTGAAGCGTTCACTTCCAGTAACAGTTTGAATTTTTAGGTTTCACTCTGTATATTCCTTTATAGATATATGTGTTTGGAACTCTAAATGAAACATGGTTTTTGCTAGGTCCTTGAAGCTTGACACAATAAAGTAGTTGTCAGTTCCCTCTATATGGTTTATTTCCTCTTGAGATAGCCCTAAGCAGAGACGTGTGAAAGACACTTTCATTTGAAAGGGTTTGCCAAGCTTCCAAAAAACTTCGAGGTTCTGAAATCTCAGGAAATATTTTTACACCCAATCTTGATGATACTTGGTGGTAATGATCAGTGCACTAAACCCACTTGACTGCCCAAATTTTGTTTTTCTAGGCTGAAGCGTTCATTTTCAGTAACAGTTTGAATTGTTAGGTGTCACTCTGTTTTCTCCTATATAGATAATTGTGTTTGGAACTCTAAATCAAACATGGTTTGTGCTAGCTCCTTGGAACTTGACACAATAAAGTAGTTCTCAGTTCTCTCTCTATGGTTTGTTTCCACTTTTAGTAGCCCTAAGCAGAGACTTGCGAAAGACACGTTCATTTGAAAGGGGTTGCCAAGCTTTCAAAAAACTTCGAGTTTCTGAAATCTCGTGAAATATTTTTTCACCCAATCTTGATGATACTTGGCCTTAATGATCATTACACTAAGCCCACTTGGCTGCCCAAATTTCCTTCTCCTAGGTTGAAGCGTTCGTTTCCAGTAACAGTTTGAATTTTTAGGTATCAATCTGTTTTCTCCTATATAGATAGATGTGTTTGGAACTCTAAATCAAACACGGTTTTGCTATCTCCTTGGAACTTGACACAATAAAGTAGTTCTCAGTTCTCTCTTTATGCTTTGTTTCCTTTTTAAGTAGCCCTAAGCAGAGACTTGTGAAAGACACTTTCTTCAGAAAGGTGTTGCCAAGCTTCCAAAAAGCTACGAGTTTCTGAAATCTCGGCAAGTATTTTTTCACACAATCTTGATGATACTTGGCGATAATGATCAGTACACTAAGCGACTTCACTGCCCAAATTTTGTTCTTTTAGGTTGAAACGTGCGTTTGCAGTAACAGTATGAATTTTTAAGTTTCACTCTGTTTTCTCCTATATAGATAGATGTGCTTGGAATTTTAAATCAAACATAGGTTGTGCTAGCTCCTTGAAACACGACACCATAAGGTAGTTCTCTCTTCTCTCTCTACGGTTTCTTTCCTATTGAAATAGCCCTACACAGAAACTTGCGAAAGACACTTTCATATGAAAGGGGTTGCCAAGCTTCCAAAAACTTCGAGTTTTTGAAATCTCCGGAAATATATTTTCACCCAATCTTGATGATACTAGGCGGTAATGATCAGTACACTAAGCCCACTTGACTGTCCAAATTTTGTTCTGCTAAGTTGAAGCGTTCATTTCCAGTAACAGTTTGAATTTTTAGGTTTCACTCTGTTTTCCCCTACATAGATAGATGTGTTTGGAACTCTATATCAAACACGGTCTGTGCTACCATCTTGGAAATTGACACAATAACGTAGTTCTCAGTTCTGCTTCTATGGTTTGTTTCCTGTTGAAGTAGACCTAAGCAGAAACTTGCGAAAGACACTTTCATTTGAAAGGGGTTGCCAAGCTTCCAAAAAACTTCGAGTTTTTAAAATCTCTGGAAAAATGTTTTCACTCAATCTTGATGATCCTTGGTGGTAATGATCAGTACACTAAGCCCACTTGACTCCCCAAATTTTGTTCTTCTAGGTTGACACGTTAGTTTCCAGTAACAGTTTGTATTTTAGGTTTCACTCCATTTTCTCCTATATGAATAGATGTGTTTGGAACTCTAAATCAAACACGGTTTGTGCTAGCTCCTTGGAACTTTACACAATAAAGTAGTTCCCAGTTCTCTCTCTATGGTTTGTTTCCTTTTGAAGTAGCCCTAAGTAGAGATTGCGAAAGGCACTTTCATGAGAAAGGGGTTACCAAACTTCCAAAAAAAATCGAGTTTCTGAAATGACGGCAAATATTTTTTTACCCAAACTTGATGATACTTGGCGGAAATGATCACTACACTAACACACTTGGGTGCCCAAATTTCGTTCGATTAGGTTGAAATGTTCGTTTCCAGTAACAGTTTGAATTTTTTGGTTTCACTCTGTTTTCTCCTGTATAGATAGATGTGTTTGGATCTCTAAATCAAACACGGTTTGTGCTAGCTCCTTGAAACTTGACACAATAAAGTAGTTCTAAGTCCTATCTCTAAGATTTGTTTCCTCTTGAAGTAGCCCTAAAAAGAAATTGGAGAAAGACACTTCAATTTGAAAAGGGTTGCCAACTTTCCAAAAACTACTAGTTTTCAGAAATCTCAGCAAATATTTTTTCACCCAATCTTGATGATACTTGGTGGTAATGATCATTTCACTACGCCCACTTGGCTGCCCAATTTTCATTCTTGTAAGTTGAAGCGTTTGTTTCCAGTGACAGTTTGAATTTTTAGCTTTCACTGTGGTTTCTCCTATATAGATAGATGTGTTTGGAACTTAAATCACGCACGGTTTGTGCTAGCTCATTGAAACGTGACACAATAAATTAGTTCTAAGTTCTTTATTTATGGTTTGTTTCCTCGTGAAGTAGCCCTAAGCAGAGACTGGTGAAAGACCCTTTCATTAGAAAGGGGTTGCCAAGCTTCCAAAAATCTACTAGTTTTCTGAAATTTCAGCAAATATTTTTTGACCAATCTTGATGATACTTATTGGTGATGATCAGTTAACTAAGCCCACTTGGCTGCCCAATTTTCATTCTTCTAGGTTGAAGCATTCATTTCCAGTAACAGTTTGAATTTTTTGGTTTCACTCTGTTTTCTCCCTCATAGATGGATGTGTTTGGAACTCTAAATCAAACACGGTTTATGCTAGCTCTTTGAAACTTGACACAATAAAGTACATCTAGATTCTATCTCTATGGTTTGTTTCCTCTTGTGGTAGCCCCAAGCAGAGACTGGCGAAAGACACTTTCATTTTAAAGGTGTTGCCAAGTTTCCAAAAAACTACTAGTTTTCTGAAATCTCAGCAAATATTTTTACACCCCATCTTGATAATACTTGGTGGTAATGATCAGTTCCGCAAGCCCACTGGGCTGCCCAATTTTCATTTTTCTAGGTTGAAGCGTTCATTTCCAGTAACAGTTTGAATTTTTCAATTTCACTCTGTTTTCGTCTATTTAGATAGATGTGTTTGGAACTCTAAATCAAACACGGTTTGTGCTAGCTCCTTGAAACTTGATACAATAAAGTAGTTCTAAGTTCTATCTCTGTCGTTTGTTTCCACTTGAAGTAGACCTAAGCAGAAACTTGCGAAAGACACTTTGATTTGAAAGGGTTTGCTAAGCTTCTAAAAAACTTCGAGTTTCTGAAATCTCCTGAAATATGTTTTCACCCAATCTTGATGATACTAGGCGGCAATGATCAGTACCATTAGCCCACTTGACTGCCCCAATTTCGTTCTTCTAGTTTGAAGCGTTCGTTTCTAGTAACAGTTTGAATTTTTAGGTTTCACTCTGTTTTCTCTTACATAGATAGATATGTTTGGAACTCTAAATCAAACACGGGTTGTGCTAGCTCCTTGAAACTTGATAAAATAAAGTAGTTCTCAGTTCTCTCTCTATGGTTTGTTTCCTCTTGACGTAGCCCTATGCAGAAACTTTTAAAAGACACTTTAATTTGAAAGGTGTTGCCAAGCTTCCAAAAAATTTCGAGTTTTTGAAATCTCCAGGAATATGTTTTCATCCAATCTTGATGATACTAGGCGGTAATGATCTATACACTAAGCACACTTGACTGTCCAAATTTTGATCTCCTAGGTTGATGCATTCGTTTCCAGTAAAAGATTGAATTTTTAGGTTTCACTCTGTTTACTCCTATAGAGATAGATGTTTTTGGAACTCTAAATCAAACACAATTTGTACTAGTTTTTTGGAACTTGACACAATAAAGTAGTTCTCAGATCTCTCACTATGATTTGTTTAGTTTTGAAGTAGCCGTAAGCAGAAACTTGCGAAAGACACTTTCATTTGAAAGGGGTTGCCAAGCTTCCAAAAAACTACTGGTTTTCTGGAATCGCAGCAAACATATTTTCACCCAATCTTGATGATACTTGGTGGTAATGATCAGTTCACTAAACCCACTTGGCTGCCCAATTTTCATTCTTCTAGGTTGACGCGTAACTTTCCAGTAACATTTTGAATTTTTAGGTTTCACTGTGTTTTCTCCTGTATTGATAGATGTGTTTGGAACTATTAATCAAACACAGTTTGTGCTAGGTCTTTGAAAACTGACACAATAAAGTAGTTCTAAGTTCAATCTCTATTGTTTGTTTCCTCTTGAAGTAGCCCTAAGCAGACCCTGGCGAAAGACACTTTCATTTGAAAGGGGTTGCCAAGCTTCCAAAAAACTACTAGTTTTCTGAAATTTCAGCAAATATTTTTTCACCCAATCAAGGTGATACTTGGTTTTAATGATTAGTTCACTAAGCCCACTTGGCTGCCCAATTTTCTTTCTTCTACGTTGAAGCATTCGTTTCCAGTAACAGTTTGAACTTTTCATTTCACTCTGTTTTCTCCTGTATGTATAGATGTGTTGGAACAATAAATAAAACACGGTTTGTGCTAGCTCCTTGAAACTTGAAACAATAAAGAATTTCTGGTATCTATCCATATAGTTTGTTTCCTCTTGAAGTAGCCATAAGCAGAGACTGGAATAAGACACTTTTATTTGAAATGGGTTGGCAAGCTTCCAAAAAACTACTAGTTTTCTAAAATCTCAGCAAATATTTTTTCACCCAATCTTGGTGATACTGGGTTTTAATGATCATTTCACGAAGCCCACTTGACTGCCCAATGTTCATTCTTCTAGGTTGAAGCATTTGTTTCAAGTAACAGTTTGAATTTTTTCTTTCACTCTGTTTTTTTCTATATAGATAGATGTGTTTGGAACTATAAATATTACATGGTTTGTGCTAGCTCCTTGAAACTTGACACAATAAAGGATTTCTGATTTCTATCCATATGGTTTGTTTCCTCTTGAAGTAGCCCTAAGCAGAGAGTGGCATAAGACACTTTTATTTGAAAGAGGTTGGCAAGCTTCCAAAAAACTACTAGTTTTGTGAAATCTCAGCAAATATTTTTTCACCCAATCTTGGTGATACTTGGTTTTAATGATCAGTTCACTACGCCCACTTGGCTGCCCAAAGTTCATTCTTCTAAGTTGAAGCATTTGTTTCCAGTAACAGTTTGAATTTTTCAGTTTTATTCTGTTTTCTCCTATCTAGATAGACGTGTTGGAACTCGAAATGAAACATGGTTTGTGCTAGCTCCTTGAAACGTGACACAATAAAGTAGTTCCAAGTTCTATCTCTATGGTTTGTTTCCTCTTGAAGTCGCCATAAGCAGAGACTGGCGAAAGACACTTTCATTTAAAGGGGTTGCCAAGCTTCCAAAAAACTACTAGTTTTCTGAAATCACACTAAATATTTTTTCACCCAACATTGATGATACTTAATGGTAATGATCAGTTCACTAAGCCCACTTGGCTGCCCAGTTTTCATTCTTCTAGGTTGAAGCATTCGTTTCCAGTAACACTTTGAATTTTTCGGTTTCATTCTGTTTTCTCCTATATAGATAGATGTGTTTGGAACTCTAAATAAAACACGGTTCATGCTAGTTCCTTGAAACTTGACAAAATAAAGTAGTTCTATGTTCTATCTCTATGGTTTGTTTTTTCTATAAGTAGCCCAAAGCAGGAACTGGCCAAAGACACTTTCATTAGATGGGGGTTGGAGAGCTTCCAAAAAACTAGTAGTTTTCTGAAATCTCAGCCAATGTTTTTTACCCAAACTTGATGATACTTGGTGGTAATGATCAGTTCACTAAGCCCACTTGGCTGCCCAATTTTCATTCTTCTAGGTTGACGCGTTCGTTTCCAGTAACAGTTTGAATTTTTAGGTTTCACTGTGTTTTCTCCTGTATAGATAGATGTGTTTGGAACTATTAATCAAACACAGTTTGTGCTAGCTCTTTGAAAATTTGCACAATAAAGTAGTTCTAATTTTATCTTTATGGTTTTTTTCCTCTTCAAGTAGCCCTAAGCAGAGCCTGGCTAAAGACACTTTCATTTGAAAGGGGTTGCTAAGCTTACAAATAACTACTGGTTTCTAAAATCTCAGCAAATATTTTTTTAACCCAATCTTGATGATACTTGGAGTTAAATATCATGTCACTAAGCCCACTAGGGGGCCCAGTTTTCATTCTTCTAGGTTGAAGCGTTCCTATCCAGTAGCAGTTTGAAATTTTCGGTTTCACTCTGTTTTCTCCTGTATAGATAGATGTGTTTTGAACTCTAAATCAAACACGGTTTGTGCTAGCACCTTGAAACTTGACACAATAAATTATTTCTAAGTTATCTATCTGTGGTAGGTTTTTTCTTGAAGTAGCCCTAAGCAGAGACTGGCAAAAGACACGTTTATTTGAAAGGGATTGCCAAGCTTTCAAAAAACTACTAGTTTTCTGAAATCTCAGTAAGTATTTTTTCACCCAATCATGATGATACTTGGTGGTAATGATCAATTCACTACGCCCATTTGACTGCCCAATTTTTTTTTCTTCTAGGTTGAAGCGTTCGTTTTCAGTAACATTTTGAATTTGTAGGTTTCACTCTGTTTTCTCCTATATAGATAGATGTGTTTGGAACTCTGAATCAAACACGGTTTGTGCTAGCTCCTTAAAAATTGAAACAATAAAGTAGTTCTAAGTTCTATCTCTATGGTTTGTTACATCTGTAATTAGCTCTAAGCAGAGACTGGCGAAAGACACTTTCATTTTAAGGGGGTTGCAAAGCTTTTAAAAAACTACTACTTTTCTGAAATTTCAGCAAATATTTTTTCAGCCAATCTTGGTGATACCTTGGGGTAAGGATCAGTTCACTAAGCCCACTTGGCTGCCCAATTTTTATTCTTCTAGGTTAAAGCATTTGTTTCCAGTAACAGTTTGAATTTTTCGGTTTCACTCTGTTTTTTCCTGTATACATAGATGTGTTTAGAACTCTAAATCAAACACGGTTTGTGAGAGCTCCGTGACTTGCCACAATAAAGTAGCTCTAAGTTCTCTCATTATTGTTTGTTTTCTCTTCAAGTAGCCCTAAGCAGAGACTTCGAAAGACACTTTCATTTGAAAGGGGTTGCCAAGCTTCAAAAAAACTACTAGTTTTCTCATATCTCAGCAAATATTTTTTCAGCCAATCTTGTTGAAACTTGGTGGTAATGATGAGTTCACTAAGCCCACTTGGCTGCCCAATTTTCATTCTTCTAGTATGAAGCATTGGTTTCCAGTAACAGTGTGAATTTTTCGGTTTCACTCTGTTTTCTCATGTTAGATAGATGTGTTTGGAAGTGTAAGTGAAACAACGTTTCTGCTAGTTCCTTGAAAGTTGACACAATAAAGTAGTTCTAAGTTCTATCTCTATGGTTTGTTTCCTCTTGAAGTAGCTCTAAGCAGAGACTGGCGAAAGACACTTTCATTTGAAAGGCGTTGCCAAACTTCCAAAATACTACTAGTTTTTTGATATCAGCAAGTATATTTTCACCCAATCATGATGATACTTGGTGGTAATTCTCAGTTCACTAATCCCACTTGGATGCCAAATTTTCATTTCTAGGTTGAAGCATTCATTTCCAGTAACAGTTTGAAATTTTAGGTTTCACTATGTTTTCTCCTGTTTAGATAGATGTGTTTGGAACTGTAAATCAAATACGGTTTGTCTTAGCTCTATGAAACTTGACACAAAAAAGTAGTCCTATGTTCTATCTCTATGGTTTTTTTCCTCTTCAAGTAGCCCTAAGCAGAGACAGGCGAAAGACATTTTCATTTGAAAGGAGTTGCAAAGCTTATAAAAAACTAATAGTTTTCTGAAATCTCAGAATATTTTTTCACATAATCGTGATGATATTTGGTGGTAATGATCAGTTCACTAAGGAAACTTGGCTGCCCAATTTTCATTTTTCTAGGTTAAAGCGTTCCTTTCCAGTAAAAGTTTGAATTTTTAGTTTTCAATCTGTTTTCGAGAAAATAGATAGATGTGTTTTGAACTCTATATTTAACACGGTTTTTGCTAGCTCTTTGAAACTTGACACAATAAAATAGTTCTATGTTCTTTCTCTATGGTTTGTTTCCTATTGAAGTAGCCCTAAGCAGAGACTGGCGAAAGACACTTTCATTTGAAAGGGGTTGCCAAGAATCCAAAAAACTCAAAGTTTTCTGAAATCTCAGAAAATATTTTTTCACCCAATATTGATGATACTTGGTGGTAATGATCATTTCACTAAGCCCACTTGGCTGCCCAATTTTCATTCTTCTAGGTTGAAGCATTCGTTTCCAGTAACAGTTTGAATTTTTCGGTTTCACTCTGTTTTCGACTATATAGATAGATGTGTTTCGAACTCTAAATTTAACAGGGATTCTGCTAGCTCCTAAAAACTTGACAAAATACAATAGTTCTATGTTGTATCTCTATGGTTTGTTTCCTCTTGAAGTAGCCCTAAGCACAGACTGCCGCAAGACACTTTTATTTGAAAGGGGTTGCAAGCCCCAAGAAACTACTAGTTTTCTGAAATCTCAGCAAATATTTTTTTACCCTATCTTGATGATACTTGGTGGTAGTGATGAGTTCAATAAGCCCAGTTGGCTGCCCAATTTTCATTCCTCTATGTTGAAGCGTTCGTTTCCAGTAACACTTTGAACTTTTAGGTTTCACTCTGTTTTCTCCTATATAGATAGTTGTTTTTGGAACTCTAAATCTAACACGGTTTGTGCTAGCTCCATGAAACCTGACACAATAAAGTAGTTCTATATTCTATCTCTATGGTTTGTTTCCTCTTGAAGTAGCCCTAAGCAGAGACTGGTGAACGACACTTTCATTTGAAAGGGTTTTCCAATCTTCCAAAAAACTACTAGTTTTCTGAAATCTCAGAAAATATTTTTTCACCCAATCTTGATGACACTTGGTGGTAATGATCAGTTCACTAAGGCCACGTGGCTGCCCAATTTTCATTCTTGTAGGTTGAAGTGTTCGTTTCCATTAACAGTTTGAATTTTTACATTTCACTCTGTTTTCTCCTGATTAGATAGATGTGTTTGGAACTGAAAAGCAAACACTGTTTGTGCTAGCTCTTTGAAACTTGACACAATAAACTAGTTCTTAGTTTCATCTCTATGTTTTGTTTCCTCTATAAGTAGCCCTAAGCAGAACTGGCGAAAGACAATTTCATTTAAAGGGGGTTCCAAAGCTTCCAAGAAACTACTAGTTTTCTGAAATATCAGCATGTATTTTTTCACCCAATCTTGAAGATACTTGGTGGTAATGATGAGTTCACTAAGCCCATTGGCTGCCCAATTTTCATTCTTCTAGGTTGAATCGTTCGTTTCTAGTAACAGTTTGAATTTTTAGGTTTTATTCTGTTTTCGAGTATATAGATATATGTGTTTGGAAGTCTAAATCAAACAAGATTTGTGCTAGCTCCCAGAAACCTGACAAAATAAAGTAGTTCTAAGTTCTGTCTCTATGGTTTGTTTCCTCTTGATGTAGCCCTAAGCAGACACTGGCGAAAGACACTTTCATTTGAAAGGGGTTGCCAAGCTTATAAAACACTACTAGTTTTCTGAAATCTCAGGAAATATTGTTTCACCCAATAATGATGATACTTGGTGGTAATGATCAGTTCACTAAGCCCACTTGGCTTTTCAAGGTTCATTTTTCTAGGTTGAAGCATTTGTTTTCAGTAACAGTTTGAATTTTTAGGTTTCACTCTGTTTCTCCTATATAGATAGATGTGTTTGGAACTGAAAATCTAACACGGTTTGTTCTATCTCATGGAAAATTGACACCATAAAGTAGTTGTAAGTTCTATCCCTATGGTTTGTTTCGTCTAGAAGTATCCCTAAGCACAGACTGGTGAAAGACACTTTCATTTGAAGGGGGTTGCAAAGCTTCCAAAAAATTACTAGTTTTCTGAAATCTCAGCAAGTAATTTTTCACCCAATCTTGAAGATACTTGGTGGTAATGATCAGTTCACTAAGCCCATTTGGCAGACCAATTTTGATTATTCTAGATTGAGGCGCCATTTCCAGTAACAGTTTGAATTTTTCGGTTTCATTTTGTTTTCTCTTATATAGATAGATGTGTTTGGAACTCAAAACAAACACGGTTTGTGCTAGGTGCTTGAAACTTGACACAATAAAGTAGTTCTATGTTCTATCTCTATGGTTTGTTTCCTCTTGACGCAGACCTCAGCAGAGACTGGCGAAAGACACTTTCATTTGAAAGGGATTGTCAAGCTTCCAAAAAACTACTACTTTTCTGAAATCTCAGAAAATAATTTTTCACCCAAACTTGATGATCCTTGGTGATAATGATCAGTTCACTAAGCCCATTGTCCACCCAATTTTCATTCTTCTAGGTTGAAGCTTTCGTTTCCAGTAACAGTTTGCGTTTTTCGGTTTCACTTTGTTTTCGAAGAGATAGATAGATGTCTTTCGAACTCTAAATTTAACACGGTTAATGCTAGCTCTTTAAACTTGACACAATGAAAGAGTTCTATGTTCTATCTCTATGGTTTTTTTCCTCTTGAAGTAGCCCTAAGCAGAGACTGGTGAAAGACACTTTCATTTGAATGGGGTTGCCAAGCTTCAAAAATACTACTAGTTTTCTGAATACTCAGCAAAGATTTTTTCACCCAATCTTGATGATTCTTGGTGGTAATGATCAGATCACTAAGCCCACATGGCTGCCCAATTTTCGTTCTTCTAGGTTGAAGCGTTCCTTTCCAGTAACAGTTTGAATTTTTCGGTTTCACTTTGTTTTCGAATATATAGATAGATGTTTTTGGAAATCTACATCAAACACGGTTTGTGCTAGCTCCATGAAACTTGACAATATAAAATAGTTTTATGTTTTATCTCTAATGGTTTGTTTCCTCTTAAAGGAGACCTAAGCAGAGATTGGATAAAGACACTTTCATTTCAAAGGGGTTGCCAAGCTTCCAAAAAACTACTAGTTTTCTGCAATTTAAGCAAGTATTTTTTCACCCAATCATGATGATACTTGGTATTAATGATCAGTTCACTAAGGCCACTTGGCTGCCCAAATTTCATTCGTCTAGGTTGAAGCTTTTGTTTCCAGTAACAGTTTGAAATTTTAGGTTTCACTCTGTTTTCTCCTATATAGATAGATGTGTTTGGAACTCTAAATCTAACACGCTTTGTGCTAGCCCCGTGAAACTTGACACAATAAAGTAGTTCTAAGTTATATCTCTATGGTTTGTTTTATCTTGAAGTAGCCCTAAGCAGAGACTGGCGAAAGACACTTTCATTTGAAAGGGGTTGCCAAGCTTCCAAAAAACTACTAGTTTTCTGAAATCTCAGCAAATATTTTTTCACCCAATCTTGATGATACTTGGTGGTAATGATCAGTTCTCTAAACCGACTTGGCTGCCCAATTTTTATTCTTTTAGGTTGAAGTGTTCATTTCCAGTAACAGTTTGAATTTTCCAGTTTCACTCTCTATGGTTTGTTTCCTCTTGAAGTAGCCCTAAGCAGACTGGCGAAAGAAACTTTCATTTGAAAGAGGTTGCCAAGCTTCCAAAATCTACTAGTTTTCTGAAATCTCACCAAATATTTTTTCACCCAATCTTGTTGATACTTGGTGGGATTGATCATTTCACTAGGCCCACTAGGCTGCCCAATTTTTATTCTTCTAGGTTGAAGCGTTCGTTTTCAGTAACAGTTTGAATTTTTCCGTTTCACTTTGTTTTCTCCTGTTTAGATAGATGTGTTTGGAACTGTAAATGAAACATGGGTTGTGCTAGGTCCTTGAAACTTGACACAATAAAGTCGTTCTCAATGCTATGTATATGGTTTGTTTCCTCTTGAAGTAGCCCTAAGCAGAGACTGGCGAAAAAAACTTTCATTTGAAATGGGTTGCCAAGCTTCCAAAAAACTTCTAGTTTTCTGAAATCTCAGCAAATATTTTTTCACTCAATCTTGATGATACTTGGTGGTAATGATCAGTTCACAAAGCCCCCTTGGCTGCCCAAGTTTCATTCTTCTAGGTTGAAGCGTTCCTTTCCAGGAATAGTTTGAATTTTTAGGTTTCACTCTGTTTTCTCCTGTTTAGATAGATGTGTTTGAACTGTAAATGAAACACGGTTTGTGCTATCTCCTTGAAACTTGACACAATAAAGTAGTTCAAAGTACTATCTATATGGTTTGTTTACTCTTGAAGTTGTTCTATGCAGAGACTTGCGAAAGACACTTTCATTTGAAAGGGGTTGCCAAGCCTCCAAAAAACTACTAGATTTCTGAAATTACAGCAAATATTTTTTCACCCAATCTTGATGATCCTTGGTGGTAATGATCAGTTCACTAAGCCCACTTGGCTGCCCAAATTTCATTCTTCTAGGTTGAAACGATCGTTTCCTCTAACAGTTTAAATTTTTCGGTTTCACTCTGTTTTCGACTATATAGACAGATGTGTTTGGAACTCTAAATAAAACACGGTTTGTGCTAGCTCCGTGAAACTTGACACAGCAAAATAGTTGTAAGTTTTATCTCTATGGTTTGTTTCCTCTTGAAGTAGCCCTAAGCAGAGACTGGCGAAAGACACTTCCATTTTAAAGGGTTGCCAAGCTTCAGAAAAACTACTAGTTTTCTGAAATCTCAGCAAATATGTTTTCACCCAATCTTGAAGATACTTGGTGGTAATGATCAATTCACTAAGCCCACTTTGCTGCCCAGTTTTCACTCTTCTATGTTGAAGCGTTCGTTTCCAGAAACAGTTTAAATTTTTAGGATTCACTCTGTGTTCGACTATATAGACGGATGTCTTTGGAACTCTAAATCTAACAAGGTTTATGTTACCTCTTTGAAACTGGACACAATGAAGTAGTTCTAAGTTCTATCTCTTTGGTTGGTTTCCTCTTGAAGTAGCCCTAAGCAGAGACTGGTGAAGGACCCTTTAATTTGAAAGGGGTTGCCAAGCTTCCAAAAAATTACTTGTTTTCTGAAATCTCAGCAAATATTTTTTCAACCAATCTTGATTATACTTGGTGGTAATGATCAGTTTACTAAGTCCACTTGGCTGTCCAATTTTCATTCTTCTAGGTTGAAGTGTTCATTTCCAGTAACAGTTTGAATTTCTCGGTTTCACTCTGTTTTCTCCTGTATAGATAGATGTGTTTGGAACTCTAATTCAAACACGGTTTGTTTTAGCTCCTTGAAACTTGACATAATAAAGTAGTTCTATATTCTATTTTTATGGTTTGTTTCCCCTTGAAGCAGCACTAAGCAGAGATGCGCGAAAGACACTTTGATTTGAAAGGGGTTGCCAAACATTCAAAAAACTACTAGTTTTCTGAAATCTAAGCAAATATTTGTTTACCCAATTTTGATGATACTACATGGTAATGATCATTTCACTAAGCCCACATGGCTGTCCCATTTTCATTCTTCTAGGTTGAAGCGTTTGTTTTCAGTAACAGTTTGGATTTTTAGGTATCACTCTGTTTTCTCCTATATAGAAAGATGTGTTTGGAACTCTAAGTCAAACACGGTTACCACTAGCTCCTTGAAAATTGACACAATAAAGAAGTTGTATGTTCCATCTTTATGGTTTGATTCCTCTTTAAGCAGCACTAAGCAGAGACTGGTGAAAGACACTTTCATTTGAAAGGGGTTGCCAAGCTTTTAAAAAACTACTGGTTTTCTGAAATTTCAGCAAATATTTTTAAAACCAATCTTGATGATACTTGGTAAGAATGATCAGTTCACAAAGACCACTTGGCTGCCTAATTTTTATTCTTCTATGTTGAAACGTTCGTTTCGAGTAACAGTTTGAATTTTATGTTTCACACTGTTTTTTCCTATATAGATAGATGTGTTTGGAACTCTCAATCAAACCCGGTTTGCGCTAGCTTTTTGAAACATGACACAATAAAGTAGTTCTAATTTCTATCTCTATGGTTTGTTTCCTCTTGAAGTAGCCATAAGCAGAGACTGGCGAAAGACACTTTCATTTGAAGGGGGTTTTAAAGCTTCCAAATCTACTAGTTTTCTGAAATATCAGCAAATATATTTTCACCCAATCTTGATGATATTTGGTGGTAATGATCAGTTCACTAAGCACACTTGGGTGCCCAATTTTCATTCTTCTAGGTTGAAGCGTTCGTTTCCAGTAACAGTTTGAATTTTTCATTGTAACTCTGTTTTTACCTATATAGATAGATGTGTTTGGAACTCTAAATCTAACAAGGTTTGTGCTAGCTCCTTGAAAATGGACAAAATAAAGCAGTTGTAAGTTCTATCTCTATGGTTTGTTTTCTCTGGAAGTATCGCTAAGCAGAGAGTGGCAAAAGACACTTTCATTTGAAAGTGGTTTCCAAGCTGCCAAAAAATTACTAGTTTTCTGAAATCTCAGAAAATATTTTTTCACCCAATCTTGATGATATTTGGTGGTAATGATCAGTTCACTAATCACACTTTGCTGCCCAGTTTTCACTCTTTTAGGTTGAAGACTTCGTTTCCAGAAACAGTTTAAATTTTTAGGTTTCACTCTCTTTTCGACTATATAGACAGATGTCTTTGGAACTCTAAATCTAACAAGGTTTATGCTAGCTCTTTGAAACCTGACACAATAAAGTATTTCAAAGTTCTATCTCTATGGTTGGTTTCCTCTTGAAGTAGCCCTAAGCAGGGACTGGTGAAGGACCCTTTAATTTGAAAGGGGTTGCCAAGCTTCCAAGAAACTACTAGTTTTCTGAAATCTCAGCAAATATTTTTTAACCCAATCTTGATGATACTTGGTGGTAATGATCAGTTTACTAAGTCCACTTGGCTGCCCAATTTTCATTCTTCTAGGTTTAAACTTTCGTTTTCAGTAACAGTTTGAATTTCTCGGTTTCTCTCTGTTTTCTCCTGTATAGATAGATGTTTATGGGACTCTAAATCAAACACAGTTTGTTTTAGCTCTTTGAAACTTGACATAATAAAGTAGGTCTATATTCTATCTTTATGGTTTGTTTCCTCTTGAAGAAGCCCTAAGAAGAGACTGGCAAAAGACACTTTCATTTGAAAGGTGTTGCCAAGCTTCCAAAACAGTAATAGTTTTCTGAAATCTCAGCAAATATTTTTTTCACCCAATCTTGATGATACTTGGTGGTAATGATCAGTTCTCTAAGCCCACTTGCCCAGTTTTCATTCTTCTAAATTGAAGCGTTCGTTTCCATTAACAGTTTGAATTTTTCGGTGTAACTCTGTTTTCACCTATATAGATAGATGTGTTTGGAACTCTAAATCAAACATGGTTTGTGCTAGCTCCTTGAAACTTGACAAAATAAAGTAGTTGTAAGTTCTATCTCTATGGTTTGTTTTCTCTGGAAGTAGCCCTATGCAGAGAGTGACGAAAGACACTTTCATTTGAAAGGGGTTGCCAAGCTTCCAAAAAACTACGAGTTTTCTGAAATCTCAGCAAATATTTTTTCACCCAATCTTCATGATTCTTCTTTGTAATGATCAGATCACTAACCCCAGTGTGCTACCCAATTTTCATTCTTCTATGTTGAAGCGTTCATTTCCAGTAACACTTTGAATTTTTAGATTTCACTCTGTTTTCTCCTGTATACGTAGATGTCTTTGGTAGTATAAATCAAACACGGTTTGTACTAGCCCCTTGAAATTTGACACAATAGATTAGTTCTTGTTGTGTCTCTATGGTTTGTATTTTCTTGAAGTAGCCCTAGGTAGAGACTGACGAAAGACACTTTCATTTGAAGGGGGTTCCAAAGCTTCCAAAAACTACTAGTTTTCTGAAATATCAACAAATATATTGTCAACTAATCTTGATGATACTTGGTGGTAATGATCATTTCACTATGCCCACTTGGCTGCCCAATTTTTATTCTTCTAGGTTGAATAGTTCGTTTCCAGTTACAGTTTGAATTTTTCGGTTTCACTCTGTTTTCTCCTGTATAGATAGATGTTTGGAACTCTAAATTAAACACGTTTTGTGCTAGCTCCTTGAAACTTGACACAATAAAGTAGTTCTAAGTTCTTTATTTATGGTTTGTATCGTCTTGAAGTAGGCCTATGCGGAGACTGGCGAAAGACACTTTCATTTAAAGGGGTTACCAAGCTTTTAAAAAACTACTAGTTTTCTGAAATCTCAGCAAGTATATTTTCTCCCAATCTTGATGATACTTGGTGGTAATGATCAGTTCACTAAGTCCACTGGGCTTCTCAATTTTCAGTCTTCTAGTTTGAAGCATTCGTTTCCAGTAACAGTTTGAATTTTTAGGCTTCACACTGTTTCGACTATATATTTAGATGTGTTTCAAAGTCTAAATCTAACAAGGTTTGTGCTAGATCTACAAAACTTGACACAATAAAGTAGTTCTAAGTTCTATTTTTATGGTTTGTTTCCTCTTGATGTAGCCCTAAGCACAGACTGTCGAATGACACTTTCAATTGAAAGGGGTTGCCAAGCTTTTAAAACAATACTAGTTTCCTGAAATATCAACAAATATTTTTTCACCCAATCTTGATACTTCGTGGTAATGATCAGTTCACTAAGCCCATTGGCTGCCCAATTTTCATTCTTCTAGGTTGAAGCGTTCGTTTCCAGTAACAGTTTGAATTTTTAGGTTTTAAACTGTTTTCGACTATATAGATAGATGTGTTTGGAACTCTAAATCTAACACGGTTTGTGGTAGATCTTTAAAACCTGACATAATAAAGTACTTCTAAGTTCTATCTTTATGGTTTGTTTTCTCTTGAAGTAGCACTAAGCAGAGACTGGGGAAAGACACTTTCATTTGAAAGTGGTTTCCAAGCTTCCAAAAAACTACTAGTTTTCTGAAATCTCAGAAAATATTTTTTCACGCAATCTGGATGATGCTTGGTGGTAATGATCAGTTCACTAAGCCCACTTGGCTGCCCAATTTTCATTCTTCTAGGTTGAAGCGTTCGTTTCCAGTAACATTTTGAATTTTAAGGTTTCACTCTGTTTTCGACTATATAGATAGATGTGTTTTTAACTGTAAATCAAACACGATTTGTTCTAGGTTTTTGAAACTTGAAACAATAAAGTAGTTCTAAGTTCTATCTCTATGGTTTCTTTCCTCTTGAAGTAGCCCTAAGTGGAGACTGGGGAAAGAAACTTTTAATTGAAAGGGTTGCCAAGCTTCCAAAAACCTACTAGTTTTCTGAAATCTCAGCAAATATTTTTTCACCCAATCTTGATGATACTTGGTGGTAATGATCAGTTAACTAAGCCCACTTGGCTAAACAATTTTCATTCTTCTAGGTTGAAGCGTTCGTTTCCAGTAACAGTTTGAATTTTTAGGTTTCACTCTGTTTTCTCCTGTATAGGTAGATGTCTTTGGAACTAGTAATCAAACACGGTTTGTGCTAGCTCCTTGAAATTTGACAAAATAATGTAGTTCTAAGTTCTATCTCTATGGTTTGTTTTCTCTTGAAGTAGCCCTAAGCAGAGACTGGTGAAAAACATTTTCATTTGAAAAGTGTTGCCAAGCTTCCAGATAACGACTACTCTTCTTAAATCTCAGCAAATATTTTTTCACCCAATCTTGATGATACTTGGTGGTAATGATCAGTTCACTAAGCCCACTTGGCTGCCCAATTTTCATTCTTCTAGGTTGAAGCGTTCGTTTCCAGTAACTGTTTAAAATCTAAGGTTTTACTCTGTTTTCTCCTGTTTCGATAGATGTGTTTGGAACTGTATATCAAACACGGTTTGTGCTAGCTCCTTGAAACTTGACAAAATAAAGTTGTTCTAAGTTCTATCTCTATGGTTTGTTTCCTCTTGAAGTAGCCCTAAGCAGAGTCTGGTGAAACACACTTTCATTTGAAAGAGGTTTCCAAAATTCCAAAAAACTACTAGTTTTCTGTAATCTCAGCAAATATTTTTTTACCCAATCTTGATGATGTTTGGTGGGAATAATGAGTTCACTAAGCCCACTGGGCTGCCTCATTTTCATTCTTCTAGGTTGAAGCGTTCGTTTCCAGTAAGAGTTTCAATTTTTCAGTTTCATTCTCTTTTCTATGTATAGATAGATGTGTTTGGAACTCTAAATCAAACACCGCATTTGCTCCTCCTTGAAACTTGAAACAATAAAGTAGTTCTAAGTTCTATCTGTATGGTTTGTTTTCTCTTGAAGTAGCCCTAAGCAGAGAATGGCAATAGACACTTTCATTTGAATGGGGTTTCCAAGCTTCAAAAAACTCCTTGTTTTCTTAAATCTCAGCTAATATTTTTTCTCCCAATCTTGATGATGCTTTGTGGAAAAGATCAGTTCATTAAGCCCCCTTTTCTGCCCAATTTTTATTATTCTAGGCTGAAGCGTTCATTTCCTGTAACAGTTTGAATTTTTAGGTTTTACTCTGTTTTCTCCTATATAGATAGATGTGTTTGGAACTCTAAATCAAACACGGTTTGTCCTAGCCCTTTGAAACTTGACACAATAAAAGAGTTGTAAGTTCTATCTGTATGGATTGTTTTGTCTTGATGTAGCCCTAAGCGGTGCCTGGCAAAAGGCACTTTCATATTAAAGGGGTGCCAAACATCCAAAAAACTACTATTTTTCTGAATCTCAGCAAAGATTTTTTCACCCAATCTTGAGAATACCTGCTGGTAATGATCAGTTTGCTAAGCCCACTTGGCTGCCCAATTTCCATTCTTCTAGGTTGAAACGTTCGTTTCCAGTAAAACTTTGAATTTTTCGGTTTCACTCTGTTTTCTCCTACATAGATAGATATGTTTGGAACTCTAAATCCAACTCGGGTTGTGCTAGCTCTTTGAAACTTGACACAATAAAGTAGTTCTAAGTTCTATCTCAATGGTTTGTTTCCTCTTGAAGTAGCCCTAAGCAGAGACTGGCGAAAGACACTTTCATTTGAAAGGGGTTGCCAAGCTTCCAAAAAACTACTAGTTTTCTGGAATCTCAGCAAAGATTTTTTCACCCAATCCTGATAATACTTCGTGGTCATGATTAGTTCACTTAGCCCACTTGGCTGCCGAATTTTCATTCTTCTAGGTTGAAGCGTTCGTTTCCAGGAACGCTTTAAAATTTTCGGTTTCATTCTGTTTTCTCCTGTGTAGATAGATGTGTTTGGAACTCTAAATCAAACACGGTTTGTGCTAGCTCCTTGAAACTTGACACAATAAAGTAGTTCTAAGTTCTCTCTCTACGGTTTGTTTCTTCTTGAAGTAGCCCCAAGAAGAGACTGGTGAAAGACACTTTCATTCGAAAGGGGTTTCCAAACTTCCAAAAAACTACTAGTTTTCTGATATCTCAGCAAATATTTTTTCACACAATCTTGATGATACTTGGTGGTAATGATCAGTCCACTAAGCCCACTTGGCTGCCCAATTTTCATTATTCTAAGTTGAAGCGTTCGTTTCCAGGAAGAGTTTGAATTTTTAGGTTTCACTCTGTTTTCTCCTGCTTAGATAGATCTGTTTGGAATTCTAAATGAAACACGGTTTGTGCTAGCTCCTTGAAACTTGACAAAATAAAGTTGTTCTAAGTTCTATCTCTATGGTTCGTTTCCTCTTGATGTAGCCGTACGCACAGACTGTCGAAAGACACATTCATTTGGAAGCTGTTGCCAAGCTTCCAAAAAACTACTGGTTTTCTGAAATCTCATCAAATATTTTTTCACCCAATCTTCATGATACTTGATGGTAATGATCAGTTCACTGAGCCCACTTGGGATGCCCAATTTTCATTCTTGTAGGTTGAAGCGTTCGTTCCCAGTAACAGTTTGAATTTTTAGGTTACACTCTGTTTTCTCCTATATAGATAGATGTGTTTAGAACTCTAAATCTAATACGGTTTGTGCCAGCTCTTTGAAACTTGACACAATAAATTAGTTCTAAGTTCTCTCTTTATGGTTTGTTATCTCTTGAAGTATCCCTAAATAGAGACTGAGGAAAGACACTTTCATTTGAAAGGGGTTGCCATGCTTCTAACAAACTTCTAGTTTTCTGAAATCTCAGTAAGTATTTTTTCACCCAATCTTGATGATACTTGGTCTTAATGATCACTTGCATAAGCCCACTTGGCTGTCCAATTTTTATTCTTCTAGGTTGAAGCGTTCATTTCCAGTAACATTTTGAATTTTTAGGTTTCACTTTGTTTTCTCCTGTATAGGTAGATGTCTTTGGAACTATTAATCAAACACGGTTTGTGCTAGCTCCTTGAAACTTGACAAAATAATGTAGTTCTAAGTTCTATCTCTATGGTTTGTTTCCTCTTGAAGTAGCCCTAAGCAGAGACTGGTGAAAGACACTTTCATTTGAAAAGTGGTGCCAAGCTTCCAGAAACCTACTAGTTTTCTGAAACCTCAGCAAATACTTTTTCACCCAATCTTGATGATACTTGGTGGTAATGATCAGTTCACTAAGCCCACTTGGGTGCCCAATTTTCATTCTTCTATGTTGAAGCGTTCATTTCCAGTAACTGTTTAAATTCTTAGGTTTCACTCTGTTTTCTTCTGTTTAGATAGATGTGTTTGGAACTGTAAATCAAACACGGTTTGTGCTAACTCCTTAAAACCTGACACAATAAAGAAGTTCCAAGTTGTATATTTATGGTTTGTTTCCTCTTGAAGTAGCCCTAAGCAGAGCCTGGCAAAAGACACTTTCATTTGAAAGGTGTTTCAAAACTTCCAAAAAACTAATAGTTTTCTGTAATCTCAGCAAATATTTTTTCACCCAATCTTGATGATACTTGGTGGTAATGATCAGTTCACTACACCCACTGGGCTGCCCCATTTTCATTATTCTAGGTTGAAGCGTTTTTTGCCAGTAAGAGTTTCAATTTTTCAGTTTCATCCTCTTTCCTATGTATAGATAGATGTGTTTGGAACTCTAAATCAAACATGGTTTTTGCTCCTTTTTAAACTTGAAACAATAAAGTAGTTCTAAGTTCTATCTCTATTTTTTGTTTTCTCTTGAAGTAGCCCTAAGCAGAGAATGGCAAAAGACACTTTCATTTGAAAGGGTTTGCCAAGCTTCTAAAAAACTACTAGTTTTCTGAAATCTCAGCAAATATTTTTTCACCCAATTTTGATGATACTTTGTGGAAATGATAAGTTCATTGAGCCCACTTGGCTGCCCAATTTTCATTATTCTAGGTTGACGTGTTCGTTTCCAGTAAGAGTTTGAATTTTTAGGTTTCACTCTGTTTTCTCCTGTTTAGATAGATCTGTTTGAAATTGTAATTCAAACACGGTTTGTGCTAGCTCCTTGAAACTTGACACAATAAAGTAGTTCTAAGTTCTCTCTCTATGGTTTTTTTTTTTTTTTCTCTTTAAGTAGCCCAAAGCAGAAACTGGCGAAAGACACTTTCATTTGAAAGGGGTTGCCAAGCTTCCAAAAAACTACTAGTTTTTTGAAATCTCAGCAAATATTTTTTCACCCAATCTTGGTGATACTTGGTAGTAATGATCATTCCAATAAGCCCACTTGGCTGCCCAATTTTCCTTCTACTCAGTTGAAGCGTTCTTTTCCAGTAAGATTTTGAATTTTTAGGTCTCACTCTTTTTTTGACTTTATAGATAGATGTGTTTGGAACTCTAAATCAAACACGGTTTGTGCTAGCTCCTTGAAACTTGACACAATAAAGTAGTTCTAAGTTCTATCTCTATTGTTTGTTTGCTATTGAAGTAGCTCTAAGCAGAGAGTGGCGAAAGACACTTTCATTTGAAATGTTTTGTCAAGCTTCAAAAAAACTACTAGTTTTCTGAAATCTCACCAAATATTTTTTCTCCAAACTTGATGAAACTTGGTGGTAATGATCACTTTACTAAGCCCACTGGGCTGTCCAATTTTCATTCTTCTAGGTTGAAGCGTTGGTTTCCAGTAACACTTTGAATTTTTCGCTTTCACTCTGTTTTCTCCTGTATAGATAGATATTTTTGGAACTCTAAATCAAACACGGTTTGTGCTATCTTCTTGAAACTTGACACGTAAAGTAGTTCTAAGTTCTATCTCTATGTTTTTTTTCCTCTTGAAGTCGCCTTAAGCAGAGACTTGCGAAAGACACTTTTTTGAAAGGGTTTTCCAATCTCCCAAAAACTACTAGTTTTCTGAAATTTCAGCAAAAATTTTTTTTACCCAATCTTTTTATTTATTTATTTATTTATTTATTTATTTATTTATTTTTTCATCTTCCATACATTTGATTCAAATGAGTTATGCATTTCCATTTTTACCCCAAATACAGATTGCAGAATCACATCAGTTACACATTCACAATATTTACATAATACCATATTAGTGACTGTTGTATTCTGCTGACTTTTCTATTCCCTACTATCCCCCCTCCCCTCCCCTCTCATCTTCCCTCTCTACCTCATCTGTTGTTGTTCCATTCTCTCCCTTCCCCCCCTTTCCCCTCACAACCTTGTATATGTGATTTCGTATAAAAATGAGCGTGTCCTTCCGTTTCCATGCACTTTCCCTTCTCTCTCCCTTTCCTTCCTATCACTCGTCTCAGTTTAATGTTAATATTTTCCTCTTGCTCTTTTCCTCTGTTCAGTTCTTAGTTGCTCTCCTTAAATCAAAGAAGACATTTGGCATTTGTTTTTTAAGGATTGGCTAGCTTCACTTAGCATAATCTGCTCTAATGCCATCCATTTCCCTGAAAATTCAATGATTTTGTCATTTTTTAGTGCTGCATAATACTCCATTGTGTATAGATGCCACATTTTTTTATCCATTCATCTATTGAAGGGCATCTAGGTTGGTTCCACAGTCTGGCTATTGTGAATTGTGCTGCTATGAACATGGATGTGGCAGTATCCCTATAGCATGCTCTTTTAAGATCCTCAGGGAATAGTCCGAGGAGGGCGATATCTGGGTCAAATGGTGGTTCCATTCCCAGTTTTCCCAGGAATCTCCATACTGCTTTCCATATTGGCTGCACCATTTTGCAGTCCCACCAGCAATGTACAAGTGTACCCTTTTCCCCACATCCTCGCCAGCACTTATTGTTGTTTGACTTCCTAATGGCTGCCAATCTTACTGGAGTGAGATGGTATCTTAGCGTGGTTTTGATTTGCGTTTCTCTGACTGCTAGAGAAGGTGAGCATTTTTTCATGTACTTATTAATTGACTGTATGTCTTCTTCTGAGAAGTGTCTGTTCAGGTCCTTGGCCCATTTGTTGATTGGGTTATTTGTTATCTTATTGTTTAATTTTTTGAGTTCTTTGTATATTCTGGAAATTAGGGCTCTATCTGAAGTGTGAGGAGTAAAGATTTGTTCCCAGGATGCAGGCTCCCTATTTACTTCTCTTATTGTTTCTCTTGCTGAGAAAAAACTTTTTAGTTTAAGTAAGTCCCATTTGTTTATTCTTGTTATTAACTCTTGGGCTATTGGCGTCCTATTAAGGAATTTGGAGCCTGACCCCACAATATGTAGATCGGAGCCAACTTTTTCTTCTATCAGGTGCAGGGTCTCTGCTTTGATATCAAGCTCCTTGATCCATTTTGAGTTAACTTTTGTGCATGGCGAGAGAAAGGGATTCAGTTTTATTTTGTTGCATATGGATTTCCAATTTTCCCAGCACCATTTGTTGAAGATGCTATCCTTCCTCCATTGCATGTTTTTAGCCCCTTTATCAAATATAAGAAATTTGTAATTTTGTGGATTGGTTTCTGTGTCCTCTATTCTGTACCATTGATCCACCTGCCAGTTTTGGTACCAGTACCACGCTGTTTTTGTTACTATTGCTTTGTAGTACAGTTTGAACTCTGGTATCGCTATACCTCCAGATTCACACTTCCTGCTTAGTATTGTTTTTGCTATTCTGGGTCTTTTGTTATTCCATATGAATTTCATGATTGCTTTATCTATTTCTACAAGAAATGCCATTGGGATTTTGATTGGCATCGCATTAAACCTGTAGAGAAGTTTGGGTAATATCGCCATTTTGATAATGTTAGTTCTGCCTTTCCATGAACAGGGTACATTTTTCCATCTTCTAAGATCTTCTTCTATCTCTCTCTTTAGGGTTCTGTAGTTTTCATTGTATAAATCTTTCACCTCTTTTGTTAGGTTGATTCCCAAGTATCTTATTTTCTTTGAGGATATTGTGAATGGGGTGGTTTTCCTCATTTTCATTTCAGAAGTTTTGTTGCTGATATACAGGAATGCCTTTGATTTATGCATATTGATTTTATATCCTGCCACTTTGCTGAATTCAACTCTAGCAGTTTCTTTGTAGACCCTTTTGGGTCTGTTAAGTATATTATCATGTCATCCGCAAATAGCGATAATTTAAGTTCTTCTTTTCCTATTTTTATGCCTTTAATTTCTTTCGTCTGTCTAATTGCTCTAGCTAGTATTTCAAGAACTAAGTTGAATAGAAGTGGTGAAAGAGGGCATCCCTGTCTAGTTCCAGATTTTAGAGGGAATGCCTTCAGTTTTTCTCCATTTAGAATGATGTTAGCCTGAGGCTTAGCATAGATAGCTTTTACAATGTTGAGGTAAGTTCCTGTTATCCCTAGTTTTTCTAGTGTTTTGAACATAAAGGGATGCTGTACTTTGTCAAATGCTTTTTCTGCATCTATCGAGATGATCATATGGTTCTTATCTTTAAGTCTATTGATGTGGTGAATAACATTTATTGATTTACGTATATTGAACCAGCCTTGCATCCCAGGGATGAATCCTACTTGATCATGGTGCACAATTTTTTTGATATGCTTTTGCATTCGATTCGCCAGGATTTTATTGAGAATTTTCGCATCTAAGTTCATTAGAGATATTGGTCTATAGTTTTCTTTCTTTGAAGTGTCTTTGTCTGGTTTTGGGATCAGGGTTATGTTGGCCTCATAGAATGAATTTGGAAGAGCTCCTTCTTTTTCTATTTTTTGAAATAGCTTGAAAAGTATTGGTATTAATTCTTCTTTGAAGGTTTTGTAAAATTCTGCTGTATACCCATCCGGTCCTGGGCTTTTCTTAGTTGGTAGTCTTTTGATGGCCTCTTCAATTTCTTCTTTTGTTATTGGTCTGTTTAAATCGTGTGTGTCTTCCTGACTCAATCTGGGCAGATCATATGACTTAAGAAATTTATCGATATCTTCACTATCTTCTATTTTATTGGAATATAGAGTTTCAAAATACTTTTTAATTATCTTCTGTATTTCTGTAGTGTCTGTTGTGATATTGCCTTTTTCATCCCATATGTTAGTAATTTGCGTTCTCTCTCTTCTTCTCTTCATTAGCGTGGCTAAGGGTCTGTCGATCTTATTTATTTTTTCAAAGAACCATCTTTTAGTTTTATCAATTTTTTCAGTGTTTTTTTTTGTTTCAATTTCGTTAATTTCCACTCTGATTTTAATTATTTCTTGTCTTCTGCTATATTTGCTGTTGTTTTGCTCTTCCTTTTCTAAGGTTTTAAGATGTAGTGTGAGTTCATTTATTTGTTGGTTTTTTTCTTTTTTTTGAGGAATGAACTCCAGGAAATGAATTTCCCTCTTAAAACTGCTTTCATTGTGTCCCATAGATTCCGGTATGTTGTGTCTGTATTGTCGTTTATTTCTAGGAATTTTTTGATTTCCTCCTTTATATCTTCTGTAACCCATTGATCATTCAGTAACATATTGTTCATTTTCCAGGTGATGCAGGATTTTTCCTTCCTTCTTTTATCATTAATTTCCAGCTTCATTCCATTATGGTCAGATATGGTGCATGGTGTTATCTCCACACCTTTATATTTACTGAGAGTCGCCCTATGGCATAATATATGGTCTATCTTTGAGTAGGATCCATGTGCTGCTGAGAAGAATGTGTATCCACTTGATGATGGTTGATATATTCTATATATGTCAGTTAAGTCTAGGTTATTGATTACGTTATTAATTTTGATAGTTTCTTTGTTCAGCTTTTGTCTAGAGGATCTGTCCAATGGCGAGAGTGGTGTGTTGCAGTCCCCCATAATTATTGTGTTGTGGTCTATTTGACTCTTGAACTTGAGGAGAGTTTGTTTTATGAATGTTGCAGCACCATTGTTTGGTGCGTATAAATTGATAATTGTTATGTCTTGATGGTGGATGGTTCCTTTTAACAGTATATAGTGTCCTTCTTTATCCCTTTTGATTACCTTAGGTTTGAAGTTGACTTTATTCGATATGAGAATGGCCACTCCTGCTTGCTTCCGATGGCCATGTGAGTGGTATGATTTTTTCCAACCTTTCACCTTCAGTCTGTGAATGTCTTTTTCTATCATATGAGTCTCCTGAAGGCAGCATATTGTTGGATTTGTTTTTTGAATCCAGGTTACTAGCCTATGTCTCTTGATTGGTGAATTTATGCCATTAACATTTAAGGTTACAATTGAAATGTGGTTTGTACTTCCAGTCATGTTTATTTATTTATTTATTTTAGATTGGCTAGTTTTCTCTCTTTGGTTATTTTTCTTCCCCTTTACTGAGATACCACCCACTGTTAGTTCTGGGCGCTATTTTTCAGTTCCTCTTCTTGTAATATTTTGCTCAAAATGCTTTGCAGTGCTGGTTTTCTGGCTGCAAATTCTTTTAGCTTTTGTTTATCGTGAAATATTTTAATTTCATTGTCAAATCTGAAGCTTAGTTTTGCTGGATACAGTATTCTTGGTTGGAATCCATTATTTTTCAGTGTTTGAAATACATTGTTCCAGGATCTTCTCGCTTTCAAAGTCTGTGATGAAAAATCAGTCGTTAACCTAATTAGTTTACCTCTAAATGTAATCTGCCTCCTTTCTCTCATAGCTTTTAGTATTCTCTCCTTGTCCTGTATGTTAGCTATCTTCATGATTATGTGTCTTGGAGTTGTTCTATTATGGTTTTGGATGTTTGGGGTCCTGTAAGCTTCCAGGATTTGGCAATCCATTCCATCGTTCATCTCTGGGAAGTTTTCTAGTATTATCTCCTTTAGTAAGCCATCCATTCCTTTGGACTGATTCTCTGTGCCTTCTTCTATCCCAATGACTCTCAAATTTGGTTTTTTGATAAGATCCCATATCTCTTGGATAGATTGCTCGTGAGATTTCAGCATCTTTTCTGTGTTAACTATATTCTTTTCAAGTTGATAAACTTTGTCTTCATTATCTGATGTTCTGACTTCTACTTGATCTAGTCTGTTTGTAATATTCTCATTAGCGCTTTTAATCTGATTTACGGTTTCTTGCATTTCTATGATTACAACTTGATTTTTTTTAACACCTCTATCTCCTGATAAAGCTCATTCTTTACTGATTGAATTTGTGTGGTTAGTTCCTCTTCAAAATATACTTTCAATGCTTGGATTTGCTGTCTCATGTCTTCTCTAATATTCCGTTCCATCTGAATTAGGTATGCCTTGATTTCTTTCCCTGTCCATGTTTCTGTTTCTGCTATGTCCTCTTGTATATTTAGATTGTCCTGCATTGTTTGTAACCCTTTTTTCCCTTGTTTTTTCATATTGTTCACGTTGCTATCCAGCTCTGTTTGACTGCTTTGTAACTGCTTTCTCCTATACATTTGTTTTGGCTTTGTATATCTCTGTTGTCTCTCTTTTGTGTTGGGAGATTATGCCTAGAAATGTTGGGCTTTGTTGTGCTTTAAAGCAGATTCATTCAATTCATATAAGGCTTCTAGGTTCTGTATGCATATAATGATTTGCTGTTTGTTCTTAGGTCTATATGTTTAGGTTAGGTGCTCTGGTGGTACGATGGTTAGTATGTCTTGGCTACTTTAGAAGATTGCTCCACTGAAGGTGGATACTACCGGGTGATTGGATCAGGGTGTTGTTACTAGCTAGGTATTTGGGAGTCTTATAGACAGCCTCGAGATATTCACCTATTTGCATTTAGACAATTACACACAATGGAAGATGTAATGCTTGGGATGAGAGTTGGGGGGTAAGGGAATGAAGTGCTGTTAAAAAGAAAAAAGGATGGAGGGAGAGATAGATTAGAGGGGAATGAAAAGAACAATAAAACTTGAAATGGGATAGAAAGAGAGAAGGAGTAGGGGGGGAAGGATCAGGGAGAGAATAAGGAGAGAGAAAAAAATATCGGCAGCAGCAACCACGACCACCACCACAACAACAACAACAACAAAAAATTAAAGTCTTGGAGATCCTCCTTCTTCTCTTCCAGTAGGCGGAGCTGTGCCCTCCAAGCGGAGCGTCTGTTCTCTACCTGCCGAGAGCTATCTCTGTAGGGTGTCTCCTGGGGGTCTCTCAGACTTGTCAGTCCAGAGCCATTTCACTTCTCCAGCTCTTAACCCCCTTCCTCCTGTCAGCCTGCCAGCCAGGTCCTGTTCCCCAGAAGTGATTCTCCAGAGGTCTAGTTACACTTGCAGCCCCACCGTGTGTCCCTTTTAAGCCCCAGTGCTGTGGTAAACTGGCGGCTAAGACCCTGATGGTCACCGCTGGTGATATGGGGGCCTTGGGGTCTGGGATCCCCTCTGCTTCCCTACGGACACGACCCCTGAGAAGTCAATGAGGTTTCCTGGCTGCCTGTATCAGTATGGGAAGTCACGCACCTGCTAAAGTGGATTCTGCTAGGAAGGAATTCCGCCAGCCGAACTCCGATGACGTCACATCTCTGCTATGGCGGGCCCCAGGCTCCTTGCTGTAGTGTTCAAGGGGAGGGGTGGAACTGGTCCGGCCCGGTTCGCCTCAGCTCCTGCCTCCTGGGGGCTTGGCTAAAGACTTCTTCCTGCCAAGCTGTGTCTCGGCATCTAGCAGGACCCAGTCACTTTGGCTGGGGGCGGGTGGACAGATCTGCAGCTGTGCCCGCGGAGCGCGAACTGTGGAAGGTGAATCTGGTACTCCGTGTCTAGCGGCAGGGTCCCGCTCGTCCGGGTCACATAGACGTTTTAAAAAAATTCTAGTAGCTCCCGGGCGGTCTCTCTTCAATGGAATTTTGCTAAGAGAATCTCCATTGGAAGGATCCAAGAGTTATCCTTGCAACTTTGTGACCCAATCACTGGGAGTGCAGTGAAAGTGCAGCCTCTCTGCCCGCCGCCATATTGGATCTATTTTTCACCCAATCTTGATGATACTTGGTGGTAATGATCAGTTCACTAAGCACACATGGCTGACTAATTTCATTCTTCTAGGTTGAAGCGTTCGTTTCCAGTAGCACTTTGAATTTCATGGTTTCACTCTTTTTTCTCCTGTTTACATAGGTGTGTTTGGAATCGTAAATCAAACACGGTTTGTGCTAGCTCCTTGAAACTTGACACAATAAGTAGTTCTAAGTTCTGCCTTTATGGTTTGTTTCCTCTTGAAGTAGCCCTAAGCAGAGAGTGGCGAAAGACACTTTCATTTGAAAGGGGTTGCCAAGCTTCTAAAAAACTACTAGTTTTCTGAAATCTCAGCAAATATTTTTTCACCCAATCTTGAAGATACTTGGTGGTAATGATCAGTTCACTTTGCCCATTGGCTGCCCAATTTTCTCTCTTCTAGGTTGAGGGTCGTTTCCAGTAACACTTTGTATTTTTAGGTTTCACTCTCTTTTCTCCTGTATAGGTAGATGAGATTGGAAGTTTAAATCAAACACGTTTGAACTAGCTCCTTGAAACTTGACACAATAAAGTAGTTCTGAGTTTTGTCTCTATGGTTTGTTTCCTCTTCAAGTACCCTAAGCAGAGACTGACGAAAAGCACTTTCATTGAAAGGGGTTTACAAGCTTCCAAGAATCTAAGAGTGTCGGAAACAACATCAAATATATTCCCCCAATCATGATGATACATGGTGGTAATGATCAATACACAAATCCCACTTGGCTCACCAAATTTTTTTCTTCTAGTTTGAAGCGTTCTTTTATAGCAGCAGTTTTTAATTTTAGGTTTCACTCTATTCTTTCCTATATTGATGAATTTAGAATTGTAAATACAAAACGGTTTGTAGTAGCTCTTTGAAACTTGACAAAATAAACTAGTTCTCAGTTTTGTCTTTATGGTTTGTTTCCTCTTCAAGTAGCCCTAAGCAGACTGTGGAAAAGCACTTTCCTTGAAAGGGGTTGCCAAGCTTTCAAGAATCTACGAGTTTCCAAATACCAGCTAATATTTTTTCACCCAATCTTGATGATACTTTGTGGTAATGATTAGTACACAAATGCCACTTGGCTCACTAAATATTGTCTTCTAGGTTGAAGTGTTAGTTTACAGTAGCAGTATTTTTTTTAGGTTTCACTCTGTTCTCTCCTATATAGACAGATGAATTTGGAAATACAAATCTAACATGGTTTGTAGTAGCTCTTTGAAATTTGACAAAATAAAGTAGTTCTCAGTTTTGTCTCTATAGATTGGTTCCTCTTCAAGTAGCCCTAAAAAAAGCCTGGTGAATGGCACTTTCATTGAAAGGTTTTGCCAAGCTTCCAAGAATCTACGAGTTTCCAAAATACCAGGAAATAGTTTTTCACCCAATCTTGATGATACTTGGTGGTAATGATCCGTACACAAATCCCACTTGGCTCACCAAATTTAGTGCTTTAAGGTTGAAGCATTTGTTTACAGTAGCAGTTTATATTTTTAGGTTTCACTCTGTTTTCACCTATATAGATAGATGAATTTGAAACTCTACATTCAACATGGTTTGTAGTAGCTCTTTGCAACTTGACAAAATAAAGTAGTTCTCAGTTTTGTCTCTATGGTTTGTTTCCTCTTCAACTAACCTGAAGCAAAGACTGGTGAAAAGCACTTTCATTGAAAGGGGTTGCCAAGCTTCCAAGAATCTACGAGTTCCCTAAATACCAGCAAATATTTTTTCACCAAATCTTGATGATACTTGGTGGTAATGATTAGTAGACAAATCACACTTGGCTCAACAAATTTTGTTCTTCAAGGTTGAAGTTTTTTTTAAAGTAGCAGTTTTTATTTTTAGGTTTCACTCTGTTTTCTCCTATATAGATAGATGAATTTGGAACTGTAAATCCAACATGGTTTGTAGTAGCTCTTTGAAACTTGACAAAATAAAGTAGTTCTGACTTTTGTCTCTATGGTTTGTTTTCTCTTCTACTAGCCCAAAGGAGAGACTGGCGAAAAGCACTTTCATTGAAAGGGGTTGCCAAGCGTCCAGGAATCTACGAGTTTTTGAAATACAAGCAAATAGTTTTTCACCCAATCTTAATGATACTTGGTGGTAATGATAAGTACACAAGACCCACTTGGCTCACCAAATTTTGTTCTTCTAGGTTGTAGCATTCGTTTACAGTTGCAGTTCTTATTTTTAGGTGTCACTGTATTCTTTATTATATAGACAGATCAATTTAGAACCCTAAATCCAACATGGTTTGTAGTAGCTCTTTGAAACTTAACAAAATAAAGTAGTTCTCAGTTTTGTCTCTATGGTTTGTTTCCTCTTCTAGTAGCCCTAAGCAGAGACTTTCGAAAAGCACTTTCATTTAAGGGGTTGCGAAGCTTTCAAGAATCTACGAGTTTCCGAAATACCAGCAAATATTTTTTCACTCAATGTTGATGATACTTGGTGGTAATGATCACTACACAAGAACAACTTGGGTCAGCAAATTTTGTTCTTCTAGGTTGAAGCATTCGTTTCCAGTAGCAGTTTTTATTTTTAGGTTTCACTCTGTTTTCTTTTATATAGATACATGAATTTGGAACTCTAAATCCAAAATGGTTTGTAGTAGCTCTTTGAAACTTGACAAAATATAATACTTCTCAGTTTTGCCTCTATGGTCTGTTTCCTGTTCTAGTAGCCCTGAGAAGAGACTTTCGAAAAGCTCTTTCATTTAAGGAGTTGCCAAGCTTTCAAGAATCTACGAGTTTCCGAAATTCCAGCAAATATTTTTTCAGTCAATCTTGATGATACTTGGTGGTAATGATCAGTACACAAGAACAACTTGGCTCACCAAATTTTGTTCTTCTAGGTTGAAGCGTTTGATTCCAGTAGCAGTTTTTATTTTTAGGTTGCACTCTGATTTCTTTTATATAGATAGATGAATTTGGAATTCTAAATCCAAAATGGTTTGTAGTAGCTCTTTGAAACTTGACAAAATATAGTAGTTCTCAGTGTTGTCTCTATGGTTTGTTTCCTCTTCTAAGAAGAGGCTGCCCAAAAGCACATTCATTGAAATGGGTTGCCAAGCGTCCAAGAATCTACGATTTTCCGAAATACCAGCAAATATTTTTTCACCCAATCTTGATGATACTTGGTGGTAATGATCAGTACACAAATACCACTTGGCTCACCAAATTTTGTTATTCTAGTTTAAGCGTTCATCTACAGTAGCAGTTTTTATATTTAGGTTTCACTCTATTCTCTCCCCTATAGATAGATGAATTTGAAACTCTAAATCCAACAGCAGGTTTTAATTTTAGGTTTCACTCTATTCTTTCCTATATTGATGAATTTAGAATTGTAAATACAAAACGGTTTGTAGTAGCTCTTTGAAATTTGACAAAATAAAGTAGTCCTCAGTTTTGTCTCTATGATTTCTTTCCTCTTCAAGTAGCCCTAAGCAGAGACTGGCGAAAAGCACTTTCATTTAAAGGGGTTGCCAAGCGTCCAAGAATCTAGGATTTTTTGAAATACCAGCAAATATTTTTCTACCCAATCTTGATCATATTGGTGGTAATGATCAGTACACAAATCCCACTTGACTCACCAAATTTTGTTGTTATACGTTGAAGCGTTCATTTACAGTAGCAGTTTATATCTTTAGGTTTCGCTCTGTTCTCTCTTATATAGATAGATGAATTTGGAACTCTAAATCCAACATGGTTTGTAGTAGCTCCTTGAATCTTGAGAAAATAAAAGAGTTCTCATTTTTTTCTCTGTAGTTTGTTTCCTTTTCAAGTAGCTTTAAGCAGAGACTGACGAAAAGCACTTTTATTGAAAGGAGTTGTCACGTTTCCAAGAATCTACGATTTTTCAAAATACCAGCAAATATTTTTCCCCCAATCAGGATGATACTTGGTGGTATTGATCAGTACACAAATCCCACTTGGCTAACAAAATTTTGTTCTTCTAGATTGAAGCGTTCGTTTGCAGCAGCAGTTTTGTATTTTAGATTTCACTCTGTTTTCTCCTATATAGATAGATGAATTTGGAACTCTAAATCCAACATGGTTTTTAGTAGCTCTTTGAAACTTGACAAAATAAATCTCACTTGGCTCACCAAATTTTGTTCTTCTATTTTGAAGCGTTAGTTTACAGTACCAGTTTTTATTTTTAGGTTTCACTCTGTTCTCTCCAATATAAATAGATAAATTTTGAACTCTAAATACAACATGTTTGGTAGTACCTCTTTGAACTCGACCAAGTAAAGTAGCTCTCAGTTTTGTGCCTATGAGTTGTTTCCTCTTCAAGTAGCCCTAAGCAGAGACTGGCGAAAAGCACTTTCATGGAAAGGGTGGCCAAGTGTCCAAGAATTTACGAGTTTCCAAAATACAAGCAAATATTTTTACACCAAATCTTGATGATACTTGGTGGTAATGATCAGAACAGAAATCCCACTTGGCTCACGAAATTTTGTTATTCTACGTTGAAGCGTTCATTTACAGTAGCAGTTTATATCTTTAGGTTTAACTCTGTTCTCTCTTATATAGATAGATGAATTTGGAACTCTAAATCCAAAAAGGTTTTTAGTAGCTCATTGAAACTTGACAAAATAAGGTAGTTCTCTGTTTTGTCTCTTTGGTTTGTTTCCTCCTCAAGTAGCTCTAAGCAGAGACTGTGGAAAAGTACTTTCATTGAAAGGGGTTGCTAAGCTTCCAAGAATCTACGAGTTTCTGAAATACTAGCAAATATTTTTTCATCCAAACGTGATGGTACTTCGTGGTAATGATCAGTACAGAAGTCCCACTTGGCTCACCAAATTTTGTTCTTCTAGGTTGAAGCGTTCGTTTACAGTTGCAGTTTTAATTGTTAGGTTTCAGTCTGTTTGTTGCTATATAGATAGATAAATTTGGAACTCTAAATCAAACCGGATTTGTAGTAGCTCTTTGAAACTAGAAAAAATGAAGTAGTTCTCATTTTTCTCTCTATGGTTTGTTTCCTCTTCAAGTAGCACTAAGCAGAGACTCGTGAATAGCACTTTCATTGAAAGGGGTTGCCAAGAGTCCAAGAATCTACGAGTTTCCGAAATACCAGCAAATATTTTTTCACCCAATCTTGATGATACGTGGTGGTAATGATCAGTATACAAGTCCCACTTGGCTCACCAAATTTTGTTTTCTAGGTTGAAGCGTTAGTTTACAGTAGCAGTTTTTATTTTTAGGTTTCACTCTGTTTTCTCCTATATAGATAGATGAATTAGGAACTCTAAATCCAACATGGATTATAGTAGCTCTTTGAAACTTGAAAAATAAAGTATTTCTCAGTTTGTCTCTATGGTTTATTTCCTCTTCAAGTAGCCTTAAGCAAAGATTATTCAAAACCCTTTCATTGAAAGGGGTTGCCAAGATTCCAAGAATCTACGAGTTTCCGAAAAACCAGCAAATATTTTTTAAGCCAATCTTGATGATACTTGGTGGTAATGATCAGTACACAAATCCCACTTAGCTCACCACAATTTCTTCTTCTAGAGTGAAGCGTTTGTTTACAGTAGCAGTTTTTATTTTTCGGTTTCACTCTGTCCACTCTTATATTAATAGATGAATTTCAAACTCTAAATCCAACATGGTTTGTAGTAGCTCTTTGAAACTTGAGAAAATAAAGTAGTTCTTAGTGATGTCTCTATGGTTTGTTTCCTCTTCAAGTAGCCCTAAGCAGAAACTGGCGAAAAGCACTTTCATTATAAGGTGTTGCCAATCCTCCAAGAATCTACAATTTTCCAAAATACCAGCATATATTGTTTCACCCAATCTTGACGATAAGTGGTTGTAATGATCAGTACACAAATCCCACTTGGATCACCAAATTTTGTTCTTCTAGGTTGAAGCTTTCGTTTACAGTAGCAGTTTATGTCTTAGGATTTACTCTGTTCCCTCTTATATAGATAGATGAATTTGAACTCTACATCCAACATGGTTTGTAGTAGCTCTTTGAAACTTGACAAAATAAAGGAGTTCTCAGTTTTTTCTCTATGGTTTGTTTTCTCTTCAATAGCCCTAAGCAGAGACTGGCGAAGGCACATTGATTGAAAGGTTTTGCCAAGCTTCCAAAAATCTACGAGTTTTCGAAATACCAGCAAATATTTTTTCACCCGAACTTTATGATACTTGGTTGTAATGATCAGTACACAAATCCCACTTGGCTCCCCAAATTTTGTTCTTCTAGGTTGAAGCGTTCGTTAACTGTTCCAGTTTTTATTTTTAGGTTTCACTCTATTTTTTCCTATATAGATAGATGAATTTGGAACTCTAAATCCAACATGGTTTGTAGTAGCTCTTTGAAACTTGACAAATAAAAGTAGTTCTCAGTGTTGTCTCTATGGTTTGTTTCCTCTTGAAGTAGCCCAAAGCAGAGCCTGGCGAAATGCTCTTTCATTGAAATGGGTTGCCAAGCTTCCAAGAATGTACGAGTTTCTGAAATACCAGCAAATATTTTTTCACCCAATCTTGATGATACTTGGTGGTAATGATCAGTACACAAGTCTCACTTGGCTCACCAAATTTTTTTCTTCTAGGTTTAAGCGTTTGTTTACAGTAGCAGTATTTATTTTTAGGTTTCACTCTGTTTACTCTTATATAGTTAGATGAATTTGGCACTCTAAATCCAACATGGTTTGTAGTAGCTCTTTGAAACTTGACAAAATAAAGTAGTTCTCAGTATTGTCTCTACGGTTTGTTTCCTCTTCAATAGCCCTAAGCAGAGACTGGCGAAAGGCACATTCATTGAAAGGTTTTGCCAAGCTTCCAAGAATCTACGAGTTTTCGAATTACCAGCAAATATTTTTTCACCCTTACTTGATGATACTTGGTGGTAATGTTCAGTACACAAGTCTCACTTGTCTCACCAAATTTTGTTCTTCTAGGTTGAAGCGTTCGTTAACTGTTTCAGTTTATATTTTTAGGTTTCACTCTATTCTTTTTTATATAGACAGATGAATTTGGAACCCTAAATCCAACATGGTTTGTAGTAGCTCTTTGAAACTTGACGAAATACAGTAGTCTTCAGTTTTGTCTCTATGATTTGTTTTCTCTTCAAGTAGCCCTAAGCAGAGACTGGCGAAAAGCACTTTCATTTAAAGAAGTTGCCAAGCGTCCAAAAATTTAGGATTTTCTGAAATACCGGCAAATATTTTTCCACCCAATCTTGATTCTATTGGTGGTAATGATCAGTACACAAATCCCACTTTGCTCACCAAATTTTGTTGTCATACGTTGAAGCGTTCATTTACAGTAGCAGTTTATATCTTTAGGTTTGACTCTGTTCTCTCTTATATAGATAGATGAATTTGGAACTCTAAATTCAACATGGTTTTTAGTAGCTCCTTGAAACTTGAGAAAATAAAAGAGTTCTCATTTTTTTCTCTGTAGTTTGTTTCCTTTTCAAGTAGCTTTAAGCAGAGACTGACGAAAAGCACTTTCATTGAAAGGGGTTGCCAAGCGTCCAAGAATCTACAAGTTTCCAAAATACCAGAAAATATTGTTTTCCCAATCATGATGATACTTGTTGGTAATGATCATTATACAAATCCCAATGGCTCACCAAACTTTGTTCTTCTAGGTGAAGCGTTCGTTTACAGTAGCAGTTTTTATTTTTAGGTGTGACTCTGTTCTCTCCTATATAGATAGATGAATTTGGAACTCTACATCCAACATGGTTAGTAGTAGCTCTTTGAAACTTGACAAAATAAAGTAATTCTTAGTTTTGTCTCTATGCTTTGTTTCCTCTTCAACTAGCCAAAAGCAGAGACTGGCGAAAAGCACTTTCATTGAAAGGGGTTGCCAAGCGTCCAAGAATCTACGAGTTTCCGAAATACCAGAAAATATTTTTACACCCAATCTTGATGATACTTGGTGATAATGATCAGTACACAAGTCCCCCTTGGCTCACCAAATTTTGTTCTTCTTGGTTGAAGCGTTCGTTTACAGTTGCAGTTTTTATTTTTAGGTTTCCCTCTGTTCTCTCCTATATAGATATATGAATTTGGAACACTAAATCCAACATGGTTTGTAGTAGCTCTTTGAAACTTTACAAAATAAAGTAGTTCTCAGTTTTGTCTCTATGGTTTGTTTCCTCTTCAAGTAGCCCTAAGCATAAACTGGAGAAAAGCACTTTCATTAAAAGAAGTTGCCAATCGTCCAAGAATCTACGATTTTCCGAAATACCAGAAAACCTTTTTTTCACCCAATCTTGATGATACTTGGTGGTAATAATCAGTACACAAGTGTCTCGTGGCTCACCAAATTTTTTTCTTCTAGGTTGAAGCATTTGTTTACATTAGCAGTATTTATTTTTAGGTTACACTCTATTCTCTTCTATATAGATAGATGAATTTGGAACTCTAAATCCAACATGGTTTGTAGTAGGTCTTTAAAACTTGACAAAATAAAGTAGTTCTCAGTTTTGTCTCTATGGTTTGTTTCTTTTTCTAGTAGCCCTAAGCAGAGACTGTCGAAAAGCACTCTCATTGAAAGGCATTGCCAAGCGTCCAAGAATCTACAAGATTCCGAAATACCAGCAAATAGTTTTCACCAAATCTTGTTAATACTTGGGGGCAATGGTGAGTACACAAATCCCACTTAACTCACCAAATATTGTTCTTATAGAAAGAAACGTTCGTTTACACTAGCAGTTTTTAATTTTGGTTTCACTCTGTTCTCTCCTATATAGATAGATGAATTTGGAACTCTAAATCCAACATGGTTTTTAGTAGCTCTTTGAAACTTGACAAAATAAAGTAGTTCTCAGTTTTGTCTCTATGGATTGTTTCCTCTTCAAGTAACCATAAGCAGAGACTGGCAAAAGGCACTTTCATTGAAAAAGTTTGCCAACTTCCAAGGATCTAGGCGTTTCACAAATACCACCAAATATTTTTTAACCCAATCTTGATGATACTTGGTGGAAATAATCAGTACACAAGTGTCACTTGGCTCACCAAATTTTGTTCTAGGTTGAAGCATTTGTTAACTGTTGCAGTTTTTATTCTTAGGTTTCACTCTATTCTTTTCTATATAGATAGATGAATTTGGAACCCTAAATCCCACATGGTTTCTAGTAGCTCTTTGAAACTTGACAAAAAAAGTAGTTCTCAGTGTTTTCTCTATGGTTTGTTTCATCTTCAAGTAGCCCTAAGCAGAGACTGGAGAAAAGCACTTTCATTGAAAGGGGTTGCCAAGATTCCCAGAATCTAGGATTTTCTGAAATACCAGCAAATATTCTTTCATCCAATCTTGATGGTACTTGGTGGTAATGATCAGTACACAAATCCCAGTTCGCTCACCAAATATTTTCTTCTAGGTTGAAGCGTTCGTTTACAGTTGCAGTTTTATTTTTAGGTTTCACTTTATTCTTTCCTATATAGATAGATGAATTTAGAACTCTAAATCCAACATGGTTTGTAGTAGCTCTTTAAAACTTGACAAAATAAATTAGTTCTCAGTTTTGTCTCTATGGTTTGTTTCCTCTTCAAGTAGCCCTAAGCAGAGACTGGCGAAATCACTTTCTTTGAAAGGGGTTGACAATCTTCCAAGAATCTACGAGTTTCCAAAATACCAGCAAATATTTTTCACCCAATCTTGATGATACATGGTGGTAATGATCAGTACACAATTCCCACTTGTCTCACCAAATTTTGTTCTTCTATGTTGAAGCGTTCGTTTACAGCAGCAGTTTTATTTTTAGGTTTCACTCTGTTCTCTCCTATATAGATAGATGAATTTGGAACTCTAAATCCAACATGGTTTGTAGTAGCCCTTTGAAATCTGACAAAATAAAGTAGTTCTCAGTTTTGTCTCTATGGTTTGTTTCCTCTTCAAGTAGCCCTAAGCAGAGACTGACGAAAAGCACTTTCATTGAAATGGGTTTCCAAGCTTCCAGGAATCCACGAGTTTCCGAAATACCAGCAAATATTTTTCCCCCAATCATGATGATACTTGGTGGTAATGATCAGTACACAATTCCCACTTGGCTCACCAAATTTTGTTTTTCTATGTTAAAGTGTTCGTTTACAGCAGCAGTTTTATTTTTAGGTTTCACTCTGTTTTCTCCTATATAGATAGATGAAACTGAAACACTAAATCCAACATGGTTTGTAGTACGTCTTTGAAACTTGACAAAATAAAGTAATTCTCAGTTTTGTCTCTATGGTTTGTTTCCTCTTCAACTAGCCAAAAGGAGAGACTGGCGAAAAGCACTTTCATTGAAAGGGGTTGCCAAGCGTCCAAGAATCTACGATTTTTCAAAATACCAGAAAATATTGTTTTCCAAATTATGATGGTACTTGTTGGTAATTATCAGTATACAAATCCCACTTGGCTCACCAAATTTTGTTCTTCTAGGTTGAAGCGTTCGTGTACAGTAGCAGTTTTTATTTTTAGGTGTCACTCTGTTCTCTCCTATATAGATAGATGAATTTGAAACTCTAAATAAAACATGATTTGTAGTAGCTCTTTGAAACTTGACAAAATAAAGTAGTTCTAGGTTTTGTCTCTGTGGTTTGTTTCCTCTTCAAGTAGCCCTAAGCAGAAACTGGCGAAAAGCACTTTCATTGAAAGGGGTTGCCAAGCGTTCAAGAATCTTTGAGTTTCCAAAATACCAGCAAATATTGTTTCACGAATCCTGATGATACTTGGTGGTAATGATCAGTACACAAGTCCCACTTCGCTCACCAAATTTTGTTCTTCTAGGTTGAAGCGTTCGTTTACAGTTGTAGTTTTTATTTTTAGGTTTCACTCTATTCTTTCCTATATAGAAAGATAAATTTAGAACCCAAAATCCAACATGGTTTGTAGTATCTCTTTGAAACTTCACAAAATAAAGTAGTTCTCAGTTTTGTCTCTATGGTTTGTTTCCTCTTCAATTAGCCCAAAGCAGAGACTGGCGAAAAGAACTTTCATTGAAAGGGGTTGCCAAGCGTCCAAGAATCTAGGAATTGCCGAAGTTCCAGCAACCATTTTTTCACCCAATCATGATGATATTCGGTGGTAATGATCAGTATACAAATCCCACTTGGCTCAGCAAATTTTGTTCTTCTAGGTTGAAGAATTCAGTTACAGTAGCAGTTTTTGTTTTTAGGTTTCACTCTGTTCTCTCCTATATAAATAGATGAATTTGGAACTCTAAATCCAAGAAGGTTTGTAGTAGCTTTTTGAAACTTGACAAAACAAAGTAGTTCTCAGTTTTTTCTCTATTGTTTGTTTCCTATTCAAGTAGCCCTAAGCAGAGACTGGCGAAAGGCACGTTGATTGAAAGGTTTTGCCAAGCTTCCAAGAATCTACGAGTTTTCAAAATAGCAGCATACATTTTTACACTCAATCTTGATGATACTTTATCATGATCAGTACACAAGTCCCACTTGGCTCACCAAATTTTGACTTTTTGGTTGAAGCATTCGTTTACAGTTGCAGTTTTTTTTTTTTTTAGGTTTCACTCTGTTCTCTCCTATAAAGACAGATGAAATTGAAACACTAAATCCAACATGGTTTGTAGTAGGTCTTTGAACTTTACAAAATAAAGTAGTTCTCAGTTTTGTCTCTATGGTTTGTTTCCTCTTCAAGTAGCCCTAAGCATAAACTGGAGAAAAGCACTTTCATTGAAAGAAGTTGCCAAGCGTCCAAGAATCTACGATTTTCCAAAATACAAGATAATATTTTTTCACCCAATCTCGATGATGCTTGGTGGTAATAATCAGTACACAAGTCTCACGTGGCTCACCAAATATTTTTCTTCTAGGTTGAAACGTTTGTTTACAGTAGCAGTATTTATTTTTAGGTTTCACTCTGTTCTCTTATATATAGATAGATGAATTGGAACTCTAAATCCAACATGGTTTGTAGTAGCTCTTTGAAATTTGACAAAATAAAGTAGTTCTCAGTTTTTTCTCTATTGTTTGTTTCCTATTCAAGTAGCCCTAAGCAGAGACTGGAGAAAGGGACGTTGACTGAAAGGTTTTGCCAAGCTTCCAAGAATCTACGAGTTTTCGAAATAGCAGCAAATATTTTTTCACCCAAACTTTATGATACTTGGTGGTAATGATTAGTGCATAAATCGCACTTGGCTCACCAAATTTTGTTTTTCTAGGTTGAAGCATTCCTTAACTGTTGCAGTTTTTATTTTTAAGTTTCACTCTATTTTTTCGTATATAGATAGATGAATTTAGAACCCTAAATCCAACATGGTTTGTAGAAGCTCTTTGAAACTTGACAAAATAAAGTAGTCCTCAGATTTGTCTCTATGGTTGGTTTCCTCTTCAAGGAGCCATAAGAAGAGACAGGCGAAAAGCACTTTCATTGAAAAAGGTTGCCAACCTTCCAAGAATCTACGAGTTTCCAATATACCAGCAAATATTTTTTCACCCCATCTTGATGATATTCGGTGGTAATGATCATACACAAATTGCGCTTGGCGCACCAAATTTTGTTCTTCTAGTTTGAAGCGTTTGTTTACAGTACCAGTTTTTATTTTTAGGTTTCACTCTGTTCTCCTCTATAGAGATAGATGAATTTGTAACTCTAAATCCAACATGGTTTGTAGTAGCTCTTTGAAATTTGACAAAATAAAGTAGTTCTCAGTTTTTTCTCTATGTTTTTTTTTTTCCTCTTCAAGTAGCCCTAAGCAGAGACTGGCGAAAGGCACATTGATTGAAAGGTTTTGCCAAGCTTACAAGAATCTACGAGTTTTTGAAATACCAGCAAATATTTTTTCACCCAAACTTTATGATACTTGTTGGTAATGATCAGTACACAAATCTCACTTGGCTTACCAAATTTTGTTCTTCTAGGTTGAAGCGTTCGTTAACTGTTGCAGTTTATATTTTTAGGTTTCACTCTATTATTTCCTATATAAATAGATGAATTTGGAACTCCAAATCCTACATTATTGGTAGTAGCTCTTTGAAACTTGAAAAAATGAAGTAGTTCTCAGATTTGTGTCTATGGTTTGTTTGCTCTTCAAGTAGCCCTAAGAAGAGACTGGCGAAAGGCACTTTCATTGCAAAAAGTTGCGAAGTTTTCAAGAATCTACGAGTTTCCGAAATACCACCAAATATTTTTTCACCCAATCTTGATGATACTTGGTGGTAATAATCAGTTCACAAGTCTCACTTGGCTCACCAAATTTTGTTCTTCTAGGTTGAAGCGTTTGGTTACAGTAGCAGTATTTAATTTTAGGATTCACTCTGTTCTCTCCTATATAGATAGATGAATTTGGAACTCTAAATCCAACATGGTTTGTAGTAGGTCTTTGAAACTTGACAAAATAAAGTAGTTCTCAGTTTTGTCTCTATCTTTTGTTTCTTTTTCAAGTAGCCCTAAGCAGAGACTGTCGAAAAGCACTTTCATTGAAAGGCATTGCCAAGATTCCAAGAATCTACAAGTTTCCGCAACACCAACAAATAGTTTTTCACTCAATCTGATAATACTTGGTTTCAATGGTGAGTACACAAATCCCACTTGACTCACCCAATTTTAATCTTCTATGTTGAAGCGTTGGTTTACAGTAGCAGTTTTTATTTTTGGGTTTCACTCTGTTCTCTCCTATATAGATAGATGAATTTGGAACTCTAAATCCAACATGGTTTTTAATAGCTCTTTAAAACTTGACAAAATAAAGTAGTTCTCATTTTTGTCTCTATGGTTTGTTTCCTCTTCAACTAGCCCTAAGCAGAGACTGTGGAAAAGGACGTCCATTTAAAGGGGTTGCCAAGCTTCCTAGAGTCTACGAGTTTCCGAAATACCAGCAAATATTTTTTCACCCAATATTGATGATACTTGTTGGTAATGATCAGTACAAATATCCCAATTGGCTCAACAAATTTTGTTCTTCTAGGTTGAAGCTTTTGTTTACAGTTGCAGTTTTTATTTTTAGGTTTCACTCTTTTTCTCCTGTATAGATAGATGAATTTGGAACTCTAAATCCAACATGGTTTGTAGTAGCTCTTTGAAACTTGACAAAATAAAGTAGTTCTCAGTTTTGTCTCTATGGATTGATTCCTCTTCAAGTAACCCTAAGCAGAGACTGGGGATAAGCACTTTCAATGAAAGAGGTTGCAAAGCGTCCAAGAATCTACGAGTTTCCAATATACCAGCAAAGATTTTGTCAGCCAACATTGATGATACTTGATGGAATGATCAGTACACAAGTCCAACTTGCCTCACCAAATTTTGTTCTTCCAGGTTGAAGCGTTTGTATATAGTAGCAGTATTTATTTTTAGGTTTCACTCTGTTTACTCTTATATAGATAGATGAATTTGGAACACTAAATCCAACATGGTTTGTAGTAGCTCATTGAAACATGACAAAATAGAGTAGTTCTCATTTTTGTCTCTATGGTTTGTTTCCTCTTCAAGTAGCCCTAAGCAGAGACTGGCGAAAAGCACTATCATTGAAAATGGTTGCCAAGCTTCGAAGAATCTACGTGTTTCTGAAATACTAGCACGTATTTTTTCACCCAAACTTGATGATACTTGGTTGGAATGATGAGTATAGAAGTCCCAATTGGCTCACCAAATTTTGTTCTTCTAGGTCGAAGCGTTTATTTACAGTTGCAGTTTTTATTTTTAGGTATCCCTCTATTCTTTCCTATATAGATAGATAAATGTAGAATTCAAAATCCAATATGGTTTGTAGTAGCTCTTTGAAACTTGACAAAATAAAGTAGTTCTCTGTTTTGTGTCTTTGGTTTGTTTCCTCTTCAAGTAGCCCTAAGCAGAGACTGGAGAAAGGCACTTTCATTGAAAGGGGTTGCCAAGCTTCCAAGAATCTACGAGTTTCCGAAATACCAGCAAATATTTTTTCACCCAACTTCATGATACTTGGTGGTAATGATCAGTAAACGAGTCTCACTTGGCTCACCAAATTTTATTCTTCTAGGTTGAATGTTTACAGGAGCACTATTTATTTTTAGGTTTCACTCTGTTTACTCTTCTGTAGATACATGAATTTGGAACTCTAAATCCAACATGGTTTGTAGTAGCTCTTTGAAAGTTGAAAAAATAAAGTAGTTCACAGTTTTGACTCGATGGTTTGTTTCCTGTTCAAGTAGCCATAAGCAGAGACTGGAGAAAGGCACATTCATTGAAAAGGGTTCACAAGTTTCCAAGAGTCTATGAGTTTCCGAAATACCAGCAAATATTTTTTCACCAATCTTGATGATACTTGTTGGTAATGATCAGTACAAATGTCCCAATTCCCTCAACAAATTTTGTTCTTCTAGGTTGAAGTGTTTATATACAGTAGCAGTATTTATTTTTAGGTTTCACTCTGTTCACTCTTATATAGATAGATGAACTTGAAACTCTAAATCCAACATGGCTTGTAGTAGCTCTTTGAAACTTGAAAAATAAACTAGTTCTCAGTGTTGTCTCTATGGTTTGTTGCCTCTTCATGTAGCCCTAAGCAGAGCCAGGCAAAAAGCACTTTCCTTGAAAGGGGTTGCCAAGCATCCAAGAAACTAAGATTTTCCAAAATACCAGCAAATATTTTTCACCCAATCTTCATGGTACTTGTTGGTAATGATCAGTACACAAATCCCACTGGGCCCAACAAATTTTGTTCTTCTAGGTTAAAGCGTTCGTTTACAGTAGCAGATTTTATTTTTAGGTTTCACTCTGTTCTCTCATATATAGATAGATGAATTTGGTACTCTAAATCCAACATGGTTTGTAGTAGCTCTTTGAAACTTGACAAAATAATGTAGTTCTCCGTTTTTTCTCTATGGTTTGTTTCCTCTTCAAGTAGACCTAAGCAGCGACTGGCGAAAAGCAATTTCAATGAAAGGGGTTGTCAAGAATCCAAGAATCTATGAGTTTCCGAAATACCAGCAAATATTTTATCACCCAATATTGACGATAGTTGGTGGTAATGATCAGTTCTGAAGTCTCACTCGGCTCACCAAATTTTGTTCTTCTAGGTTGAAGTGTTTGTATACAGTAGCAGTCTTTATTTTTAAGTTTCACTTTGTTCACACTTATATAGATAGATGAATTTGGAACTCTAAATCCAACATGGTTTGTCGTAGCTCTTTGAAACTTGACAAAATAAAGTAGTTCTCAGTGTTGACTCTATGGTTTCTTTCCCATTCAACTAGCCCGAAGCAGAGACTGAGGAAAAGCACTTTCCTTGAAAGGGGTTGTCAAGCTTCCAAGAATCTACGAGTTTCCGAAATACCAGGAAATATTTTTTCACCCAATATTGACGATACTTGGTTGTAATGATCAGTACAGAAGTTCCACTCGGCTCACCAAATTTTTTCTTCTAGGTTGAAGCGTTCTTTTACACTTGCAGTTTTTGTTTTTACGTTTCACTCTATTTTTTCTTATATAGATAGATGAATATGGAACTCTAAATGCAACATGGTTTCTAGTAGCTCTTTGAAACTTCACCAAATAAAGTAGATCTCAGTGTTGTCTCTATGGTTTGTTTCCTATTCAAGTAGCCCTAAGCAGAGACTGGCGAAAAGCATTTTCATTTACAGTGGTTGCCAAGCATCCAAGAATCTACGAGTTTCCGAAATACCTGCAAATATTGTTTCACACAATTTTGAGAATACGTGTTTGTAATGATCAGTACCCAAATCCCACTTGGCCCACCAAGTTTTGCTATTCTATGTAGAAGCATTTGTTTAGAGTAGCAGTATTTATTTTTAGGTTTCCCTCTGTTTACTCTTATGTAGATAGATGAATTTGGAACTCTAAATCCAACATGGTTTGCAGTCGCTCTTTGAAACTTGACAAAATAAAGTAGATCTCAGTTTTGTGTCTATGGTATTTTTCCTCTTGAAGTAGCCCTAATGAGAGACTGGCAAAAACCACTTTCATTGAAAGGGGTTGCCAAACCTCCAAGAATCTAGTAGTTTACGAAATACCAGCAATTTTTTTTTCACCCAATCTTGATGATACTTGTCGGTAATGATGAGTATAGAAATCCCAATTGGCTCCAAAAATTTTGTTCTTCTATTTTGAAGCATTCGTTTACAGTAGCAATTTTTATTTTTAGCTTTTACTCTGTTCTCTCCTATATAGACAGATGAATTTGGAACTCTACATCCAACATGGTTAGTAGTAGCTCTTTGAAACTTGACAAAATAAAGTAGTTCTCCGTTTTGTCTCTATGATTTGTTTCCTCTTCAAGTAGCGCTAAGCAGAGACTGTGGAAACGCACTTGCATTTAAAGGGGTTACCTAGTGTCCTAGAATCCACGAGTTTCTGAAGTACCTGCAAATATTTTTTTCACCCAATCTTGATGATACGTGCTGGAAATGATCAGGACACAAATCCCACTTGGCCCACCAAATTTTGTAATTCTAGGTTAAAGCGTTCGTTTACAGTAGCAGTTTATAGTTTTAGGTTTCACTCTGTTCTCTCCTATATAGATAGATGAATTTGGAATTCTAAATCCAACATGGTTTGTAGTAGCTCTTTGAAACTTGACAAAATAAAGTAGTTTTCAGTTTTGTCTCTATGGTTTGTTTCCTCTTCAAGTAGCCCTTAGCAAAGACTGGCGAAAGGCACTTTCATTGATAAAGGTAGCCAAGCTTTCAAGAATCTAAGATTTTCTGAAATCCCAGCAAATATTTTATCACCCAACTTGATGTTACTTGCGTAAATGATCAGTACACAAGTCTCACTCGGCTCACCAAATTTTGTTCTTCTAGGTTGAAGCGTTTGTTTACAGTAGTAGTATTTATTTTTAGATTTCACTCTGTTTACTCTTATGTAGATAGATAAATTTGGACCTCTAAATTCAACATGGTTTGTAGTAGCTCTTTGAAACTTAACAAAATAAAGTAGTTCTCAGTGTTGTCTCTATGGTTTGTTTCCTCTTGAAGTAGCCCTAAGCAAAGACTGGCGAAAGGCACTTTCATTGAAAGTGGTTGCCAAGCGTCCAAGAATCTACGAATTTCCGAAATACCAGCAAATATTTTTTCACCCAATATTGAGGACACGTGGTGGTAATGATCAGTACACAAATCCCACTTGGCGCACCAAATTTTGTTCTTCTAGGTGGAAGCGTTCGTTTTCATTAGCAGTTTTTATTTTTAGGTTTCACTCTGTTCTCTCCTACATAGATAGATAAATTTAGAACCCTAAATCCAAGACGGTTTGTAGTAGCTCCTTGAATCTTGACAAAATAAAGTAGTTCTCAATTTGTCTCTATGGTTTGTTTTCTCTTCAAGTAGCCCTAAGCAGAGACTGGCGAAAGGCACTTTCATTGAAAGGGGTTGCCAAGCTTCCAAGAATCTACGAGTTTCTGAAATAACACAAATAATTTTTCACCCAATCTTGATGATACTTGGTGGTAATACTCAGTACAGAAGTCTCACTTGGCTCACCAAATTTTGTTCTTCTAGGTTGACGTGTTCGTTTACAGTTGCAGTTTTTATTTTTAGGTTTCAATCCGTTTTCTTTTATATAGATAGATAAATTTAGAACACTAAATCCATCATGGTTTGTAGTAGCTCTTTGAAACTTTACAAAAAAAGAAGTTCTCAGTTTTGTCTCTATTTTTTGTTTCCTCTTCAAGTAGCTCTAAGCAGAGACTGGCGAAAAGCACTTTCATTGATAGGGTTGCCAAGCGTCCAGAATCTACGAGTTTCTGAAATACCAGCAAATACTGTTTCACGCAATCTTGATGATACTCGGTGATAATGATCATACACATATCCCACTTGGCTCACCAAATTTTGTTCTTCTAGTTTGAAACGTTCGTTTACAGTAGCAGTTTTTATTTTTAGGTTTCAATCTGTTCTCTCTTATATAGATAGATGAATTTGGAACTCTAAATCCAACATAGTTTGTAGTAGCTCTTTTAAACTTGACAAAATAAACTAGTTCTCAGTTTTTTCTCTATGGTTTGTTTCCTCTTCAAGTAGCCCTAAGCAGAGACTGCCGAAAAGCACTTTCATTGAAAGGGTTCTCCAAGCGTCCAAGAATCTACGATTTTTTGAAATACCAGCAAATATTTTTTCACCCAATCTTAGGATATGTGGTGGTAATGATCAGTACACAAAACCCACTTGAGTCACCAAATTTTGTTCTTCTATGTTGAAGTGTTTGTTTACAGTAGCAATTTTTATTTTTAGGTTTCACTCTGTTCTCTCCTATAAATATAGATGAATTTGGAAATCGAAAACCAACATGGTTTGTAGTAGCTCTTTGAAACTTGACAAAATTAAGTAGTTGTCAGTTTTTTCTATTGGTTTGTTTCCTCTTCAAGTAGCCCTAAGCAGAGACTGGCGAAAGGCTATTTCGTTGAAAGGTTTTTCCAAGATTCCAAGAATCTACGAGTTTTCGAAATAGCAGCAATTATATTTTCACCCAATCTTTATGATACCTGCTGGTAATGATCAGTACACAAAGCTCACTAGGCTCACCAAATTTTGTTCTTCTAGGTTGAAGTATTTGTTTAGAGTAGCAGTTTTTATTTTTAGGTTTCACTCTGTATTCTACTATATAGATAGATGAATTTGGAACTCTAAATCCAACAAGGTTTGTATTAGCTCTTTGATATTTGACAAAATAAAGTAGTTCTCAGTTTTATCTCTATGGTTTGTTTTCTCTTCAAATAGCCCTAAGCAGAGATTGGCTAAAAGCACTTGCATTGAAAGGGGTTGCCAAGCGTCCAAGAATCTATGAGTTTCCGAAATACCAGCAAAAATTTTTTCACCCAATCTTAATGATACTTGGTGTTAATGATCAGTACACAAGTCCCACTTGGCTCACCAAATTGTGTTCTTCTAGGTTGAAGCGTTCGTCTACAGTAGCAGTTTTTATATGTAGGTTTCACTCTGTTCTCTCTTATATAGATAGATGAATTTGGAACTCTAAATCCAACATGGTTTGTAGTAGCTCTTTGAAACTTGACAAAATAAAGTAGTTCTCAGATTTGTATCTATGGTTTGTTTCCTCTTCAAGTAGCCCTAAGCAGAGACTGGTGAAAAGCACTTTCATTGAAAGGATTGGCCAAGTGTCCAAGGTTCTAAGAGTTTCCAAAATACCAGCAAATATTTTTTCACCCAATCTTGATGATAATTGCTGGTAATGATCAGTACACAAGTCTCACTTGGCTCACCAAATTTTCCTTCTAGGTTGAAGCGTTTGTATACATTAGCAGTATTTATTTTTAGGTTTCACTCTGTTCAATCCTATATAGATAGATGAATTTGGAACTCTAAATCCATTATGGTTTGTAGTAGCTCTTTGAAACTTGACAAAATAAAGTAGTTCTCAGTTTTGTCTCTATAGTTTGTTTTCTCTTTAACTAGCCTTAAGCAAAGAGTGGCAAAAAGCACTTTTATTGAAAAAGGTTGCCAAGCTTTCAAGAGTCTACGATTTTTTGAAATCCCAGCAAATATTTTATCACAAAACTTGATGATACATGGGGGTAATGATCAGTACACAAGTCTCACTCGCCTCACCAAAATTTGTTCTTCTAGGTTGAAGCGTTTGTTTACAGTAGCAGTATTTATTTTTAGGTTTCACTCTGTTTACTCTTATGTAGATAGATGAATTTGGAACTCTAAATCCAACATGGTTTGTAGTAGCTCTTTGAAACTGGACAAAATAAAGTAGTTTTTAGTTTTGTCTCTATGGTTTGTTTCCTCTTCAAGTAGCCCTAAGCAGAGACTGGAGAAAAGCACTTTCATTGAAAGGGCTTGCCAAGCATCCAAGAATCTACGAGTTTCCGAAATAAAGGCAAATATTCTTTCAAACAATATTGATGATACTTGGTGGTATTGATCAGTACAGAAGTCCCACTTGGCTCACCAAATTTTGTTCTTCTAGGTTGAAGCGTTCATTTATAGTTGCAGTTTTTATTTTTAGGTTTCACTCCATTTTTTCCTATATAGATAGATGAATTTCGAACTCTAAATCCAACATGGTTTGTAGTAGCTCTTTGAAACTTGACAAAATAAAGTAGTTCTCAGTTTTGTCTCTATGGTTTGTTTCCTCTTCAAGTAGCCCTAAGCAGAGACTGGCGAACAGCACTTTCATTGAAAGGGGTTGCCAAGCATCTAAGAATGTACGAGTTTCCAAAATACCAGCAAGTATTTTTCACCCAATCTTGATGATACTTGGTGGTAATGATCCGTACTCAAGTAACACTTGGCACCAAATTTTCTTCTTCTGGGTTGAAGCGTTCGTTTACTGTTGCAGTTTTTATATTTAGGTTTTACTCTACTCTTTCCTATATAGATAGATGAATTTAGAACCCTAAATCCAACATGGTTTGTAGTAGCTCTTTGAAACTTGACAAAATAAAGTTGTTCTCAGTTTTGTCTTATACTTTGTTTCCTCTTCAAGTAGCCCTATGCAGAGACTGGCGAAAGACATTTTTTACGAGTTTTTGAAATTCTAGCAAATATATTTTCACCCAATCTTGATGATACTTGGTGGTAATGATCAGTGCACCAATCTCACTTGGCTCACCAAATTTTGTTCTTCTGTGTTGAAGCGTTCATTTACAGTAGCAGTTTATTTTTCGGTTTCACTCTGTTCTCTCCTATATAGATTGATGAATTTGGAACTCTAAATCCAACATGGTTTGTAGTAGCTCTTTGAAATTTGACAAAATAAAGTAGTTCTCAATTTTTCTCTATGTTTTGTTTTCTCTTTAAAGACCCCAAAGCACAGACTGACGAAAAGCACTTTCATTGAAAGGGGTTGCCAAGCGTCCAAGAATCTACGAGTTTCTGAAAAACAGCAAATATTTTTTCACCCAATCTTGATTATACTTGGTGGTAATGATTAGTACACAAATCTCACTTGGGTCACCAAATTTTGTTCTTTTAGGTTGAAGCGTTTTTACACAGTAGCAGTATATATTTTTAGGTTTCACTCTGTTAACTCTTATATAGCTAGATGAATTTGGAACTCTAAATCCAACATGGTTTGTAGTAGCTCTTTGAAACTTGACAAAATAAAGTAGTTCTCAGTTTTGTCTCTATGGTTTGTTTCCTCTTCAAGTAGCCCTAAGCAGACACTGTGGAAAAGCACTTTAATTGAAAAAGTTTGCCAGGCTTCCTAGAAACTAAGAGTTTCCGAAATACCAGCAAATATTTTTTCACCCAATCTTGATGATACTTTGTGGTAATGATCAGTATAGAAGTCCCACTTGGTACACCAAGTTTTGTTCTTCTAGGTTGAAGCGTTCGTTTACAGTTGCAGTTTTTATTTTTGGGTTTCACTCTATTTTTTCCTATATAGATAGATGAATTTAGAACTCTTAATACAACATGGTTTGTAGTAGCTCTTTGAAACTTGACAAAATAAAGTAGTTCTCAGTTTTGTCTCTATGGTTTGTTTCCTCTTCAAGTAGCCCTAAGCAGAGACTGTGGAAAAGCACTTTCATTTAAAGTGGTTGCCAAGCGTCCAAGATCTACGAGTTTCTGAAATACCAGCAAATATTTTTTCAACAATCTTGCTGATACTTGTTGGTAATGATCAGTACAAATATCCCAATTTTCTCAACAAATTTTGTTCTTCTAGGTTGAAGCTTTTGTTTACAGTTGCACTTTTTATTTTTAGGTTTCACTTTGTTTTCTCCTGTATAGATAGATGAATTTGGAACTGTAAATCCAACATGGTTTGTAGTAGCTCTTTGAAACTTAAGAAAATAAAGTAGTTCTCAGTTTTGTCTCTATGGTTTGTTTCCCCTTCAAGTAACCCTAAGCAGAGACTGGGGACAAGCACTTTCAATGAAAGAGGTTGAAAAGCATCCAATAATCTACGAGTTTCCGAAATACCAGCAAATATTTTTTCAGCCAATCTTGAAGGTACTTGGTGGTAATGATCAGTACACAAGTCGAACTTGGCTCACCAAATTTTGTTCTTCTAGGTTGAATCGTTTGTATACAGTAAAAAGTATTTATTTTGAGGTTTCACTCTGTTCACTCTTACATAGATAGATGAATTTGAAACACTAAATCCAACATGGTTTGTAGTAGCTCTTTGAAATATGACAAAATAAAGTAGTTCTCAGTTTTGTCTCTATGGTTTGTTTCCTCTTAAAGTATCCCTAAGCAGAGACTGGCGAAAAGCACTATCATTGAAAAAGGTTGCCAAGCTTCGAAGAATCTACGAGTTTCTGAAATACCAGCAAGTATTTTTTCACCCAATTTTGATGATACTTGGTTGGAATGATGAGTATAGAAGTCCCACTTGGCTCACCAAATTTTGTTCTTCTAGGTTGAAGCGTTTATTTACAGTTGCAGTGTTTATTTTTAGGTATCCCTCTATTCTTTTCTATATAGATAGATGAATGTAGAACTCAAAATCCAACATGGTTTCTAGTAGCTCTTCGAAACATGACAAAATAAAGGAGTTCTCAGTGTTGTCTCTATGGCTTGTTTCCTCTTCAAGTAGCCCTAAGCAGAGACTGGCGGAAAGCACTTTCATTGACAGGGTTTGCCAAGCATCCAGGAATCTACGAGTTTCCGAAATACCTGCAAATATTGTTTCACCCAATCTTGAGAATACGTGGTGGTAATGATCAGCACACAAATCCCACTTGGTCCACCAAATTTTCCTTTTTTAGGTTGAAGAGTTCGTTTAGAGTAGCAGTATTTATTTTTAGGTTTCACTCTGTTCTCTCCTATATAGATAGATGAATTTGGAACTCTAAATCCAACATGGTTTGTAGTAGCTTTTTGAAACTTGACAAAATAAAGTAGTTCTCAGTTTTGTCTGTATGGTTTGTTTCCTCTTCATGTAGCCCTAAGCAGAGACTTGCGAAAAACACTTTCATTGAAAGGTGTTGACAAACATCCAAAAATCTACGAGTTTCAGAAATACCAGTAAATAGTTTTTCACCCAATATTGAGAATACATGGTGGGAATGATAAGTACACAAATCTCACTTGGCCCACCAAATTTTGTTCTTCTAGGTTGAAGCTTTTGTTTACAGTAGCAGTTTTTATTTTTAGGTTTCACTCTGTTCTCTCCTATATAGATAGATGAATTTAGAACTCTAAATCCAACATGGTTTGTAGTAGCTCTTTGAAACTTGACAAAATAAAGTAGTTCTCAGTATTGTCTCTATTTTTTTGTTTCCTCTTCAAGTAGCCCTAAGCAGAGACTGGAGAAAAGCATTTTCATTGAAACTGTTTGCCAAGCTTCCAAGAATCAACGAGTTTCCGAAATAAAAGCAAATATTTTTTGACCCAATAATGATGATACTTGGTGGTAATGATCAGTACAGAAGCTCCACTCGGCTCAGCAAACTTTTTTTTTCTGCGTTGAAGCGTTCGTTTACAGTAGCAGTTTTTATTTTTAGGTTTCACTCTATTCTTTCCTATATAGATAGATGAATTTGGAACTCTAAATCCAACATGGTTTGTAGTAGATCTTTGAACCATGACAAAATAAAGTAGTTCTCAGTGTTGTCTCTATGGTTTGTTTCCTCTTCAAGTAGCCCTAAACAGCGACTGGCGAAAAGCACTTTCAGTGACAGGGGTTGCCAAGCATCCAAGAATAACGAGTTTTCAAAATACCTGCAAATATTGTTTGACCCAATCTTGCGAATACGTGGTGGTAATGATCAGTACACAAATCCCACTTGGCCCACCAAATTTTGCTCTTCTAGGTTGAAGCGTTCGTTTACAGTAGCAGTTTTTATTTTTAGGTTTCACTCTGTTCTCTCCTATATAGATAGATGAATTTGGAACTCTAAATCCAACATGGTTTGTAGTAGCTGTTTGAAACTTGACAAAATACAATTGTTCTCAGTGTTGTCTCTATGGTTTGTTTCCTCTTCAAGTAGCCCTAAGCAAAGACTGGTGAAAAGCACTTTCATTGAAAAAGGTTGACAAGCTTTCAAGAATTTACGAGTTTCCAAAATCCAAGCAAATATTTTTTCACCCAACTTGATGATACTTGGTGGTAATGATGAGTAAACGAGTCTCACTTGGCTCACCAAATTTTAATTTCTAGGTTGAATGGATACAGGAGGAGTGTTTATTTTTAGGTTTCACTCTGTTTACTCTTCTGTAGATGCATGAATTTGGAACTGTAAATCCAACATGGTTTGTAGTAGCTCTTTGAAACTTGAAAATATAAAGTAGTTCTCAGTTATGTCTCTATGGTTTGTTTCCTCTTCAAGTATCCCTAAGCAGAGACTGGAGAAAGCACGTTCCTTGAAAGGGGTTGCCAAGCGTCCAAGAATCTACGAGTTTCCGAAATACCAGCAAATATTGTTTCACCCAATCTTGACGATATGTTTTGGTAATGATCAGTACACAAATCCCACATGACTCACCAAATTATGTTCTTCTAGGTTGAAGTGTTCGTTTACAATAGCAGTTTTTATTTTTAGGTTTCACTCTGTTCTCTCCTATATAGATAGATGAATTTGGAACTCTAAATCCAATATGGTTTTAGTAGCTCTTTGAAACTTGACAAAATACAAGAGTTCTCAGTTTTGTCTCTATGGTTTGTTTCCTCTTCAAGTAGCCCTAAGCAAAGACTGGCGAAAAGCACTTACTTAGAAAAAGGTTGACAAGCTTTCAAAAATCTACGAGTTTCCGAAATCACAGCAAATATTTTTTCACCCAACTTGATGATACTTGGTGGTAATGATCAGTACACAAGTCTCACTTGGCTCATCAAATTTTGTTCTTCTAGGTTGACGTGTTTGTATACAGTAGTAGTATTTATTTTTAGTTTTCACTCTGTTTACTCTTCTGTAGATACATGAATTTGGAACTCTAAATCCTATATGACTTGCAGTAGCTCTTTGAAACTTGACAACATAGTGTAGTTTTCAGTATTGTCTCTATTTTTTTTTGTTTTCTCTTCAAGTAGCCCTAAGCAGAGACTGGTGAAAAGCATTTTCATTGAAAGGGTTTGCCAAGCTTCCAAGAATCTACGAGTTTCCAAAATACCAGCAAATATTTTTTCACCCAATAATGATGATACTTGGTGGTAATGATGAGTACAGAAGTCCCACTCGGCTCAGCAAACTTTGTTCTTCCAGGTTGAAGCGTTCGTTTACAGTAGCAGTTTTTATGTTTAGGTTTCACTCTATTCTTTCCTATATAGATAGATGAATTCGGAACTCTAAATCCAACACGGTTTGTTGTATCTCTTTGAAACATAACAAAATAAAGTAGTTCTCAGTGTTGTCTCTATGGTTTGTTTGCTCTTCAAGTAGCCCTAAGCAGAGCCTGGCGAAAAGTACTTTCATTGACAGGGGTTGCCAAGCATCCAAGAAACTAAGTTTCCGAATTACCTGCAAATATTGTTTCACCCAATCTTGATAATACGTGGTGGTAATGATCAGTACACAAATCCCACTTGGCCCACCAAATTTTGCTCTTCTAGGTTGAAGCGTTCATTTACAGTAGCAGTTTTTATTTTTAGCTTTCACTCTGTTCTCTCCTATACAGATAGATGAATTTGGAACTCTAAATCCAACATGGTTTGTAGTAGCACTTTGAAACTTGACAAAATAAAGTAGTTCTTCGTTTTCTCTCTATGGTTTGTTTCCTCTTCAAGTAGACCTAAGCAGAGACTGGCAAAAAGCACTTTTATTGAAATGGGTGGCAAAGCTTCTAAGAATCTAAGAGTTTCGGAAATACCAGCAAATATTTTTTCACCCAATATTGATGATACATCGTGGTGATGATCAATACAGAAGTCCCACACGGATCACCAAATTTTGTTCTTCTCGGTTGAAGCGTTTGTTTACAGTTGCAGTTTTTATTTTTAGGTTTCACTCTATTCTTTCCTATACGGATAGATGAATTTAGAGCTCTAAATCCAACATGGTTTGTAGTAGCTGTTGAAACTAGACAAAATAAAGTAGTTCTCAGTTTTGTCTCTATGGTTTGTTTCCTCTTCAAGTAGCCCTAAGCAGAGACTGGCGAACAGCACTTTCATTGAAAGGGGTTGCCAAGCATTTAAGAATGTACGAGTTTCCAAAATACCAGCAAGTATTTTTCACCCAATCTTGATGATACTTGGTGGTAATGATCCGTACTCAAGTAACACTTGGCACCAAATTTTCTTCTTCTGGGTTGAAGCGTTCGTTTACTGTTGCAGTTTTTATATTTAGGTTTCACTCTACTCTTTCCTATATAGATAGATGAATTTAGAACCCTAAATCCAACATGGTTTGTAGTAGCTCTTTGAAACTTGACAAAATAAAGTTGTTCTCAGTTTTGTCTTATACTTTGTTTCCTCTTCAAGTAGCCCTATGCAGAGACAGGCGAAAGACATTTTTTACGAGTTTTCGAAATTCTAGCAAATATATTTTCACCCAATCTTGATGATACTTGGTGGTAATGATCAGTGCACCAATCTCACTTGGCTCACCAAATTTTGTTCTTCTGTGTTGAAGCGTTCATTTACAGTAGCAGTTTATTTTTCGGTTTCACTCTGTTCTCTCCTATATAGATTGATGAATTTGGAACTCTAAATCCAACATGGTTTGTAGTAGCTCTTTGAAATTTGACAAAATAAAGTAGTTCTCAATTTTTCTCTATGTTTTGTTTTCTCTTTAAAGACCCCAAAGCACAGACTGACGAAAAGCACTTTCATTGAAAGGGGTTGCCAAGCGTCCAAGAATCTACGAGTTTCTGAAAAACAGCAAATATTTTTTCACCCAATCTTGATTATACTTGGTGGTAATGATTAGTACACAAATCTCACTTGGGTCACCAAATTTTGTTCTTTTAGGTTGAAGCGTTTTTACACAGTAGCAGTATATATTTTTAGGTTTCACTCTGTTAACTCTTATATAGCTAGATGAATTTGGAACTCTAAATCCAACATGGTTTGTAGTAGCTCTTTGAAACTTGACAAAATAAAGTAGTTCTCAGTTTTGTCTCTATGGTTTGTTTCCTCTTCAAGTAGCCCTAAGCAGACACTGTGGAAAAGCACTTTAATTGAAAAAGTTTGCCAGGCTTCCTAGAAACTAAGAGTTTCCGAAATACCAGCAAATATTTTTTCACCCAATCTTGATGATACTTTGTGGTAATGATCAGTATAGAAGTCCCACTTGGTACACCAAATTTTGTTCTTCTAGGTTGAAGCGTTCGTTTACAGTTGCAGTTTTTATTTTTGGGTTTCACTCTATTTTTTCCTATATAGATAGATGAATTTAGAACTCTTAATACAACATGGTTTGTAGTAGCTCTTTGAAACTTGACAAAATAAAGTAGTTCTCAGTTTTGTCTCTATGGTTTGTTTCCTCTTCAAGTAGCCCTAAGCAGAGACTGTGGAAAAGCACTTTCATTTAAAGTGGTTGCCAAGCGTCCAAGATCTACGAGTTTCTGAAATACCAGCAAATATTTTTTCAACAATCTTGCTGATACTTGTTGGTAATGATCAGTACAAATATCCCAATTGGCTCAACAAATTTTGTTCTTCTAGGTTGAAGCTTTTGTTTACAGTTGCACTTTTTATTTTTAGGTTTCACTTTGTTTTCTCCTGTATAGATAGATGAATTTGGAACTGTAAATCCAACATGGTTTGTAGTAGCTCTTTGAAACTTAAGAAAATAAAGTAGTTCTCAGTTTTGTCTCTATGGTTTGTTTCCCCTTCAAGTAACCCTAAGCAGAGACTGGGGACAAGCACTTTCAATGAAAGAGGTTGAAAAGCATCCAATAATCTACGAGTTTCCGAAATACCAGCAAATATTTTTTCAGCCAATCTTGAAGGTACTTGGTGGTAATGATCAGTACACAAGTCGAACTTGGCTCACCAAATTTTGTTCTTCTAGGTTGAATCGTTTGTATACAGTAAAAAGTATTTATTTTGAGGTTTCACTCTGTTCACTCTTACATAGATAGATGAATTTGAAACACTAAATCCAACATGGTTTGTAGTAGCTCTTTGAAATATGACAAAATAAAGTAGTTCTCAGTTTTGTCTCTATGGTTTGTTTCCTCTTAAAGTATCCCTAAGCAGAGACTGGCGAAAAGCACTATCATTGAAAAAGGTTGCCAAGCTTCGAAGAATCTACGAGTTTCTGAAATACCAGCAAGTATTTTTTCACCCAATTTTGATGATACTTGGTTGGAATGATGAGTATAGAAGTCCCACTTGGCTCACCAAATTTTGTTCTTCTAGGTTGAAGCGTTTATTTACAGTTGCAGTGTTTATTTTTAGGTATCCCTCTATTCTTTTCTATATAGATAGATGAATGTAGAACTCAAAATCCAACATGGTTTCTAGTAGCTCTTCGAAACATGACAAAATAAAGGAGTTCTCAGTGTTGTCTCTATGGCTTGTTTCCTCTTCAAGTAGCCCTAAGCAGAGACTGGCGGAAAGCACTTTCATTGACAGGGTTTGCCAAGCATCCAGGAATCTACGAGTTTCCGAAATACCTGCAAATATTGTTTCACCCAATCTTGAGAATACGTGGTGGTAATGATCAGCACACAAATCCCACTTGGTCCACCAAATTTTCCTTTTTTAGGTTGAAGAGTTCGTTTAGAGTAGCAGTATTTATTTTTAGGTTTCACTCTGTTCTCTCCTATATAGATAGATGAATTTGGAACTCTAAATCCAACATGGTTTGTAGTAGCTTTTTGAAACTTGACAAAATAAAGTAGTTCTCAGTTTTGTCTGTATGGTTTGTTTCCTCTTCATGTAGCCCTAAGCAGAGACTTGCGAAAAACACTTTCATTGAAAGGTGTTGACAAACATCCAAAAATCTACGAGTTTCAGAAATACCAGTAAATAGTTTTTCACCCAATATTGAGAATACATGGTGGGAATGATAAGTACACAAATCTCACTTGGCCCACCAAATTTTGTTCTTCTAGGTTGAAGCTTTTGTTTACAGTAGCAGTTTTTATTTTTAGGTTTCACTCTGTTCTCTCCTATATAGATAGATGAATTTAGAACTCTAAATCCAACATGGTTTGTAGTAGCTCTTTGAAACTTGACAAAATAAAGTAGTTCTCAGTATTGTCTCTATTTTTTTGTTTCCTCTTCAAGTAGCCCTAAGCAGAGACTGGAGAAAAGCATTTTCATTGAAACTGTTTGCCAAGCTTCCAAGAATCAACGAGTTTCCGAAATAAAAGCAAATATTTTTTGACCCAATAATGATGATACTTGGTGGTAATGATCAGTACAGAAGCTCCACTCGGCTCAGCAAACTTTTTTTTTCTGCGTTGAAGCATTCGTTTACAGTAGCAGTTTTTATTTTTAGGTTTCACTCTATTCTTTCCTATATAGATAGATGAATTTGGAACTCTAAATCCAACATGGTTTGTAGTAGATCTTTGAACCATGACAAAATAAAGTAGTTCTCAGTGTTGTCTCTATGGTTTGTTTCCTCTTCAAGTAGCCCTAAACAGCGACTGGCGAAAAGCACTTTCAGTGACAGGGGTTGCCAAGCATCCAAGAATAACGAGTTTTCAAAATACCTGCAAATATTGTTTGACCCAATCTTGCGAATACGTGGTGGTAATGATCAGTACACAAATCCCACTTGGCCCACCAAATTTTGCTCTTCTAGGTTGAAGCGTTCGTTTACAGTAGCAGTTTTTATTTTTAGGTTTCACTCTGTTCTCTCCTATACAGATAGATGAATTTGGAACTCTAAATCCAACATGGTTTGTAGTAGCACTTTGAAACTTGACAAAATAAAGTAGTTCTTCGTTTTGTCTCTATGGTTTGTTTCCTCTTCAAGTAGACCTAAGCAGAGACTGGCAAAAAGCACTTTTATTGAAATGGGTGGCAAAGCTTCTAAGAATCTAAGAGTTTCGGAAATACCAGCAAATATTTTTTCACCCAATATTGATGATACATCGTGGTGATGATCAATACAGAAGTCCCACACGGATCACCAAATTTTGTTCTTCTCGGTTGAAGCGTTTGTTTACAGTTGCAGTTTTTATTTTTAGGTTTCACTCTATTCTTTCCTATATGGATAGATGAATTTAGAGCTCTAAATCCAACATGGTTTGTAGTAGCTGTTGAAACTAGACAAAATAAAGTAGTTCTCAGTTTTGTCTCTATGGTTTGTTTCCTCTTCAAGTAGCCCTAAGCAGAGACTGTGGAAAAGCACTTTTCTTGAAAGGGGTTGCCAAGCGTCCAAGAATCTATGAGTTTCCAAAATACCTGCAAATATTTTTCACCCAATCTTGATGATACTTGTTAGTAATGATCAGTACACAAATCACAATGGCTCAACAAATTTTGTTCTTCTAGGTTGAAGCGTTCATTTAGAGTTGCAGTTTTTATTTTTAGGTTTTACTCTGTTTTCTCCTATATAGATAGATGAATTTGGAACTCTAAATCCGACATAATTTGTAGCAGCTCTTTGAAACTTGACATAATAAGCTAGTTCTCACTTTTGTCTCTATGGTTTGTTTCCTCTTCAAGTAGCCCTAAGAGGGACTGGCGAAAAGCACTTTCATTGAAATATGTGGACAAGCTTCCAAGAATCTACGAGTTTCCGAAATCCCAGCAAATATTTTTTCACCCAATCTTGATGATACTTGCTGGGAATGATCAGTATAGAATTCTCACTTGGCTCACCAAATTTTGTTCTTCTAGGTTGAAGCGTTCGTTTACAGTTGCAGTTTTTATTTTTGGGTTTCACTGTATTCTTTCTATATAGATAGATGAATTTAGAACTCTTAATATAACATGGTTTGTAGTAGCTCTTTGAAACTTAACAAAATAAATTAGTTCTCAGTTTTGTCTCTATGGTTTGTTTTCTCTTCAGGTAGCCCTAAGCACAGACTGTGGAAAAGCACTTTCATTTTAAGGGGTTGCCAAGCTTCCAAGATCTACGATTTTCCGAAATACCAGCAAATATTTTTTCACCAATCTTGATGACACTTTTTGGTAATGATCAGTACAAATAACTCAATTGGCTCAACAAATTTTGTTCTTCTAGGTTGAAGCTTTTGTTTGCAGTTGCAGTTTTTATTTTTAGGTTTCACTCTGTTTTCTCCTGTATAGACAGATGAATTTGGAACTGTAAATCTAACATGGTTTATAGTATTTATTTGAAACCTGACAAAATACAGTAGTTCTCTGTGTTGTCTCTATGGTTTGTTTCCTCTTCAAGTAGCCCTAAGCAGAGACTGGCGAAAAGCACTTTCATTGAAAGGGGTTGCCAAACGTCCAAGAATCTACGAGTTTCCAAAATATCTGCAAATATTTTTCACCCAATCTTCATGATACTTGTTGGTAATGATCAGTACACAAATCCCACTTTGCCCAACAAATTTTGTTCTTGTAGGTTGAAGCGTTCGTTTACAGTAGCAGTTTTTATTTTTAGGGTTCACTCTGTTTACTCTTCTGTACATACATAAATTTGGAACTCTAAATCCAACATGGTTTGTAGTAGCACTTTGAAACTTGACAAAATAAAGCAGTTCTTCGTTTTGTCTCTATGGTTTGTTTCCTCTTCAAGTAGACCTAAGCAGAGACTGGAGAAAAGCACTTTCATTGAAAGGGGAGGCCAAGCTTCCAAGAATCTACGAGTTTCCCAAATAGCAGCAAATATTTTTTCACCCAATATTGATGATACTTCGTGGTGATGATCAGTACTGAAGTCCCACACGGCTCACCAAATTTTGTTCTTCTCGGTTTAAGCGTTCGTTCACAGTTGCAGTTTTTATTTTTAGGTTTCAATTTATTCTTTCCTATATAGATAGATGAACTTAGAACTCTAAATCCAACATGGTTTGTAGTAGCTCTTTGAAACTTGACAAAATAAAGTAGTTCTCTCGTTTGTCTCTATGGTTTGTTTAATTTTCCAGTAGCCCTAAGCAGAGACTGTGCAAAAGCGCTTTCATTGAAAGGGGTTGCGAAGCATCCAAGAAATTACGAGTTTCCGAAATACCAGCAAATATTTTTTCACCAAAACTTGATGATACATGGTGGTAATGATCGGAACACAAATCCCACTTGACTCACCAAATTTCATTCTTCTAGTTTGAAGCGTTCGTTTACAGTAGCAGTTTATATTTTTAAGATTCCCTCTGTTCTCTCCTTTATACATAGATGAATTTGGAACTCTAAATTCAACATAGTTTGTAGTAGCTCTTTGACAGTTGACAAAAAAAGAAAGGAGTTCTCAGTTTTGTCCCTATGGTTTGTTTCCTCTTAAAGTAGCCCTAGGCACAGACTGTGGAAAAGCACTTTCGTTGAGAGGGGTTGCCAAGCTTCCAAGAAATAACGAGTTTCCGAAATACCAGCAAATATTTTTTCACCCAATCTTGATGATACTTGGTGGTAATGATCGGTACACAAATCCCACTTGACTCGCCAAGTTTTGTTCTTCAGGTTGAAGCGTTCGTTTACAATAGCAGTTTTTATATTTAGATTTCTCACTGATCTCTTCTATATAGACAGATGATTTTGGAAATTTAAATCCAACATGGTTTTTAGTAGCTTTTTGAAACTTGACAAAATAAAGGAGTTCTCAGTTTTGTCTCTATGGTTTGTTAACTCTTCAAGTAGCCCTAGACACAGACTGTGGAAAAGCACTTTCATTGAGAGGGGTTGCCAATCTTCTAAGAAATAATGAGTTTCCGAAATACCAGCAATATCTTTTCACCCAATCTTGATGATATTTGGTGGTAATGATCAGTACACAAATCCCACTTGGCTCACCAAATTTTGTTCTTCTAGGTTAAAGCGTTCATCTTTAGTAGCAGTTTTTATACTTAGGTTTCTCTCTGTTCTCTCCTATATAGATAGATGAATTTGGAACTCTAAATCCAACATGGTGTGTAGTAGCTCTTGAAACTTGACATAATAAAGGAGTTCCCAGTTTTGTCTCTATGGTTTGTTTCCTCTTCAAGTAGCCCTAGACACAGACTGTGGAAAAGCACTTTCATTGAGAGGGGTTGCCAATCTTCAAAGAAATAACGAGTTAAAGAAATAGCAGCAAATATTTTTTCACCCAATCTTGATGATACTTGGTGGTAATGATCAGTACACAATCCCACTTGGGTCACCAAATTTTGTTCTTCTAGGTTTAAGCAATCGTCTACAGTAGAAGTTTTTATATTTAGGTTTCACTCTGTTCTCTCCTATATAGATAGATGAATTTGGAACTCTAAATCCAACATGGTTGTAGTAGCTCTTTGAAACTTGACGAAATAAAGGAGTTCTCAGTTTTGTCTCTATGGTTTGTTTCCTCTGCAAGTGGCCCCAGGCACAGACTGTGGAAAAGCACTTTCATTGAGAGGTGTTGCCAAGCTTCTAAAAAATAACGATTTTCCAAAATAACAGCCAATATTTTTTCACCCAATCTTGATGATACTTGGTGGTAATGATCAGTACACAAATCCCACTTGGCTCACCAAATTTTGTTCAGCTAGGTTGAAGCGTTCGTCTACAGTAGCAGTTTTTATATTTAGGTTTCACTCTGTTCTCTCCTATATAGATAGATGAATTTGGAACTCTAAATCCAACATGGTTTGTGGTAGCTCTTTGAAACTTGATATAATAAAGGAGTTCTCAGTTTTGTCTCTATGGTTTGATTCCTCTTCAAGTAGCCCTAGTCACAGACTGTGGAAAAGCGCTTTCATTGAGTGGGATTGCCTAGCTACTAAGAAATAACGAGGTTCCGAAATACCAGCAAATATTTTTTTCACCCAATCTTGATGATACTTGGTGGTAATGATCGGTACACAAATCCCACTTGACTTGCCAAGTTTTGTTCTTCTAGTTTGAAGTTTTCGTTTACAATAGCAGTTTTTATATTTAGTTTTCACTCTGTTCTCTTCTATATAGACAGATGAATTTGGAACTTTAAATCCAACATGGTTTTTAGTAGCTTTTTGAAACTTGACAAAATAAAGTAGTTCTCAGTATTGTCTCTCTGGTTTGTTTCCTCTTCAAGTAGCCCTAGGCACAGACTGTGGAAAAGCACTTTCATTGAAAGAGGTTTCGAAGCTTCCAAGACATAACGAGTTTCCGAAATACCAGCAAATATTTTTTCACCCAATCTTGATGATACTTGGTGGTAATGATCGGTACACAAATCCCACTTGACTCGCCAAGTTTTGTTCTTCTAGTTTGAAGTGTTCGTTTACAATAGCAGTTTTTATATTTAGTTTTCACTCTGTTCTCTTCTATATAGACAGATGAATTTGGAACTTTAAATCCAACATGGTTATTAGTAGCTTTTTGAAACTTGACAAAATAAAGGAGTTCTCAGTTTTGTCTCTATGGTTTGTTAACTCTTCAAGTAGCCCTAGGAACAGACTGTGGAAAAGCACTTTCATTGAGAAGGGTTGACAACCTTCTAAGAAATAACGAGTTTCCTAAATACCACCAAATATTTTTTCAGCCAAACTTGATGATACGTGGTGGTAATGATCAGTACACAAATCTCACTTGGCTCACAAATTGTGTTCTTCTAGGTTGAAGCGTTCGTCTACAGTAGCAGTTTTTATATGTAGGTTTCACTCTTTTCTCCATTATATAGATAGATGAATTTGGAACTCTAAATCGAACATGGTTTGTAGTACCTCTTTGAAACTTGACGAAATAAAGGAGTTCTCAGTTTTGTCTCTATGGTTTGTTTCCTCTTCAAGTAGCCCTAGGCACAGACTGTGGAAATGAACTTTCATTGAGAGGTGTTGCCAAGCTTCTAAGAAATAACGAGTTTCCGAAATACCAGCAAATATTTTTTCACCCAATATTGACGATACTTGATTGTAATGATCAGTACAGAAGTTCTACTCGGCTCACCAAATTTTTTCTTCTAGGTTGAAGCGTTCATTCACAGTAGCAGTTTTAATTTTAGGTTTCACTCTATTTTTTCCTATAAAAATAGATGAATTTGGAACTCTAAATCCAACATGGTTTCTAGTAGCTCTTTGAAACTTCACAAAATAAAGTAGTTCTCAGTGTTGTCTCTATGGTTTGTTTCCTCTTCAAGTAGCCCTAAGCAAAGACTGGCGAAAAGCACTTTCATTGAAAAAGATTGACGAGCTTTCAAGAATCTATGAATTTCCGAAATCCCAGCAAATATATTTTCACCCATCTTGATGATAATTGGTGGTAATGATCAGTAAACGAGTCTCACTTAGCTCACGAAATTTTATTTCTAGGTTGAATGTTTACAGAATCAGTATATATTTTTATGTTTCACTCTGTTTACTCTTCTGTAGATACATGAATTTGGAACTCTAAATCCAACATGGTTTGTAGTAGCTCTTTGAAACTTGAAAAAAATTAAGTAGTTCTCAGTTATGTCTCTATGGTTTGTTTCTTCTTCAAGTAGCCCTAAGCAGAGACTGGAGAAAGGCACGTACATTGAAAGGAGTTGCCAAGCTTCCAAGAATCTATGAGTTTCTGAAATACCAGCAAATATTTTCTCACCCAGTCTTGATGATACTTGGTGTTAATGATCACTACACAAATGTCACTTGGCTCACCAAATTTTGTTCTTCTAGATTGAAGTGTTTGTATACAGTAGCAGTATTTATTTTTAGGTTTCACTCTGTTTGCTCTTATATAGATAGATGAATTTGGAACTCTAAATCCAACATGGTTTGTAGTATCTCTTTGAAACTTGTCAAAATAAAGGAGTTCCCCGTTTTGTCTGTATGATTTGTTTCCTCTTCAAATTGCCCTAAGCAGAGACTGTGGAAAAGCACTTTCATTGAAAGGGGCTGCCAAGCTTCCAAGAAATTACGAGTTTCGAAATACCAGCCAATATTTTTTCCCCTAATCTTGATGATACGTGGTGGTTTTGACAAGTACACAAATCCCACTTGGCTCACCAAATTTGTTCTTCTCGGTTGAAGCGTTCGTTTACAGTAGCAGTTTTCATTTTTAGCTTTCACTCTGTTCTCTCCTATATAAATAGATGAATTTGGAACTCTAAATACAACATGGTTTGTAGTAGCTCTTTTGAACTTGACAAAATAAAGTAGTTCTCAGTTTTGTCTCTCTGGTTTGTTTCTTCTTCAAGTAGCCCTAGGCACAGACTGTGGAAAAGCACTTTCATTGAGAGGGGTTGCCAACCTTCTAAGAAATACTGAGTTTTCGAAATACCAGCAAATATTTTTTCACCCAATCTTCATGATACTTGGTGGTGATGATCGCTACACAAATCCCACTTGACTCACCAGATTTTGTTCTTCTAGTTTGAAGCTTTCTTTTACAGTAGCAGTTTATATTTTTAGGTTTCCCTCTGTTCTCATTATATAGATAGATGAATTTGGAACTCTAAATCCAACATGGTTTGTAGTAGCTCTTTTAAACTTGACAAAATAAAGTAGTTTTCAGTTTTGTCTCTCTGGTTTGCTTCCTCTTCAAGGAGCCCTAGGCGCAGACTGTGGAAAAGCACTTTCATGGAAAGAGTTTTCCCAACTTCCAAGACATAACGTGTTTCCGAAATACCAGCAAATATTTTTTCACCCAATCTTGATGATACTTGGTGGTAATTATCAGTACACAAATCCTACTTGGCTCACCAAATTTTGTTCTTCTAGGTTGAAGCGTTCCTCTACAGTAGCAATTTATATTTTTAGGCTTCACTCTGTTCACTCCAATATAGATAGATGAATTTGGAACTCTAAATCCAACATGGTTTGTACTAGCTCTTTGAAACTTGACAAAATAAAAGAGTTCTCAGTTTTGTCTCTATGGTTTGTTTCCTCTTCAAGTAGCCCTAGGCACAGACTGTGGAAAAGCACTTTCATTGAGAGGGGTTGCCAATCTTCTAAGAAATAACGAGTTTTCGAAATGCCAGCAAATATTTTTTCACCCAATCTTGATGATACTTGGTGGTAATGATCAGTACACAAATCCCACTTGGCTCACCAAGTTTGTTCTTCTAGGTTGAAGCGTTCGTCTTCAGTAGCAGTTTTTATATTTAGGTTTCCGTCTGTTCTCTCCTATATAGATAGATGAATTTGGAACTCTAAATCCAACATGGTTTGTAGTAGGTCTTTGAAATTTGACAAAATAAAGGAGTTCTCAGCTTTGTCTCTATGGTTTGTTTCCTCTTCAAGTAGCCCTAGGCACAGACTGTGGAAAAGAACTTACTTTGAGAGGGGTTTCCAATCTTCTAAGAAATAACGAGTTTCAGAAATACCAGCAAATATTTTTACACCCAATCTTGATGATACGTGGTGGTAATGATCAGTACCCAAATCCCACTTGGCTCACCAAATTGTGTTCTTCTACGTTGAAGCATTCGTCTACAGTAGCAGTTTTTATATGTAGGTTTTACTCTGTTCTCTCTTATATAGATAGATGAATTTGGAACTCTAAATCCAACATGGTTTGTAGTAGCTCTTTGAAACTTGACATAATAAAGGAGTTCTCTGTTTTGTCTCTATGGTTTGTTTCCTCTTCAAGTAGCCCCAGGCACAGAGGGTGGAAAAGCACTTTCATTGAGAGGGGTTGCCAAGCTTCTACGAAATAACGAGTTTCCGAAATACCAGCAAACATTTTTTCACCCAATCTTGATGATACATAGTGGTAATGATCAGTACACAAATCCCACTTGGCTCACCAAATTTTGTTCTTCTAGGTTGAAGCGTTAATCTACAGTAGCAATTTATATTTTAAGGCTTCACTCTGTTCACTCCAATATAGATAGATGAATTTGGAACTCTAAATCCAACATGGTTTGTAGTAGCTCTTTGAAACTTGACAAAATAAAGGAGTTCTCAGTTTTGTCTCTATGGTTTGTTTCCTCTTCAAGTAGCCCTTGGCACAGACAGTGGAAAAGCACTTTCATTGAGAGGGGTGGCCAATCTTCTAAGAAATAACGAGTTTTCGAAATGCCAGCAAATATTTTTTCACCCAATCTTGATGATACTTGTTGGTAATGATCAGGACACAAATTCCACTTGGCTCCCAAATTGTGTTCTTCTAGGTTGAAGCATTCGTCTACAGTAGCAGTTTTTATATGTAGGTTTCACTCTGTTCTCCATTATATAGATAGATGAATTTGGAACTCTAAATCGTACATGGCTTGTAGTAGCTCTTTGAAACTTGACGAAATAAAGAAGTTCTCAGTTTTGTCTCTGTGCTTTGTTTCCTCTTAAAGTAGCCCTAGGCACAGACTGTGATAAAGCACTTTCATTGAAAGGGCTGCCAAGCTTCCAAGAAATAACGTGTTTCCGAAATACCAGGAAATATTTTTCACCCAATCTTGATGAAACTTGGTGGTAATGATGGGTACACACATCCCACTTGGCTCACCAAATTTTGTTCTTCTAATTTGAAGCGTTCGTTTACAGTAGCAGTTTATACTTTTAGGTTTCCCTCTGTTCTCTCCTATAAAGATAGATGAATTTGGAACTCTAAATCCAGCATGGTTTGTAGTAGCTCTTTGAAACTTGACAAAATAACGTAGTTCTCAGTTTTGTCTCTATTTTTTGTTTCCTCTTCAAGTAGCCCTAGGCACAGACTGTGGAAAAGCACTTTCATTGAGAGGCGTTGCCAAGCTTTAAGAAATTCCGAGTTTCTGAAATACCAGCAAATATTTTTTCACCCAATCTTGATGATACCTGCTGGTAATGACAGGTACACAAATCCCACTTGCTTAACCAAATTTTGTTCTTCTAGGTTGAAGCGTTCGTTTACAGTAGAAATTTTTATTTTTAGGTTCCATTCTGCTCTCTCCTATATAGATAGATGAATTTAAAACTCTAAATAAAACATGGTTTGTAGTAGCTTTTTTAACTTGACAAAATAAAGGAGTTCTCAGTTTTGTCTCTATGGTTTGTTTCCTCTTCAAGTAGCCCTAGGCACAGACTGTGGAAAAGCACTTTCATTGAGAGGCGTTGCCAATCTTCTAAGAAATAACGAGTTTCCGAAATACCAGCAAATATTTTTTCACCCAGTCTTGATGATACTTGGTGGTAATGACCAGTACACAAATCCCTCTTGGCTCACCAAATTTTGTTCTTCTAGGTTGAAGCGTTCGTCTACAGTAGCAGTTTTTATACGTAGGTTTCCCTCTGTTCTCTCCTATATAGATAATGAATTTGGAACTCTAAATCCAACATGGTTTGTAGTAGCTCATTGAAACTTGACAAAAAAAAAAAGGAGTTCTCAGTTTTGTCTCTATGGTTTGTTTCCTCTTCAAATAACGCTAAGCAGAGACTGTGGAAAAGCACTTTCATTGAGAGGTGTTGCCAACCTTCTAAGAAATAACGAGTTTCCGAAATACCAGCAAATATTTTTTCACCCAATCTTGATGATACTTGGTGGTAATGATCAGTACACAAATCCCACTTGGCTCACCAAATATTGTTCTGCTAGTTTGAAGCGTTCATCTACAGTAGCAGTTTCTATATTTAGGTTTCACTCTGTACTCTCCTATATAGATAGATGAATTTGGAACTCTAAATCCAACGTGGTTGTAGTAGCTCTTTGAAACTTGACAAAATAAAGGAGTTCTCAGTTTTGTCTCTATGGTTTGTTTCCTCTTCAAGTAGCCCTAGACACAGACTGTGGAAAAGCACTTTCATTGAAAGGGCTTGCCAAGCTTCCAAGAAATAACGAGTTTCCAAATACCAGCAAATATTTTTTCACCCAATCTTGATGATACTTGGTGGTAATGATCGGTACACAAATCCCACTTGACTCGCCAAGTTTTGTTCTTCTAGTTTGAAGCGTTCATTTACAATCGCAGTTTTTATATTTAGTTTTCACTCTGTTCTCTTCTATATAGACAGATGAATTTGGAACTTTAAATCCAACATGGTTTTTAGTAGCTTTTTGAAACTTGACAAAATAAAGGAGTTCTCAGTTTTGTCTCTATGGTTTATTAACTCTTCAAGTAACCCTAGGCACAGACTGTGGAAAAGCACTTTCATTGAGAGGGGTTGCAAACCTTCTAAGAAATAACGAGTTTCCGAAATACCAGCAAATATTTTTTCACCCAAACTTGATGATTCATGGTGGTAATGATCAGTACACAAGTCTCACTTGGCTCACCAAATTGTGTTCTTCTAGGTTGAAGCGTTCGTCTACAGTAGCAGTTTTTATATGTAGGTTTCACTCTGTTCTCCTTTATACAGATAGATGAATTTGGAACTCTAAATCAAACATGGTTTGTAGTAGCTCTTTGAAACTTGACGAAATAAAGGAGTTCTCAGTTTTGTCTCTATGGTTTGTTTCCTCTTCAAGTAGCCCTAGGCACAGACTGTGGAAATGAACTTTCTTTGAGAGGGGTTGCCAAGCTTCTAAGAAATAACGAGTTTCCGAAATACCAGCAAATATTTTTACACCCAATCTTGATGATACGTGGTGGTAATGATCAATACCCAAATCCCACTTGGCTCACCAAATTGTGTTTTCTAGGTTGAAGCGTTCGTCTACAGTAGCAGTTTTTATATGTAGGTTTTACTCTGTTCTCTCTTATATAGATAGATGAATTTGGAACTCTAAATCCAACATGGTTTGTAGTAGCTCTTTGAAACTTGACGAAATAAAGGAGTTCTCAGTTTTTTCTCTATGGTTTGTTTCCTCTACAAGTAGCCCCAGGCACAGACGGTTGAAAAGCACTTTCATTGAGAGGTGTTGCCAAGCTTCTAAGAAATAACGAGTTTCCGAAATAACAGCAAATATTTTTTCACCCAATCTTGATGATACTTGGTGGTAATGATCAGTACTCAAATCCCACTTGGCTCACCAAATTTTGTTCTGCTACGTTGAAGCGTTCGTCTACAGTAGCAGTTTTATATTTACGTTTCACTCTGTTCTCTCCTATATAGATAGATGAATTTGGAACTCTATATCCAACATGGTTTGTAGTAGCTCATGAAACTTGACATAATAAAGGAGTTCCCAGTTTTGTCTCTATGGTTTGTTTCCTCTTCAAGTAGCCCTAGTCACAGACTGTGGAAAAGCACTTTCATTGAGAGGGGTAGCCAATCTTCAAAGAAATAACGAGTTAGAGAACTACCAGCAAATATTTTTTCACCCAATCTTGATGATACTTGGTGGTAATGATCACTACACAAATCCCACTTGGGTCACCAAATTTTGTTCTGCTTGGTTGAAGCGTTCGTCTACAGTAGCAGTTTTTATATTTAGGTTTCCGTCTGTTCTCTCCTATATAGATAGATGAATTTGGAACTCTAAATCCAACATGGTTTGTAGTAGGTCTTTGAAATTTGACAAAATAAAGGAGTTCTCAGCTTTGTCTCTATGGTTTGTTTCCTCTTCAAGTAGCCCTAGGCACAGACTGTGGAAAAGAACTTAATTTGTGAGGGGTTTCCAATCTTCTAAGAAATAACGAGTTTCAGAAATACCAGCAAATATTTTTACACCCAATCTTGATGATACGTGGTGGTAATGATCAGTACCCAAATCCCACTTGGCTCACCAAATTGTGTTCTTCTACGTTGAAGCATTCGTCTACAGTAGCAGTTTTTATATGTAGGTTTTACTCTGTTCTCTCTTATATAGATAGATGAATTTGGAACTCTAAATCCAACATGGTTTGTAGTAGCTCTTTGAAACTTGACATAATAAAGGAGTTCTCTGTTTTGTCTCTATGGTTTGTTTCCTCTTCAAGTAGCCCCAGGCACAGAGGGTGGAAAAGCACTTTCATTGAGAGGGGTTGCCAAGCTTCTACGAAATAACGAGTTTCCGAAATACCAGCAAATATTTTTTCACCCAATCTTGATGATACATGGTGGTAATGATCAGTACACAAATCCCACTTGGGTCACCAAATTTTGTTCTTCTAGGTTGAAGCGTTAATGTACAGTAGCAATTTATATTTTAAGGCTTCACTCTCTTCACTCCAATATAGATAGATGAATTTGGAACTCTAAATCCAACATGGTTTGTAGTAGCTCTTTGAAACTTGACAAAATAAAGGAGTTCTCAGTTTTGTCTCTATGGTTTGTTTCCTCTTCAAGTAGCCCTAGGCACAGACAGTGGAAAAGCACTTTCATTGAGAGGGGTGGCCAATCTTCTAAGAAATAACGAGTTTTCGAAATGCCAGCAAATATCTTTTCACCCAATCTTGATGATACTTGTTGGTAATGATCAGGACACAAATTCCACTTGGCTCACAAATTGTGTTCTTCTAGGTTGAAGCATTCGTCTACAGTAGCAGTTTTTATATGTAGGTTTCACTCTGTTCTCCATTATATAGATAGATGAATTTGGAACTCTAAATCGTACATGGCTTGTAGTAGCTCTTTGAAACTTGACGAAATAAAGAAGTTCTCAGTTTTGTCTCTGTGCTTTGTTTTCTCTTAAAGTAGCCCTAGTCACAGACTGTGATAAAGCACTTTCATTGAAAGGGCTGCCAAGCTTCCAAGAAATAACGTGTTTCCGAAATACCAGGAAATATTTTTCACCCAATCTTGATGAAACTTGGTGGTAATGAATGGGTACACACATCCCACTTGGCTCACCAAATTTTGTTCTTCTAATTTGAAGCGTTCGTTTACAGTAGCAGTTTATACTTTTAGGTTTCCCTCTGTTCTCTCCTATAAAGATAGATGAATTTGGAACTCTAAATCCAGCATGGTTTGTAGTAGCTCTTTGAAACTTGACAAAATAACGTAGTTCTCAGTTTTGTCTCTATTTTTTGTTTCCTCTTCAAGTAGCCCTAGGCACAGACTGTGGAAAAGCACTTTCATTGAGAGGCGTTGCCAAGCTTTAAGAAATTCCGAATTTCTGAAATACCAGCAAATATTTTTTCACCCAATCTTGATGATACCTGCTGGTAATGACAGGTACACAAATCCCACTTGCTTAACCAAATTTTGTTCTTCTAGGTTGAAGCGTTCGTTTACAGTAGAAGTGTTTATTTTTAGGTTCCATTCTGCTCTCTCCTATATAGATAGATGAATTTAAAACTCTAAATCAAACATGGTTTGTAGTAGCTTTTTTAACTTGACAAAATAAAGGAGTTCTCAGTTTTGTCTCTATGGTTAGTTTCCTCTTCAAGTAGCCCTAGGCACAGACTGTGGAAAAGCACTTTCATTGAGAGGCGTTGCCAATCTTCTAAGAAATAACGAGTTTCCGAAATACCAGCAAATATTTTTTCACCCAGTCTTGATGATACTTGGTGGTAATGACCAGTACACAAATCCCTGTTGGCTCACCAAATTTTGTTCTTCTAGGTTGAAGCGTTCGTCTACAGTAGCAGTTTTTATACGTAGGTTTCCCTCTGTTCTCTCCTATATAGATAATGAATTTGGAACTCTAAATCCAACATGGTTTGTAGTAGCTCATTGAAACTTGACAAAAAAAAGGAGTTGTCAGTTTTGTCTCTATGGTTTGTTTCCTCTTCAAATAACGCTAAGCAGAGACTGTGGAAAAGCACTTTCATTGAGAGGTGTTGCCAACCTTCTAAGAAATAACGAGTTTCCGAAATACCAGCAAATATTTTTTCACCCAATCTTGATGATACTTGGTGGTAATGATCAGTACACAAATCCCACTTGGCTCACCAAATATTGTTCTGCTAGTTTGAAGCGTTCGTCTACAGTAGCAGTTTCTATATTTAGGTTTCACTCTGTACTCTCCTATATAGATAGATGAATTTGGAACTCTAAATCCAACATGGTTGTAGTAGCTCTTTGAAACTTGACAAAATAAAGGAGTTCTCAGTTTTGTCTCTATGGTTTGTTTCCTCTTCAAGTAGCCCTAGACACAGACTGTGGAAAAGCACTTTCATTGAAAGGGCTTGCCAAGCTTCCAAGAAATAACGAGTTTCCAAATACCAGCAAATATTTTTTCACCCAATCTTGATGATACTTGGTGGTAATGATCGGTACACAAATCCCACTTGACTCGCCAAGTTTTGTTCTTCTAGTTTGAAGCGTTCATTTACAGTTGCAATTTTTATATTTAGTTTTCACTCTGTTCTCTTCTATATAGACAGATGAATTTGGAACTTTAAATCCAACATGGTTTTTAGTAGCTTTTTGAAACTTGACAAAATAAAGGAGTTCTCAGTTTTGTCTCTATTTTTTGTTAACTCTTCAAGTAACCCTAGGCACAGACTGTGGAAAAGCACGTTCATTGAGAGGGCTTGCAAACCTTCTAAGAAATAACAAGTTTCCGAAATACCAGCAAATATTTTTTCACCCAAACTTGATGATTCCTGGTGGTAATGATCAGTACACAAGTCTCACTTGGCTCACCAAATTGTGTTCTTCTAGGTTGAAGCGTCCGTCTACAGTAGCAGTTTTTATATGTAGGTTTCACTCTGTTCTCCTTTATACAGATAGATGAATTTGGAACTCAAAATCCAACATGGTTTGTAGTAGCTCTTTGAAACTTGACGAAATAAAGGAGTTCTCAGTTTTGTCTCTATGGTTTGTTTCCTCTTCAAGTAGCCCTAGGCACAGACTGTTGAAAAGCACTTTCATTGAGAGGTGTTGCCAAGCTTCTAAGAAATAACGAGTTTCCGAAATAACAGCAAATATTTTTTCACCCAATCTTGATGATACTTGGTGGTAATGATCAGTATACAAATTCCACTTGGCTCACCAAATTTTGTTCTGCTACGTTGAAGCGTTCGTCTACAGTAGCAGTTTTATATTTACGTTTCACTCTGTTCTCTCCTATATAGATAGATGAATTTGGAACTCTAAATCCAACACGGTTTGTAGTAGCTCTTGAAACTTGACATAATAAAGGAGTTCCCAGTTTTGTCTCTATGGTTTGTTTCCTCTTCAAGTAGCCCTAGTCACAGACTGTGGAGAAGCACTTTCATTGAGAGGGGTAGCCAATCTTCAAAGAAATAACGAGTTAGAGAACTACCAGCAAATATTTTTTCACCCAATCTTGATGATACTTGGTGGTAATGATCACTACACAAATCCCACTTGGGTCACCAAATTTTGTTCTGCTAGGTTGAAGCGTTCGTCTACAGTAGCAGTTTTTATATTTAGGTTTCACTCTGTACTCTCCTATATAGATAGATGAATTTGGAATTCTAAATCCAACATGGTTGTAGTAGCTCTTTGAAACTTGACAAAATAAAGGAGTTCTCAGTTTTGTCTATATGGTTTGTTTCCTCTTCACGTAGCCCTAGGCACAGACTGTGGAAAAGCACTTTCATTGAGAGGCGTTGCCAATCTTCTAAGAAATAACGAGTTTCCGAAATACCAGCAAATATTTTTTCACCCAGTCTTGATGATACTTGGTGGTAATGACCAGTACACAAATCCCTGTTGGCTCACCAAATTTTGTTCTTCTAGGTTGAAGCGTTCGTCTACAGTAGCAGTTTTTATACGTAGGTTTCCCTCTGTTCTCTCCTATATAGATAATGAATTTGGAACTCTAAATCCAACATGGTTTGTAGTAGCTCATTGAAACTTGACAAAAAAAAGGAGTTGTCAGTTTTGTCTCTATGGTTTGTTTCCTCTTCAAATAACGCTAAGCAGAGACTGTGGAAAAGCACTTTCATTGAGAGGTGTTGCCAACCTTCTAAGAAATAACGAGTTTCCGAAATACCAGCAAATATTTTTTCACCCAATCTTGATGATACTTGGTGGTAATGATCAGTACACAAATCCCACTTGGCTCACCAAATATTGTTCTGCTAGTTTGAAGCGTTCGTCTACAGTAGCAGTTTCTATATTTAGGTTTCACTCTGTACTCTCCTATATAGATAGATGAATTTGGAACTCTAAATCCAACGTGGTTGTAGTAGCTCTTTGAAACTTGACAAAATAAAGGAGTTCTCAGTTTTGTCTCTATGGTTTGTTTCCTCTTCAAGTAGCCCTAGACACAGACTGTGGAAAAGCACTTTCATTGAAAGGGCTTGCCAAGCTTCCAAGAAATAACGAGTTTCCAAATACCAGCAAATATTTTTTCACCCAATCTTGATGATACTTGGTGGTAATGATCGGTACACAAATCCCACTTGACTCGCCAAGTTTTGTTCTTCTAGTTTGAAGCGTTCATTTACAGTTGCAATTTTTATATTTAGTTTTCACTCTGTTCTCTTCTATATAGACAGATGAATTTGGAACTTTAAATCCAACATGGTTTTTAGTAGCTTTTTGAAACTTGACAAAATAAAGGAGTTCTCAGTTTTGTCTCTATTTTTTGTTAACTCTTCAAGTAACCCTAGGCACAGACTGTGGAAAAGCACGTTCATTGAGAGGGCTTGCAAACCTTCTAAGAAATAACAAGTTTCCGAAATACCAGCAAATATTTTTTCACCCAAACTTGATGATTCCTGGTGGTAATGATCAGTACACAAGTCTCACTTGGCTCACCAAATTGTGTTCTTCTAGGTTGAAGCGTCCGTCTACAGTAGCAGTTTTTATATGTAGGTTTCACTCTGTTCTCCTTTATACAGATAGATGAATTTGGAACTCAAAATCCAACATGGTTTGTAGTAGCTCTTTGAAACTTGACGAAATAAAGGAGTTCTCAGTTTTGTCTCTATGGTTTGTTTCCTCTTCAAGTAGCCCTAGGCACAGACTGTTGAAAAGCACTTTCATTGAGAGGTGTTGCCAAGCTTCTAAGAAATAACGAGTTTCCGAAATAACAGCAAATATTTTTTCACCCAATCTTGATGATACTTGGTGGTAATGATCAGTATACAAATTCCACTTGGCTCACCAAATTTTGTTCTGCTACGTTGAAGCGTTCGTCTACAGTAGCAGTTTTATATTTACGTTTCACTCTGTTCTCTCCTATATAGATAGATGAATTTGGAACTCTAAATCCAACACGGTTTGTAGTAGCTCTTGAAACTTGACATAATAAAGGAGTTCCCAGTTTTGTCTCTATGGTTTGTTTCCTCTTCAAGTAGCCCTAGTCACAGACTGTGGAGAAGCACTTTCATTGAGAGGGGTAGCCAATCTTCAAAGAAATAACGAGTTAGAGAACTACCAGCAAATATTTTTTCACCCAATCTTGATGATACTTGGTGGTAATGATCACTACACAAATCCCACTTGGGTCACCAAATTTTGTTCTGCTAGGTTGAAGCGTTCGTCTACAGTAGCAGTTTTTATATTTAGGTTTCACTCTGTACTCTCCTATATAGATAGATGAATTTGGAATTCTAAATCCAACATGGTTGTAGTAGCTCTTTGAAACTTGACAAAATAAAGGAGTTCTCAGTTTTGTCTATATGGTTTGTTTCCTCTTCACGTAGCCCTAGGCACAGACTGTGGAAAAGCACTTTCATTGAAAGGGGTTGCCAAGCTTCCAAGAAATAACGAGTTTCCAAATACCAGCAAATATTTTTTCACCCAATCTTGATGATACTTGGTGGTAATGATCGGTACACAAATCCCACTTGACTCGCCAAGTTTTGTTCTTCTAGTTTGAAGCATTCGTTTACAATAGCAGTTTTTATATTTAGTTTTCACTCTGTTCTCTTCTATATAGACAGATGAATTTGGAACTTTAAATCCAACATGGTTTTTAGTAGCTTTTTGAAACTTGACAAAATAAAGGAGTTCTCAGTTTTGTCTCTATGGTTTGTGAACTCTTCAAGTAGCCCTAGGCACAGACTGTGGAAAAGCACTTTCATTGAGAGGGGTTGCCAACCTTCCAAGAAATAACGAGTTTCCGAAATACCAGCAAATATTTTTTCACCCAAACTTGATGATACGTGGTGGTAATGATCAGTACACAAGTCTCACTTGGCTCACCAAATTGTGTTCTTTTAGGTTGAAGCGTTCGTCTACAGTAGCAGTTTTTATATGTAGGTTTCACTCTGTTCTCCATTATATAGATAGATGAATTTGGAACTCTAAATCGAACATGGTTTGTAGTAGCTCTTTGAAACCTGACAAAATGAAGGAGTTCTCAGTTTTGTCTCTGTGGTTTGTTTCCTCTTAAAGTAGCCCTAGGCACAGACTGTGATAAAGCACTTTCATTGAAAGGGCTGCCAAGCTTCCGAGAAATAAAGTGTTTCCGAAATACCAGCAAATATTTTTCACCCAATCTTGATGAAACTTAGTGGTAATGATGGGTACACACATCCCACTTGGCTCACCAAATTTTGTTCTTCTAATTTGAAGCGTTCGTTTACAGTAGCAGTTTATATTTTTAGGTTTCCCTCTGTTCTCTCCTATAAAGATAGATGAATTTGGAACACTAAATCCAACATGGTTTGTAGTAGCTCTTTGAAACTTGACAAAATAACGTAGTTCTCAGTTTTGTCTCTATGGTTTGTTTCCTCTTCAAGTAGCCCTAGGCACAGACTGTGGAAAAGCATTTTCATTGAGAGGCGTTGCCAATCTTCTAAGAAATAACGAGTTTTCGAAATACCAGCAAGTATTTTTTCACCCAATCTTGATGATACTTGGTGGTAATGACCAGTACACAAATCCCTCTTGGCTCACCAAATTTTTTTCTTCTAGGTTGAAGCGTTCGTCTACAGTAGCAGTTTTTATATGTAGGTTTCCCTCTGTTCTCTCCTATATAGATAGATGAATTTCGAATTCTAAATCCCACATGGTTTGTAGTAACTCTTTGAAACTGGACAAAATAAAGTAGGTCTCAGTTTTGCCTCTATGGTTTGTTTCCTCTTCAACTAGCCCGAAGCAGAGACTGTGGAAAGCCACTCTCATTCAAAGGGGTTGCCAAGCTTCCAAGAATCTACGAGTTTCTGAAATACCCGCAAATATTTTTTCAACCAACAATGATAATGCTTGTTAGTAATGATCAGTACACAAATCACAGTGGCTCAACAAATTTTGTTCTTCTAGGTTGAAGCGTTTGTTTACAGTTGCAGTTTTTATTGTTAGGTTTTACTCTGTTTTCTCCTATATAGATAGATGAATTTGGAACTCTAAATCCGACATGGTTTGTAGTAGCTCTTTGAAACTTGACAAAATAAGCTAGTTTTCAGTTTTGTCTCTATGGTTTGTTTCCTCTTCAAGTAGCCCTAAGCAGGGACTGGCGAAAACCACTTTCATTGAAAAAGGTGGACAAGCTTCCAAGAATCTACGAGTTCCGGAAATCCCAGCAAATATGTTTTAACCCAACTTGATGATACTTGGTGGTAATTATCAGTACACAAGTCTCACTTAGCTCACCAAATTTTGTTCTTCTTGTTTGAAGCGGTTTTTTTACAGTAGCAGTATATGTTTTTAGGTTTAACTCTGTTCTCTCCTATATAGATAGATGAATTTGGAACTCTAAATCCCACATGGTTTATAGTAGCTCTTTGAAACTTGACAAAATAAAGGAGTTCTCAGTTTTGTCTCTATGGTTTCTTTCCTCTTCAAGTAGCCCTAGGCACAGACTGTGGAAATGAACTTTCTTTGAGAGGGGTTGCCAAGCTTCTAAGAAATAACGAGTTTCCGAAATACCAGCAAATATTTTTACACCCAATCTTGATGATACATGGTGGTAATGATCAATACCCAAATCCCACTTGGCTCACCAAATTGTGTTCTTCTAGGTTGAAGCGTTCGTCTACAGTAGCAGTTTTTATATGTAGGTTTTACTCTGTTCTCTCTTATATAGATAGATGAATTTGGAACTCTAAATCCAACATGGTTTGTAGTAGCTCTTTGAAACTTGACAAAATAAAGGAGTTCTCAGTTTTTTTCTCTATGGTTTGTTTCCTCTACAAGTAGCCCCAGGCACAGACGGTTGAAAAGCACTTTCATTGAGAGGTGTTGCCAAGCTTCTAAGAAATAACGAGTTTCCGAAATAACAGCAAATATTTTTTCACCCAATCTTGATGATACTTGGTGGTAATGATCAGTACTCAAATCCCACTTGGCTCACCAAATTTTGTTCTGCTACGTTGAAGCGTTCGTCTACAGTAGCAGTTTTATATTTACGTTTCACTCTGTTCTCTCCTATATAGATAGATGAATTTGGAACTCTATATCCAACATGGTTTGTAGTAGCTCTTGAAACTTGACATAATAAAGGAGTTCCCAGTTTTGTCTCTATGGTTTGTTTCCTCTTCAAGTAGCCCTAGTCACAGACTGTGGAAAAGCACTTTCATTGAGAGGGGTAGCCAATCTTCAAAGAAATAACGAGTTAGAGAACTACCAGCAAATATTTTTTCACCAAATCTTGATGATACTTGGTGGTAATGATCACTACACAAATCCCACTTGGGTCACCAAATTTTGTTCTGCTATGTTGAAGCGTTCGTCTACAGTAGCAGTTTTTATATTTAGGTTTCCGTCTGTTCTCTCCTATATAGATAGATGAATTTGGAACTCTAAATCCAACATGGTTTGTAGTAGGTCTTTGAAATTTGACAAAATAAAGGAGTTCTCAGCTTTGTTTCTATGGTTTGTTTCCTCTTCAAGTAGCCCTAGGCACAGACTGTGGAAAAGAACTTACTTTGAGAGGGGTTTCCAATCTTCTAAGAAATAACGAGTTTCAGAAATACCAGCAAATATTTTTACACCCAATCTTGATGATACGTGGTGGTAATGATCAGTACCCAAATCCCACTTGGCTCACCAAATTGTGTTCTTCTACGTTGAAGCATTCGTCTACAGTAGCAGTTTTTATATATAGGTTTTACTCTGTTCTCTCTTATATAGATAGATGAATTTGGAACTCTAAATCCAACATGGTTTGTAGTAGCTCTTTGAAACTTGACATAATAAAGGAGTTCTCTGTTTTGTCTCTATGGTTTGTTTCCTCTTCAAGTAGCCCCAGGCACAGAGGGTGGAAAAGCACTTTCATTGAGAGGGGTTGCCAAGCTTCTACGAAATAACGAGTTTCCGAAATACCAGCAAATATTTTTTCACCCAATCTTGATGATACATGGTGGTAATGATCAGTACACAAATCCCACTTGGCTCACCAAATTTTGTTCTTCTAGGTTGAAGCGTTAATCTACAGTAGCAATTTATATTTTAAGGCTTCACTCTGTTCACTCCAATATAGATAGATTAATTTGGAACTCTAAATCCAACATGGTTTGTAGTAGCTCTTTGAAACTTGACAAAATAAAGGAGTTCTCAGTTTTGTCTCTATGGTTTGTTTCCTCTTCAAGTAGCCCTAGGCACAGACAGTGGAAAAGCACTTTCATTGAGAGGGGTGGCCAATCTTCTAAGAAATAACGAGTTTTCGAAATGCCAGCAAATATTTTTTCACCCAATCTTGATGATACTTGTTGGTAATGATCAGGACACAAATTCCACTTGGCTCACAAATTGTGTTCTTCTAGGTTGAAGCATTCGTCTACAGTAGCAGTTTTTATATGTAGGTTTCACTCTGTTCTCCATTATATAGATAGATGAATTTGGAACTCTAAATCGTACATGGCTTGTAGTAGCTCTTTGAAACTTGACGAAATAAAGAAGTTCTCAGTTTTGTCTCTGTGCTTTGTTTCCTCTTCAAGTAGCCCTAGGCACAGACTGTGGAAAAGCACTTTCATTGAGAGGCGTTGCCAAGCTTTAAGAAATTCCGAGTTTCTGAAATACCAGCAAATATTTTTTCACCCAATCTTGATGATACCTGCTGGTAATGACAGGTACACAAATCCCACTTGCTTAACCAAATTTTGTTCTTCTAGGTTGAAGCGTTCGTTTACAGTAGAAGTTTTTATTTTTAGGTTCCATTCTGCTCTCTCCTATATAGATAGATGAATTTAAAACTCTAAATCAAACATGGTTTGTAGTAGCTTTTTTAACTTGACAAAATAACGTAGTTCTCAGTTTTGTCTCTATGGTTAGTTTCCTCTTCAAGTAGCCCTAGGCACAGACTGTGGAAAAGCACTTTCATTGAGAGGCGTTGCCAATCTTCTAAGAAATAACGAGTTTCCGAAATACCAGCAAATATTTTTTCACCCAGTCTTGATGATACTTGGTGGTAATGACCAGTACACAAATCCCTGTTGGCTCACCAAATTTTGTTCTTCTAGGTTGAAGCGTTCGTCTACAGTAGCAGTTTTTATATGTAGGTTTCCCTCTGTTCTCTCCTATATAGATAATGAATTTGGAACTCTAAATCCAACATGGTTTGTAGTAGCTCATTGAAACTTGACAAAAAAAAGGAGTTCTCAGTTTTGTCTCTATGGTTTGTTTCCTCTTCAAATAACGCTAAGCAGAGACTGTGGAAAAGCACTTTCATTGAGAGGTGTTGCCAACCTTCTAAGAAATAACGAGTTTCCGAAATACCAGCAAATATTTTTTCCCCCAATCTTGATGATACTTGGTGGTAATGATCAGTACACAAATCCCACTTGGCTCACCAAATATTGTTCTGCTAGTTTGAAGCGTTCGTCTACAGTAGCAGTTTCTATATTTAGGTTTCACTCTGTACTCTCCTATATAGATAGATGAATTTGGAACTCTAAATCCAACATGGTTGTAGTAGCTCTTTGAAACTTGACAAAATAAAGGAGTTCTCAGTTTTGTCTCTATGGTTTGTTTCCTCTTCAAGTAGCCCTAGACACAGACTGTGGAAAAGCACTTTCATTGAAAGGGCTTGCCAAGCTTCCAAGATATAACGAGTTTCCAAATACCAGCAAATATTTTTTCACCCAATCTTGATGATACTTGGTGGTAATGATCGGTACACAAATCCCACTTGACTCGCCAAGTTTTGTTCTTCTAGTTTGAAGCGTTCATTTACAGTTGCAATTTTTATATTTAGTTTTCACTCTGTTCTCTTCTATATAGACAGATGAATTTGGAACTTTAAATCCAACATGGTTTTTAGTAGCTTTTTGAAACTTGACAAAATAAAGGAGTTCTCAGTTTTGTCTCTATTTTTTGTTAACTCTTCAAGTAACCCTAGGCACAGACTGTGGAAAAGCACTTTCATTGAGAGGGGTTGCAAACCTTCTAAGAAATAAAGAGTTTCCGAAATACCTGCAAATATTTTTTCACCCAAACTTGATGATTCGTGGTGGTAATGATCAGTACACAAGTCTCACTTGGCTCACCAAATTGTGTTCTTCTAGGTTGAAGCGTTCGTCTACAGTAGCAGTTTTTATATGTAGTTTTCACTCTGTTCTCCTTTATACAGATAGATGAATTTGGAACTCAAAATCCAACATGGTTTGTAGTAGCTCTTTGAAACTTGACGAAATAAAGGAGTTCTCAGTTTTGTCTCTATGGTTTGTTTCCTCTTCAAGTAGCCCTAGGCACAGACTGTGGAAATGAACTTTCTATGAGAGGGGTTGCCAAGCTTCTAAGAAATAACGAGTTTCCGAAATACCAGCAAATATTTTTACACCCAATCTTGATGATACGTGGTGGTAATGATCAATACCCAAATCCCACTTGGCTCAACAAATTGTGTTCTTCTAGGTTGAAGCGTTCGTCTACAGTAGCAGTTTTTATATGTAGGTTTTACTCTGTTCTCTCTTATATAGATAGATGAATTTGGAACTCTAAATCCAACATGGTTTGTAGTAGCTCTTTGAAACTTGACAAAATAAAGGAGATCTCAGTTTTTTCTCTATGGTTTGTTTCCTCTGCAAGTAGCCCCAGGCACAGACTGTTGAAAAGCACTTTCATTGAGAGTGTTGCCAAGCTTCTAAGAAATAACGAGTTTCCGAAATAACAGCAAATATTTTTTCACCCAATCTTGATGATACTTGGTGGTAATGATCAGTATACAAATCCCACTTGGCTCACCAAATTTTGTTCTGCTACGTTGCAGCGTTCGTCTACAGTAGCAGTTTTATATTTACGTTTCACTCTGTTCTCTCCTATATAGATAGATGAATTAGGAACTCTAAATCCAACATGGTTTGTAGTAGCTCTTGAAACTTGACATAATAAAGGAGTTCCCAGTTTTGTCTCTATGGTTTGTTTCCTCTTCAAGTAGCCCTAGTCACAGACTGTGAAAAAGCACTTTCATTGAGAGGGGTAGCCAATCTTCAAAGAAATAACGAGTTAGAGAACTACCAGCAAATATTTTTTCACCCAATCTTGATGATACTTGGTGGTAATGATCACTACACAAATCCCACTTGGGTCACCAAATTTTGTTCTGCTAGGTTGAAGCGTTCGTCTACAGTAGCAGTTTTTATATTTAGGTTTCACTCTGTACTCTCCTATATAGATAGATGAATTTGGAATTCTAAATCCAACATGGTTGTAGTAGCTCTTTGAAACTTGACAAAATAAAGGAGTTCTCAGTTTTGTCTATATGGTTTGTTTCCTCTTCACGTAGTCCTAGGCACAGACTGTGGAAAAGCACTTTCATTGAAAGGGGTTGCCAAGCTTCCAAGAAATAACGAGTTTTCAAATACCAGCAAATATTTTTTCACCCAATCTTGATGATACTTGGTGGTAATGATCGGTACACAAATCCCACTTGACTCGCCAAGTTTTGTTCTTCTAGTTTGAAGCATTCGTTTACAATAGCAGTTTTTATATTTAGTTTTCACTCTGTTCTCTTCTATATAGACAGATGAATTTGGAACTTTAAATCCAACATGGTTTTTAGTAGCTTTTTGAAACTTGACAAAATAAAGGAGTTCTCAGTTTTGTCTCTATGGTTTGTGAACTCTTCAAGTAGCCCTAGGCACAGACTGTGGAAAAGCACTTTCATTGAGAGGGGTTGCCAACCTTCCAAGAAATAACGAGTTTCCGAAATACCAGCAAATATTTTTTCACCCAAACTTGATGATAAGTGGTGGTAATGATCAGTACACAAGTCTCACTTGGCTCACCAAATTGTGTTCTTTTAGGTTGAAGCGTTCGTCTACAGTAGCAGTTTTTATATGTAGGTTTCACTCTGTTCTCCATTATATAGATAGATGAATTTGGAACTCTAAATCGAACATGGTTTGTAGTAGCTCTTTGAAACCTGACAAAATAAAGGAGTTCTCAGTTTTGTCTCTGTGGTTTGTTTCCTCTTAAAGTAGCCCTAGGCACAGACTGTGAAAAAGCACTTTCATTGAAAGGGCTGCCAAGCTTCCGAGAAATAACGTGTTTCCAAAATACCAGCAAATATTTTTCACCCAATCTTGGTGAAACTTGGTGGTAATGATGGGTACACACATCCCACTTGGCTCACCAAATTTTGTTCTTCTAATTTGAAGCGTTCGTTTACAGTAGCAGTTTATATTTTTAGGTTTCCCTCTGTTCTCTCCTATAAAGATAGATGAATTTGGAACACTAAATCCAACATGGTTTGTAGTAGCTCTTTGAAACTTGACAAAATAACGTAGTTCTCAGTTTTGTCTCTATGGTTTGTTTCCTCTTCAAGTAGCCCTAGGCACAGACTGTGGAAAAGCATTTTCATTGAGAGGCGTTGCCAATCTTCTAAGAAATAACGAGTTTTCGAAATACCAGCAAGTATTTTTTCACCCAATCTTGATGATACTTGGTGGTAATGACCAGTACACAAATCCCTCTTGGCTCACCAAATTTTTTTCTTCTAGGTTGAAGCGTTCGTCTACAGTAGCAGTTTTTATATGTAGGTTTCCCTCTGTTCTCTCCTATATAGATAGATGAATTTCGAATTCTAAATCCCACATGGTTTGTAGTAACTCTTTGAAACTGGACAAAATAAAGTAGTTCTCAGTTTTGCCTCTATGGTTTGTTTCCTCTTCAACTAGCCCGAAGCAGAGACTGTGGAAAACCACTCTCATTCAAAGGGGTTGCCAAGCTTCCAAGAATCTACGAGTTTCTGAAGTACCCGCAAATATTTTTTCAACCAACATTGATAATACTTGTTAGTAATGATCAGTACACAAATCACAGTGGCTCAACAAATTTTGTTCTTCTAGGTTGAAGCGTTTGTTTACAGTTGCAGTTTTTATTGTTAGGTTTTACTCTGTTTTCTCCTATATAGATAGATGAATTTGGAACTCTAAATCCGACATGGTTTGTAGTAGCTCTTTGAAACTTGACAAAATAAGCTAGTTTTCAGTTCTGTCTCTATGGTTTGTTTCCTCTTCAAGTAGCCCTAAGCAGGGACTGGCGAAAACCACTTTCATTGAAAAAGGTGGACAAGCTTCCAAGAATCTACGAGTTCCGGAAATCCCAGCAAATATGTTTTAACCCAACTTGATGATACTTGGTGGTAATTATCAGTACGCAAGTCTCACTTAGCTCACCAAATTTTGTTCTTCTTGTTTGAAGCGGTTTTTTTACAGTAGCAGTATATGTTTTTAGGTTTAACTCTGTTCTCTCCTATATAGATAGATGAATTTGGAACTCTAAATCCCACATGGTTTATAGTAGCTCTTTGAAACTGGACAAAATAAAGAAGTTCTCAGTTTTGTCTCTATGGATTGTTTCTCTTTCAACTAGCCCGAAGCAGAGACTGGCAAAAAGCACTTTCAATGAAAGAGGTTGCAAAGCGTCCAAGAATCTACGAGTTTCCGAAATACCAGCAAACATTTTTTCACCCAATCTTGATGATACTTGGTGGTAACAATCAGTACACTAGTCCAACTTGGCTCACCAAATTTTGTTCTTCTTGTTTGAAGCGTTTTTTTACAGTAGCAGTATTTGTTTTTAGGTTTAACTCTGTTCTCTCCTATATAGATAGATGAATTTAGAATTCTAAATCCCACATGGTTTGTAGTGGCTCTTTGAAACTGGACAAAATAAAGTAGTTCTCAGTTTTGTCTCTATGGTTTGTTTCCTTTTCAACTAGCCCGAAGCAGAGACTGGCGAAAAGCACTATCATTGAAAAAGTTTGCCAAGCTTCCTAGAATCTACGAGTTTCCGAAATACCAGCAAATATATTTTCACCCAATATTGATGATACTTGGTGGTAATGATCAGTACAGAAGTCCCACTCGGCTCAGGAAACTTTGTTCTTCTAGGGTGAAGCATTCGTTTACAGGTGCAGTTTTTATTTTTAGGTGTCACTCTACTGTTTCCTATATAGATAGATAAATTTAGAACTCTAAATCCAACATGGTTTGTAGTAGGTCTTTGAAACTTGACAAAATAAAGTAGTTCTCAGTTTTCTCTCTATGGTTTGTTTCCTCTTCAAGTAGACCTAAGCAGAGACTGGTGAAAAGCACTTTCATTGAAAGGGGTTGTCAAGCTTCCAAGAATTTACTAGTTTCCGAAATACCAGCAAATATTTTTTCACCCAATATTGACGATACTTGATTGTAATGATCAGTACAGAAGTTCCACTCGGCTCACCAAATTTTTTCTTCTAGGTTGAAGCGTTCGTTCACAGTAGCAGTTTTAATTTTAGGTTTCACTCTATTTTTTCCTATAAAAATAGATGAATTTGGAACTCTAAATCCAACATGGTTTCTAGTAGCTCTTTGAAACTTCACAAAATAATGTAGTTCTCAGTGTTGTCTCTATGGTTTGTTTCCTCTTCAAGTAGCCCTAAGCAAAGACTGGCGAAAAGCACTTTCATTGAAAAAGATTGACGAGCTTTCAAGAATCTATGAATTTCCGAAATCCCAGCAAATATATTTTCACCCATCTTGATGATAATTGGTGGTAATGATCAGTAAACGAGTCTCACTTAGCTCACGAAATTTTATTTCTAGGTTGAATGTTTACAGAATCAGTATATATTTTTATGTTTCACTCTGTTTACTCTTCTGTAGATACATGAATTTGGAACTCTAAATCCAACATGGTTTGTAGTAGCTCTTTGAAACTTGAAAAAAATTAAGTAGTTCTCAGTTATGTCTCTATGGTTTGTTTCTTCTTCAAGTAGCCCTAAGCAGAGACTGGAGAAAGGCACGTACATTGAAAGGAGTTGCCAAGCTTCCAAGAATCTATGAGTTTCTGAAATACCAGCAAATATTTTCTCACCCAGTCTTGATGATACTTGGTGTTAATGATCACTACACAAATGTCACTTGGCTCACCAAATTTTGTTCTTCTAGATTGAAGTGTTTGTATACAGTAGCAGTATTTATTTTTAGGTTTCACTCTGTTTGCTCTTATATAGATAGATGAATTTGGAACTCTAAATCCAACATGGTTTGTAGTAGCTCTGTGAAACTTGACAAAATAAAGTAGTTCTCAGTTTTGTCTCTACTCTTCTGTAGCCCTAAGCAGAGACTGGCAAAAAGCACTTTCCTTGAAAGGCGTTGCCGAGCATCCAAGAATCTATGAATTTCCGAAATACCTGCAAATATTGTTTCATCCAATCTTGAGAATACTTGGTGGTAATGAACAGTACACAAATCCCACTTGGCCCACCGAATTTTGCTCTTCTAGGTTGAAGCGTTCGATTACAGTAGCAGTTTTTATATTTAGGTTTCACTCTTTTCTCTCCTATATAGATAGATGAATTTGGAACTCTAAATCCAACATGCTTTTAGTAGCTCTTTGAAACTAGACAAAATACAGTAGTTCTCAGTTTTGTCTCTATGGTTTGTTTCCTTTTCAAGTAGCCCAAAGAAGAGACTGGCGAAAAGCACTTTCATTGAAAGGGGTTGCCAAGCGTCCAAGAATCTACGAGTTTCCCAAATACCAGCAAATATTGTTTCACCCAATCTTGAGGATACGTGGTGGTAATGATCAGTACACAAATCCCACATGGCTCACCAAATTTTTTTGTTTTAGGTTGAAAGTTCGTTTACAGTAGCAGTTTTTATTTTTAGGTTTCACTCTGTTCTCTCCTATATAGATAGATGAATTTGGAACTCTAAATCCAACATGGTTTGTAGTAGCTCTTTGAAACTTGACAAAAACAGTAGTTCTCAGTTTGTCTCTGTGGTTTGTTTCCTTTTCAAGAAGCCCTAAGCAGAGACTGTGGAAAAGCGCTTTCATTGAAAGGTGTTGCGAAGCATGCAAGAAATTACGAGTTTCTGAAATACCAGCAAATATTTTTTCACCCAAACTTGATGATACTTGGTGGTAATGATTGGTACACAAATCCCACTTGACTCGCCAAGTTTTGTTCTTCTAGTTTGAAGCATTCGTTTACAATAGCAGTTTTTATATTTAGTTTTCACTCTGTTCTCTTCTATATAGACAGATGAATTTGGAACTTTAAATCCAACATGGTTTTTAGTAGCTTTTTGAAACTTGACAAAATAAAGGAGTTCTCAGTTTTGTCTCTATGGTTTGTTAACTCTTCAAGTAGCCCTAGGCACAGACTGTGGAAAAGCACTTTCATTGAGAGGGGTTGCCAACCTTCTAAGAAATAACGAGTTTCCGAAATACCAGCAAATATTTTTTCACCCAAACTTGATGATACGTGGTGGTAATGATCAGTACACAAGTCTCACTTGGCTCACCAAATTGTGTTCTTTTAGGTTGAAGCGTTCGTCTACAGTAGCAGTTTTTATATGTAGGTTTCACTCTGTTCTCCATTATATAGATAGATGAATTTGGAACTCTAAATCGAACATGGTTTGTAGTAGCTCTTTGAAACCTGACAAAATAAAGGAGTTCTCAGTTTTGTCTCTGTGGTTTGTTTCCTCTTAAAGTAGCCCTAGGCACAGACTGTGATAAAGCACTTTCATTGAAAGGGCTGACAAGATTCCGAGAAATAACGTGTTTCCGAAATACCAGCAAATATTTTTCACCCAATCTTGATGAAACTTGGTGGTAATGATGGGTACACACATCCCAATTGGCTCACCAAATTTTGTTCTTCTAATTTGAAGCGTTCGTTTACAGTAGCAGTTTATATTTTTAGGTTTCCCTCTGTTCTCTCCTATAAAGATAGATGAATTTGGAACACTAAATCCAACATGGTTTGTAGTAGCTCTTTGAAACTTGACAAAATAACGTAGTTCTCAGTTTTGTCTCTATGGTTTGTTTCCTCTTCAAGTAGCCCTAGGCACAGAATGTGGAAAAGCATTTTCATTGAGAGGCGTTGCCAATCTTCTAAGAAATAACGAGTTTTCGAAATACCAGCAAGTATTTTTTCACCCAATCTTGATGATACTTGGTGGTAATGACCAGTACACAAATCCCTCTTGGCTCACCAAATTTTTTTCTTCTAGGTTGAAGCGTTCGTCTACAGTAGCAGTTTTTATATGTAGGTTTCCCTCTGTTCTCTCCTATATAGATAGATGAATTTCGAATTCTAAATCCCACATGGTTTGTAGTAACTCTTTGAAACTGGACAAAATAAAGTAGTTCTCAGTTTTGCCTCTATGGTTTGTTTCCTCTTCAACTAGCCCGAAGCAGAGACTGTGGAAAACCTCTCTCATTCAAAGGGGTTGCCAAGCTTCCAAGAATCTACGAGTTTCTGAAATACCCGCAAATATTTTTTCAAAAAACATTGATAATACTTGTTAGTAATGATCAGTACACAAATCACAGTGGCTCAACAAATTTTGTTCTTCTAGGTTGAAGCGTTTGTTTACAGTTGCAGTTTTTATTGTTAGGTTTTACTCTGTTTTCTCCTATATAGATAGATGAATTTGGAACTCTAAATCCGACATGGTTTGTAGTAGCTCTTTGAAACTTGACAAAATAAGCTAGTTTTCAGTTTTGTCTCTATGGTTTGTTTCCTCTTCAAGTAGCCCTAAGCAGGGACTGGCGAAAACCACTTTCATTGAAAAAGGTGGACAAGCTTCCAAGAATCTACGAGTTCCGGAAATCCCAGCAAATATGTTTTAACCCAACTTGATGATACTTGGTGGTAATTATCAGTACACAAGTCTCACTTAGCTCACCAAATTTTGTTCTTCTTGTTTGAAGCGGTTTTTTTACAGTAGCAGTATATGTTTTTAGGTTTAACTCTGTTCTCTCCTATATAGATAGATGAATTTGGAACTCTAAATCCCACATGGTTTATAGTAGCTCTTTGAAACTGGACAAAATAAAGAAGTTCTCAGTTTTGTCTCTATGGTTTGTTTCTCTTTCAACTAGCCCGAAGCAGAGACTGGCAAAAAGCACTTTCAATGAATGAGGTTGCAAAGCGTCCAAGAATCTACGAGTTTCCGAAATACCAGCAAACATTTTTTCACCCAATCTTGATGATACTTGGTGGTAACAATCAGTACACTAGTCCAACTTGGCTCACCAAATTTTGTTCTTCTTGTTTGAAGCGTTTTTTTACAGTAGCAGTATTTGTTTTTAGGTTTAACTCTGTTCTCTCCTATATAGATAGATGAATTTAGAATTCTAAATCCCACATGGTTTGTAGTGGCTCTTTGAAACTGGACAAAATAAAGTAGTTCTCAGTTTTGTCTCTATGGTTTGTTTCCTTTTCAACTAGCCCGAAGCAGAGACTGGCGAAAAGCACTATCATTGAAAAAGTTTGCCAAGCTTCCTAGAATCTACGAGTTTCCGAAATACCAGCAAATATATTTTCACCCAATACTGATGATACTTGGTGGTAATGATCAGTACAGAAGTCCCACTCGGCTCAGGAAACTTTGTTCTTCTAGGGTGAAGCATTCGTTAACAGGTGCAGTTTTTATTTTTAGGTGTCACTCTACTGTTTCCTATATAGATAGATAAATTTAGAACTCTAAATCCAACATGGTTTGTAGTAGGTCTTTGAAACTTGACAAAATAAAGTAGTTCTCAGTTTTCTCTCTATGGTTTGTTTCCTCTTCAAGTAGACCTAAGCAGAGACTGGTGAAAAGCACTTTCATTGAAAGGGGTTGTCAAGCTTCCAAGAATTTACTAGTTTCCGAAATACCAGCAAATATTTTTTCACCCAATATTGACGATACTTGATTGTAATGATCAGTACAGAAGTTCCACTCGGCTCACCAAATTTTTTCTTCTAGGTTGAAGCGTTCGTTCACAGTAGCAGTTTTAATTTTAGGTTTCACTCTATTTTTTCCTATAAAAATAGATGAATTTGGAACTCTAAATCCAACATGGTTTCTAGTAGCTCTTTGAAACTTCACAAAATAAAGTAGTTCTCAGTGTTGTCTATATGGTTTGTTTCCTCTTCAAGTAGCCCTAAGCAAAGACTGGCGAAAAGCACTTTCATTGAAAAAGATTGACGAGCTTTCAAGAATCTATGAATTTCCGAAATCCCAGCAAATATATTTTCACCCATCTTGATGATAATTGGTGGTAATGATCAGTAAACGAGTCTCACTTAGCTCACGAAATTTTATTTCTAGGTTGAATGTTTACAGAATCAGTATATATTTTTATGTTTCACTCTGTTTACTCTTCTGTAGATACATGAATTTGGAACTCTAAATCCAACATGGTTTGTAGTAGCTCTTTGAAATTTGAAAAAAATTAAGTAGTTCTCAGTTATGTCTCTATGGTTTGTTTCTTCTTCAAGTAGCCCTAAGCAGAGACTGGAGAAAGGCACGTACATTGAAAGGAGTTGCCAAGCTTCCAAGAATCTATGAGTTTCTGAAATACCAGCAAATATTTTCTCACCCAGTCTTGATGATACTTGGTGTTAATGATCACTACACAAATGTCACTTGGCTCACCAAATTTTGTTCTTCTAGATTGAAGTGTTTGTATACAGTAGCAGTATTTATTTTTAGGTTTCACTCTGTTTGCTCTTATATAGATAGATGAATTTGGAACTCTAAATCCAACATGGTTTGTAGTAGCTCTGTGAAACTTGACAAAATAAAGTAGTTCTCAGTTTTGTCTCTACTCTTCTGTAGCCCTAAGCAGAGACTGGCAAAAAGCACTTTCCTTGAAAGGCGTTGCCGAGCATCCAAGAATCTATGAATTTCCGAAATACCTGCAAATATTGTTTCATCCAATCTTGAGAATACTTGGTGGTAATGAACAGTACACAAATCCCACTTGGCCCACCGAATTTTGCTCTTCTAGGTTGAAGCGTTCGATTACAGTAGCAGTTTTTATATTTAGGTTTCACTCTTTTCTCTCCTATATAGATAGATGAATTTGGAACTCTAAATCCAACATGCTTTTAGTAGCTCTTTGAAACTAGACAAAATACAGTAGTTCTCAGTTTTGTCTCTATGGTTTGTTTCCTTTTCAAGTAGCCCAAAGAAGAGACTGGCGAAAAGCACTTTCATTGAAAGGGGTTGCCAAGCGTCCAAGAATCTACGAGTTTCCCAAATACCAGCAAATATTGTTTCACCCAATCTTGAGGATACGTGGTGGTAATGATCAGTACACAAATCCCACATGGCTCACCAAATTTTTTTGTTTTAGGTTGAAAGTTCGTTTACAGTAGCAGTTTTTATTTTTAGGTTTCACTCTGTTCTCTCCTATATAGATAGATGAATTTGGAACTCTAAATCCAACATGGTTTGTAGTAGCTCTTTGAAACTTGACAAAAACAGTAGTTCTCAGTTTGTCTCTGTGGTTTGTTTCCTTTTCAAGAAGCCCTAAGCAGAGACTGTGGAAAAGCGCTTTCATTGAAAGGTGTTGCGAAGCATGCAAGAAATTACGAGTTTCTGAAATACCAGCAAATATTTTTTCACCCAAACTTGATGATACTTGGTGGTAATGATCGGTACACAAATCCCACTTGACTCGCCAAGTTTTGTTCTTCTAGTTTGAAGCATTCGTTTACAATAGCAGTTTTTATATTTAGTTTTCACTCTGTTCTCTTCTATATAGACAGATGAATTTGGAACTTTAAATCCAACATGGTTTTTAGTAGCTTTTTGAAACTTGACAAAATAAAGGAGTTCTCAGTTTTGTCTCTATGGTTTGTTAACTCTTCAAGTAGCCCTAGGCACAGACTGTGGAAAAGCACTTTCATTGAGAGGGGTTGCCAACCTTCTAAGAAATAACGAGTTTCCGAAATACCAGCAAATATTTTTTCACCCAAACTTGATGATACGTGGTGGTAATGATCAGTACACAAGTCTCACTTGGCTCACCAAATTGTGTTCTTTTAGGTTGAAGCGTTCGTCTACAGTAGCAGTTTTTATATGTAGGTTTCACTCTGTTCTCCATTATATAGATAGATGAATTTGGAACTCTAAATCGAACATGGTTTGTAGTAGCTCTTTGAAACCTGACAAAATAAAGGAGTTCTCAGTTTTGTCTCTGTGGTTTGTTTCCTCTTAAAGTAGCCCTAGGCACAGACTGTGATAAAGCACTTTCATTGAAAGGGCTGCCAAGCTTCCGAGAAATAACGTGTTTCCGAAATACCAGCAAATATTTTTCACCCAATCTTGATGAAACTTGGTGGTAATGATGGGTACACACATCCCAATTGGCTCACCAAATTTTGTTCTTCTAATTTGAAGCGTTCGTTTACAGTAGCAGTTTATATTTTTAGGTTTCCCTCTGTTCTCTACTATAAAGATAGATGAATTTGGAACACTAAATCCAACATGGTTTGTAGTAGCTCTTTGAAACTTGACAAAATAACGTAGTTCTCAGTTTTGTCTCTATGGTTTGTTTCCTCTTCAAGTAGCCCTAGGCACAGACTGTGGAAAAGCATTTTCATTGAGAGGCGTTGCCAATCTTCTAAGAAATAACGAGTTTTCGAAATACCAGCAAGTATTTTTTCACCCAATCTTGATGATACTTGGTGGTAATGACCAGTACACAAATCCCTCTTGGCTCACCAAATTTTTTTCTTCTAGGTTGAAGCGTTCGTCTACAGTAGCAGTTTTTATATGTAGGTTTCCCTCTGTTCTCTCCTATATAGATAGATGAATTTCGAATTCTAAATCCCACATGGTTTGTAGTAACTCTTTGAAACTGGACAAAATAAAGTAGTTCTCAGTTTTGCCTCTATGGTTTGTTTCCTCTTCAACTAGCCCGAAGCAGAGACTGTGGAAAACCTCTCTCATTCAAAGGGGTTGCCAAGCTTCCAAGAATCTACGAGTTTCTGAAATACCCGCAAATATTTTTTCAAAAAACATTGATAATACTTGTTAGTAATGATCAGTACACAAATCACAGTGGCTCAACAAATTTTGTTCTTCTAGGTTGAAGCGTTTGTTTACAGTTGCAGTTTTTATTGTTAGGTTTTACTCTGTTTTCTCCTATATAGATAGATGAATTTGGAACTCTAAATCCGACATGGTTTGTAGTAGCTCTTTGAAACTTGACAAAATAAGCTAGTTTTCAGTTTTGTCTCTATGGTTTGTTTCCTCTTCAAGTAGCCCTAAGCAGGGACTGGCGAAAACCACTTTCATTGAAAAAGGTGGACAAGCTTCCAAGAATCTACGAGTTCCGGAAATCCCAGCAAATATGTTTTAACCCAACTTGATGATACTTGGTGGTAATTATCAGTACACAAGTCTCACTTAGCTCACCAAATTTTGTTCTTCTTGTTTGAAGCGGTTTTTTTACAGTAGCAGTATATGTTTTTAGGTTTAACTCTGTTCTCTCCTATATAGATAGATGAATTTGGAACTCTAAATCCCACTTGGTTTATAGTAGCTCTTTGAAACTGGACAAAATAAAGAAGTTCTCAGTTTTGTCTCTATGGTTTGTTTCTCTTTCAACTAGCCCGAAGCAGAGACTGGCAAAAAGCACTTTCAATGAATGAGGTTGCAAAGCGTCCAAGAATCTACGAGTTTCCGAAATACCAGCAAACATTTTTTCACCCAATCTTGATGATACTTGGTGGTAACAATCAGTACACTAGTCCAACTTGGCTCACCAAATTTTGTTCTTCTTGTTTGAAGCGTTTTTTTACAGTAGCAGTATTTGTTTTTAGGTTTAACTCTGTTCTCTCCTATATAGATAGATGAATTTAGAATTCTAAATCCCACATGGTTTGTAGTGGCTCTTTGAAACTGGACAAAATAAAGTAGTTCTCAGTTTTGTCTCTATGGTTTGTTTCCTTTTCAACTAGCCCGAAGCAGAGACTGGCGAAAAGCACTATCATTGAAAAAGTTTGCCAAGCTTCCTAGAATCTACGAGTTTCCGAAATACCAGCAAATATATTTTCACCCAATATTGATGATACTTGGTGGTAATGATCAGTACAGAAGTCCCACTCGGCTCAGGAAACTTTGTTCTTCTAGGGTGAAGCATTCGTTAACAGGTGCAGTTTTTATTTTTAGGTGTCACTCTACTGTTTCCTATATAGATAGATAAATTTAGAACTCTAAATCCAACATGGTTTGTAGTAGGTCTTTGAAACTTGACAAAATAAAGTAGTTCTCAGTTTTCTCTCTATGGTTTGTTTCCTCTTCAAGTAGACCTAAGCAGAGACTGGTGAAAAGCACTTTCATTGAAAGGGGTTGTCAAGCTTCCAAGAATTTACTAGTTTCCGAAATACCAGCAAATATTTTTTCACCCAATATTGACGATACTTGATTGTAATGATCAGTACAGAAGTTCCACTCGGCTCACCAAATTTTTTCTTCTAGGTTGAAGCGTTCGTTCACAGTAGCAGTTTTAATTTTAGGTTTCACTCTATTTTTTCCTATAAAAATAGATGAATTTGGAACTCTAAATCCAACATGGTTTCTAGTAGCTCTTTGAAACTTCACAAAATAAAGTAGTTCTCAGTGTTGTCTATATGGTTTGTTTCCTCTTCAAGTAGCCCTAAGCAAAGACTGGCGAAAAGCACTTTCATTGAAAAAGATTGACGAGCTTTCAAGAATCTATGAATTTCCGAAATCCCAGCAAATATATTTTCACCCATCTTGATGATAATTGGTGGTAATGATCAGTAAACGAGTCTCACTTAGCTCACGAAATTTTATTTCTAGGTTGAATGTTTACAGAATCAGTATATATTTTTATGTTTCACTCTGTTTACTCTTCTGTAGATACATGAATTTGGAACTCTAAATCCAACATGGTTTGTAGTAGCTCTTTGAAACTTGAAAAAAATTAAGTAGTTCTCAGTTATGTCTCTATGGTTTGTTTCTTCTTCAAGTAGCCCTAAGCAGAGACTGGAGAAAGGCACGTACATTGAAAGGAGTTGCCAAGCTTCCAAGAATCTATGAGTTTCTGAAATACCAGCAAATATTTTCTCACCCAGTCTTGATGATACTTGGTGTTAATGATCACTACACAAATGTCACTTGGCTCACCAAATTTTGTTCTTCTAGATTGAAGTGTTTGTATACAGTAGCAGTATTTATTTTTAGGTTTCACTCTGTTTGCTCTTATATAGATAGATGAATTTGGAACTCTAAATCCAACATGGTTTGTAGTAGCTCTGTGAAACTTGACAAAATAAAGTAGTTCTCAGTTTTGTCTCTACTCTTCTGTAGCCCTAAGCAGAGACTGGCAAAAAGCACTTTCCTTGAAAGGCGTTGCCGAGCATCCAAGAATCTATGAATTTCCGAAATACCTGCAAATATTGTTTCATCCAATCTTGAGAATACTTGGTGGTAATGAACAGTACACAAATCCCACTTGGCCCACCGAATTTTGCTCTTCTAGGTTGAAGCGTTCGATTACAGTAGCAGTTTTTATATTTAGGTTTCACTCTTTTCTCTCCTATATAGATAGATGAATTTGGAACTCTAAATCCAACATGCTTTTAGTAGCTCTTTGAAACTAGACAAAATACAGTAGTTCTCAGTTTTGTCTCTATGGTTTGTTTCCTTTTCAAGTAGCCCAAAGAAGAGACTGGCGAAAAGCACTTTCATTGAAAGGGGTTGCCAAGCGTCCAAGAATCTACGAGTTTCCCAAATACCAGCAAATATTGTTTCACCCAATCTTGAGGATACGTGGTGGTAATGATCAGTACACAAATCCCACATGGCTCACCAAATTTTTTTGTTTTAGGTTGAAAGTTCGTTTACAGTAGCAGTTTTTATTTTTAGGTTTCACTCTGTTCTCTCCTATATAGATAGATGAATTTGGAACTCTAAATCCAACATGGTTTGTAGTAGCTCTTTGAAACTTGACAAAAACAGTAGTTCTCAGTTTGTCTCTGTGGTTTGTTTCCTTTTCAAGAAGCCCTAAGCAGAGACTGTGGAAAAGCGCTTTCATTGAAAGGTGTTGCGAAGCATGCAAGAAATTACGAGTTTCTGAAATACCAGCAAATATTTTTTCACCCAAACTTGATGATACTTGGTGGTAATGATTGGTACACAAATCCCACTTGACTCGCCAAGTTTTGTTCTTCTAGTTTGAAGCATTCGTTTACAATAGCAGTTTTTATATTTAGTTTTCACTCTGTTCTCTTCTATATAGACAGATGAATTTGGAACTTTAAATCCAACATGGTTTTTAGTAGCTTTTTGAAACTTGACAAAATAAAGGAGTTCTCAGTTTTGTCTCTATGGTTTGTTAACTCTTCAAGTAGCCCTAGGCACAGACTGTGGAAAAGCACTTTCATTGAGAGGGGTTGCCAACCTTCTAAGAAATAACGAGTTTCCGAAATACCAGCAAATATTTTTTCACCCAAACTTGATGATACGTGGTGGTAATGATCAGTACACAAGTCTCACTTGGCTCACCAAATTGTGTTCTTTTAGGTTGAAGCGTTCGTCTACAGTAGCAGTTTTTATATGTAGGTTTCACTCTGTTCTCCATTATATAGATAGATGAATTTGGAACTCTAAATCGAACATGGTTTGTAGTAGCTCTTTGAAACCTGACAAAATAAAGGAGTTCTCAGTTTTGTCTCTGTGGTTTGTTTCCTCTTAAAGTAGCCCTAGGCACAGACTGTGATAAAGCACTTTCATTGAAAGGGCTGCCAAGCTTCCGAGAAATAACGTGTTTCCGAAATACCAGCAAATATTTTTCACCCAATCTTGATGAAACTTGGTGGTAATGATGGGTACACACATCCCAATTGGCTCACCAAATTTTGTTCTTCTAATTTGAAGCGTTCGTTTACAGTAGCAGTTTATATTTTTAGGTTTCCCTCTGTTCTCTCCTATAAAGATAGATGAATTTGGAACACTAAATCCAACATGGTTTGTAGTAGCTCTTTGAAACTTGACAAAATAACGTAGTTCTCAGTTTTGTCTCTATGGTTTGTTTCCTCTTCAAGTAGCCCTAGGCACAGAATGTGGAAAAGCATTTTCATTGAGAGGCGTTGCCAATCTTCTAAGAAATAACGAGTTTTCGAAATACCAGCAAGTATTTTTTCACCCAATCTTGATGATACTTGGTGGTAATGACCAGTACACAAATCCCTCTTGGCTCACCAAATTTTTTTCTTCTAGGTTGAAGCGTTCGTCTACAGTAGCAGTTTTTATATGTAGGTTTCCCTCTGTTCTCTCCTATATAGATAGATGAATTTCGAATTCTAAATCCCACATGGTTTGTAGTAACTCTTTGAAACTGGACAAAATAAAGTAGTTCTCAGTTTTGCCTCTATGGTTTGTTTCCTCTTCAACTAGCCCGAAGCAGAGACTGTGGAAAACCTCTCTCATTCAAAGGGGTTGCCAAGCTTCCAAGAATCTACGAGTTTCTGAAATACCCGCAAATATTTTTTCAAAAAACATTGATAATACTGTTAGTAATGATCAGTACACAAATCACAGTGGCTCAACAAATTTTGTTTCTAGGTTGAAGCGTTGTTTACAGTTGCAGTTTTTATTGTTAGGTTTTACTCTGTTTTCTCCTATATAGATAGATGAATTTGGAACTCTAAATCCGACATGGTTTGTAGTAGCTCTTTGAAACTTGACAAAATAAGCTAGTTTTCAGTTTTGTCTCTATGGTTTGTTTCCTCTTCATGTAGCCCTAAGCAGGGACTGGCGAAAACCACTTTCATTGAAAAAGGTGGACAAGCTTCCAAGAATCTACGAGTTCCGGAAATCCCAGCAAATATGTTTTAACCCAACTTGATGATACTTGGTGGTAATTATCAGTACACAAGTCTCACTTAGCTCACAAATTTTGTTCTTCTTGTTTGAAGCGGTTTTTTTACAGTAGCAGTATATGTTTTTAGGTTTAACTCTGTTCTCTCCTATATAGATAGATGAATTTGGAACTCTAAATCCCACTTGGTTTATAGTAGCTCTTTGAAACTGGACAAAATAAAGAAGTTCTCAGTTTTGTCTCTATGGTTTGTTTCTCTTTCAACTAGCCCGAAGCAGAGACTGGCAAAAAGCACTTTCAATGAATGAGGTTGCAAAGCGTCCAAGAATCTACGAGTTTCCGAAATACCAGCAAACATTTTTCACCCAATCTTGATGATACTTGGTGGTAACAATCAGTACACTAGTCCAACTTGGCTCACCAAATTTTGTTCTTCTTGTTTGAAGCGTTTTTTACAGTAGCAGTATTTGTTTTTAGGTTTAACTCTGTTCTCTCCTATATAGATAGATGAATTTAGAATTCTAAATCCCACATGGTTTGTAGTGGCTCTTTGAAACTGGACAAAATAAAGTAGTTCTCAGTTTTGTCTCTATGGTTTTGTTTCCTTTTCAACTAGCCCAAGCAGAGACTGGCGAAAAGCACTATCATTGAAAAAGTTTGCCAAGCTTCCTAGAATCTACGAGTTTCCGAAATACCAGCAAATATATTTTCACCCAATATTGATGATACTTGGTGGTAATGATCAGTACAGAAGTCCCACTCGCTCAGGAAACTTTGTTCTTCCTGGGTGAAGCATTCGTTAACAGGTGCAGTTTTTATTTTTAGGTGTCACTCTACTGTTTCCTATATAGATAGATAAATTTAGAACTCTAAATCCAACATGGTTTGTAGTAGGTCTTTGAAACTTGACAAAATAAAGTAGTTCTCAGTTTTCTCTCTATGGTTTGTTTCCTCTTCAAGTAGACCTAAGCAGAGACTGGTGAAAAGCACTTTCATTGAAAGGGTTGTCAAGCTTCCAAGAATTTACTAGTTTCCGAAATACCAGCAAATATTTTTTCACCCAATATTGACGATACTTGATTGTAATGATCAGTACAGAAGTTCCACTCGGCTCACCAAAATTTTTTCTTCTAGGTTGAAGCGTTCGTTCACAGTAGCAGTTTTAATTTTAGGTTTCACTCTATTTTTTCCTATAAAAATAGATGAATTTGGAACTCTAAATCCAACATGGTTTCTAGTAGCTCTTTGAAACTTCACAAATAAAGTAGTTCTCAGTGTTGTCTATATGGTTTGTTTCCTCTTCAAGTAGCCCTAAGCAAAGACTGGCGAAAAGCACTTTCATTGAAAAAGATTGACGAGCTTTCAAGAATCTATGAATTTCCGAAATCCCAGCAAATATATTTTCACCCATCTTGATGATAATTGGTGGTAATGATCAGTAAACGAGTCTCACTTAGCTCACGAAATTTATTTCTAGGTTGAATGTTTACAGAATCAGTATATATTTTTATGTTTCACTCTGTTTACTCTTCTGTAGATACATGAATTTGGAACTCTAAATCCAACATGGTTTGTAGTAGCTCTTTGAAATTTGAAAAAAATTAAGTAGTTCTCAGTTATGTCTCTATGGTTTGTTTCTTCTTCAAGTAGCCCTAAGCAGAGACTGGAGAAAGGCACGTACATTGAAAGGAGTTGCCAAGCTTCCAAGAATCTATGAGTTTCTGAAATACCAGCAAATATTTTCTCACCCAGTCTTGATGATACTTGGTGTTAATGATCACTACACAAATGTCACTTGGCTCACCAAATTTTGTTCTTCTAGATTGAAGTGTTTGTATACAGTAGCAGTATTTATTTTTAGGTTTCACTCTGTTTGCTCTTATATAGATAGATGAATTTGGAACTCTAAATCCAACATGGTTTGTAGTAGCTCTGTGAAACTTGACAAAATAAAGTAGTTCTCAGTTTTGTCTCTACTCTTCTGTAGCCCTAAGCAGAGACTGGCAAAAAGCACTTTCCTTGAAAGGCGTTGCCGAGCATCCAAGAATCTATGAATTTCCGAAATACCTGCAAATATTGTTTCATCCAATCTTGAGAATACTTGGTGGTAATGAACAGTACACAAATCCCACTTGGCCCACCGAATTTTGCTCTTCTAGGTTGAAGCGTTCGATTACAGTAGCAGTTTTTATATTTAGGTTTCACTCTTTTCTCTCCTATATAGATAGATGAATTTGGAACTCTAAATCCAACATGCTTTTAGTAGCTCTTTGAAACTAGACAAAATACAGTAGTTCTCAGTTTTGTCTCTATGGTTTGTTTCCTCTTCAAGTAGCCAAAGAAGAGACTGGCGAAAAGCACTTTCATTGAAAGGGGTTGCCAAGCGTCCAAGAATCTACGAGTTTCCCAAATACCAGCAAATATTGTTTCACCCAATCTTGAGGATACGTGGTGGTAATGATCAGTACACAAATCCCACATGGCTCACCAAATTTTTTTGTTTTAGGTTGAAAGTTCGTTTACAGTAGCAGTTTTTATTTTTAGGTTTCACTCTGTTCTCTCCTATATAGATAGATGAATTTGGAACTCTAAATCCAACATGGTTTGTAGTAGCTCTTTGAAACTTGACAAAAACAGTAGTTCTCAGTTTGTCTCTGTGGTTTGTTTCCTTTTCAAGAAGCCCTAAGCAGAGACTGTGGAAAAGCGCTTTCATTGAAAGGTGTTGCGAAGCATGCAAGAAATTACGAGTTTCTGAAATACCAGCAAATATTTTTTCACCCAAACTTGATGATACTTGGTGGTAATGATCGGTACACAAATCCCACTTGACTCGCCAAGTTTTGTTCTTCTAGTTGAAGCATTCGTTTACAATAGCAGTTTTTATATTTAGTTTTCACTCTGTTCTCTTCTATATAGACAGATGAATTTGGAACTTTAAATCCAACATGGTTTTTAGTAGCTTTTTGAAACTTGACAAAATAAAGGAGTTCTCAGTTTTGTCTCTATGGTTTGTTAACTCTTCAAGTAGCCCTAGGCACAGACTGTGAAAAGCACTTTCATTGAGAGGGGTTGCCAACCTTCTAAGAAATAACGAGTTTCCGAAATACCAGCAAATATTTTTTCACCCAAACTTGATGATACGTGGTGGTAATGATCAGTACACAAGTCTCACTTGGCTCACCAAATTGTGTTCTTTTAGTTGAAGCGTTCGTCTACAGTAGCAGTTTTTATATGTAGGTTTCACTCTGTTCTCCATTATATAGATAGATGAATTTGGAACTCTAAATCGAACATGGTTTGTAGTAGCTCTTTGAAACCTGACAAAATAAAGGAGTTCTCAGTTTTGTCTCTGTGGTTTGTTTCCTCTTAAAGTAGCCCTAGGCACAGACTGTGATAAAGCACTTTCATTGAAAGGGCTGCCAAGCTTCCGAGAAATAACGTGTTTCCGAAATACCAGCAAATATTTTTCCACCCAATCTTGATGAAACTTGGTGGTAATGATGGGTACACACATCCCAATTGGCTCACCAAATTTTGTTCTTCTAATTTGAAGCGTTCGTTTACAGTAGCAGTTTATATTTTTAGGTTTCCTCTGTTCTCTCCTATAAAGATAGATGAATTTGGAACACTAAATCCAACATGGTTTGTAGTAGCTCTTTGAAACTTGACAAAATAACGTAGTTCTCAGTTTTGTCTCTATGGTTTGTTTCCTCTTCAAGTAGCCCTAGGCACAGACTGTGGAAAAGCATTTTCATTGAGAGGCGTTGCCAATCTTCTAAGAAATAACGAGTTTTCGAAATACCAGCAAGTATTTTTTCACCCAATCTTGATGATACTTGGTGGTAATGACAGTACACAAATCCCTCTTGGCTCACCAAATTTTTTTCTTCTAGGTTGAAGCGTTCGTCTACAGTAGCAGTTTTTATATGTAGGTTTCCCTCTGTTCTCTCTATATAGATAGATGAATTTCGAATTCTAAATCCACATGGTTTGTAGTAACTCTTTGAAACTGGACAAAATAAAGTAGTTCTCAGTTTTGCCTCTATGGTTTGTTTCCTCTTCAACTAGCCCGAAGCAGAGACTGTGGAAAACACTCTCATTCAAAGGGGTTGCCAAGCTTCCAAGAATCTACGAGTTTCTGAAATACCCGCAAATATTTTTTCAAAAAACATTGATAATACTTGTTAGTAATGATCAGTACACAAATCACAGTGGCTCAACAAATTTAGTTCTTCTAGGTTGAAGCGTTTGTTTACAGTTGCAGTTTTTTATTGTTAGGTTTTACTCTGTTTTCTCCTATATAGATAGATGAATTTGGAACTCTAAATCCGACATGGTTTGTAGTAGCTCTTTGAAACTTGACAAAATAAGCTAGTT